>NC_138543.1:20375831-20975831 GCF_964234715.1 Podarcis melisellensis
CAGGTTTCGGCGGTCCGCAACCTGAAAAAACGCCACCTGAAGCGGCTATAACCTGAGGTATGACTGTACAGCTAAATCAGGGCCAGCAGTTGGAAAACAGGATGTGAAGTCTTCTAAGCTGTACAACTGGATCAGTCTCATTTAGCTATGAAGTGGCACCTTTCAGAGAGTCAGGAAATGGAAGGATAGTCAGGAACAATAGCTGTAACCTTAGCCCAGTACTTGCCAGTGCTTTTTGGGGAAAAATAATAATAATGAGGAGCTGGTACTCGTAGCTGTGACTGCCAGCACACAATGGCCCATGTGGACAGCAGAAAGAAGAGACAAGGGTACTCCATACCAGTGAGTACCACCACACACAAAAAGCACTGGCTTTAGCTCCTGGGAGACTGTACTGTGCTGGAATCACAACCTTAAATTTTTTTTATTGCAACTATGTGGATGAAAGGTAGTGAATAGAGAAAAGGAAAAATCTAAAGCAGTATTATCCCCGCCACCAATAGCTGCCCCTTGCTGCCTCTTACAAAGTCTATGGGGAGGAAGGAGACTTGCTATAGCACCATGGTTTGAGCCTTGTTAAAAGCAACAACTTGCTGACTTTTTTTGGAGTGGGGGCAGGTCTGAACTGCCTGAGATGACCTCTTAACTTGCTCAGATCTTGCTGAAGCTGGTTTTATTTTGAAGTGGTAAGCTGGAGAAGAATGCCCTTGAATGTTGATGCAATGCCCTTCTCTTGCCTTTGAGACACTATACCCTTAGGGTGACCTAGGGCAGAAAGGACAGTGTTCCTGTCTCTTTAATTGGCTCTGTAGTATAGGGAATTGCAGGGAGACTTGACCCTTCAGCAGTAAATGGAACCTGCTGAAATTCCCCAGTAGCTAGCTCTACTATTGGGCAGAGTAGCACAAGGTGGGGAGCACAGGTGAAGTTCTGGGGGACAGAGGTGAACCTGTTGTGTGCCTCTGAAGTTAGCCAGTTGCCTTCTGGAGCAGTGGAAGACACCATCCCATCTCCAATACTGAAGTAAGTCAGCTGCCAGTCTGGTACATGGAAAGGAGGGAGGTGCCCTCTTGTCCTCTGTCAATGTTCAAGGATGATGAGATGCCCAGTAACATCTGGAGAGAACCATATTGGTGACCCCTTCTTTAAAAGGTGTGGCTGTGTCATTCAGGCACCAATTCCTGTTTTCATCATTTCCCACCCACCCAGGGCTGCCTGAAGCACATCTCTTCACCCTGCCTGCATAGTAGGGCGGATCATGTCCCAGACAGTTTACAGAGCTGATTATAATTCAGTCCTTCTGATTGAATTTGCAGGAGGTGGTGACATGTGCAGAGTGGCAAGGTGCTGTTATGTAACAGAAGAGATTGATCATGATTTGGGTGGGGAAAACATACAGCTAATTGACACTTCTTTTATTTTTGCCTTGTAATCCTCATTCCAGGTCTATGAAACTCACATTGTCTAGTCTGCACGCAATAATTACAGAAAAGAAAAGAAGAGTGACAGAGATCACTTAGAATACAGCTCTTCTACCTGTGACTAAATAGGGCTTTGAGGACACCTTTTTACAAGTCTCGCTGCTGCCTCTTACAAGACTGTTCCTGCACTGTTAAAGGCATAGGTAGACTCCTTTGCACACAGTGTTACTCTACAAGCATGGATACCACGTTCTGGGAGTTTTGCATCATTCCATAACTGTGCGTGACTTGCAAAACTGTCACCTCTGCAGGAAAACCTGCACCATAGTTAGACTTTGTGGTGCAAGGTTTCTTCTTTCCTATCAGCTGCAGTTAGTTGTCCAGCTTCTGGGAAAGCAGCTTTTCTGAAAATGAAGCCATTTCTCTGAGCACATTAACAGCGGCAGTGTAGTTTTCCTGAAGAAAGAAAGTCAGGGGGTCTGGAAAGTACAAAGTGGTCTGCAGGTGACCCAAACAAGACTGAACTTTGCAGGCTTCCTTGCAGATCTGGTTGTGCACTCTTTCGGGACCACCATTTATTTCAATTTGCATCCTGTCTTCTGCACTAGATGCCCAAGGTAGCTGAAAGTGATGCTAATGTGGAAAAGGCCGGCCGCCTCAGCATCTTGCTGGCTCAGTCACCCCTGAACTCGCGGCGCAGAAGAGCCTTCCGTGGCACTCCGACCCACGAGTGGGCTCTTCCCTGGACTCAACTCTCGGGCCCCAGACACTTGGCCTGGCACCCCTGAGAGCCCAGCACCCGGGTGCCCCACACCCTTAGCGCCTATGGGTAAGATGGACCTGGTGGGGCTGCATATGACAGCGAGTTCTCCCACCATTTTGTACTCTGGCGAGCCTCCTGCAGGTTGTGAGTTTGGCTTATGTGAGAATGGCCCTTCAACACTTGCCATGTCGTGTGCATGGAGCTCCCTGTGCCAATCAGGATGTCTTTCTTTCTTTCTTTCTTTCTTTCTTTCTTTCTTTCTTTCTTTCTTTCTTTCTTTCTTTCTTTCTTTCTTAGCATTTATAGACCACTTAAGATTTCAAAGATCTCCAAACGGAGTGCAATCTCTAACCAGTGTAAAAACTATCTGTTGTTAAAATGTTAAAACAGAAAGTACAACCCAAAACCAAAAAAACCGGCAACATAAAAACACAGGCTGCCACCAGGGCCACAGCTAAACTGCACAGCCCTGCAACCAACTCATTCATTTATTTTAAAGGGGAACGAGGTAAAATTCTCACACGGAGTGTAAGAATTTTACACTGGGAGTGTCAGGTTCAGAGGGCAACCCTGTGCCTCCAGCATTGCGCAGTTCCACCTTACACATCTGTTCATGGGAACTGCCCTGAGATCTTGTGATGAAGGGTGATAAATAGATTTAAATAATAATAATCATCATCATCATCATCATCATCATCATCACATGTAGGAACACTCACAGTTTCTCAGGGGTCCTAAAAAATACCCAAACGATCATGTGACTCAGCCCTTGTGCTCAAGGGGATGGAAGAAGCAGCCTTCTGCTCCTAGGAGGGGTGATTATTCTTGCTTGAAGCAGCTTTCCTGATAACAAAAGGAACTCCCTTTTCAGAGGCATCTCCTCTTTCCATTCAAGAGGCCGAGTTTGATGGAGTATAATGAGTGTTAATCTTGATAGAGCATTGGATTTCTACCAACTTGTACGGTTCCGTGATGCATGAGTGTATCCACTTTGCCAAGACAAAGGAAGAAACTTGCTTCTGGCTTTCACAGAAGCACAAAGGGGGGGGGGACTGTCTTCCAAAATGGCTTAGGGTTACACGAGGATCTCAGCATACGCCAGAGGCATTTGGGGGCAAACCTCGTGAGCATCAAAGATCTAAAAGCTGGAGGACCGCATGTAATTTGTGCAATTTCAGCAAAAGAAGAAAAATGGCTCAACATGTGCTGGGATCCACCTGGAGAAGGTCCAACTGCTTCTCCATCTGGGTGTTCTTTCCAAAGATCCCTCCCTCCCCTGGATCTCTCTTAATGCCCTTTAAAATATCCGGAGTTCAAACAGCAATTTGTCAAATTCTCTTCCACAAATTTGTCTAATTCTCTCTAAAAGCCACCCAAGCTGGTGGCCAACACTCTCTCAAATTGCATAGCTGTGTGAAACATGTCCATTCTCTGTCTGCTCCCAATCTTCTGACATTCAGCTTTGATGACATTCCCTACCACAGTAAAAAAGAATTGCCTAAGGGATGTGCATCTAATCTAGTTAATGATCAGGTCTAAAACAAGCAGGAAGATGCTTCTCTCCCCCTTGAAAAAAACAGCAAAACAAAACAAAAAACATATTAATCGCCATTACTGTCCATGTTTTTATTGGCCAGTTGTCAGCAGTTGGGTTGCCCAAGTGGCAGTCTTTCTCCATTGATGTGTAATGTGTACAGTAAGACAAGAGGCTTTTAAACTGGTTGAAAAAATTTCTAAACTGTGCTGTGGGAGGGAGGGAGAGACCTCCTAAAAGGCAATGCTACAGCACCTGGCTTCCTTGATGTTCCAAGCAGATTAAGGCTTCGTCATGCCCTGCCCTGCCCTGCCAGACAATTATTGATATTTGAGGTCTCTGTTTCAGTGAAAGTCATCCTCCTTTGCCTCCCTGGCTTTTCTACGAGGCTGTCAGTCTCGGGTCAGGATGAACATACTAATTGACTGCCTCGTTAATTTATTTATGGCTAATGACAGAAAGAAAAATGTGGGACGCTCATGGTCCAAGGCTTTCAGTGAAGAACTATTCACGTTTTAAAGGAATGCCTTTAACTACCCACCATTACTAATTTAGCTGATCGTCATGCATTATATTTAAAGATCATCAACACCCAGCAAAGTGCTGCCTTATTATGGAAGGAAATGTACTGGGGAGAGGAAAGCATTACATGTTCCACACAACAATTGGAGCTTTCAAGCATATTGTATTACGAGAACAGGGAAACTGTTCTAGCATTTGAAAGTAGGATGCAGAATAATTATATTCAATTAACTAAGGGCTTCTTGGGCAGTTGGCCCAACAACACACTTTATATGCCAAGGCCTCAGAACCGAGAACAAAATCAGTTGGTGGCAATTATTTCCCCCTTCCACCAGGCATCTTGGCTCATGTTAAGCATATTATAAAAGGGCCAGAATTTCTATTAACATTAAAACAATTAGGAGAGCCTTGTGTGGCGCAGTGGGTAGAGTGTTGGACCAGGACCTGGGAGATCAAGGTTTGAATCCCAACTCAGCCATGAAACTCACTGGGTGACCTGGGGCCAAGTACGCACTCTCAGCCTAACCTACCTCATAGGGTTGCCGTGAGGATAAAATGGGGAGGAGGAGAACTATACTCCTTGGAGGAAAAGTGGGGTGCAAATGTAAACAAACAAACAAAACCATAGCCCCATTATATCTATGCTGCACCCATATTTTATTCACATTTCTATGTTTGCGGATGCAACACAAGTTATACAGCTGCCTGTGCAAAACTGATGAAAATAGCAATCCCTGCCACAACTGCTGCTAGAATTTTGCTGGCCAAAAATTGGAAATCACAAGAAGTACCAACAGTAGAGGAATGGCAGATGAAGATGATGGATTTTTCGGAGCTAGCCGACCTGATCGGAAGAGTCTGTGACCAGCAGGAGGAGGAGTACCAGGAGGAATGGAAGAAATTTAAAGACTATTTAGCTAAATATGCTAAGATAATTTAAATAGAAATACTTGCAAGTATCAGATTGGCCTAGGATTTAAATAAGTGATGTTATAGAATAATATGTTTAAAGTAAAAATGAAAAGAAAGAAAGATGTTAATTGATTAAGTAAATTACACGTGAAAATAGTTTTGGAAAACTGTTACAATGTTATACATTGAAAGTCATTCTGGGGGAGTTGAGGAAGTCACCCAACAATGTAAAGAAAAATGGAATTATTATACTTAAGATTTATGTTTGTTTGTTTGTTTATCTGTTTATTTGTTTATATATATGGAAAATCAATAAAAAAATTGGGGAAAGAGAAAAAGAAAATAGCAATCCTGGCTATTCAAACAATAGGTATTCTGTATATATGGTCGTTCTCTTTTTGGCATATATTTTCCCCTAGAAGATTTCTTTTTATATATAACAAAGTTCAGTTCTGTTGGTGTTGCCTAAAGTGGATCCTGCAGCCCAGTCATCCATTTCCTCTTTGCAAAGGATGGATTCTGCATGGGGGGATGCCTCAGTAAAGTTGAGCGAAACCGCAGTAAATGCAGACAAAAATATGGTGGAAATTATTCCTCCAGCTCAATTTGTAGCAGCTTGCTTGCCAAAATCCTTGCAACAAAAATATTGATGTCTGGCGGGTAATCAAACACTGATAGGACAGGCAGATTACCTTCTCAGAAGAAATTCCATCCATTAGCTATGGCAACGAAACTGGGACACGGTTGCTGTACTTTAGCGATAAGGAGTAGGGTGGAAGCGAAAGTGTGAAACATGGTAACTGAGAACATTTAGAGTGCCCTATTAGCAGTTCCACAATGTATTTTCTCCCTTCTTCTTTATGTGGGAGAAGCAGGAGGAGATTCGACCTCCTGCCTGCAGGGCTGTTTAGGGACTGGCAAGACTGGGGCCACTGGCTCCCTCCATATATAGATATTATTATTATTTCTTTTTTGTACTTTCTGGCAAATGTCATCTGCCCCTTTCTGCCACCACGAGCAAATTCTGGATCCAACGAAAAATGTTTTATAGTGTATAAAGAAAAGTGAAATGGGTTTTCTATTTAGGAAATCAGAAAGGGTGAGCATCTACAAGTAACTCAGTGTGTTTGCTGAGGACACTCCATAGAATATGATAAATGACATTTCATCCCAAACTAAATTATATGGGGGAGAAGCCCTTGCAAAAAGAAGTCAAATTATGATACATTCCCCAAACAAAACAGTAGCTTACAGAAATCAATCAGGCTATCACTTATCATCAAGAAGGCCATCAGTTCAACTTGTACTTGGTTTCCATTTGATTACAGTAATCTAGTTTCTGTAGAAAAATGAATGTTTGGGCCATAATAAAAGGACTTCCCAAACACCTGTTAAGGGCACAAAGGTATGTCATGGAGTTGGCTCCATGGGCTCACCTGATATTGGGAAGCCCACTATCAGTTAAACAGGTCATTGACCAGGCAAATGCTAATCCTCCACCTAGTCCTCAAATAGAGATTAACAGAGGAATGCCTGCTGTACCTTGACCCTGATATACCTTAAATAACATGCAGGAGCCTTCTCAATCATTGCTCACCATGAGGATAGGAATTCCTATTTTCAGCTTCCCCAGACATTTTGTACACACTGTTAACTTCTCCCCCAATTCCACATGTTTAGCCCTGACTTCACTGCAAGACTCCATTGCCCTTGGACATGCTGATGACCAAACCATACTTCACGCCAGTTGTAGAGATCCATGGCTGGTATCTAAGTGGCTGGTATTGAGTCGCATGTGGTTCAGCTATGCTTTAGATCAAGGATGGGAGACCTTTGGCCTGCCAGATCTTTCCTGAACCACAGCTTGCTGCATCCCCACCCTTTGCTTGCTTGGGGTTGATTGGAGTTGCACTTCAGCAACATCTGGAAGGCCAGAGGTTTCCCACATTGCCTTTAGATGTTACAGAAGCAGGGCAGGAACCCGTTTTCTCTGTGTACATTCAATGGCACTGCTGTCACCTGCCACTATGGGATGGGACCAGTCATGCTGGTCCTTTCCACTGTGTTATTGCCTCCCAACCATGATGTGTTAAATACACTGCTACAAAAGTATGATGCTACCCCACTCTCTGCAAGACTCCAGAGGGTTCCAGACACTCACCCAGGATTTGTGTTCCTTTGGAGAATCGGGACACGGTAGAGACTGTTGTAGCTTTAAGAAATATGGTTTATTCACCTATTTACATTTTCAGTGTGTATGGAGGGAGTGTAGATCTTACAGTATGGTCATTTCAAGAGGGACTTGTCCCACACAGCAGTGCCGCCATGGAGTCCAAGGCATCTCTCCCAGCCAACTTTCCCAAGATGGATCCCAGTCTTCTTTCTTCTTCCCAGAACACCTTGCTAAAAACTCCGTTTTCCTGTCACCTCACAGCCAGTTACCCAGGCAGCCTTCTAAATCCTCAGCATCTCAGGGCAAGAGGGTGGGAGGACAATTCTCTTGTATTGCAAATGGCCATTTACTGTTTCTCAATGACCCTAGCTAACTCAGGAATTCCTCTGCAGCTTGCATTTCTCCCTGCACATCCCAAATAACAGTGTCTCCGAAAAATTTTACGCATCACTTGGGAAGACAGGTGAACTAATGCCAGTGTACTGGAACAAGCAAAGATCACCAGTGTTGAAGCAATGCTTCTTCAACATCAACTTCGTTGGACTGGTCATGTTGTGCGGATGCCTGATGATCGTCTTCCAAAGCAACTACTCTATTCCAAACTTAAAAATGGAAAGCGTAATGCAACAAAAGAGGTTAAAAGACTCTCTCAAGGCAGATCTAAAAAAAAAATGTAGTGTAAACATCAACAACTGGGAAACACTGGCCTGTGAGCACTTCAACTCGAGAATAGCCTTTACCAAAGGTGTCATGGGCTTTAAAGACGCTCGAACTCAGGATGAAAGGGAAAAACGTGATAAAAGGAAGGCACATTTGGCAAACCCTCACCGTGATCAACTCAT
Organism: Podarcis melisellensis; assembly: GCF_964234715.1. Classification (NCBI taxonomy): domain Eukaryota; kingdom Metazoa; phylum Chordata; class Lepidosauria; order Squamata; family Lacertidae; genus Podarcis; species Podarcis melisellensis. The sequence goes on from NC_138543.1 coordinate 20,383,999, forward strand.
GCCCGGAAACCTATGTCTCCACTGTGGAAGGACATGTGGATCCAGAATTGGCCTCCACAGTCACTTATGAACCCACTGTTAGAACCGTGTTTATGGAAGACAATCTTATTGCCAAAGAAGAAGAAAGACTCCAAATCCTACCATTTATTAATTTCTAGGGTTTAGGGTGGGTTCTCCCCAGTCTGGAACAATACACAGAACTGGCCCAGGCACATGACCTTTAGATACTACAGCAACAGCACTATGGGATTGTTACGGAAGGGGGGGGGCATGTCTTCTTCACCTTCTTCTTCGCTACAATATATCAATTTATTTCCAATTGTCAATGTCAAAAGGGACTAAAATCTATAAAATTCATAGAAAATCAACGTGCCAGTTTGCTCTGATCAGCCTTTCCTCCAGGCAATGTCAGGTGCCAGACTATGCATATTTGAGACCATTGTTTTCTCATCCCCAGGAAGTGTTTATCTGTGCATATCTCCAGCTCTGCATATTCCCCCTCCCTCCTCCTTATGTTAATCCGGTGTAGCTCTGCATATTCCCCCCTCCCTCCTCCATATGTTAATCCGGTGTAGCTCTGCATATTCCCCCCTCCCTTCTCCATATGTTAATCTGTGTAACCCAACCTCCCTTTAATATATTCATGATGTAATCTGTGTAACCAAACCTCTCTTTAATGTATTCATGACGTGTTTTGCACTGTATTCTGGGACATGGAGGGAAGTTTCAAAAACTCATGTCACCCCTTTCTCACTGTTCAATCTCGTCTTGAACCTGTTGGCCAATAAACTTGGATCTTCTGCAGTTTGCTCCAGTCTCCGGCTGAGCTCATTTTCCTCCGCAGGGACCCACGGACTGAGTCCGATGAGCTGGGTGGCAGAGCAGCCTCGCACCCAGATTTTTGCCGTAACAGTTGGCTGCCCAATGTGGGGCATGCGGTTCTCCCGCGTTGCTGACCGGGGCCCCCGAAATCTTCAGCCGGCACCAGGCCATTTTGCCTGGGAAGATCCTTTGGACCCCCGGCCATCTTCCGGGCAGTAATCGAAAGCCCCAGGAGTTCAGCCGGGGAGCATAGAGGGATCCAGCCGGCTTACTCATCAATCCCGGGATCATCATGGAAAACACGTGAGTATAAGGAAAAGGAAAAACCCAGTGCACTGGTGGGAAAGGGGTGGAAATCTCCTGGCAACTGAATTCTCTGCCCTCCTCTCTATCGCTCCTTCTCGCCTGTCTCTTGGTCCAATTGGTGAGAGAGACCGTGGACTGCTGCTCGACCCAAAAGGGGGGTTCTGAGCTCTATCTCTTTCTCTATAATTCTCTGGCCAGCCGCACCAATTGAGAGCCCGAGAAGTAAGACGGAGAGACCCGTCTTGAAAGACAGACGACTCCCCGCAACGGGTATCTCAGTTGAAAGCAAGGGGTTAGAGCTCTTTTTCCGATCTTCCCGAGCGTCCTTTCATAGGGGGCAGGAAGTGGTCTTGCTTTCTATCCTAATCCCAGCCGCATCGGTCGGAGCCACTTATTGTGAGCCCGCTTCCGAAAGCAAGGGGGATTTTTGACCCAGAACCCTATCCAGGGATCACCCGATCTGGCACCGCACGGCGCGGGCGTCCAGTAGGGCCCCTTTCCTGAGAAGTCTAACGATAGGTAGGAGGTTGCCAGGAGGGATAGCCCAGGGAGGATTGGGCGGGATCAGGCAGAGTGGAAGAAGGACCCCAGGATATTGAGAAAAGGAAAATAGGAAGGAAATATACCGGATAGCTAGAGCTCTTTAAAAAACCCTACTAAAGTTGCCAAGCGACTTGAAACCCTCTTTACTATAAATTCCTGCTCACTATAATTCCCTGTATTAGGTCTACCAATCTCGTAGATATACCAATCCTTACCGACCTCTCCCTCTCTTCCTTTCCACTTAGACACGCGTGAAACATAAAATGGGTACCCAGGCTTCCAAACACGAGCGGGCTCACTCTGGGAGGAAGGCTTCTAGAAAGCCATCTCAGTCCCGGAAGGACCCTGACTCTCCTCTACAATTTGTCATCACGTATTGGAAGTCGATTCCTGGCCACAAATTATTATCGAAACAAAAATTAGAGGACCTCTGTTCTGAAATCTGGCCCGCCAGCACCGCCCCCGCCAAGCCCGAATTGCGTTGGCCGGCTGGTTAACTGGTGGTGTTTGAAGAGGCAAGGAGGCTCTTAAAACCATGTGGGACCTTCCTACTAATTTCACTTAATGAAGCTAAAGGAAGCAGCCCAACTCCTTGCAATAACCAACTAAAGGATGAGAGTATATATGTTTACATGTTGTCTGTTATGTGTGTTGTGTGTTAATACATATATGAGAATATGTGTGTTTGCATGTTGTCTGTTATGTGTGTTGTCTGTTCCTTCTGTCTCTGACAGACTGCCTTTCTCAAGCGCGCATAGTTTAAACTGCAAGCTTGCTTCAAAATTTTAAATTTAAGGAAGCTATGCTGGACCTTATCAGTCCTAAATAAGACAAGATGAGAATGAAGGGTGCAAATGTTTACCCCACCTCTTGCTTTGCCGCAACTTTTCAGATCGTGAGTCTACAGTATTCCTCTGCAAATTCAGGAAAATTGTCACTTTTGTATTCCCTTTAAATCAAATCTATGGCTGTTTTAACTAAGAAAATGTTCACTTCAATCTTTCTCTAAAGATCATTTGTCTAGGAACTTGCACGTCTAAGGAAGTAAACTCAAACTAATCTCAAGATCTGCTAAAGGGTTCTGTATAAGTTGGGAATTTTTTATTTTCCTCTTCCTTAGTACATGATAGGAGCACTGATTGTGCTCTCTTCCCCAGTAGTGCCTGTGTACATAAGTATGTGTGTGTAGTACCAATCTTGCTGTGAAATCTGGCTGTGAACCCTTTATTTTGGAGGGTTGGACTAGATGACCCCAGGGTCCCTTTCAACTCTCCCAATTTGTGGCTGTGTGGAAGGACATGTGTCCGCAAGCATTGCAGGGTAATTCTTAAATTCTGGTGTGGTGATGGAGTTGAAATTCAGCCTAGCTTTGCTCTTTAGTTTTAAAAAGGTGAGAGGTGAAGCTGTGATGTTTTGAAGCACAACTGGTAATACCAAGCATTTGAGTGATTACAGTGTTTATCATTTTGTTTATCATTTTGTCTACTATTTGAAAATCAGACCAATACATATGGGCCTTGACCAATCCTGTAAATAAAGGGGCAGGAAAATTTTTGTCTGCAAATGGTAAGGCCGAAAAACTTAGAATGTTTTTTAAAAAAAAAAATTAAAAAAAATCCTATGAATTCTGACTCTGGCCATTTTTTCCCATATATAAGGGCGCGGCATTGTTCCACGAATGGCCAGAGGAATATTAGCCCTTTCCTGTACATAAAGGAAGCAGTCGCTTTGCTTGGGCTGAAATTGCTAGCTTTGTTGGTGAATACTTCAATTGCTGAGTTTCTCTCTTTTGTTTTAAATCTAACCCTCTTTTAAAATCTACTCCTTACCCTTCCCTTATTCAAATTCTAATTTTGCCAAAAGATGCAACATTTCAATAGTATAAAAGGTTTGCTGAGACATGAACTCCACACATGCACAGAGACTAGATCAGCAAAAAAAAAAAAAAAAAAAGGATAGGAAAAGAAATGAGAAAGAGAGAGAGGAAGGAGGGGGAACTGTGGGGGGGGAGGAGGTTTATGTAAAACTTGGAACCATTGAGAGAAATCACCCTTAATGTGTCCCAAGTTTGAAATCTTAACATGCCAAATTCTTTTCACAGGTAAATATCAAAGAATTCCACGAACCATTGAGAGAAATCACCCTTAATGTGTCCCAAGTTTGAAATCTTAACATGCCAAATTCTTTTCACAGGTAAATATCAAAGAATTCCACGAACCATTGAGAGAAATCACCCTTAATGTGTCCCAAGTTTGAAATCTTAACATGCCAAATTCTTTTCACAGGTAAATATCAAAGAATTCCACCCCTCAATGGGATTTAAATCACAGACTTTGTTTGTGTGCATTTTAGGAACAGCATTTCCTGACAGGCTTCTCACATGAAATAATTTTCCCTTTTAACAGGATATGTGAACCCCGATAACAAAGTGTTTGTCCCTTTTTTCTCCCACAACAACTTTCTTTCTGTTCTGTGAAATCCCTGCTGTATTAACTTTCTTTCTGTTCTGTGAAATCCCTGCTGTATTAGTGACTTCCATCCCTTTGTGTCTTTGACACTTTAAAGTTATAAATAATCTGTTTCCATTTATTTAATCCGTTTTTTCATGATGTCTATGAAATTAATTGAAGCATAACCAAACATTGTTTGTGGAATGGTATTTGTTTACCTTTTGCCTGAGCATTTCTTATTAATTCTGTCATTTTGGCTAGTTCAAGGTACTTGCACAAAGTTACATTGCCATTAAGTCATTTTCCAGTATTTTGCTATTAACACTCTAGCCGATGTTGTCACATCAAGAAACACTCTTTTATTTTCATTGTTACTTCAGATCTCTTAAAATTCTGTGTCTTAGCATTTATTTATTTTGGTTCCTCATAGGTCATTGTGTGTGTGTGTTTGTGTGTGTGTTTTATTATTATTTAACTGTGTATTATTATTTAACTGTGTCTTTTAAGTCCACCCTGTCCTTACAGGATATCACTTCTACAAGTGTGTTACTACAGATCCAATGAAAAGCTTCGCTACCATGAGACTTATTACCTGCAACAACAAATTTCTTTCAAAGGGGAAGTGGGGCTGACAAAGAGGGGAGGAGTTGAATTGCAAGGACATTTTTTGACTCTTATATTCAACTGATATTTAATTAGTTTGTTGTGTATTATGTGTTATTATGTAGGAATGTTGAAATGTGTTTGACAGTGTTATTTCCACAAAGGGAAGAATTTTTTTTTGTGTGTGTGTGTAATTGTCTTATGTTTAATGTATACTGTCTTATTCCTTATACCCCAATGGAGGATTTTCATACATTTTATGCTTTCAAATGGATCAGGCTATTGTGTAGTTCAATGTTTAGATAACCACATTTCGCTGTCCCACCTGGCACACTGCCAACCTTCCCTACCCATTTTAAAATGTGTTAAAACTCACTTTACCAAGGAGAAGCTTCAGGAAGGTGTATATGCCTTGATTTAGCAGGAATGATCCCTTATAGAGTTAAATTGACTTATTTGGACAAGTGCCCCTTTTAAGAATGGTTTTCTTTTAACAGATTGGTTTGAAGAGTTAAGAACCATGGGGCAAGATAAATTCAAATTGGACCCAGTGTGAATTGGGCATGTGTATCCAGGCTGCAATTAGCTTTTGGTCCTTTTAAGTGCAAGTGAGCAACTTCCCATGACTGTTGACCAGAGCCTCTAAAATAAAACCCCATAGAAAGGCCAAGGTAAAGATATTTCCCTCACGACGTGTCCAAACCTGTGCCAGCTGTGATGGGTGCCAGGCAACATGGCTAATATGAAAGCCCTAAGTGGATTCACCAGGGATTGCCACTACTGTGACACGTGAGACCACAGAAGAGCTACCTTGACACCTGAGAACACAAAATGGCGGGGGGCAAAGCGAACTGCATTTTTTTTCCAGTCAATAGTGGACCTTCCTGCTAAATGTAAAGCATAGACCACTACTGAACAAAATACAACAGGTGTTCCTTTATGCGATATCCACTACTATACTTGCAAATGGCCTTAAGAGGCATGATTTGCAAGTCCCCTTCAGGTTTGCACAAACCCACACATCTAGTACGGTAGATACAAAGTTATTATTTAGTGCATATCTACATAACATAAACATACATTGTATTGGTCCGTGTTGCTCCCTCCTTTGTTGCCCTGCTCAACCAACCTCCTTTTCCATTAGGGCCTATTCCCACTCACACGGCACCCCACCTTCACCGAGATTTAGGGTGCGGAGAAAAGATTTGCAAGTTCTTACAGAACTTTAATGCAAATCTATCTCCGAATGGGGGACTGTTACGGAAGGGGGGGGGCATGTCTTCTTCACCTTCTTCTTCGCTACAATATATCAATTTATTTCCAATTGTCAATGTCAAAAGGGACTAAAATCTATAAAATTCATAGAAAATCAACGTGCCAGTTTGCTCTGATCAGCCTTTCCTCCAGGCAATGTCAGGTGCCAGACTATGCATATTTGAGACCATTGTTTTCTCATCCCCAGGAAGTGTTTATCTGTGCATATCTCCAGCTCTGCATATTCCCCCTCCCTCCTCCTTATGTTAATCCGGTGTAGCTCTGCATATTCCCCCCTCCCTCCTCCATATGTTAATCCGGTGTAGCTCTGCATATTCCCCCCTCCCTCCTCCATATGTTAATCTGTGTAACCCAACCTCCCTTTAATATATTCATGATGTAATCTGTGTAACCAAACCTCTCTTTAATGTATTCATGACGTGTTTTGCACTGTATTCTGGGACATGGAGGGAAGTTTCAAAAACTCATGTCACCCCTTTCTCACTGTTCAATCTCGTCTTGAACCTGTTGGCCAATAAACTTGGATCTTCTGCAGTTTGCTCCAGTCTCCGGCTGAGCTCATTTTCCTCCGCAGGGACCCACGGACTGAGTCCGATGAGCTGGGTGGCAGAGCAGCCTCGCACCCAGATTTTTGCCGTAACAGGATGAACTCATGGAAAAATGACTCCTCTGCAATTCCTGTAATGTTTAAGGTCCTAAAGCAAGCCTGGAGAACTTGTGGGCTTCCAGACATTGCTAGACTACAACTCCCATAATTCCTGGCTATTGGGCATGCTGGCTGGGGCTGATGGGAATTGGCATGCAATAGCATCTACAGGGTGTCATTGAAACTGTTCTTTAAAGCAGGCATTACACAGGATGCTTTTTTCCCCTTTTTTCTACCAGCACAACCCATTCCCTTTGCAACTGATGGTGCTGAATAAAGTGATTTCATATGCTGGTGGCATTTACAGGGCCATTTTAAAGAACACGGATCACTCCCAATTTTAAAGCTTATATTTCACTTTAGGTTCCATTAAAGAGCCAGTTTTGTTTTACCTTTTCAGTAGACACTTTCAAGTATAAGGTACAACCTCAGTTCTTTCACAAGCAATTGACTGGGAATCTCAAGAGACAGGTTGGGTTCCTGAAGTCTTTTGCCATAAAACGATTTAATGCCTTATTATACTTTTCATGGTTCTGTCAGTTTAAAAAGCAGGTCTAAAATGCAATCTATCTGATTCCATATATATGGATCTCTCTCTCTCTCTCTCTCTCTCTCTCTCTCTCTCTCTCTCTCTCTCTCTCTCTCACACACACACACACACACACACACATCACACACTTAGACTCTTCATAGCAAGATTTTGTTATGTTGCTCTTTATCAAATGTATTTCTTGACTGATTTTCAATAATGCTATATAAATAAACAGGAATTAAACTGGTAACTCTTCTTTCCTGTCCCATCTTGCTCTCCCATCCTTGAGGCTCTAGGTTTCTCATGACCAGCATTAAAAGATGTATAAATGCCATACTTGTTTAGATGCCCACATAGCATAGCATAACTTATCCTACATTTATTTTAACAGATCCACTCATAATTATCCATGTGTTGCCAGTGGAATATACATAATAAACTAGGGCCATTGTTCAACAAACTCATCATCGGAATCTGCGTTGGCCTTCTCTGGTTTAAATGGTTTGCTTTTAGTTGTTACTCTTGAACAAGTAGTTTTGGAATTTTTAATAGTATTGCAGTGATTGGTGTTTGAAATTGACCAGCTCATTTGATCTTATTTAGTTGTTACTCTGCAGAGAATATTACATTTACTTTTATCTTCAAAGGGAATATTTAGGGTTTTTGTTTTTTTTTAAAAAAACTTAGCCCCATCAGATGATAAGAGAAACAGGAGGGGGTAGCCACTCACATTTTATCTTGTTTTCAAACCTTTGCTGCCTTGTGAGTTCTCCCTTTCATGCTGTCTTTTTTCTCCTCTCCCACTGTGCTCTCTTTGTGTGTATAAATGAGTGTTAAGTTGCCCACAAAGGCTGGCTGATAAAGAATATAAAGAGCACCCTACTAGCAGCAGTGAATGGGGGGTTGGCTTATAAGTCAAATGTTAGACTTTTAGACTGTGGAAAGATGAAGGTGCGGATTCCAGCTATTCTATGATCGCTCAGCGGGGATAATAGGATGCTCTGCGGGAATCTCAGTTTCCAGCTTATCCTATATCCAAGTACTCACCCGTAACTTTGCAAATTAACAACACAGGAAGTTACACAGTCTACTCCCAGTGTTATCATTCTGTGTCCCCCCCCCCCACTTATGCAGGTTTCATTTTGTCCAGTGGCTCTTCTGATTCAAAGAATTATGAATCTTCTACCTCCCACACCAGTCATCATTTGTACATCTGAGAGACATTAAAATGCATTTTAATTGCATTTTAACCTGTATTTTAAATTGGGTTTTTTTTTCCTATTATGTTTTTATTGTAATTTTACTGGTGTTAGCTGCCCTGAGCCTGGCTCTGGCTGGGGAGGGTGGGGTATAAATAAATAAATTTATTATTGTTGTTATTATTATTATTATTATTATTATTATTGGTCTGTAAATGTCAGTCATGAATGTTCCATCACAGACAGGAAGATCACTTCATCATCTCTATAGATAGCTCAGTTGGTTAGAGTGTGGTGCTGATAATGCCAAGATCGCAGGTTTGATCCCCGTATGGGACAGCTGCATATTCCGGCATCGCAGGGGGTTGGACTAGATGATCCTCAGGGTCCCTTCCAACTCTATGGTTCTATGATTATCTGATTTTCTGGAGCATTGGGCCTTTAGTCTCCAAGTTAGGAGAGATGCAGAGAACAGGGTCATTCGCAGCAGCCGTACTGAAAAGCCAACTGGGTCAGGCTTTCCCTCTTCCTCAGATGTCTGTCATCTGGCAAGAGCTGTTCCATGGGGCTCCAGCAAAGTGAGAGAATGGAAGCAGGGCCACCAACAGGATTGCTGAGAAGTCAGCTGTATCAAGCTCTTCCCTCCCTTACCTGTCACCTGGCAGCAGCCATGCCATCAGGTTACAGTAGAGGCAGAAAAGGAACACAGACCCACTCTAACCACTCAGCTGAGAGACAGACAACTTTTTCTATTTCACCTGGCCATTATAAAAATTAATGTTAGGTGTCCCCCCCCCCTCTTAATCCCTTTCTGTCTTGTGTCATGTCTTCTAGGTTGAAAGCCTGAGAGTGGGATCTTCCTTATAACCAAACTTTGTAAACTGCTCTCGGAGCCTTTTCAGTTGAGTAAAAATGCACAAACAAAGCAGGAAAAAACTGTTTTCAAATAGTCTATGTTAAAAAAAACCACAGACTTTTTTAAAATTCAAGTGAAGTGCAAACTTGGTTAAATCAGTTGGTAGTGGCTCAGCCAACTGATGGCAAAATGAGAAGGATGGATGGACAGATGAACGGACCCAAGAGAACAAGAGAAACTGGGGGAGATGGTCAGAAGATGTGTTAAATGTCTACATATTAATAAGAAATAACTAGCCAGATTGTTGCCTACAGGTCCCTAGAACTGACTCAAATAATAATTTCAGATGGTGAGATACTGCCAAAGGGGATGTAAAGGTAAAGGGTAAAGGGACCCCTGACCATTAGGTCCAGTTGTGACCAACTATGGGGTTGCAGCACTCATCTCGCTTTATTGGCCGAGGGAGCCGGTGTACAGCTTCCAGGTCATGTGGCCAGCATGACTGAACCGCTTCTGGCGAACCAGAGCAGCACACGGAAACGCCGTTTACCTTCCCGCCGGAGTGATACCTATTTATCTACTTGCACTTTGACGTGCTTTCGAACTGCTAGGTTGGCAGGAGCAGGGACCGAGCAACGGGAGCTCACCCCATTGCGGAGATTCAAACGCCAACCTTCTGATCAGCAAGTCCTAGGCTTTGTGGTTTAACCCACAGTGCCACCCGCGTCCCTAAAGGGGATGTAGTTTGAAATAAATCTCCTCTGGGTACATGGCGATGCCTTGTTCATCCCATGACTGCATTTCATTCTTACGTTATTTCACCTGCGTAATTTTGTTAAGGCTGCCAACCTTAAGGTTGGAATGGATTTGAGGCCAGGCAGGATGTTCCCGCTGAATGTTATCTAATAAATCAATGAGCCAGCTTTGTGTGTAGCATCAATGGTAAAGACATTTGACTGGAGACCAGGAAGCTCATGTTCAGTTAGATGGGCTGCTTTCATCACAGAAGGGATTGTGTGCTAATGGAGCAGTGGATTGAAACAGGAGTTAGAACTTGCAGAATGTTCATAGGTAGGTGACAGGGGGTGGAGAATAAGCATTTGGGACAACAGAAAGAAAAAAAGGAAGCTTTAAAGGTTGTAGCTAGGGGGGGGGAGTACATAGAGATCCCAGGTGTATCTGACATTTCCACACAGGACTGGGCGGGGGGGGGGGGAACGTGCATCTGAAACCTTGGAGACCTACTGCCAGTTAGTGTGCACCAAGGAGAGCAGCCTATGTTGTTGTTGTTTAGTTGTGTCCGACTCTTCGTGACCCCATGGACCAGAGCACGCCAGGCACTCCTGTCTTCCACTGCCTCCCACAGTTTAGTCAAACTCATGCTGGTAGCTTCGAGAACACTATCTAACCATCTTGTCCTCTGTCGTCCCCTTCTCCTTGTGCCCTCCATCTTTCCCAACATCAGGGTCTTTTCCAGGGAGTCTTCTCTTCTCATGAGGTAGCCAAAGTATTGGAGCCTCAGCTTCAGGATCTGTCCTTCCAGTGAGCACTCAGGGCTGATTTCCTTCAGAATGGATAGGTTTGATCTTCTTGCAGTTCATGGGACTCTCAAGTAAATAGAATCAAGTAAATAGAATTTTTTATTATTAGAACCTGGAGATCCATTAAATGGAACCGGGTTCACAACAGTGGCTGCAAAATAGCAGGGTCAGGGATGACATACTCTTGAATGTAAGGAAGAGGGTGCCTCTGAGCACACGGATTTGTTTTCAGTACCAGAACTGAGTTCATAGTCTGGTCACTCAAATATTTTTCATGTTCCCTCCCACTATCCTCAGCTTGCTTCCTCTCATGAGCCTGATTTAGAAGGAGAGAGAAGCATTTTTTTTGTTATTTTATGTCAAATAATTGCTGATCTATTACAAATCACTTGGTGATCTACCAGTACAGACCCCAGGCTACCCTCTGCCTATAACCCCTAAAGTAGACAATATTGCTAACCAGACCAGAGATCTGACTAGGTAAAGGCAGCTTCCAAATGAATGATGTCTGATAGTCTCTCTCTTGATCCTTCTGCCCCAAGCTCCTTACCTTTGCAAGGGTAAGTTTATATCACCTTGAGGTGGATTTTTAGAAGGCCATGAATAAAGCAACCACAACCACAGTAATAACTACTACTAGTTGTTTGTCCCATCTGGTCAGCAGATAGAACAGCTTCTTGTTTAGAAGGCAACCAACCAACCAACCAACCAGCCAACCAACCAACCAAGAATGGTTAGTAGTAGTAGTAGTAGTAGTAGTAATTTGTCAAATCTGTTCAGTAGATAGAACAACTCCACATATCCATTTATTTGCATAGACTACAAAATATTATGAATATCTCTATATAATCTTGTGAGGACATCATCAATGTTTCACAATTTGGTGGGGGTAAAGTAGATTCTCTCATAAGATTTGTGCCAGAGGCCTGAAAGGGAGGGGTTGCAAGAGAAGCAAGACTTACTCTAAATCTTCATTAAAAACAAATCTGAAGCAGGGTGAGGGATGAGCTACAGCAACATTTGATGGAATCCTCTTGGCTATTAAGAAGCTTTAAAAGTAGGTTAAAAACTCAAAATATTTAATATGCTTCCTTACCTCTTGCTTCCCTTGACATAACCAGGGAGTTCTGACAGTTCTGCGACAGCCACAGGAATGCCTTTTGTGATCAGATTTAGCTACCTGTTTGTTTCCTGCCTCTCTTCTTCCTCTGATGAGAATGCACAATACGGAGCATAAAAAGAAACTCAGTTCAAACCACACTTGCAGGGGTGAGGAACCTGTGGACATGCAAGTCACAGATGCAGGTAGACTCCAGCTCTCCTTGGGCCCTGCTAGAATGGGCCAGGGATGATAGGAGTTGTAGTCAAACAACATCTGGAGGGTCACAGGCTTGCCCTCCCTGTGATTTTGCAAGTTCCAAAAAGGAAGGAAAAAAGTCGTAGAAGAAATTCAGTCATGAAAATTAGAGAATAGATGCAGTGGATAAGTCCCTCACCAGAAAGGCTTGCCTAGTGTCCATTATATTCTCTTTTACGAACCTTTGAATTAATGCTCTTTTATCTAAACTGTAGTGTTTTTGTTTTGGTGCATTTGGTAGTATTTTGTGGGAGTGTTTTATTGTGAACTGCCTCAGGACCACTGGCAGGATGATAGTAGCTGAGCTACCTTCCTTCCTTGCTTTGAAAAAAGCTTATTGCTTTTTCCCTTATCCTTGTCATCCATAATCTCCAGCACAAGTAAACAGGTAGATTTTTTGTTGTCATCATCTGAATACACAAAGTTCTCCTCCCATATGGCAAGGAGCAATGGACAAACCTACTCACGTTTACACCTTTCCCAGATATTTTCCTGATCTAGTCACATGCTAAGTATTGTTTCCTACATATGTGCTGCCTGAGCAAACTTCCAAGATCCTCTCTGATTGACTGCTGACCCCTTTGCCCATCCAACCCTCCCATGTGCTAGACGACAACATGGGAATGGATAGCGCAGCACATCCATTGTCGTCATGTGCCCAAATACTTCTGCTTGTATGCAGCTGAGAAATGTACCTCCCATTGTACATAAGAAGGTTGCTGTTCATTAAGTAAGTGCTGAAAGCCCACTTATGTAGAATTATACTAGACTAGGATCAGCTAGAAAATTAGTATTATTGTTTGCTTTCCATGCAGCCCATTGTTTTACCTGTTTCCTTATCTGAAGACTTTATTTATTAATTTTAAAAACCCTAAATACCAGAAGCCCAAAGTTGACTGATGGCACATAAGCTTAGGCTTGTCTTCCTGATGTGCCCATCCAGCCATAGATTTGTAAGGCGAAGTGCATGGGAATGACAAGGTTATATTCAGATAGCTGTGTGTTGTGTGCTTGAGGAATGTTACTTCTGTACTCTTGAAGATCCCTATAACCTTGAAGTTTCCCCAGTTTCAAACCACAGAGCATTTGGCAGCAACTAAATAAAATGTGAGGCAAAACTATCGTGATCTTATCATCACTGGTAATAAACTTACTAAGCATCTGTGGGTCAAGCTATACATTATGCTAAATGTGATGCTTGTGGGTATGTCATGAATTTTTCTTTAATTAATTACAGGTGCGGGAGTGCCAATTCTAGTCTGTGTTGCAGGGCACAAGGATGAGGAAGATTCACCCTCTAGTCATTCCCTCCTCATTGCACACTGGGAATCTTCAACCACTATTCAGTATCAGTCAGTGCTCATGTCACCATTATGTTTGACAGCTTAAAGGACAAAGGTCTGCACTACGGGTGAGATTTAAAGCTGTTTCCTCACACAACAGGGTTTCTTCTTGCTTTCCTTCTCCTGCGGCCCCAATGCCCCCCCCCAATTTTTTGCAGAGGGTTGGGGCACACAAACACACTCAGAGTACATTTGGGGTGAGACGAAAAACCAGAAGTCTTACTGCAGAAGTGGCTTTCCATTGCACACGTGAGCAGACATAATTGGATGTAGCCCTTTGTTATAACGGTATAAAATTTAGTACAACTGAATGAATAACATGCCAGTTCAGTGCCTTCTTTAATAAGGTGTCTGCTTACAAAATGGCTTTAATTTGGAATCTCTACTGGAAGTGCCAGTTGAAAAAAGTCAATAATAAACTCAATTGCTTTATTAATTTAATTTTGCATTTGTACCTGCTTTATATTATGGTAAATAATTTTCAAACCAACAGTGAGATCTAATCAGCTTTGTACATTCAAAGAGACTAGGCCATTTATGATAAGCACAAGAAAGTCAGTTGTAAGGATGTACACTCAGTTTGTGACAGTTTCTTATAGTTTGACCTACTGAAATATGCAAATGGCATATTTAACAAAATGATGCATTGTAGAGTGCTTCCGTTCAAAGTTCCAGTGTTCTAGCAAGCCAACACCATCCTTCAGAATTTTCTATTCACCCAATGGTCAGCATTTCATAACCACTAAGCATTCTCAGTTTGCATTGGACTGCTTTTCAGGTATTATTTTGAAGGGTTTTATTTTTTTTGGTATTTCTGCAAACATTGAGATCTTCCCACACAACCCTAAAGTGAGGGAGGCAAGTGGTTACAGTACCATGGACAGCTCTGATGAAAGCTGGGGGTGAACTGCAACCTTAGGAACCTCGAGCAAAATCCAACTAACACAACTGCTTTTTCTAAATTTGTCTCCTAAAATAAATCTGACACTCAAGTTCAGCTTCTGCTAATACAACATGGTCACTGTTTGAACACAGGAATATGGCCTGGACTGAAACTGACTGAACAAGGAAAGAGATAACACAGGACAACGAGCAGCTTCAACTGGTTATTTTGTGCTCATAAATTCACTTTCTGTACTAGAGGTTTGAGCACACAGAGATACAATTTGACCTTAAGCTAATTGGTGTAGAATGTAGCTTTTGCAGTAGTGGGATTGTCTTAACGGTGAATTGGCATTCAACAATATCTATGTATGGGTAAACTTGCGTGGACCGGACACATGAAAAATAAGTTAATGATATATAACCAAGTAACGTATGAAGTGGTCCCAAGGCAACATTATGCTTTAACAATCATATTGTCAATGGGTACTCTTCTTCTGCATCCCTTTAACCATAAGCCTCATCTTTCCCCATCTTTTCTCATTAGAGGATCTCCTGTTGAGAATTTCTTAATAAACTAGATGGAAATTGTTCATAGAAACAAATGCTTATGCGATTAAGTAGGAAGTTCTGGGAGATGCTGAATTCATTACCAAAGTCCTTACGAAAGTTTTTCATTACATACACAAATTATTCCCCCCCCCCCAAATTAACTTGATGATTTGCCAGTTAGGCATTATAATAAGATGAAATACCTTAAGCAGTTTATAACATTTGCATAATGGTTGAAGATTCAAGGTCTTCTAAAACTCCATTTTTTCACAGGGGGAAAAAAAATCAGAAAACTTGTGTCCGTGCGGGATGAATTGTTAGTGCTATCCTCTTGGTTGAGTTTATGAATAATAGCAATAAAAATACTTCTTCAGATTCTTTCAGGAGCAGGTCTGAAGAAGGAGAATGGTTCATGTAATTATTGTACCTTAGGAACTGGTGTAATTGAATGCTTTGCTATTAGAGAACTAAATTTCCAATCACATGGCCTCATTGGGGACTGGGTGTGCTCGGGATGTATTTGTTATTTCAACCAAAGGCTGAAATCCTAAACGACATGTGGTTCCAAGTCATGTGTATCCCCCACCCACTCTAAAAACAAAGAGAGAGAGAAAAGTTTTGAGTGAAGGACTGGGGGAGGAGAGGAGCTGCTCGACCCTTTCCTCTCCAGGTATGGTTCCACCTGTGCAGGTATAGATATTGATACCTAACTCATATATTTTATCTTGCAGGACAAAAGGGGCATTTGGGGAAGGGCATTTTGAGGTGAGAGATTAAAGGTTTAAGCATCTTTGCCCCCTCCTTAGCCCAGTTTGTTACTGAAATGAACAGCCTCCCACAAGTGCTTTTAGCTTTTAAAAAGCGAGGGGAATTCATATGTAATTTGGACGTTAATCACCACTCGTGGCAAGTACATGGATACTTCAGTTTTCGAAATCATTTATTTGTAACGGGAGCCAAGTTGAAGGGCTTGGGTTTCTTTTTTTAGCATCTTACTTTCTGTGACATGCAAGTTAGTACAGTTTATCACCATCACCCCCGTTGGTTATTAATCTAATGCAGAAGAGAACAAATGCATATCCCAGAATGTAACTTCTCAGCTTCCTGTGGAGAACAACGTCTACAGCACAGTAGCTAACCAATTACCTGTGCTGAAGATGAGGTCATGGCTAGAGTAAGTGCTGCTAGGAAAATAAAAAACTACCACCTCCAAGCAATAAATTTCCAGCCCCTGCTTTTAAGGGATCGTAGCAGCACACCATTTTAGAAGGAAAAGAGAGAAGCCTTCTGATCGAGGACAATTGCCCGATGAATGATGCTCCACTTAACTCTACTGGATGCACCAGCACTTACTGGGAAGTATCAATTCTCAACATTTAGGTCTACTCCATACTCAGCATACAAGACAAACTTTATATCACGAAGAAGGTGGTGGGATGTTGCAGTCTTTCAAAACCACAAGTCTTTCCACAACTGAAAGCCAACAGGGCTGGGGTAGCCTATGTGTTGCCCTCCAGATGCCATTAGTCAGGGACTGGCTGGATGAGGAGAAGGAGGAAGAGTGACCAAGAGCTCCCCAAGGAAAGCACACAGAAAGGATTTGCATCCAGGTTCCTGGTGGTGGGAAACTGGCCACAGCCCAGAGGAGGGGAAGAGCTGGGAAGTACTGGAGGCTGGGAGCTGGAAGGATGATGAAGAGGAGGAAACAGGCAGGTGCCCCAGCACAGGGTAGGGACAGGAATCAGACCTGGAAGATCTACCACAGAGCCACCCTGACAGCTTCTCTGCTGATAACCTGCAAGGTTTCCCTGCCCCAAGTGTCGTGGAGCAGAGAGCCAGGCAGGCACAGAGAGGGTCCTTTGAGGTTCTTCACAGACAGAGGGAGGAGCCTGACACAGAGGGTGAGGGACTGAAGGGGGGGTGTTACTGTTGGGTGAAAATGCGGAGGCCGGTGCCTCCCCCACAACACAGCATCACCCGGGATTCATCACTCCCGTCACGTTGATGTGACCCATATCCAACGACATGAGCACATGATTAGCAGAGTCCAAACAGAAGCCTTGAGGAGGTAACATCTAAGCCTAATTTATTGCAAATTAAATCAAACGTAACAGAACAAAGAAAACATGGCTTCTCTCTCTGTCTTTCTTCCTCGGAGAGAGAACTGCAAAAACAATAGGCTATACAGAGTATCTCCCTTTCCGCTCACAAGACTCCAATAATCAGTGCTGGAATGTAAACAGACATGTGACATGTAACAATCCCACACATCTGCAGCACAGGAGGAATGGAATTCCCAGCATCCTTCCCCATTTCATGTAACCCGCTGCTGCAGTATTTCAGCCTAACTGCAACCGCTGTACATAAACCTGAAGTTGTTCCTTGTCAACAACCTTTGACAACAGAACTGCAGGAATTTAATTTTCTTGCATGTAGGACACCTGAATGAGGGTCAATTCCCAAGCTAGTTTGAGCATCTGCTTCATCTAGACTGGAACAACCCTTAGAAGTCTCTGTGTGTTCTCTGTTCTGCTTCCTTAATAAAGAAACCAACTGTAAATTAGTCAGTGTTTCACTTTCTTTCTCTGATCTTGTCGGCTCCCTGACACCATTGGACTACAATTTCCAGCACCTCTGACCATTGGCCGTGGGGCTGATGGGAGCTATAGTGCAACAAAATCTGGAGGGTACCCCATTGGCTACCCCTGTAATAGGACATGGAAGTGTTATCTCACATTGTGCTTTTAGAGCCACAACTAGTTTTCTCATCACTGCAGTGGGAGCCATAAGTGCTTGGCCTGTGTGGCCAGCTGTCCTCTGTTTATGCTGTGGCACAGCCAGACTAGGAAAGGGGGAATCATGCTGTTTTGTAGGGTGCAAAGAGACGAGGGCAGGTTTACTTGTAGCTCAACCTTTCCCAAACTAGTACCCTCCATATGAAGTTGAACTACTCCATCAGCCCCATCAAGCATAGACGATAGGCATGAATGTTTGGAGTTGTAGTCCAATATGTGGAGAACACCAAGTTGCCTTCATTGCTCATAGGAACTGCTGAATCCAATGGGAACATGCATTTGCCATTGCTTATATCAGTGGTGGCCAAACTTGGCCCTCCAGATGTTTTCAGACTACAATCCCCATCATCCCTGACTACTAGTTCTGCTGGCTAGGGATGGTAGGAGTTGTAGTCTCAAAACATCTGGAGAGCCAAGTCTGGCCACTACTGGCTTATATTAATCTTGAATATGGTGTCTGCAGCCTTCATAGAATCATAGAGTTGTAAGGGATCCTGAGGATCATCTAGTCCTGCAATATGCAGCTGTCATACAGGGATTGAACCCGCAACCTTGGTGTTATCAGCAGCACACTCTTACCAACTGAGCTATCCAGGTGTGTTGCATGGTAAGACTAAGAGCGGCAGAAAGAGATAGAACCCCACCCCATATGCAGATCGGAACAGCCTGGCCCCTAAAGCAGAAAGACATAAGGGATATGTTTTAATCTCGTGCTATTTAATGGTTTCACCAGTGATCTGTAGTCAGAATTGACATTATGCTTGTGGATAACAACTGGCATTGATTTTCAGAGGTGGTGCTATAGATGTTTGTCACTGCTGATTTAATTGTGATTTTATGGTTTAAATTATGACTTTATTATTGTACGCTGTGAATGTTCTGTGGGCACGAGTGGCACTGAACTCACAATATGCACTTGTCAGTCAATCAAGTACTTTATTACGGTCATAGACCAGCATACAATATGCACCGGTCTAGAAGGACTCACAGAGGTCCAACCACTATCTCTCCACCTAAACTACCTCACAGGGTTGTTGTGAATATTAAAGGGGTGGGGAGATATTATGCACTGACTGACCTCTTTGAAGCAGAAGGTATTCAGTGTAAAGCGAAATAGATCACTGCGTCAGCACAAGCGTTTCAGCTTGTCCGATATAATGATCTCCCTTCTCCTCCACCTATGTGCTGTTTGGGGGGGGAGTTCTCCTGACCCCACAGATCCAACTGGAGGGCAGGAAGAGGAGAGGGCAGAAAGCCATTTGCTCTAGCAGAAGGACTTGCATGGGCTTCTGCTATTCAGTTAGTTGAATTCAGCCCAATATAGCTATGATTTGCGCTTCAAGACCCCCAAGCCAGCCCCATGAGAATAAAGACACAAGGACACAGAATTTAGGTTAATGTTAATGGGCAAAGTTTAGGCCACAACTTTATTGGTTACAGAATGTGAACGGTATTGGCTTAGGCATTGGCATCAACAGACTATATCTGACTCCTGCCTGCCTTGCAGGAAGTCTGGTAAGAGTAAACCACCAGTAGGGGGAGCCCCGCCAATGTGGATCGACTTGAGCACCCCCTGGTTTCCTGCCGGAATCATGGCATTGCCCTAGCCCCTCCTCAGGCTTCGGACGAGATCCACTCCCCTGGATTCCTTTAAGAGAATACCCTTGAGCACGGAGGGGCAGGTGATGGCCGCACCTCCCCTTCCCCAAACATCGCTATTCCAATGCCTAACTGCTAAACCTTGCAAAATTGTGACGATTGCTACGAGGTAGGTGAAAACCAAGTGGCTGGTGCCAATTTGCCAAGTGGAAAACGTCCAATGGCGACCAACCAAAGTCCATAGCAAGGCCAATGATGCGACCTGAGGAGAGGGTGGGAGGGCGGGAGATCCACAGTGCGAGGCTGAAAGAGGAGCTCCCAGAGTTGTGCCGTGGTTTAAATTGGCCCCGGCCACACCCGCACAGTGCCCTGATTGGTCGCCTGGCAAATAGCGTGGCTGGGGCACCCTCAGCGTGATGCAGGACACTACCCCGCCCCACACTGAGGCAGGGGTGGGACCTAGTGGCCCGAGCGCAACCCAGTCCTACTCGGAAGCAATGAGGGTCCCACCACTGAGAATACCTTCATCTTTGTCACTGGTCATCTCACTCCAGATAGTGGCAGTAGCATCTAGAACAGGCATAGGCAAACTCGGCGCTCCAGATGTTTTGGGACTACAACTCCCATCATTCTAACAGGACCAGTGGTCAGGGATGATGGGAGTTGTAGTCTCAAAACATCTGTAGGGCTGAGTTTGCCTATGCCTGATCTAGAACAAAGCCACCTTTGAAGACCTTGGAGCCCAGCACACATGGTTCATCATTGCACAATTCATGTTAGTTATCGACTAGCATTACTTTAGCACAAAGCATACGATACATAGTATTTTCTTCAGAGTATTTCCTTCAGATAAGGTACTCCAGCTGCGTACCCTGCAGCTGGGGAACTATATCTGATCAGGATGTCAATGTCAAGTACAAATGATGTTTTGGCTTTGAAAATATAATTATATATATTCTGTATTGGCCCTGAAAGCCTGATATTCCATTTTTACACAGCAGGATGTATTATAAAGAAGTTTAAGGAAATACCATTCCTAAGTGCCAGAAGTCTTATTACCAAACTGATGTCAAATGAGAAGCTGTTGCTTGTTTTATTGTCATAACTGATAATGAACAATCAGCACTGAACGACTCGAATGGAACCTCTCGAGTTTGTGCTATATTAGCTATGGAAATATACTTTAACAAGCTTAATCGTATCTCTGACAAGCCCACCAAAAGGCACAGTCTGTTTAGCCTACCCTGGGTGAAAATCCGACCACCGTCTTTCAATCAAATCCGGAACAAGGACCCAGCAAAGCATGGAAAATGAGAACAGTATGGACTGTAAAAGCTACATTGATAATATTTTGAGCCTGTCAGCTTTGCTTTATGTCATGGAACATTCATGATAAACATGCAGATTGTGGGCGCAGTACACACATAGGGTTTGGAGCACGAAAAGATTAAATTTGAAGATGTTGCAACATTACCATATTGTCAGTCAAAAGGGCTTATATCATCCTGAAATCCATTCCCAGAATCTGTCTGGCTTTTCTCTGTGGGTTTGTGCTTGCATATCCATCTGGGTTTGTTTTGTTTGTTTTGCAAATCACTTTTCAATATAGCCAGCATTGTCCCGGTGACCCTGACTCTCAAAGTTTTTTTATTTTATTTTATTACTTCTCCATTTGCAAAATATTCTATACCACCAACATTAAGGTGGGTGGGGAATCAAAAACAAAAGCATACTGGGTCACCCCATGAGTGAACAGGTTAAGTTTCTAGTTATAGTTGGAAAGGACCCCAAGGGCCATGTAACTCTCTTTTATAAAAATTAAAATTAAAAATCCCATTCTCTTTTCAAAGGGATGCCTTGGACGACTGCTTGTTGCATAGTATGGGAAAATGAAATCATGAAGTGTCTGTGTGCCCAGGTCTCTCTCTGTACCTGACACTCACTTGACAGGGATTACCGGTAGCTAGGCAGGTATTTATTATGGCATGTTAATGTGTCAGGTCAAAGCCTGAGGATATTGGCACAGCTTGAAACTTTCTTTGATCTGCTGATTGTATTTCATCCAGTGACAGATTAGGTAGCATCACCCAGTTTCCCATCAAATTCCACTTCATGTCCTATTCCCCCTTCACCTCCAGTGCTTGTGTCTCTCGGTCAAATGCAATTTCATTTGCCATTATTTTGCATTCCCAAGCTTTGCTCAAGGACTCCAAAGCTATCTCACATTTCTTTCACTTTGGAGTTAACAGGGCCAGCCAAAGTCATTTTGGCACTGGAGGCAAACCACAAAATAGAGCCTTGTTCCCTGCCAAGCAAGAAGGGATAAGTGAAGATCTACATCAGAATCTTTTGCCCCTGTGAATCCTGCCGCCTGAGGCGGTTGCCTCACATTGCATCTTGGGTGGGCCAGCCCCGGGAGTTAATATGCATGTCTGCACAGCAAATCCCTAAATAGCGTACTGATGGGTGTAGTATACCATTTATATCTCATAATTATCTCATCAATTGTATGCTGATGCAATAACATTATTGAATCCATGACATGTTGCAGAAGACACCTGCAAAAAAAATACGACCCACCAGTCTGGAGGTGCATTCGCATAATGCTCCTGCTACTATTTTCTGTCATTTTTATCTCTGCTTTCTTCATTTTTGAGTATTGCTGTTCCCAGACCCTCCAAGCATCCCTGTTTTCCAAGGACAGTCTTGGATTTATAGAAGCCATCTCGGTTTCTGATTCGATCCCAGAACGGCTTGCTTTTCCTAAGGATGTTTCATTGGGGAAATAATGTTGTTTCCCACCAAGGTTTTTCAAATTTTTTTTTCAAGTTTATACATTTCACAAATTTCACAATCATTTTAACATTTCGAAACTTGACTTCCTTCCCCCTCTTTCTGCGGTTCCTTAAATTTATTTTTAATATCCTCTATATATTCAAATTAACTTAATTTGCTCATTTATTCGTCTACTTTAAATATATACTCTTATAAAACTGCAGGTTATTACAATAATCCTGCCAATGATCTTATCTGTTTACAATTTATCTGTAAATATTCAATAAACCATTTCCATTCCATCATTGGGGAAAAGTTGGAGGATATGGAGTTATGAGACCACTGAGCAAAGGCGATAAGTACCTATATAACCTTTTAGAAGACATCTGAAGGCAGCCCTGTACAAGAGAATTTTTTGTTTTTTTAATGTTCAAAGTTTTATTATGTTTTTATATATGTTAGAAACATATATATTGGAATATATGTTTTCATATGTTGCCCAGAGTGATTAGGGCAATCCAGTCGGTGGGGTGTAAATAACAAAATGATGATGATGGAATAGGCTGTCCGTATTTTCATTGGAGAAAGGTTGAGAATCAGTGTGTTTTTACATGAGTAGAATGTGTCCTTTTATTTAAAATGCATCTTTGGGTTATTTGTGGGGCATAGGAATTCGTTCAACCCCGCCCCCCCCAAATACAGTCCAGCCCCCCACAAGGTCTGAGGGACAGTAGACTGGCCCGCTGCTGAAAAGGTTTGCTGACTCCTGGTCTAGACACTAGCCTTAGGTAACATTTACATTTGTTGCTCTGGCCTTTTCTGCCTCACAGTCATGTGACCCTCAAAAGGTTGCCCACACCTTGAACTAAAATGGTTCCCTACTTGACAGACAGCTCTATTTTCACAGAAGGCATT
Organism: Podarcis melisellensis; assembly: GCF_964234715.1. Lineage (NCBI taxonomy): Eukaryota > Metazoa > Chordata > Lepidosauria > Squamata > Lacertidae > Podarcis > Podarcis melisellensis. The sequence continues at coordinate 20,406,990 of NC_138543.1, forward strand.
TAAAGGCATTTTGACTGTTTTGGAGGCAGACACCTAAATCCTACATGCAACTACTTGGGAGTAAGCCCAACAGGACTCAGTGGGGTTTTCTTCTTCTGCGTAAACATGCATAAGATTGTGTTGTACATTTTGTCAATATAGATTATTGCTACTGTGCTGCCCTCTAGAAAAATACTTGAGCCCTGAAAGTCTTGATCTCAAGATTCACAAACAGAGCCCATCATGTTTTCTTGTTCTACAGCTTGTTTTCCTCTTGCTCACTGCTTCTCTCCTTGTCACCCACTAATTAGTCTCGAAGGGCAATTAAGTGCAACAGTGTTAGAAGCAGGGCGGGGATTTTTTGAGAAGGGGGCAGGGAGAATGACAAGCAGTTTTCTCTATTTAACAAAAGATTTCCAGAGATTCAGCCAAATTATATGAATACAGAATATAGAAAGTCACAGAGATTTGTGTTTGTACTTTATTTGCTAACAAACCTGTCTGAATACACCTAAGTTCACCTCTACAAAAAGGAAACAAAGAAGTGTGTTATTTGCCTTTCTAAAGTGGAGGATATATTTTCACCACAGACACGTTACTAGTTTAATATTCAGAGCTTTCTCATAAGGATGTGTAGTTTGATGCGGGTGCTGAGTATTCTCTCCTATTTCTCCTAACAGAACCACAGTTCCCAGAATCCCCCAGGGAGAAGGACCGACATTTAAAACAGTTTAAGTCTGTGGGGGGATCGGTGATATGATCAGTGGCTCAGTTTATATTGAAGTATTATCTCGGTTTGGCCAAACTGAGTTTTCATTATGGTGGATCCAATTTACAGTGTTAACAGTGGGACCAGTGGAGGATGCCACAGTGGGGCAGAGCTCACTTGACCTCCTGACAGCTGAGTCATCTCGACCACCTCACTGCTGCCTCACCCCTTGCCCTCCTAGTAAGCCACACTGATACTGCTTTCAGTTAGTCAGATGGCTGCCAAACTCCACTACACTATTAGTTACTGCTAGTATCTCTGTGTAGGTGTAATCGTTGTCTGCCTTGGTCCTTTGGAGCTCAGGAGTGGAAGGGGTGGGGGCAGCCTGTGTGGGGATGATGGCAGTGGGGCTGGCTTGCAAGCTTCCAGCCCCCTACACACTTTTTGGCCTCATGTGTTTTGGCAAAACACCTGAAGGAGTCATTCAGAAGAACTATACCGAACAAAGAATGCTAATCCTACTCTGAGTAGACCCATTTAAATAGATTGATATCGGTGGGTCTACTCTGATTAAAATTGAGTTGACTATTATCCTAAGTTCATAAATATTGTGTTTACTCATATGCAAATCTATCAACTAAATTAATTGTCTAAGTCTCATATCTTGCACAAACTGATGTACTCAGAGGGACTTATTTTGAGCTCATATACACATAGGATAGGGACGCAGGTGGCGCTGTGGGTTAAACCACAGAGCCTAGGACTTGCCGATCAGAAGGTCAGCGGTTCGAATTCCGGCGACGGGGTGAGCTCCTGTTGTTCGGTCCCAGCTCCTGCCAACCTAGCAGTTCGAAAGCACGTCAAAGTGCAAGTAGATAAATAGGTACCGCTCCGGCGGGAAGGTAAATGGCATTTCCGTGTGCTGCTCTGGTTTACCAGAAGTGGCTTAGTCACACTGGCCACATGACCCGGAAGCTGTACGTCGGCTCCCTTGGCCAATAAAGCGAGATGAGCGCCTCAACCCCAGAGTCAGCCACGACTAGACCTAATGGTCAGGGGTCCCTTTGCCTTTTTACACATAGGATTACATTGTAAAACTGGTAAGGATTAATTGATTAAGACTGTAAAACTTTAATAGACTGACAGTCCTCATTCTAATTTACGAGCCAGTTTCCCCAAAACAAGATCCAATATATCTACATAGCCCTAGATCACTGTGGTCGTCTTAAATTGTGTATCCACATTTTATTATTTTATTTCCTTATTTCGCAACATCGATATATGTCTTGACTGAATAAAACCTCTTGGTGGTTTATAAAATTTTTTAAAAATGAAATGAAAACATCAACATTATCAGTAACAAATGGTGTAAAAACAGTTTTTAAAACATTCAAAAAATAATTAAAACCAACAGTAAATGAAAAGAGATTAAAAAACTCTTAATTAAAAAAATAAAAAAATGTGAGCTTTCTACGTGTCCAGATAGGCTTGCCTAAACAAAAAGGTTTTAAACAGACAATGGGGGAAATACACAGCGAAGGCATGCTGGGAGTTCTAAAGTATAGGTGCTGACACTATAAAAGACTGATTTCTTACAAGTGCAGGATGAGTGGCAGTTCCACAGATTGAAGTGGCTGAGTGGGCATTTACAGGGTAAGGCGACTTTGCAACTGAACTAGTGCTAACATTTCTAATTCCTGATGGCCCTTAGCATCATGGGGCTCCTTCTAGTATACCATACACATTGGACGTGGGTGGCGCTGTGGTCTAAAGCACTGAGCCTCTTGGGATTGCCAATTGGACGGTTGGCGGTTCGAATCCCCATTACGGAGTGAGCTCCTGTTGCTCTGTCCCAGGTACTGTTGGAAATTCAAGCCCTTCTCATGAGAAGCTGGCAGCAGTCCCAGGCACCCGGCTTGATTCCCTGTTGACCTCCCTGGCTGCATTGCCCAACAGACGCAGGCAAGGTCTGGATCGGCGATTCTTCTCAGAAGTGAGAAGAACACACCCCTCTTTCCTGCCTCCCCCAGGCAGGGGAAAGAGATAGACAGAAAGGTATTTACATGCTTTTATTTCTGTCTTTGCAGCGTTACAAAAAACATGACTGCTCTCTCCATACTCCAGCAGTGTTGAGACTAAAACTTCCTGTACATCCTGTACAGCTCATATTACACTCTGAGGTAATTCCGGCGCTGCGCACTGTGAAATGACTGCCCCTCTGTTCCCACAGCAGTCCCAACATTCCCATCATGTTTACACTTCAAGCTAGGCCTTTGCAGCTGCATTGCTTCATTATCGTAACACCTAGCAGTTCGAAAGCAAGTAGATAAATAGGTACCACTCCAGCGGGAAAGTAAACGGCGTTTCTATGCACTGCTCTGGTTCACCAGAAGCAGCTTAGTCATGCTGGCCACATGACCCGGAAGCTTTACGCCGCTCCCTTGGCCAATAAAGCGAGATGAGCGCCACAACCCCAGAGTCATCCCCTACTGGACTTAACAGTCAGAGGTCCTTTACCTTTACCTTTACACATGTTAGCAATCCAACAAAACCAGTATTGACTTTCTTGCCTGTCTGCCCCTCAGCTCAGTGGTTGCCTCGTACCTGTCTCTGTATACACAAGATTTTGATGGAGGATTTTGTAATCGAGTGCTCTGGAATCCCAGCCTTTGCTTATTGGAAATGAAGTATCTGCACTTAACAGGGGAAGTACATCAATGTACAGAATGGGGGAAAAACCCAGCTATGTTGTAATGAAGCCTAATCACCATAGGCTGTTAAAACTTGAAAAGGGAGTTCAATTAATCAAATACAACCTAGCAGGAAAATAAATTAGAAAGCCAATATATCACTATCCCTTTTTTCTGAAAAGCATAGTAATCATTTGATTTCCTCATTAGGGTTTTTAGAAGCTTGAATTGTCCATAAAACACATCCAAGGCACACTTCACAAACATATTTCTGCTGTTTGTTTCTACTTTGTGCAAAATATATTACCGTAGGATACTTTCTTCTTCATTAATTCCCATTACATTTGAAAATGGGAGTTTGTTCTTTAATGCATCCTGAGTGGAATAGATAGCATTGGGCTTTCTTTCTTTTAATGAGCCACATATATAACTGGAATAAATTGGCACTGGGAAAACAGGACTTTACAAAAGCTTCCATTGCTTGGCATCAGCTTCATAACATTAGGATGCAGTCCTGTAAAATGACTGCAACCCCCATCAGTCCCCAGCCAGCATGAATACCTGTGCTGCTGCTGCTGCTATTATCAACATCACATTATTTGGCTGTGCTAAAATGCTGTCTGAATGCAGCCTTAGCCACATTTGATCTGCATCTTTTCTGTGCTGTGTCTTTTTCGGCATTTAGTTACGTTGCACATTTCTAAGTCACCTTTTCCCCAATTTTGTGCAGTTGTGTTTTATTTGGTGAATATCTCACAGCCAAAGTGCTGCATTTTATATATCGAGGGCTCTCTGTGCCAGATGCCAGGGTCGATATTTTTAATGAATTAAAAAAATGAAATAAATATCCATATGTTTTCCAGCTTCTCCTACCCTTTTGGAACGCCCTGCTTTGGAGTGCATTCCCATGTTCTGCCCTTGCTAGAGTGGAAAGTCTGTTTTGTCTGCTATTTCCTCATGTTAGGGTGCAATTCTCTGCACCCATACCTGGGAGTAAACCCCATTAAACTCAGTGGGACTTAGCACTCACCCACATTCCCATTTGTCCCATCATAGGAGCCAACTTCTAGGAGGCCAAGGGGGCTTTCCCCCAAAAAAATATTTAAGGGGGCTGCACCCCAAAAATTGAGGGGCATTGCCATTCAACTGGTGTGCATGCACTGGATCATGTGATCCATTAAGTGGAGTGGGATGAGGAAACCCAGCCAGATGGGTGGGGTATAAATAAATTATTATTATGTGAGCCCCCGTCCCCCTATTTTATTCCGGTTGGCACCCCTGTGTCCGAGGGATTTTTCTTTGGTCTTGCTACTTTCCCCGGGAAAGCCTACTGTTTACTGCTGAGTTGGAACAAGCATCAATTGGGTGGATTGGCATTTGTTCCGATTCAGCAGTAAACAGTAGGTTTCCCCAGGGAAAGAGGCGGGATGAAAGAAAAACCTCTCAGACCCATGCCTAGAGATCCCAGGACCAATGGAAGAAACCATGGGACAAATGGAACAAGCCCATATTTCTGAGAAGACACGCACAGGATTTGCAGTGCTAACTGCTCAGCATCCATTTGGCCACTCTAGGATACCACCCTATGGCACATCCTGTCTCTGGAGGTGAAAACACATGAAGGATGTGTGTAGTGTTGAAAAGCTGTATTTGGGACTTGTAAGAACAGTGTGACGCGGCGGCTAAAAAAGCCAATGCAATTCTGGGCTGCATCAATAGGAGTATAGCATCTAGATCAAGGGAAGTAATAGTGCCACTGTATTCTGCTCTGGTCAGACCTCACCTGGAGTACTGTGTCCAGTTCTGGGCACCACAGTTCAAGAAGGACACTGACAAACTGGAACGCGTCCAGAGGAGGGCAACCAAAATGGTCAAAGGCCTGGAAACGATGCCTTATGAGGAACGGCTAAGGGAGCTGGGCATGTTTAGCCTAGAGAAGAGGAGGTTAAGGGGTGATATGATAGCCATGTTCAAATATATAAAAGGATGTCACATAGAGGAGGGAGAAAGATTGTTTTCTGCTGCTCCAGAGAAGCGGACACGGAGCAATGGATCCAAACTACAAGAAAGAAGATTCCATCTAAACATTAGGAAGAACTTCCTGACAGTAAGAGCTGTTCGACAGTGGAATTTGCTGCCAAGGAGTGTGGTGGAGTCTCCTTCTTTGGAGGTCTTTATGCAGAGGCTTGACAACCATATGTCAGGAGTGCTCTGATGGTGTTTCCTGCTTGGCAGGGGGTTGGACTCGATGGCCCTTGTGGTCTCTTCCAACTCTATGATTCTATGATTCTAAGAACGCGGGTTATGTCCTCCACCTGAGCTTTGAACATGCCAGTTGTCCCTTTGGAGGCATGGGGGCAGCCTGGTCATTTGAAAAGCCATATATTTGGTCTGAATAAGGAGCTAAATCACATGCCCACCCGTGGTGTGATAATTGCTGTGCATGGCTGTCAGTACCATGTGCTGAAGTGGTTGTGAGATGCTGGTAAAAGCCAGCGGTTTCCATTCTAGAGGTCACTGTGTGCCTTGGACCTAAATTGTAGACCTAATCAGCCAAGCTCCTACAGATTTGTAGGCTTTTCTTCTAGCAAGTTCTGGAAAATCTTGAAAGGTCTAGCTTGGAATGATTTATATGCCTTTGAAGAAGTGCCAGGCCTCACTGGCCTTTGAGGGGTAGCAATTTACTCTCTCTCCTTTCCCTCAGTTTGTAAAAGAAAGGCCTAAGCTTTGCTCCTACAACCACTCAAATACCCCCCATCCATGCAAAAGTAAGCCAACTCCTGCAAAAGAATGTGAAGGGCCTTCTCAGCATGACAAGTTGTTTTCATAAATGTCACTTTTTATACAGGAAATAAAGGCATTCTGCAATTATTTTGCGCCCATTGGAAAGATGCAAAAGAGAGAGAGAGAAAATCTTTATAATCTAAAGCACTTTCTTCCATTTGTGGGGAAAAACCTGTTAATGGTGACTCCCTGTTGCTTACTGCATTTCCAAAGCTGGAGAAGAATATTAAACTGCCGAATCTTTTTGTAAAATGCAAAAGCCATTTGTAGCTCACAGCTCACGAAGTTGTGACTAACTAGCAGTTTGGGACAGCCTTTTCTCTACACACAGAAGCTCAAATCATAAGCTGATTGAGTGGTGTCAATTATATCTCACGCATAAATACTTGATTTTTGTGGTAAAAGCAAGAAAAGAAAAGAACATCACTCAACCAACAGCTCAGGAGTGTTGTAATGGTGAGTTTGAATCTATCTTATCATGTAAAATGTTCAGGAATGTTGATTAGAATTCTTCTCTCAATGCTAAAGCTCTCCTCACCCCGCCCAAATATTTCATATCATTTTTGGTATATAAATTTGCCTATGGTATAAAACAGTACACTGTACATCACGTAACAGAGAAACAGAAAATAAGAGCATTGGTCATATTGTAGTACTGAAAGAAGTTGATTGTCCTTGTTTAGTCATTGTTCTGTTTTTCCTTAAGTGTTATCTTCTATAGTCTTTCCAGAAAAGTCATTGTGTTGTGATAGTCTGTTTGTGCCACATATGCAACAAAGCTAAACCAAGTTACTTGTAATTTGTCCACTGTGTTTCTGTCTTTTATTTTTTGTGCTTTTATTTTTTGTCCACTGTGTTTCTGTCTTTTATTTTTTTTGTGCTTTCAGTGCCAAAGCTGAAATAATTTGCCTCAGTGAGACCTCAATTTGCATTCAATTATCTTGAAGGAGGGATGGACAAATCTCAATTCTGGTGCTCTCAATTTCTAATTTTTCCAATCTTAATTTCAATTCTCCACACTGCCACAACAATTAGGAATTTTTTAAAAAACAAAAAGCTCTCATGAAAATTCATCAGCATTTTAGTGTGATATTGTCCCAATACAGTTGTACCTTGGAAGTTGAACAGCTTAGTTCTCGAACGTTTTGGCTCCCAAATGCTGCAAACCCAGAAGTGAGTGTTCCGGTTTGTGAACTATTTTTGGAAGAAGTCTAATGGGGCTTCCATGGCTTCCAATTGGCTGCAGGAGCTTCCTGCAGCCAATCAGAAGCCGCGCTTTGGTTTTTGAATGTTTTGGAAGTCAAACGGACTTCTGGAACAGATTCTGTTTGACTTCCAAGGTATGACTGTAAAATGTATTTTTGTATGCAGTTTTAACTATAGTAATACATATTTGCAATTTCCCCTAATAAAAAGCATTTTTGCATGCTATTTTGGTTGCTGCAAATACACACTCAGAAAGAGAGAGAGAAAGAGAGAGAATTAGGGCCCTAGCAGAGATTTAAAGTCACAAAATATTCAGCAAAGTAAAGCATGGGAAAACAGGCTGTTGGATCTGTAGAATATGCCCCTCAAAGAGAATTCCAAAATGTCTTCTTAAAAAGTTTCTTTCCAAGGTTCTCCCAGCATAGGGAAAAAACCCACGTTTGGTAAATTAAAAAATGGTCTTACTTACTAACTCTGCAAAGGTCAGATTTATGTGCTTTGGAAAAGATTGCAAAGGCAGTAAAACTTAGCTTAGTTACAAAGTAGTGAAAGTTCCTAAGTTATTGGTATAGGAAGACAAGAATGGCTTGTGAGAGTCATGCTGTTGAGCTGGTGCAATCAGCTCTTCACATGTTGAGCTTCTCATGTAGACTGAAAGAGAACAAAGGCTTGATTGCCTAGTCATCGTCATCGTCCCACCCCCATGTGAAGGGAAGTGGACATAGCTAAGCCTGGCCGGACAGCTTACTCTATGGTATTAATCCCTTCATGTATTAATTAACCTTAAGCATGTTGGTTATATGAGGCTGGTTAGCACACACTTTTCACAAATATGTGCATTTTTATGCACCATACATGCATTTTTGTACACATTATTTGCCAGGAAAAGAGCACTTCAAAATCCAGAGAAGTGCAAATTTCAAATAATAGCTGTGTTTCACTTTGCATTTCTTTTTTTTTTTAAAGTGAGGATTTAGTTGGTGCACCTTAACATGTGAACTGAATCAAATTTCTCCCCCATCTCCCTACCTTGAAGTAATCCTCAATAAAATGCCTTAATGGGATTTACTTCTGAGTTATTTTCTCATATACAATGGCATTTGGGCTTGTTGGACCACTGAGAAAGTGGGCCTCTTTCCCCACCTTTGGTTGGGCTCTGCCTTCCATTTAGGCTCTTAGGAAGAAGCTGTCTTATACCAGACACAAATAACCACACTTTTGAAGAAAGCAATATGCTAGTAAAATGTATGCGATTTTCTGCTCTGGTCCAGCATTAATTCTGTTGTATCAGAAAATGCCACCAATAAAAACATGCCTGCTAGATCAGTTGGTATGAAATTGCTCCTCCAATCCCAAAATTAAAAACATGAGTATATAAGAGCCCTGTTGGATCAGACCAAAGGTGTGCCTGACCAAAAGTCTATCTCAGTGGTGGGAGACTGGAGCTTGCAAAACAGTCCAGCTCATCATCGATGCTCCAAAGATGCTCTTTGGAACTCTGTCATAGGATCCTGCTGGACAACCAGGGGGCAAGTTGATGTAAGGTCACCAAGCCAAGCGTCATTGCCTTCTCTGGAAAGGTGGACACCATCTGGGCGAAACAGGTCCACAGCTGGCCAGAAGGGCCCTGGTCCCCACTGCCCAGAGCTTCCAGGCCATCAGAAAATGACACCCTGCTTTCTTGACCACACAGATGGGTGACATAGCTATAGTATAAGAAGCACCCTATTGGATCAAACCAAAGAGCAGCCTAGCCTAGCATTCAGCTTCTGTAGCTGCCTAAATATGAAAGTTCTATCTGTGGTGTTTGATTCATGATGCTCCACCAACACATGCAAAATTAAAGAACAACAACACTTGATGCTGTGTAGCCACTGAGTGATGAACATGCCCATGTGAACTATTTTTCAAAGGATGTTTTCTGTCTCGCTCCTACACTTGTAAAAGAACAAACAGTCCCCTTGTTTGACACTGTGCTGGTCCCACAAGGGATCACTTATGAACCAGGTAAAAACATGCCTTATTATCAATGCAGGGAGCTTCTTAGAGATGTGTTGCTATGAGGAGTGACCTAGGAGGCCCTTGAGCATTCTCTGAACACAACACAAGAGGAGCAATTTGGTTACCAAAGCTTTTCATTATCGTTTCATTAAAACAAAGAAAGAAGGCAGCTGTGAAGATCTAATGTTACACAACTCATCATTGCAAGTACACTGTGCTGCTCTTATAGTTACCATGAGTTTCTACTGTTTCTACTGGCTAAAACGTGTTTTATCCAGTATAAGACACTGGAACAATAGTGGCTAGGGAGGTGCCGCAGGTGGGGCACCATAGCTCTCCTGGCTTCCCAATACAGTGGGTCTCTGAGACTCACCAAGAAGGAGAGAGGAGGGGTGAGGCACAGGGAGCTTGGTGCAGTGTGGTTCATGGCAGTGGCAGCAATTTGACGCTCCTTCTGCCACACACAGTCTTGCATCCCTGCAAGGTCTTCACTTAAAGTGGCCCATTACCTGCAGGTGATCCATCCCACTTATAGGAGACAGCTTAACAAAGACGCTGGGAGCACAAAGTCCATAACAAGCATAGAAGAAGAAGAATAATCATAGAACTGCAGAGTTGGAAGGGACCCTGAGGATCATTCACTCCAACCCCCTGCAATGCAGGAATATGCAGCTGTCCCATACGGGGATCAAACCTGCAACCTTGGCACTATCAGCACCACACTCTAACTAGCTGAGCTATCCAGGCATGTTCCTACCAACCTGAGGAGATCAGACATGGGCTGGTGATGTTAGAATTCCTGCTCCATGAGACTGTTCCTGCAGTCATGGGATTGTTGTCTATCACATGATGGTATATGTTTTGACCCCACAGAGTGGGAAGTGATGGAGGCAGGATGTTTGTGTTACTGTGTTCCGTGAAGTGGGACTATTGTCCTTTGTTTTTCCCCCTCTTTGCTGTCTGATGCTAGAGAGAGAGGGAACCATGTTGCAGTGCTCCGTGTGTGTTGATATGTAAATAAAGTAGATTAGCCAAAATGCTGAGTTGCTGAGGTCTGTCACGCGAAATGCGCAAACTCTGTGGATCCCTAAGTGTGCCGATGTCTGTTGGCATCGGTTGCTGTGATGTTCGGGCTGAAGAAAGCTTCTGAAGCTCCCGAACGATCAACCAGGAGGGAGAGAACATGCCAGTTGGGCATGTGTCTCTGCAAGGGTCCTACTCGAGAGTAGGATGAGCTCCTGACAGGTGGTGGTCCTGCTGCAGCAATCACGAACCCCCTGCTACAACGGCTGTGAAAGTCTGCAGATGTCCTCTTAACAGAACTGCTGAATATAAGATCTTTTTTTTGTAACGTAACATCTCTCAAGAAATATCAAAAGTGCTTCACCCTCAGGCTTAGCAGATCCCCCAAAGAGACAAGCCCAATTTAGCGGGGCAGAGTGCATCCGTGCATAGACCCCCTAGCCGATTTCAGCTCCCAGTTTGCCATTAAATGCCCTGTGGGTGGTTCGCTCCGACTCCTTTTTAAAAACACGCTGAATTCTCTGGCTGAGAAGTGCCGTGTAAGAGTGCGTATTTATTAATAATGCAAGGTTGAAGTGCTGGCCCTGTTCGGTGTGAAGCAGCCCTAATCACGAGTAATGAGGTGTCATTGGGAAACGACTTGCAGCTCGGCACAGTGCATTGTCTTGATGGAAATGAAATGCCATGTACCTCACTCTTCTGAAAGCTAATTGCATCGGTGTCATAGTTTAACATGAGCCAATTTCATAATTTGCCAAGGGAGTGGGGAAAGCAATTTATTTTAGTATCAGGTTGTAAGCATGCACTTTAGAAAATGTGTATTTTGTGGCTGACAGTCTGCCTGGAGTAGTAGATAGAATGTTGGCCCCGGACTAGGGAGACCGGGGCCCTTCGTCCAGACCCTCACTGAAAAGCCTAAACCTGCACCCACCAATCAAAAGATGCCTGTCTTCTGTCCTTCTTGTGCACACTGAGAATCCTGACACCCACCCTTCCTCATCGCTCTCAGTGAAAGTCCAAAACACCCGTTAAACTAACTTTCACCAGACAAAACAGAAAATTTCCCATTACCGACCTTGAATGAGTGGAGAATGAAACTTATGGACTATGCAGAACTGGATAAAATGACTGGAAAAATCAGATACCAGAAAGATCACAAATTCATCAAGGACTGGGGGAAGTTTATGGATTATCCGAAAACTATATGTGACGAACAGACAACGCTAGTGGGTTTTAAAGAGGCTTTGTGATAATACAAGGTATATTGTAAAAAAGAAACAGAGATGGAAGGTTAATATTAAGTTGGCAATATTACATAGAAAATGCGCGAAGATAAGAAAAATGGATGATTGAGGGATGTGCTGGTGGAAGTTCAAAAAACAGCAAATTTGTAATCATGGTTGTATGAATTATTTGTAAAAGAAAAACTTAATAAAAATCTATTTAAAAAAACTAACGGAAAATTTCCCACATCAAATACATTACAAATGTCAGAACACATGGCAGAACACCTGGACTGCAAGCGGATCACAATTAGCTTGTCACCATCCTCATGCCCTCCAGATGTTTTCGACTGCAGTCCAAAACATCTGGATGGCATCATGTTGGTGAAGACCGGTTTCTATCTATCTATGGGAAAGTCCAGATACAGAGGAGCAGAGGAACAATGTTTGCACACCAAGATGCGCACTGACACATTCTGAGGGCTTAGGACTGAAGCGACAGATTACTATGAAGAGTTCTCCAGTGACCTTTCCCATATTTTGCCTATGAAACGAAATATTCCACGCATATATTGTGAATTAAAAGTTAAGTTGCTTTGGTGTCGTCTTTGTTAATCAAGCCAATGCAGCACCCTGTTCTTACCGTGACCTGTGGGAAGTAGTTATTTTTGTTCCCCCAGGGAGTTTTAGGCTTGCAGCAATCCTAGGAGGTCCCTCTGACTGAGAGGCAACGATCTGCCTAAGGCCACCCTGTGTGCTTCACGACTGCATTGGGATTTTTGAATCTGAGTTTCTCTGCTGCTCTGTTGCTGTGTTTGGCAGATGGAAGAGAAGACCCTCTATTTAGGATTTGGTATGGCTTGATTGCACATAGGGGAGAACAGATGCTTAGTAAATGGAATAATTAATTGCTCTTTGTCCCATGCTAGTTTAGGAAAATGTGCAAAGCAATCATACTCGTTGCCAAAATTGCAAGTGTTGGAAAATCTCCTCGCACACTACAGCCTTTATCCTGACCAAACCCTCTGCAGTTCCTATTTTTTTTAAAAAAAATACACACATTCACAGACACAACAGCAAAACATTTAACTAAATTCTTAAACTAGTGCAATGGGTTGGGCTTGGACCCCTAGAACAGATTTAATGGGAGCAGGATGGGGGAGGAGAGGAGGGAGACATTGACCATAATGGAACGTTCACCATAACCCTATGTTGAATGCATACCTGTGTATTTTTTCACATGTGCATTGTGGCCATACCGTTGCAAGGAACAGAGATGGATACTGCTGAACTTCTTGCAGACTGACCAGACCCCATGGGACAAAGTGACATATAATTAATAAGCCAACAGAAAATGCATAAGGCAGAGGGGCACTTGTTAAGAAACACACCTTGGCTAGCAGTTTTGGATAAGAGATGAAAAGTTGGCGTTGTCCTTTACGTTATTCATAATTAGTAGGGCCTGCCCAATTGCAAATTGATGAGTCAACAACTGTTCTCAGCTATACAGAGTGTGCATCCATGGAAACCCAAAAGAGAACTTATCCTTTGACTGCTGCATGGATAAATTGCACTTAATTCTCAGTGAGCCTCTTCAAACAGGGCACCATAAGTCAATTTTTAATCACTGCACCCACTTGACTTGCTGACTTCTCAAGATGCAGCAGCAGCAGCCGGCTTGCTCTCTTCTAGAAAGGGCTGATCAGAATTTAATTAAGTGGCCTAAATATTCTATAATCTAGACTAAGAAAGGTCTCATCATTGTTGCCAAAAGCACTTAAGCAATTAAGCTTTACCCTGCAATGTTGTCATGTTGGCAACGAGCCTCTTCAGTGACGGATGCCGAGTTTTTACAGGAATAACATCAATTGGAATTATTCATACACTCTGCATATTGTCTTTTCTCTGAAGACCTGTTTTTTTGGCACTGGCCCTTTGCTCACATTCTTGGAATATTTTTATGGTTGCCATGAGCTCACAATCCTACACATGTCTGCTAAGAAGCAAGATCTGTGGAGTCCAATGGGATTTACCTGCATTTCATTCTAATTTGTTTTTGCATACCTTCTGTCAGGCTGAGCCCTGCAGGGTGTATAAGGTGCTCCTAATGCCTTTATATTTCACACACGTAAACACAAGGTTTGCAGCCTAAGAGGACAAATGGAAAGAAAAGAAAGGCTATACTTCAAACCATGACTATTTAAAAAATAACACATGATGTCTGAATGTGCTGCCCTTCATTTAACAGATCACAGCCCTTCCAAGTATCGTTGTTTTCCAGGGACAGTCCTGAATTTAAAGAATCTGTCCCAGTTTCCTGATTTCCCCCAGAATGTCCCGCTTTTCCTTATCATGCCCCTATTTTCTTCAGAAGAAATGTTGGAGGGTATGGAGTTATGCGATCCCTGAGCTAAGGAGGTAAGTAACGATACAGCCTTTAGAAGATAACTGAAAGCAGCCCTGTACAAGGGATGTTTTTTTAAATGTTTAATGTCTTATTATGTTTTTATATATGTTGGAAACTGCCCAGAGTGTTTGGGGTGGGGTATAAATATACTACAACTGCTACTACTACTACTACAGTCATACCTCGGGTTACAAATGCTTCAGGTTGCGTTTTTTCAGGTTATGGACCCGCTGAAACCTGGAAGTACCAGAATGGGTTACTTCCAGGTTTCGGGGGTCGCGCATGCACTTTGTGCATGTGCAGAAGCGCCGAATCACAACCCACACAGACATGCCACTGCGGGTTGCGAATGCTGCGGGTTGTAAACGTGCATCCCGCATGGATCACGTTCGCAACCCGAGCGTCCACTGTACTACTACTACTACTAATTGAATAAGACATCACTATTTTTGTTGGAGAAATGTTGGAGGGTATGAGATCATTCATGAGAGAGGCAATCAGGACTTTTATTCTTTTTGCTTTCTGTAGCCATAGCATAACATTAAGTGCCACGCTGGCCATTTAGAGCAACAATTGAGTGCATTCTTTCATAGCTTTTGGGTGTTTAAATTGTCCTAGCCTGATGCCTTAACTTTGCTCTTAACGGTTTTCTTTTCTTTTTTTAATCTGAAAGAATCTGGGTTAAGTGGTCCTTAGTGCCTTCCGTGTAAAATACCTGAGAGATTGGCCTTTCTCTTGCATTTTAGAAATGTTGCTGTCTCATGCTGTTGTGCACATAATACATATTTTGAATTAATCACAGATTGTGCCTCTTTCCACCCTGCAGCTAAGGACTCCTTCCTGCCTATTTGCTGCTCTCAAATGAGTTTATCTTTGAATTATTTTATTGCCATGATGCAAGCTGATCTGGAAACATGTTCAGAGAATGGTGGAAAAATACCAACTATAATTCTAATCTTCACAACGAAGTGAAATAAGTTAAATTGGGCTGAGTTTCATAGATAAGTAAGGGATTTCGACTTAGGGTTCTCCTGTTCCCGTGCTAATGTAATGTTGCCATATTTCAAAAAGTGAAAATCTGAACACAAAAGTTGTTGGCCCTTTTTTGGGGGCAAACCCACAACATGGGTTGCCATTTGTCTGATGTGAATGTGGAGAAAAGTGCCAAATGAAGAGCAAAGAAGACATTAGGATAGTTTTGGAGCTAAAACCTTTAACCTATGAGGCTCAATGAAACCAAATATCCATCTGATGAGGGAAAAATTCAGTGCAGTTTGCCTTATTTGCATTTCCCAGCAAAACATGTGGAGAAAACGGCATATTAGTGTACATTATGGAAAAATACATAAGAAATGTGCATATCTAGAAAAACGGGCACTAAAATGCCAGTGAATATTTGAGAGGACTTTAAAAATAAAATAAAAAATGCAACCTGTTGTGGGTGGAAATATGGGAAATTGAACTTAAAGCGGGAGCAGGATATGAAATAGAGAGAAACTGAACTTTGTTGATTCATCCATCCCTTGAAATGCCTTTTGAATCTTCTCCTGAAAAAGTTGGAAACATCAGTCCATTTACTCTTCTATTTCCAAGGTAGGGCTGCCATACGTCCGGATTACTGGGATTTCAAAGGCAGAATTGACGTACGGGGTGGTGGTGGTTTGAAAGGCAGCACTTGTCATGGATCTTAGGCAACTTTCAGGTTTTCCTAAAAAATGAACAAACAAACAAACAAACAATGGGGGTTTCCTGGTTTTTACTTTTTGAAATATGGCAACCCTACCCAATGTGAATAGAGAAATGTATCTCACCATCTTTCAGAAGGATGTAAAGCTAATAGCTTTTAAATACAGAAATTATTCATGGTCTTATTTTACTCCAGACAGAAAGTCAAAATATAATCTCACAATTAACTGCTATAATTTTGCAATGATTAATATGTCTGACCTAAAAGCCACTCTGTTGCAGGAACACTTAATAATTTACACTGAGTAGCTGGAAAGACGTCCAAACACCAGTGTGGCTCTAGCCATAGCTGTGTGCTCACTATGAGTATGGAAAGAGACAATGCCATTCTCCTGCAGTGCAAATTCTGTCAAGACAAAACTTATCTGAGAGTCACAGGACCTCACAGTCTTTTATTCTGTCTCCAGCAGTGTCTAGCCACATGGCTCCAGAAATTTAAAAAGTCATACACGATAGATGCAGCCATTCCATATAATTTGTTCCCAATATCTGAAAAACAGAAGTATGATACTTCTGAACATACAGGTACCATTCTTAGTTTCCATGGTCAATAGTCACCCATAGCTACTATCATCTGTGGCAGCTAGTTTCTGAGCAGTATCTGTGCTAGTCTCTCTTGCATAGCTAGCCTGGTGGAAAAAAGGAACCATATTGTTATAGACTAACAAATCTATTATGCCGTAGCAGCTCTACGCCCCCCCCCCCAATTGGAAGAGCAGCTCGGTGTGTGTGGGTTGCTTTTAAGCAAACAAACGGCGGCAGTGAAAAAGGCCTTACAGCACACAGGCCCCAGCTAGTCTTCTGCTCCTAGTTGCAGCACTGAGCATGTCTTTTTTTAAAAAAATCTTTTTTAAAAATCGAGGGAAAGAGACAGAATTCTGTCACTTATGTAGCTTGACTCTTTTTTTCTAAGGAAAACAGCCACCATCCCTTTAGGCTGTCTTCATTGGGAAAATATTGCAGTGCCCTCTCTGGGATGTTGTTGTTGTTGTTGTTGTTGTTGTTGTTGTTGTTGTTGTGTCCTTTCCCCCACTTCGTCATATTCTATATACAATAAGAATGCAATTGACGCAGGGGTCACGTTCCTTCTGCCCCTTTATAAAGTTTAAAATGCCCTCTTTCTTTCGCCAGTTTCTTCTGGCGACAGGTCAGTCAGTCTCTCAAACTCTCTTTCACTGTCTGACAAATAATATACAGGTAGGTAGCCATGTTGGTCTGCTGTAGACGAAACAAAATAAAAATAAAATCCTTCCAGTAGCACCTTAGAGACCAACTAAGTTTGTTATTGGTATGAGCTTTTGTGTGCATGCACATCTGAAGAAGTGTGCATGCACGCGAAAGCTCATACCAATAACAAACTTAGTTGGTCTCTAAGGTGCTACTGGAAGGAATAATATACAATGAGCCTTAGCATTATTCTCTGCCTCCTTGGCCATCTCCTTTCAAGGTGGCGCCATGCGGCTGGCTTCTGTTTCCCTTTTCTAGTCTTTGCAGAAAACAAGCTACCTTTCAAAGTCTTGCTGCTAGGTTGTGTCGCGTTGTTTAGTGTCAGCTTACTTCCTGACCCACTTTGAAACATTTGGAGGAGCTCAGGTGGCTATTAGCAAGCAATTACTTATTCCAGGGCTCCTAAATCAGAATACTTGGAGCTTTTTCAGATGGGTTTTAAGAGAAAGAAACATTTCTTTCATTTGTTCAGAATCTAACGTTAGCGAAGCCTAGCACTGAACTTGGATTCTACTTGACTTCTTTTCAATTAACTCTTAGATACCTATGTACTGTACTAGTTATAGCATTTTAAAATTTTGCTGGTCTCAACATTTCTGCTTTTTCCTTCCTCCCGTACTGTGTCCTAAGTCACTGCAGCAAGGTTGGCCAATGGCCTTCCTCTTTGCTCTTTAATTTTTCTGCTACTCTTTCACTGTCCTTGTTTCTTCCCAGTTTGGAACACGCCGTTGATGTCAGAAGTGCACAGTGCTGAATTTCTCCCCACATTTCTTTCAATTTCTGGAAACAACTTCTCGCAAGGCAGACTTTCTCCTTCTTCTAGAGACAGTTGTTTGTCTAATAACCCACTTGATACTAAATGCTGGGAAGGTAAGCAGCATCTTGGTCAATATTTTAGTTTTGCAAAAGCATGTCTTTTTTCTGAAATTGGTACAATTTAACATAAGTGTGTAGTATAGATTCCTTTGCTGTAAACAAATTATCTTTTGTTTAAAGGCCCATTTGCAGATGATCAATATTTGCTATTGTAACATCACATGTTTTAACTGCTCTCCAAGTACTTCAAATACAGCACAGAGGTGTATAAAGTTGCCTCAATCTTTGAAGACAGTTATTTGTCATTAGGAGCAGATACATCCTTATCAGATTCTGGGTCATGTGTCCACTGTAGTTATGCAGCGAAACTAGGCCATAGTGCAAGGTTTGGCTCACGATAGCAGAGTTCAGACCCAGGGATAATTACAAGCTTATCTCAAGCTATGCAGCAGGTAATTTTTGCAGCAGAAATGATTTAAAACTCAATCCGTATATCCTCTTCCCTCTTTCATCTCCCTAGGAGACACAATCCCAATTCCACGGTGTAAAATAAACATTTCCATCGTGTGGGTTAGAACACTTGTATTGCATTGAGTAAAACGAGAGTGAAGACCGGCTGAAGAATAAAGGTGGGCTTCGTGGAATACGACTGTATAACACATTCCTAAAGTAAAATGCATGAGAAATGTGGACTTAAAATCCACTGGGGCCAATTCAAATCATGTTTATTTTTAGCTACCTCTGGTTTTAGGCTACCTTTGAAGGTGACCCGGAAACTACAACTAATCCAGAATGCGGCAGCTAGACTGGTGACTGGGGGCGGCCGCCGAGACCACATAACACCAGTCTTGGAAGACCTACATTGGCTCCCAGGACGTTTCCAAGCACAATTCAAAGTGTTGGTGTTGACCTTTAAAGCCCTAAACAGCCTCGGCCCAATATACCTGAAGGAGTGTCTCCACCCCCATCATTCTGCCCAGATGCTGAGGTCCAGCGCCGAGGGCCTTCTGGCAGTTCCCTCACTGCAAGAGGCCAAGTTACAGGGAACCAGGCAGAGGGCCTTCTCAGTAGTGGCACCCGCCCTGTGGAACGCCCTCCCACCAGATGTCAAAGAGAACAACAACTACCTGACATTCAGAAGACATCTGAAGGCAGCCCTGTTCAGGGAAGTTTTTAATGTGTGACATTTTAATGTATTTTTGATCTTTGTTGAAAGCCGCCCAGAGTGGCTGGGGAAACTCAGCCAGATGGACAGGGTACAAATAATAAATTAATATTATAATAGCTCATTTTGTGTTGTACATCAAGCTGTCATTGCTAATGATGATGATGACTGCCTTTGGAGTGGTGTATGAGAGAACTATCTAGCCATGGATGGTGGGGTGAAAGATGGGGTCGTGGCACTTACCTGACCTCCCAGCAGCCAAGTTACTGCTGCTTACTGGGAGAGTGGGAGGGACAAGGAGGCAACGCCCTGCCCTGAAATTGCATACCTTCCAACATTTGTCTGATGAAAATAGAGACACCCTCTTCCATAACAAGAACAACAACAATTTATACCCTGTCCATCTGATTGGGTTTTCCCAGCCACTCTGGGTGGCTTCCAACATATATAAAAACACAATAAAACATTAAACATTTTTTAAAAAAAACCTTCCCTATACAGGGCTGCCTTCAGATTTCTTCAAAAGATTGTACTTATTTCCTTGGCTCGGGAGTCACATAATGCCATACCCTCCAACATTTCTCTGATGGAAATAGGGACATTCTAAGGAAAAACAGGACATTCCAGGATCAAATCAGAAACCAGGACGGCTTCTGTAAATTCAGGAATGTCTCTGGAAAATAGGGACCCTTGGAGGTTCTGCAATTGATAGGATTTGATTCTGCCAAAGATGGAATGAAAATTGTTCTGAGTGAAGTATGGCCACCCCTGGACACTGGAATCACATCAACCTCCCTGTAGTATCTGCAGATGGTTTGTGAAAAGCCATTGGTTCACCACCCTTGGTGTAGATACCCCTGAGCAAGATGGACCAATTTGGTGTAAGGCAATATCCAATGTTCCTAGTTTTATAATCTTTTAGCTGTGGCTCCCTGTTTTATCAATCTAGTGGCCAGAATGCAGGTAAGATTTACATTATGCAAGACATAATTCTAATGGCGACATGGTTAAACATCAAGTGCTTCAGGTGGTTAACAGTACATGTGCAACAAGACACAAAGACGTCATCAGCATTTCAAATGTCTCTTTCAATGAGGAAGCAGCCTTGGTGGCAGGGCAAGCCCAAGACATTTTGGCACCTGAGGCAAATCACAAAATGGCACCTCCTTGGCCAAGAAAGAAATGGTGAGTGAAGCTATACATCAGGAACAAGGAGGGAGTGGAGATCTACATTGGGAACAAGGGGAGGGGGATCAAATCAACCTTACCCGATGGTTGAACTGGGAATCAAAGGCCGCTGTGGGTAGGGAATGGCCCACTCTGAATCATGCTGGGTGGGTACAGAGCCAAGAAGTCCAGAAGAGGGCAGCTCTTGCTATTTCCTCCCCAGGAAGAGGAGAACCAGGGGTGGAGGAATGGGATGCAGTGGGGGCAGACTGTGTCTTCACTGAAGGGGGTGACATTTGGCACGCTGCCCACCCACGACTCCCAAGCCCACCCCGAGGGAGCTGTGCTGCTTTGCCAGCGGCATTCCCCCTTTCCCCCTTCATTTTGACAACTCGGGGGAGGCTTGGGAGTTGCAGGAAGACAGCACGCTGAATGTCCGCCATTAGTGGCTCGCTCAGCTCCCGTGGTTGGCTCACTCCGCCCCTGGCTGCAGGGCACGTGCCGCTCCACAGAGAGCCAGTGTGGTGTAGTGGTTAAGAGAGGTAGACTCGTAATCTGGTGAACCAGGTTCGTGTCCCCGCTCCTCCACATGCAGCTGCTAGGGGACCTTGGGCCAGTCACACTTCTCTGAAGTCTCTCAGCCTCACTCACCTCACAGAGTGTTTGTTGTGGGGGAGGAAACGAAAGGAGATTGTTAGCCGCTTTGAGACTCCTTAGGGTAGTGATTGTGGCGATCACACAGGGTCCCCAGACATTTCACCGTCTATTGATCCCTGTGCCACCATTTTATTTCTCACTGCCACCACCCAGGCCTTACCTGGTACAATACTGAGTCCAGTCAGGGCTAACTTCTGTTTATTTATTGCAGTTTAACAAGTGTGTGGTTTCATAAACAGTATTGGTCAATTACAATCATGGGGTGCCTATCCAGACCTATAACTTCCACTACCTGCTCTCACTCACTAAACCACCTCTCAGATATTTACTTGTCTTCCTAGCTCCCAACTGTTCCTGACTCAGCTTATTTCGCTACACTAACTCAACCTACCCACAGACTCTATCCCAATTCACTCCCACTCCAACCAACCACCCAACTCCCAACAAACTCCTCGTTCACCCCTCCCAGAGCTGGTTTTATAGTCCCTCTGACTCCACCCCCTGGGTTCTGATTGGGTAACTTGTTTAACTATTTCATCTCCAGCACTCTCATATGTTAATGTCACAGTGATAAAGTGGGATATCAAATCCAAACTCTTCTTCTTCCATACACCCGAGCAGCTACCCTGCACCTGGGAGAGCACCCTCTGCACCCCGCAATCCTCGGGAATGTGCCCATCCAGGGCAGCGCAGACATATGCTCTGCCGCTGAGGAGAACAGCAGCAGCTTCTGTCTGCCAAGAGACTGCTGTGGAGGAGGCAGCATTGCACAGTGGCCTCTCAGCAAATCGGAGGCACTTCTGATGGTCTTCCTCCAGGAGGCGGCAAATCTCCAAGGGGGCTACCACAGCTTTCACTGTCACGGCCACTGTGGCAGTGGCTGCAGCGGTGGGCAATGCATTCCTTGGCAGCTGGATCTGTTGCCCTCGCGGATCCTGCCACCTGAGGTGGTTGCCTCATCTTCCTTCATAGATGAGCCAGACCTGCTGGGTGTAGCCCTCCCCCCTTCTCTCACACAATCTGCTCTCTTTATAATTAGAAGTGGCTTCAAAAGTAAAAAAAAAGCTTAATCTCAAGTCTCAATAACATGCATCTTTGTGGATACTTGAACGGTGGACCTCCTTCATTTTTGCCCAAGAAAACATAGCAATAGAATCCATCACAATTGGTTATCTGAGGAACCCCAAAATGGGGGACGTTCCCATTTTATTCAATATCAGATTTGAATCTAATTGAATCATTTCAAGAAATGCCACACAACCTCTCTGTAATTTACTTCATTGTGCAATAAATATTGCATTTGCTTACAATAATAAATGCACCAGAGCCTACTAATTGGCTCTCTTTCGAGATATACCCAGACTGATGGTTCTAATTAATGTTAATGAAATAGCCAGATGGTGTTTAGAATCACTGGTAAACTTGGAAGGTAAAAACGTGAATTCAGGTCAATACTGTACTGGCTTACCACAGATGTAGTTAATATTTCAATGGTAGCATGCCAAAGGCTTCTATTCACCATTACCACCACCACCATTTATTTTATTATTATTTAGTTCCATTTATGAATTTCTCTCCATAAAATCTCAAAGCAATTTCACAATAATATCAACAACAAAAAACCATCACACAATTTCATGTGCATCATGATATGTCTGCTGAGCCTCCCATCTCACATTTTTCAATACCCTCTGCCTTTTCCTTCAGTCTCCTTGTGTTGCTGTTTCTCAGTCCATTGCCTATTTGGCAGCGTTCATTTATCCACCTTGCCTCAGGGCTCCCTACTTCTTAGTTTCCTTCCCTGCATACCCCTCCAGTCCTCAACTAGCTCACAATGCTATGTTTAGCCTTTGATATTGTAACCCCAGACAAACTGACATGCCTCCTTCCCCTCACAGAACGTAGACTATGGATATTCTGACAGCTTTGTTCCCCAAGTGATTGAAAAGTCCAGAAATAAGTTGCCATATGAGCTCAGCCAATTGCTCTCAGAAGCTTCCACATCACGAGTACAATGCAATGTAGATTCATAAATTAAATAAATTGAAATGGCACATGTGATAAATGCCCCTTCTAAGAAGTTGCAAAGGGGATGTTCAAATATGGTTCTCTTATATATCACTCGCTCAATTTAAGACTGGACTGGGGTTTTATTTTGGGTAACTGCTGATTTTAAGCATCTGCAACATTGGTCTGGTCTGAATCAAACATCTAAAAATGTGGGAATATTTACATGTGGTTAATTATGGAAATCGGATGTACTTGATCAATGTCTCCCAATTCCATTCATGCTGGAGGCTCCATCTGATGACACTGACAGTCATTTTAATGATCATTTTGTACAGTTTTATAGTTTATTGTAGACATTGCTGTACACCGCCATGTTATGCTGCATGAACTTGCAGTATATAAATACTCTTATAAAAGGGATTTACTTCTGAATATACAAGCATATGATTGAATTGTAAATGAATTTCTCAGTGGGAGGGCTTCCCTATATCTCTAAGGAAAAAAGTCCTTCTTATATACTTACAGATGCTGAATCTACACTGATCTGGAAAACGCTATTAAAACACTATAAAAATATAGCTCCCAATGCAATTTCTCAATGGCAAAATATCACTGCTGTACAGCGTCCTCTGGTGTCACATTTTTATAACGCATTCTTAACATTATAATTCACCAGTGTAGATTAGTCCATAATTTCATTTGTGGGCTGCTTTCCCATAGTTCCTTCCTGGGATATAATCTAGGATTCTGGTTGCTTACCATGGTTTCTAACCAGGACCATCAACCTTTGCTCTGTGTGAAATCTAGAAAATTGCACAGATATGTAGGTGCAATTGTTGTTTGGTTATCTTGAGAAGTGCTTGGGAGGTATAGAGTTGAATCACAGAGTTGAAAGGGACCACAATGGTCATCTAGTATGGATCACAACAGTCCAACTCCCTGTAGTGCATGAATTGTTTGTTCAATGTGGGGCTTGAACCCACGAACTTAAGATTAGAAGTCTCATGCTCTGCTGACTGAGCCAATGGATTATGTACACTTATGTGCCATAAAGAACAACTGAAAGCAGATATTTCAGCTGGATGCTAGTCCCCATGATTTGGACATGCCTAGCTTTCACCAGTAAGGGTCGTGGGTGGTGCTGTGGTCTAAACCGCTGAGCCTAGGGCTTGCTGATCTGAAGGTCTGCGGTTCGAATCCACGTGATGGGGTGAGCTCCCGTTGCTCAGTCGCAGCTCCTGCCAACCTAGCAGTTCGAAAGCACGTCAAAGTGCAAGTAGATAAATAGGTACCGCTACAGCAGGAAGGTAAATGGCGTTTCCGTGCGCTGCTCTGGTTTCGCCAGAAGCAGCTTAGTCATTCTGGCCACATGACCTAGAAAAACGGTCTGTGGACAAACGCCGGCTCCCTCGGCCAGTAAAGTGAGATGAGCGCCGCAACCCCAGAGTCATTCACCACTGGACTTAAGTGTCAGGGGTCCTTTAGCTTTACCTAGCTTTCACCAGATTGTGCTCAGGTCTGTTGCATGTGAATAGAAACTTTGGCATCCTCCTTATCTCTCTAGCTTGCTTTCTATAGGCTTGGCTTTGTTCCCCTCCTGTTTACGTATGGTGCAATTACCTGGCCTTGTGTTAGATAAGCTTATGTCTGCATGATGTGAGATAGCAGAAAGTAGAATGTACGGTTTGCAGAGGTGTGATAATGAAGATCTAGATCAGGAATAGCCAGTGCAGAGCTGTTTGGACTGCAGGATGTTTGGGACTACAACTCAGGCCCAGCCAGCATGGTCTGGGATGAAGCAACAGCTGGAGGCATCCTCTGAATATCTCATATGAACTCTCCTACAAAATCCCTCTTTATCTCAATGAAGCTTGTAGAAGAAAAGTTCCAGGTGAATTGTTCCATTTGAGATATTTTCTCCTTCAGGTAGCAATAATAGGAATAAAATTACTAACAATGAATATATAATTATACTGACTGATTATTAACAGTAATATCTACTGTCTGGGCAAATCTAGATCATGAAGAGCAGAAAAAGACTTGTGCAATCCTCACTCTGAAGGTGACCTTTGAAAATACATATTGGAATGCCAAATTCCATAGAGCAGCGTTCATCATTTTATAGCTAAAATGACATAATATGTAATTTAATACATATTAAACATTTCATCTTAAATGACTCATCTCCTGCCTATGGGATGAATCATTTTTAAAGTGCTTTGGATTCTCCTGTCACGCTGATGCAATTACGTATTATACTACCGTTCTAACTATTCTTTTGGGATATGTCCAAAGAAATCTTGGAACTTGTACAAAACACGCAATCTTTCTTCTCATGGCACAAGCATGGTTTGTGGCTCTCAACAGTGGTTGTATTGTGGCTTCTGCACGGATCTCAGGAGAGCTGCTTACTGGGCCAGCATAGCAGCCATTTCTACCAGTAAGGCTTAATGGGTAGAGTGGGCAAAATAATTTGCACTGTGGAACATAGGGAACTGTTGTAAGTGTCAGTCCCCTACAGAAACACAAAGGTGGAATAGGTAGGGCTATGTGTCTTTCCTATTTCCTCCTCTATTCATTTCAGTCTAGTAGGGTTAACATTCAAGAGATTGGCTATTTTGAAGGAGGTACAAAAATACAAAGAAAGAACTAACTATTCTTAGGGGAAGCGCTTTAGCTCAGTGTCTCTAGGTAGGTCTGCATGAAATCTTGGAGAGCCAATACCGGTCATTGTAGGCAATACTGAGCTAGACAGACAAATGCCTTAAACGGCTCAGGACCACAATACCTCAAGAGCCACCTCTTTCCATATGAACCTACCAGAACCCTGAGATCATCTTCTGAGGCCCTCCTTCATGTGCCTCCTCCTCAAGAGGTCAGGAACAGAGGCAGATTTAGAGTAATACGACCAGTTTGGTTGCACTAGGTGTAGAGCCTTGACAACTACGATGTATACTCTCCCAAGGATTTTTCTTTTTAAAGTTGAAAAAGTCACCCTAAAGTGTTTGGAAGAAGTGTTGGTTACAAATATAGCAAATAAATTGTATATTAACTTATATAGGATAAGCCCTGTTTAGGGAAGTTTTTAATGTTTGATGTTTTATCATGTTTTTAATATTCTGTTGGGAGCTGCCCAGAGTGCCTGGGGATGGGTGGGGTATAAGTAAATTTATTATTATTGTTATTATTATTATTGAAAATCACATGTTTTTGTAGTATAGAATAAATCTGTAAGCATTCTATGTAACCTGCTTATACTACCTGAGCATAAACAAACAGCTTTCACTTTCTAGTTATTTGACAAGTGTTGCTTCAGACATTGTTCATATAGGGATACATCTATAAATGCAATGAGAGTATATATCATATGATATCACATTATTTCATATCAAATCAAATCAGTGATAGACTGCCAATCTAAATACAACCAGTCTTCTAGAGCAGAGAAGAAGTCAACCTTAGGAAAGAGAGAAAATGTTGACTGGCTTGTGGGAGAAGTTATTAAGTGAAATAGAAACAATATATGCTGTCAAATTCATACGATTTATATTCAAAATGCAGCAATGATCTTGGACTACCATAATAAATTTCTAGAACTAATTATTTGCATGGGAATGATCAACTCTTGACAGATACACAGAGATTGTTCTTCAGGTAAGACAAAGCCACTATTTCCCCAGCAAATCAAAATAACCTTTGGATAAACAGACCTATTCATCTCCGAAGAGCATAGGACTGGAATATCTCTCATGCCTACATGCTATAATCCATTTCAGCTGGTGCACCTTGGCAACTCTTTAAGTGACATTGCCAGGTCTACAGGTTAGATAGAATTAGGAATATCCAGAACCATCATGGAACACAGACCAGCCTTTCAACTATGGAGTTCTGGGCCTGCTACCTGGGTTAGATGCTCAAGAAATATTCTGGCACTGCTCCTGTTTTGTATAGACACCTCAGGAGGCTACGGTGACTTTTCCCAAGTAGAATTAGTCAAAGGCACGAAATTTGTAAATCAAACACACCTATTCAAAGATACTTCAAGACAAAATGACTGAAGAGATACAACCCTGTAACAATCACTTATCTATAGGAGGTGTGTCCTAGTAATTCTTTTTGTAATGTTGTTGAATCCAGAAGACAGATGGAATTGGGGTACCCAGAGTTGTTCAAATTCCACAAGAGCATTAAAGCAATGACAAATTGCAATGTGGGTAGCCATTTTGCCATTTTGCTCTTAGACAGCATCTTAAAAAGCAGAGACATCACCTTGGCAACAAAGGTCCGTATTGTTAAAGCTATGGTTTTCCCAGTAGTGATGTATGGAAGTGAGAGCTGGACCATAAAGAAGGCTGATCGCCGAAGAATTGATGCTTTTGAATTATGGTGCTGGAGGAGACTCTTGAGAGTCCCATGGACTGCAAGAAGATCAAACATATCCATTCTGAAGGAAATCAGCCATGAGTGCTCACTAGAAGGACAGATTGTGAAGCTGAGGCTCCAATACTTTGGCCACCTCATGAGAAGAGAAGACTCCCTGGAAAAGACCCTGATGTTGGGAAAGATGGAGGGCACAAGGAGAAGGGGACGACAGAGGACGAGATGGCTGGATAGTGTTCTCGAAGCTACCAGCATGAGTTTGACCAAACTGCGGGAGGCAGTGGAAGACAGGAGTGCCTGGCGTTCTCTGGTCCATGGGGTCACGAAGAGTCGGATACGACTAAACGAATAAACAACAACAACAACACACACACACACACACACACACACACACTGGTATATATATCCTGGCCTATTGCTTTTGCCTTCTGTTGTTCCTCTAGAGATGCTGCCTGTTGTTTCAAACACTAATTGGAACAAACAAATGCATTAAAGAGACAAATAGTGATAGTCTTAGACATCCCAAGGGGGTGCTACAATAGGCTATTGTATGTTTCTTCAATGTTGGGTTTTACACCACAGCAAAGTCAGGCACTAATAGTCTCTTAACTCATCATGTTATTGTTATGACAGACATAGAGAAAGAGATTAATTACCACCCTAACCTTCCAACAACTGTGAATTTTATGGCAAACTAGCCTACTGACCCATCTCTTGCAAGTGATCTAGAAATTACAGATAGGTTTGGATTAAACTTCAGAATGCTTGGTCTTGTGTAAAAAACCTCCAGTAATTACATTACATAATTAGTTAACTGGTACTTCAAATGTCTCTTGTTCATACTGTTCATACAGTTAATTGCTATACATTGTGGAAACTCTCTTGATATTATCACAGCTCCATAAAATAAAAACGCACATATCCTATCCTACTTTGGAGCTCAAATCTTGCAAATATTTATGTATGTTCTATGTGGTTGTAGAATGACAGCCTGCATGTTGCATTTCCAGCAATACTTCAAAACACACTGTTATCACATAATTCATGAAAATAAATGGGGCTTGCAAAGGGGAGGTTCCTTGAGGCTGTTAATTCATATAAATACTGATCATTTTACCTTAGTAAATTCATCTGAGAAATATTTCTTAAGCATGTGTCCTCCATGCAGTGTTTTTTCCTAGGAGTACGCAGACTCCTAAACATTTTGTAAATCTAATTTTGGCCTCATTGAAGGGAAGCATTTCAATATGAGTAGGAAAATGAAAGTACCCCTAAACAATTTTTTACAGAAAAAAAGCACTGCCTCCATGTGACAGCACATATCTATTGATGCTGTAACCATGTGGGGGCGCATTTCATAATAAACTGTTAAGATGAAAGCATCTGCCACAAACAAACTCTAAAGTCTCATTATCTCCTCATTCACTTGCCATTATCCTGGTACTTGGGCAGATGGCATTAACAATCCTGCTCTTAAAAAACAACTCTTGGAGCTGCGCTGTCCCACATGCCTTCTCCAACACACCACTGCTCATTTCTACTTACTCAAAAAATACAGTTGAGTATAAATGTGAATGGTGGGCAAATGTGGAATTAGTTATGTGAAGGAAGCATCTGATAGGAAAGGATTGAATCCCCACTTCTGAGTTTTTAAAGAGACACATGCCAAACTCTACTTTCAAGTGTCCTCCATTGTTGATGGGACATCAAGTGAAGGGCATTGTGGGGTCCTGCCACTCACCCGGCTTCCAGTCAGCTGCACCATGGCTGTTTATTGGGAGGCAGAGGCACAAGGAAGATAGGCCCTGCTACTGCGTTTGCACTGCACCAACCTCCCTACCACCTCACCCCTGCCTTCTACTTCCTGTAAGTAGCTGCACTACAACCAACTGGAGTTCAGGTGAGCAGCTCCTGGGTGTGTATCCCAGGCACAGATATCTAAAAACCCAAAGTAATGTGAAAAGCCACTGCCAGAACCTGTGATATTCTTAAAAATAGTATGGGTTTCAAGTGCTGCTTTCAAGGAAATGTAGTCGGACAGGAAGAAGGAAATATAAAGGAGGGGAACAGCTTTGCTTCAGATGGGCTTTAGTTGTATGCAGTTTCTGCTTTGCAGGTGAACCTTGCTGTGACTTGATTTCTGTTAAGGCTGAGCCCAAAGGGAACCTCTTTCATAGAAACCTTTGTACCCTCAAAAGACTGAATGAAAAATGGCACAGGAGTAGCAGCCAAGAGGGTTTGTGAACAGCAGGTAACAGGCAAGATGGAAAGATGTCTAATTGTGGAAAGATGGTTAATCACATGATCCTTCCTGATAGGCTCAGTATTGATAGATACTGTGGTCATGAAAATTGTATTTCTGCCTCTAAACCCACTTGCATCATGACAGAAAGAACACGGAGAACCATCAGTTGAACTATGTGATATTTTAATTATGTTGACTGAAGAAAATGATTGATTCAAATTTCTACCCTTGACCTCTGGCAGTTCAGGAAAACAGTCACTGGAATTCAAATATACATTTCTAACTCAACCAAAAACAAAGAGGGATATAGTTCATTTGTATGAGGTATTTATTAAACTTCATTCAATATTTTCAATCCCAGGGAATGTAAGGAAGACTCTGCTGCTAAACCTCCACTGCTTTGCGGGATATCTCTTGGAGAAGAAAAGACTAAGGAGTAAACCCTACACAAATTCTGGAATGGAGTTATTAACACGGCTGGATGGTGCCTCGTACACCTCCTTCCGGCAAGTTCTGCAGCCAAGCTGGTGCCAAACGCATTGCTCTGCTGTCCTTTGGTCCACTTCAGCGAGGCCAAGTAGGAGGTTGCCATCTGGGTACCCCAGGACCTCCATACACACTGTCCAGGCTTGTGCCCTGGGGAGATCAGTTCAGTGCTGATAACACAGCAGTTTGACTTGACCTCCATTGTCTCTCGAGAAAGACAGATGCCAACAATTCAGGGTTGGGAACAATAAAACAAAGTAATAAATATACAGAGAGGAAAAACAACTATGTATAAAAATTACAAAATATAACAATGGGGCAAACAAATAACAAATTAACACCTTCATTATAAGACAGACATGCCTTATAAATGACAATGAGGATTAGTGACATTTTCCCAAAGAAATAATTTTTGTGGCACCGTTGTGCAGAAAAAACAAGTTGTAAAAATACAACCGAGAGCAAACTGTCTGTCTTCTGTATCTCTTGGGTGTGTTTATGACCCTTTGCACCCTATCCAGTTGCTAGAACTAGGAGCACTTATGAGAGGAAAATGTGAATATACTACAAATTCCTCCAGAAGCTTTGACACACCATATCCTGCAGTTAATAAAAAAAATTGCTATAGCCGGAGGCTAGTTTTGTAGAAACTGTAATAGTTGCTTGTTCCAGTCAAAGTGGATTTGAAGAAAAAAAGAAAAATCTGACATCAGCAATGCTTCATATAAGTCTTTAGTTGAGATATTTTAAAATTTTAAAATAAATTATTTAATAAAGATGTGCACTGTTTTCACATGTTTCTATGAGCCATAGGCATGCAGCGTCCTTTGGGTAACAGCAAGATTTGTTCTCTCTTTCAGTTTAAAGTGGAATATTCCTACCCTAGGACTCAGCTACATTAGTCAAAATACAGTGTTATAAATGTGTTATAACACTGTGACACTAGGTGGCGCGGTGGAGCTGAAATTGCAACTCAATTATATTTTCAATTGTGAGCTTTACAACAGTTTTTTGCATATCGTTTTCATAGCGCTTTTTAAATAGCTGTGTAGGTCCAGGTCAAAACAACTTTGCTCAGTTTTTCAGCATGCAAAGTCCTTTATAGTATGCCAATTACAGTGGTATCTTGGTTTTTGAACAGCTTAGTTCCCGAACAACCCGAATGCTGCAAACCCAGAAGTAGGTGTTCTGGTTTTTGAACTTTGCTCCAGAAGCCGAACGTGCCCCTGAGCTTCTGTTTTTTCTGTTGCACAGCAAATTTAAGTCCCCCACATAGTAATTAAGGCTTTTTTGCTCCAGTTTTACCCTTAAGCAGCAAATTTAAGCCCCCCCATTGTAATTAAAGCCTTCCGTTTCTGATTGCAGTGTTTTGAGGTGATATTTGGTGCTTTTGTTTTTGCTGTATTTTGTGTTTTTGTTTGTGTGGCTTTTTCATTTTTGTGCCTGTGGCTTGCTTTTCATTTTATGATTGATTGATTGATTGATTGATTGTGTGACTGCAATCCAAACAATGACTATAATCAGTGCAGGTAAGAAAATTATTTATTTTTATTTTTATCATCTACAATACAGTCTTATTTATTTTATAGTACAGAACACTGATTATTGCTTTCATTTTATGTATCAATGATCTCATTAGATAATAAAATTCATGTTAAATTGCTGTTTTAGGGGTTGTTTTTAAAAGCTTGGAACGTATTAATCTGTTTTGCATTACTTTCTATGGGAATGTGCGCCTTGGTTTTGGAATGGTTTGGTTTTGGAACGGACTTCCGGAATGGATTAAGTTTGAGAACCAAGGTACCACTGTACTAGACTGGCGAGAAAAACCATTTGTCATTACAATATTATCATTAATGATTACTACCATTTCGTAGATTGGCAACTCTTGACTTAAAATAGTCCCAGACCTTCTAATGAAGTTATGGGGATGATGCTTATCCAACCTGTCAGGCTTACCAATATGCTTCCTTGCACCCACATCTAGTATTAAGAGACAGAGATTCGGGTTCAGAGGAGGTGGGTTTTAGAAGGAAAACACTGGCTTCCCTATAAGAAGTTATCAAACAGAGCTAGTTTTTAAAGATACTGGGCTTAGTGTGTGAAATTCTCATGGGATCCTCTTCAATGAGGGTCTGGCTTGTGCACGGGACCCTGGGGTATCTCCTACCTCATTGGGGCTGGGCATTGCTCAGCCCTATCCAGGATAGCCCCCACAATCATGTCAGACTTATTAGGCAATCACTTGGAATGGGGCGATGGGGGGGGGTAGTATTTAAGCGGCAGCGCAACATGACACAGCCTCTAGTTTCACACTGCCAAACACCCACCCACCTGCCCTTTCTTGGTTTCGGTGCTCTGGCCTTGCTCGGGACTTCGGTTGGTTGCCTTTCTTATGTCAGGGGCCTGGTAGGAATTTTTTCCATGTGGCAGATTGGCACTGGCCATTTGGTTTCCGCCTACCTCCCAGCAATCGTCACAACTTTGTAAGGTTTGGCGGTTAGGCATTGGCTTAGTGAAGTGTGTGGGAGGGGAGGTGTGGCCATCACCTGCCCCCTCCATGAAAAAGGTATTCCGTTAAAGGAATCTGGGGGTCCTGGATCTCGTCCGAAGTCCGCTTGAGGGGCTGGGACCATGCCAAGACTACAGGAACCCCAGGGTGGGCTTCTGTCGATTTCATCAATGTAGCTCCCTCGTTTGGTGTTTACCCTTTCAGATTCCCTACTGGGAGGGCAGGAGTCAGTTATAGTCTTGCCAGTGCCTAAGCCAATACTGCTCACATTGTGTAATCAATAAAGTTGTGGCCAAAATTTTCCCACCAACCTTTAAACTAAAATACGTGTGTGTGTGAATTTATTTGTGGGGGTGACCTGGGGTTCTCGAAGCGCAACAGACATTCTGTCATTGCCATTCTACCTCGTAACATTGTCTGTGCAATGAAACGACAGAATTTGTAGAATGAGGGGCAGGACTGCTTCTGACCATGTTTAGTAAATTCGCTCATCAAGGAAAACTCCACATAAATCCCACTCCAATACACACTTATACCAGCTTTGGGCATTCAGAAAATTTTTTAGCAGTGCTCTTTTGCTGGAAAAAGAGGTACAGGAACTTACCATGAACGCCTTGTTCTACAATAATAGGGTTGCCATATTTCAAAAAGCGAGGATGTTGAGCTTTTTTGTTCAAAGTTGTTGAGTTTGTCTTCACTGCCGACATGGGTTGCCATACGTCTGGATTTTCCCAGACATCTCAGCGATTCCCGCCCAATCACTGCTAACGATGGCAGAATCCCATCCGGGAAATTCTGGATGTACGGCAACCTTATTTTATAATGGCAATGGCTCCAATCTGAGAGTTGCCAGAACTGAGTTCCGGTGAGTTGTGGCTGAAATGAAGCCCTGGTTTTTATGTTGAAGAATATTCAAAACTACAATTTCCAATCTGATGTGGTATAGGCAGCACAGGAGAGTTCTGCCATGTCATTCTACCACTACATTATCATGGGTTTAAATGTATTTCACATAGCCAGCTCTCAGTCTATATGGCAAGTCAACACAGTCGCACAAAATGCTGGAAGTGTAGGCTTTTCTTACACACACACTGGGCCTTATTTTGCCCCAGAACATAAGCTAAGAAGCTGATCCAGCCTCAAGCTATGTAAGGGAGGTTTGCCAATGACATATTACTCATGAGCAACATGTTGCAGGGGGGGGGGATCATAAATTGCTTCATTGGAGCTCTCAGATGAGGATATGACGCACAAAGTATAAATTGTACTGAGATGTGACCTTGGATTGACAGCACTTATCCTGGTTATTTATGAAAAGCTATTGCATGTGTTTGAGAGAGCCGGGCGAGCTGTATAACACAGAATCTGCAAATTCAATAGCTCATTTTCTTGTCAGGAAAGATCTGACCTGCTGAAATGCCACCTTTTTAAAAATTCCTCTCGTTTCTCGATTCAGTGCCGCCGGCAACGGAGCCAGCTTATGTAAACTGCTTTGGAATGGCTCCCCCCACTATAGCCCTTTAGCTAGAAAATGACAGATTGTAATGTGCCTTGGGAACGGGAAGTCCAGAGCAAAATAAGGCATGATGGCAAGGGCAGGACCTCAAGGAGAAAAGGGGAAGAAGCAACAGAGGAAGATTGATGGCTGGTCCTGGAAAGGAAAGCATCTTGGAATGGTGTGGAAAACAGACAAAAACAAAAAGGAAGAGGGAGATACAAGGATACAAAGCCGTGGAGGAAGGAGAGATGCTTTTGTTTGTGCATTTTCCTTGTTCCACCTCAGGTGAAATAGAAGAGAAATGAACTCTTTTGAGAGGGTCAGAAATGAAGAGAAAAGCAGCAGAACACTGTAAATTTTGACACCTGACAAGCTGCGCACAGCAGCTCAAAATCCCACACTTACAAGAAGATATGCGGGAAAAGTGGTTCTGCAAAGAACTGAAGGACACTTTGAAGGTATAACCTTATAATAGGATGCAGACTTGGAACACCTTTAAATCTTCTCTCCTCTGGGTGCAATTAGCGTAAATGTGAGAAATGTCCTAAGGATTCATGTCCTTCAAGGAAATTACTCAGAAATATTAGAATAGGGAATATTCTAAAGTCAGAAAAACGTAAAAAAAATGTCTTGCTCCGGGCCAGTTCTACCATTGGGTAGAGGGAGGCTTCTACCTCAGGCAGCTGTTAGCTATTTAACTAGTTGTTGCTGCATTTTTATGGGTGCAGGGCATGGCTTGTATGATTCTCTGCCTCAGATACCAGAATGCGGGTAGTGCTGTGGGTTAAACCACAGAGCCTAGGACTTGCCGATCAGAAGGTTGGCGGTTTGAATCCCCGCGACGGGGTGAGCTCCCGTTGCTTGGTCCCTGCTCCTGCCACCCTAGCAGTTCGAAAGCACGTCAAAGTGCAAGTAAAGTGCGGCAGGAAAGTAAACGGTGTTTCTGTGCGCTGCTCTGGTTCGCCAGAAGCGGCTTAGTCATGCTGGCCACATGACCCGGAAGCTGTATGCTGGCTCCCTCGGCCAATAAAGCAAGATGAGCACCGCAACCCCAGAGTCGGCCACGACTGGACCTAATGGTCAGGGGTCCCTTTACCTTTTTATCATTTGCTATTCTGCCTCAGGCAGCTAAATGTCTTGGACCTGCCCTTTTCTTGGTGGATCACACCCATTAGACATAGGAGAGAGTGTTATTGTTGTAAATACCGGTAATTGTTTAAGAGGCTGGTATGAAAAGAAGCCTTCGTTGTCTTTTGGAGTAATCATCCATTCTTGGAGGTCAAGTCAATGGTTGCAGTGGTTAACAATATTTTAAGATCTGCTGCATAAGCATTACTGGCAATTACATCAGAACTTTTACTTAATTGCAATAGGTTTTTGGCTAGTTGTGCTTCCAAAGTTCTGTCAGAAAGCTCAGCAATTTGTTAGCACAGTTTGAGGCCTGAGCTTGCACAGAGACAGAGTAAATCGATTATGAAAGCACTCACAGTACCAGATTAACTAAAAGTCAATGCCTGGTTTCTACGCCTGTGAACCTTGTAATCTGCATTAAATTATGTGCACACCTATTGAACCATCAATCACATCTCTGCCTATGTAGACAAGAATTGTCTTGTCTACAAGTGTCTTGTAAACAGTTTAGAGGTTTTACTACAATCAAGTGGCATATAAATTTTGCTACGTAAAGAAATCAAGAAATAGAGGCTTGGTGGAATATGGAAACCATGCTTAGTTCCAAAGCAGATTTCTGCATACACCAAGTAAAAATTGCACCACATATTGTTGCACACTAACCCGTTTCCAAGAAGTGTGGTTCCAGGTGTTCCAGGCAGTACCTCACTTGCAAGAGCTTTGTGTCTGCACTCTGTCAGATGCCTGCCTTCCCTGGATCTGTTGCCTGGGAAATGGGCCACTGAGAACCAAGCAGTATAACATGCCAAAGATCATTTGTAATATCTCTGCCCGCTGCCCTCCCACAGACCCAGAAGATCATTAGAGAAGGAACTGCTCAACGCTTCCTTTCATTAGGAGCTATAGTGCGTGAAGCAAGAATACGTATCATTATGATTCTCTGTGTTGTTGAAATGTCATTTAACCCAGATGTTGCATGTTGGTAGTTGCCATGCAATTAGAACTCTTTCCGTGGCTGTTTAATTTGGATTGCTGCTTACTGTTGTTTTGTTTGCCTTTTTATGATTGGTTGCAAACTGCTTTGAATAACAGAAAGGTGGTGTATATATATTCCAGCCAATGCATTATTATTTATTTCTTTTAATCTAAAAGCTATCCTGCCCCTGGGTTGAGTTGACCACAAGGAGACGCATTGAAATTAATGAGCGTGGATAAACTAGGTCCATTAATTTAAATAGGTCTACTCTGAGTAAACTTTAGTCAAATACCTTTTCTATTTGTCTTAGGCATAGCATAGCTTTTGCTCACCTGGTACTCTGGTGCGTTTTGAACTATAGCTTCCATCAGCCTCAGTGAGCACAGCTAGTGAAGGCTAATATAGTCAATGCAAATTTACAGAAACCTGCAGAATTCTGGCAGTGCAAATATAAGTAATCTCTACACGCCTTCATTATCATTGCTTTTGAAGCCCCTAAACATAATAAAACTAAAAAAAATATGATGCATGAAAATAAAATGCGACACTTTAAAAGGAGGGGGTGAGATATTACATTGATATGAAACATACGACAAAACCTGTATTGATTAATCCCCTCCCCAAATTCATAAAAGTATTTTACCAAATCACATTTCTTATTTGCTTAAATTTGGAGCTCTAAGCTGACAGAGGCTGTCACAATATGGTCCGATGCTCATAAAAACAAAAATGTACCTGCATGTGTATCATGGAATTCAATTAGACTTAACACCATCCATGTAAGTAGAGGTAAGATTTTAGCCTTATAGCGTGACCATATGCAAGGGGTTAGTGTGGGGTAGTGGTTAAGTTCCCCACTCAGCTGTGAGGCTTACTGGCTAACCTTGGGCCATTCGTTATTTTGCTGCGTAACCAAGGTATGTTGTGAAGTTAAAAGGAGAGAATGACTGTGCACATCATTAGAGAAAGGTTATATCAGCACTGAACTAAATAAATGTTTTCTTGTAGATAAGTTGTGTTTACTGGATCTTATTCACGGGTTAATGTGCACAGAACCGCAGCAGTCGGAACCTTTTCGCAATTTTCAAACTCTAAGCAGAGATGTGCAGCTAGGCATAAAGGTGAATATATTATTATCTCTCAAAGCCTGAGTTCTGTCAGGTTTTGCCAACTTGTCAGGTAATTTCTTTCAGTCTGCTAAGAGTGAAGGTGGAGCCTGTCAAGGTCTGTCCGAACTAGTGCATTATCCACTGGCATCTAGTAAAAGTCCTTCATACTCCTCTCTAACCAGTATTCTTAGAGGTTCATTCAAAAGAACAATCTGAATAACTGACCACACTGGATAGGTCACTGTGGTTCAATTGGGCTGTACAGTGGTATCTGGAGTTAAGAACTTAATTCGTTCTGGAGGTCTGTTCTTAACCTGAAACTTTTCTTAACCTGAAGCACCACTTTAGCTAATGGGACCTCCTGCTGCTGCCCCACGATTTCTGTTCTCATCCTGAAGCAAAGTTCTTAATCTGAGGTAATATTTCTGGGTTAGCGGAGTCTGTAACCTGAAGCGTATGTAACCTGAAGCATATGTAACCCAAGGTACCACTGTACTCAAATTAAAGGTGGATTCACACCATGTGGGGAAAAAATTGTCTTTCCATCTTCTGCAGCAGAATGGAGCTGTTGTGATTAACTCTTTAGGAATGTTAGGTCTCCAAATCCCGTGAAAACATTATGGATAAGGTCTTACCAAAGTTAAACAGTTTTAGGCCTCAGTGGACTAGGAAAGCACATGTTTAACTTTCTGCTCCTGAAATAAGCGAAGTCTGCTTTTGTTTGGTCAGATCAAGCAAATGTCAACACGGTTTTAGGAGTGCGGAACTGCAAAATAGTCTTGGTTCTATCTACAACTGTAAAAATAAATAAATTAAACCACTGTATTCTGTTTTTTTTGAAGTGGAATTCCTCTGACTATCTGTGATTAGTGTCATGGGACTTTGCATAAAACCTCCATCGGGAAGAAGGGGAAATGATAAGCAAATGGGGAAAATAATTGTATTTATTTATAAGCTACCACTATGTTAAACTATAAAAGTATCACTCACTAAGTTTCCTTGTTATTGGCTAATTGTAACTTGTTCTCTAGTGGCAAGATGTTAAGTTAAATTGTTAAATACTATTCTTGCTACATCTCCCCCCCCCACAAAAAAAATCTGTTGCCTGTGTGGAAGGAAATCATGTTGCACTGTTCTTAATTCAAAGAGTGTAACAATCAGGGTTTCTTTTTAAAAAGATTATAATATGCAAATTATATCCCCCCCAGTGGCGTAGCGTGGGGGGTGCAGGGGGGGCGGCCACACCGGGCGCAACACCTGGGGGTTAGGGGGCGCAAATCCACGGGTTAGGGGGCGCAAATTACTTGCCTTGCCCCGGGTGCTGACAACCCACGCTACACCACTGCCCCCCGCCTGCTGACCAATGAATATCATGCAAGTAGGACTCCAGTTCCCATCAACCCCAGAAAGCATGGCCAATGGTGAAGGGTAATAGGTGTTATATTATTACAGCCCCGCCCCATAATCGATCACATGACAAAGTGCAAACACACTGATTGAATGGCGATGCCCATCAACTTTGTGGGAGCCTGGCCCCTCAAATATTTCATTGTGGGGGGCCAAAGCCCCCAGGAGTTGACTCCTGTGCAGCTTCTGGAGGGCTGTAGGTTCCCCATCTCTAGTTTATTGACTCAACATATTTCAGAGGGTTTTTCCCCAGAAGGAGAACTGTTTTAGCTCCTCTGCACTATCTCAGAAGAGTCAATAGATGTGAAAGAAGTTGAGCCAATAAGCCGCTCTCTGTGTACCCTTGAAGTCTTTTCTCTTTGGTTCTGCATTTGATCCCTTCCCACTATAACCGGTTTAAGAGAAATAGTTTTTCCTTTATAAATAGATACTGGGAGAAATGCAAATGAATCGTCCAAAGCAAGAGTAACAGATTTGCTAAAAAAAAAATCAAGCAAAGTACTCAAACATTAAACTAAGATGGATAAGGCTGCAAGAACAAATCATTCTCCGTGTACTTTAAACTCTCCTCTCTTAGTTCAAAAACGTAATTTAAAACTGTTACTAATTCTGAAATCTCACGTCACACTGACTGCAAAGAAATTTAGATGTGAATACTCAGTCTAGGCTACGAGAGCACCGTTAATCTTATTTGTGATTGTTTACTTAGGCACAGTATATACAGAGATTACGTCAGTGAAATAATATTTCTGATGACCTTTAACTTTTAAATACTAAAATTAATGTATTTATAAAACTCCTAGTTAGAACCCAAAACACTGAAATATGTCAAATTTTGTAAGACACGTTGTCTTAAAAAAAACCCCACTTAACTAGTTTACTGAGTGTTTTGTTCCCAAACCATGCATTATATACACAAGAGAGAGAACTGGTAGAAAGTCATTTTAATCTGATTTGTTTTAAACTCTGATAAACTTTAAATTGGTCAGGCTTTCCTTATATATCTTTCTGGCAAGAAAATCATATAAACTGTTTCCCCTATACCTGATTGCCTGATTAGTCACAAGCGTTGGGGGTTCCTCAGGCCAGTATAAATTATAATGAGCAACCTCGCAGTTATATACTGATTTCTTCCTTCAGATAAGCAGATTCTAAGGAATGTTCTTAGATATCTGACCCACATTTTCCTAATTAGAAGTTTCATAATCTGTGTAACAATCTTACTGACATGAAGCCAGCAATTTGAAATCTAGTGTGATATAATGGATTGAGTGCTAGATTGCAATGCATGAGCCCTGAGTTCAAATCCTCACTCAATTAATGAACTCACTTGGCGATCTTGGGCCAGTTGTTCAGCTTACTCTATATTATAGGATTGCTGTGAGGATGGGGAGAGGACAGAGAAGCATGCATGAGGTCCTTAGATCTTCTGAGGTCCTGAGAGAAGAGTAGGATTAAAATAAACTTTATTTGAATAAGCTGTTCCTTTAGACTTTGAAATGGCCTGCTTGTTGAT
Source organism: Podarcis melisellensis (assembly GCF_964234715.1). Lineage (NCBI taxonomy): Eukaryota > Metazoa > Chordata > Lepidosauria > Squamata > Lacertidae > Podarcis > Podarcis melisellensis. The sequence continues at coordinate 20,447,060 of NC_138543.1, forward strand.
GGAGAATGATATGCTGTTTATTTAATTACACTTTATTTGATACACATGATAATGATATACACTTGATATATAGGTATAGGTCCCTGACATTATAGTTCACTGCAGAAATATTTCTTTGGTTTAAATATATGCCAATTTAAAGGTGAGCAGAAAGAGAAAGAATTTATGGCTTTGTGGGCACTCAGATAGAATGCCTGTGTTGCTCTACTTTTAAAGCTATAACAATTAAACAATTCAACTTGGGCTTATGCTTCAAGGCTCTGAAGCTTCAAATCTGACAGAGAAGGCCAAACATTTTGTGGTCAGCTGACTATGTATGGACCATGATGTCTGCAAACCAACAGAGGTCCTCAGAACACTAGAAAACCCCAGAGGAGCGCATGCAGCAAGTTCAGAAGCACAGCTAGAAATTAACAAAGATGAACGGAATGCACCAAATTCGGCTGCAGAGCCACCACCAGCTTTCTTGCTGTAATCCTGCAAAATCCTGCCACTGTCTCTAGGAAAAAAAGGCTCGGCATTTTGGATAGTAGCACAAGAATGAGCTTTCTCAACATTCAGACTGATTTCATGCACACCTGGGAAGCTACTTTGCCAGGCTGATAGCAAGTCTGCCAGTGCTGTATGATCAACATGGCAGCACCCAGGGCTGGCCGGCCAAGGAGGCGGCGAGGGAGTCACCTCAGGTGACAGATTTGGGCTCCTTCTCCTCAAGCACACCACCCTGCCCGCCCCCTACCTGCCTCCTCCATACACGGAGGAGGAGGTGGGGCAGCGGCAGCGGGGGGCACCCTGTTGAGAATTCTGTTCCACCTTAAGGAACAGGCATGTGGAATTGTTGCGTGTCACATGTCTGTTTACATTCCAGCACAGTATGCTGGGAAGTTCCGTTTGTGTATAGCTTTTGCTTTTGCTGTTCTCTCTGAGACGAGATGAGAGAGAGATGACATGTTTCTTTGTTCTGATTTATGTTTAATAAATCTGGAGCTGTAGCCTGACTTACGCCTCATGGGAGCCCCCAGTCGTCTCAGGGACTATTGACCCCACTAATCCGCTGCCACCAACTAGGTCCTCCCTGGTAAAATCACTTCAGTCTCAGTCAGGTTCTCAAATTAACAAAGAAGAGTGTATTTTATTTCAGACATAAAACAAAACTTTTACAGCATTCCAAACGGTGTTCCTCTTTACTTTCTTAATTTTCTGTTCCTCTCTCTTATCTCTGCTACCTCCCCACACTCAAGGACCAACTGCCCTAACTGTCTCTCTATTACCAACTGCCTTTCCCAACCAGCCAACCCATGCAATCCAACCAACTACCCACCCACAACTCCCAACGAACTCCTCCCAGAACTAGTTTTATAGACCCACTGGCTCCACCCCCCGGGTCCTGTCTGTGCAACCTATTCAACTATTTCCCCTCCAGCACTCTCTCATATATGCTAACATCACACCTACTTCTGTGTGCAAACCACACTCTACTAATTGCGTGCCCTGGCTTTTGAAGTTCGGGTCGTTGATTTACGTTGGAGCACGGGCCGATGGAAGGAGATGGCACATCTGAGGTTTATCAGCTGGCCTCTCGGCCCTCTGCATGTCGACACACCCATGGCAGGCGAGGCGGTGGCAGGGCATTTTGCCTCAAGCAGCCAGATGTCCTGGGCTGGCCCTGGAAGCTACTCTAGACCTGCCACCAAGGATAGCCCATAGACATATTTTCACTGGTGCTGACGTCTGACCGTATAGCCTCAACTTGTAAAACTCATTGAACATTAACAAAACATCTTCTGCCTGCTGCAATGCAACCTTTGTCCTTTAGCTGAAGTGTTGCCAATAAACTGCTAGTGTGATGAATGAAGCCCATTCAAAGGAAAGGAGAGAAATACCCAGCCTCTGCTCAATTGTTTTTCACATGTGATGACATCCTCTGGGTCAGGGAAGCAGCATCTGCCAGTGTGGTGTAATGGTTAAGAGCGGTAGCCTTGTAATCTGGGGAACCAGGTTCACGTCTCCGCTCCTCCACATGCAGCTGCTGGGTGACCTTGGGCCAGTCACACTTCTGTGAAGTCTCTCAGCCCCACTCACCTCACAGAGTGTTTGTTGTGGGGGAGGAAGGGAAAGGAGAATGTTAGCCGCTTTGAGACTCCTTCGGGTAGCGATAAAGTGGGATATCAAATCCAAACTCCTCCTCCTCCTCCTCTTCTTCTTTTTCTTCTTTTCCTCCAGATGTTAGCATTCTAAGAAGAGGCCGGCTAGATCAGGTCAAAGGCCTATGTAGTGCAGCATCCTCTTTTCACAGTGGCCAACCAGAAACTGGTATTCAGAGGTGTATTGCCTCCAACAGTGGAAGATTGCCATTGTGGCTCGTAGCTCTTGATAGCCTTTTCCTTATCCAAGTTGGTGGTGGCCATCACTACGTATTGAAGGAGCAAATTCCGTAGTTTAACCGTCTGTCTGTCCTGAATCTTCCAACACTCCACTTCATTGGAAGTTCCTGAGTCATGGCAGATGACAGGCCCTTCTTGCTCTGGCGAGTGAATGAGGTGACAATGAGGCTTTCACAGTTTGTGAGGCATATTAGCCTAGAGGAGGCCTAGGGAGTGTTTGGCCTTCCAGATGTTGTTGGACTCCAACTCCTATCAGCCCCAGCAAGTGTGGTCAATGGTCAGGGATGGTGGGAGTTGTAGTTCAACAACAACCAGAGGGTCACAGATCCCTTATCTTTGCTTTTGGCTAACCTGGCACAAAAAGACTTGTGAACGTCTTGTCACCTTATTCAGTTGTCAGAGCAAGGAGGGTGGGTCAGTTATCCTGCCACTCCAGCAAATGACACCATCACTATATATATATATATATATATATATATATATATATATATATATATATATGCTTTCGTAGATTTTCACGGGTACAGGAATGCAGGTTTTGGTGTCCTCGGGTGTCTTCCCGTGTAAAAGTTGGGGTGTCTAGGCGACGTTTCGACGAGGTCTCACTCGTCATCTTCAGGCTGGTGCTTTCGGCTTCTTGTTACTGGAACAGAGCAGGATCTCAGTGTTTGAGTTCCTATAAATACTGTTGAGGGGGTGTGGTGTATAGCCTCCAATGTTCTGGGCAGAGAGGAAGTTCCCAGGCTAGTGTGCCTTTTCTTCTTTTGTTCCTTAATTACTTGAGGGATATCTTGAGTGATTTCTTGAGTGATATCCTGAGTACCACTTAGGTGGGTCATTAGGTGTGGATTAGTTGCTAAAGTCTTTGTGTCTTGACCTCTTGAACTTTGTGGCACAGGCCACAAAACCACAGCTCGCCCCTATACACGAAGCCAAGCCAGAGCACAACTAAGTGCAGTACAGCCATCTTCTCAGAAAAACTCTTCACAAAGTTCAAGAGGTCAAGACACAAAGACTTTAGCAACTAATCCACACCTAATGACCCACCTAAGTGGTACTCAGGATATCACTCAAGAAATCACTCAAGATATCCCTCAAGTAATTAAGGAACAAAAGAAGAAAAGGCACACTAGCCTGGGAACTTCCTCTCTGCCCAGAACATTGGAGGCTATACACCACACCCCCTCAACAGTATTTATAGGAACTCAAACACTGAGATCCTGCTCTGTTCCAGTAACAAGAAGCCGAAAGCACCAGCCTGAAGATGACGAGTGAGACCTCGTCGAAACGTCGCCTAGACACCCCAACTTTTACACAGGAAGACACCCGAGGACACCAAAACCTGCATATATATATATATATATATATATAGTTTTTAACATATCATTTTCAACAGTAATTAAACATACTTTTACATCTTATTCAATTTTTTTTGACTTCCATCAATCCTGTCTGAAAAATTTCCAATCTAATCTCTTAGTATGCATTTCTTATCTTCCCTATTACATTTCATACTCATAACCAATATCTCTATCTTTTTCTACTTTGTAACACTTCGTATATTTCTCCTTACAAAACTTCTTGCCGTCCTACTAGGGTCATTTGTTGATTACAGTTGCTCTTCAAATAATTCATATACTTCTTCCAATCTTCTGTAAATCTCTGGTCCAGCAGGTTTCGAATCCTTCCTGTCATTTTGTCCAATTCTGCATAGTCCATTAATTTCATCTGCCATTCTACTTTCATTGGAATTTCTTCTTGTTTCCATTTCTGGGCTAACAATACTCTTACCGCAGTTGTTGCATATAAAAACAATTTAACATCTTGCCTATTAATGTCTTGACCTATAATACCAAGTAAAAATGCTTCTTCTTTTTTTAAAAAAATATGTATATTTCAACATCTTTTTCATCTCATTATATATCATTTCCCAGAAGTTCTCAAATGACACCATCACTTTTGCTCTGAAAAAGGTAATGGATCTGCTATCCCCAATGTCCCCATTCACTATACTGTTGAAGTCTGGGAATATGCAGAAGACAGCTGGGTGGAGACAGCCACTTAATACTTTTTCATCCAGTTGCCAATCTGGAGAGAGAGAGAGAGAGAGAGAGAGAGAGAGAGGGAGGGAGAGAGAGAGAGAGAATTGTATACAAAAGAGCTATGTGATCAGGATCACACACAACGGTAGAGGCATGTTTTGCATGGAGAAAGTCCCAGATTTAATTCCAGGCAACTCTAGTTAAAAGGCTTGATAGGAAGTGATAGGAAATCTTCAAGAACCACTGAAAGCCGGAGTAGATTATGCAGGGTTAGATGGCAGAGAGCCTGGCCTGGTTTTAGACAGCTTCTATGTTCTGATGTCCATGGTTGTGTTGTTCACAAATGTTCCATGACCACTAGAAAAGAGAGCTCTTAAGGAAGTCATTCCCATCCCTCTTCAGATTTATGTGAAATAGTCACACTCAAATCCTTTTAAGATACTGCTCCTTCTGCATTAGGAAATGAATAACTGGTCTCCATTCTTGCTTGGATTTTCTTTTTTTTAAAAAAAATAGTGTTCTTATGATCTACAGCCTACTCAGATGAACTGAGTAACAGAAACATTCCTTAAGCACGGATTGTTACAATGCTGGTTCCAGAGTGCTTGTTCCAAACAGTTAAGATGACACACAAGACACACTTAAAAGATAATGACATAAAGTAGTATTTTCTTCCAGTTCATCAGAGAATTCTCTCTTTTTTTGTAACCTTCTTCCTGTCTCCATGGTAACTGCTCTAATAATGTGTACCTGTATTTTTATTTCCAGCAATTTACATTAAATTTGGTAGGCACAGATTTGCCGAGCTGATTAGACATATTTTGCAAGTGCATCTTAAAGGGTGATGGTGGGGAACTTTGCCTGTTTATTGATGCTAGGAAAACTCCATCCATCCACCCTTTCCCTGCTGCCATTCCTGTGTTGTTGTTGTTGTTGTTGTGAGGTAGGTTCCTCATCTCTCTTCAGAAGGGCATGCATGCGTACTGGAGTTCAAAGCAATACTTTACTTTTACAAAAGAAACCGAGAATGCTTTCCCCTAATACCAATCAGTTTGTTTGAGTGAAGACTAAGAAGGCAGTCCAATAGCTAATTGCCTAAGATGAAAACTTATTATCCACACCACAACGTTTGCAATAAGTCACCTGAACTGGAGTGGTGGTGATCATAGCAATCAACTGCTAGGGACCAAGGTCCCATCGCCCACCCCTAACATATTTGAGGGGTTGCCCCCCAAGCTGATGGGCATTGCCATTCAAATGGGGTGCACACCGTCATGTGATCAATTATGTGTGGCGGAGCTTATCTGTCCCCCCCAATACTTTATTCAAGTTGGCACCCCTAGTGGTGATAGACAAAAAGGCAACCCAGGGCGGATCTACACTCATGGTTTTTAACATTAAGGAAAGATTAAGGAATGGTTTGGATTATGTATATGGACACATGACGTCCTACTTTTATCATTCATAATACGTTCTTAAAATGTGACACCAGAGGGGGCAGCAGAGCAATCAGCAGCAGGGAGACAGTGTTTTGACGGTGGGGGAGGTAAAAAATGTTTTAATTAACAAGTATGCTCTGTGATGTTTTAGAATGACATGTTCTAATATCGTTCTAATAATGTTAATGTTTATTATTATTATTATTATTATTATTGGGACATGGGTGGTGCTGTGGGTTAAACCACAGAGCCTAGGACTTGCCGATCAGAAGGTCGGCGGTTCGAATCCCCGTGACGGGGTGAGCTCCCGTTGCTCGGTCCCTGCTCCTGCCAACCTAGCAGCTCGAAAGCACGTCAAAGTGCAAGTAGATAAATAGGTACCCCTCTGGCGGGAAGGTAAACGGCGTTTCCGTGCACTGCTCTGGTTTGCCAGAAGCGGCTTAGTCATGCTGGTCACATGACCCGGAAGCCGTACACCAGCTCCCTCGGCCAATAAAATGAGATGAGCTCCGCAACCCCAGAGTCGGCCACGACTGGACCTAATGGTCAGGGGTCCCTTTACCTTTACCTAATAATAATTTATTTATACCCCGCCCATCTGGCTGGGCTTCCCCAGCCACTCTGGGTGGCTTCCAACAAAATATTGAAATACAGTAATGCACCAAACACCAAAAGCTTCCCTAAACAGGACTGCCTTCAGATGTCTTCTAAAAGTCTGGTAGTTGTTGTTCTCCATGACATCTGGTGGGAGGGCGTTCAACAGGGCAGGTACCACTACCGAGAAGGCCTTTTGCCTGGTTCCCTGTAACTTGGCTTCTCACAGTGAGGGAACTGCCAGAAGACCCTCAGCAATGGACCTCAGTGTCCGGGCAGAACAATGGGGATGGAGATGTTAAACAGGTTAAGCAGGAGACGTTAAACACTGGCCCTTGTCCTTTTGCAAGGGGACATATCATTGTATTCTTGTGCTACCCTGAAGACCATTGCATTGATGCTGTGAGCTCCTCCTTCAGCACACAGGAATTGACAGGTAGGCTGCAATCTTACGAACACTTAATTTAAGCGCTAATCTATTTTCTATGGCATCAGGGGGGCACATTTCTGAGAGTAGACAAGTTGAAGGTGAAAAGCTGCATTTTTATTCTTTTCATTTCAGTTTTGAATCACTTCCCGTGAAACACCCCAAAGCATTTAAGGATTAAAAAACACACAATTCAAACACCAAAAATAAAAACATATAAGAAACAGTTTCAAGTCCATTACAGATGCAGAATGGGATACAAAAATCTCTTCTTAGAACTATGTAAATTATACAGTTTAATTGTGCTTCAGATTTTTTGTTCCCTAGTTTTGCATGATATGTATTCATATAGCCAACCAGGCCAGTGCTAGCACTGATGTCACTCTCTTATGTCTTTTCCAATTAGAGGAAAAACCTTTCAGTGTTTTAATTAAATTTTGTTCCATTCAGAAAATGCATGTTTTCTTTCCAACTGTTGGGTTCCCTCCTCCCTGATGAATAGAAAGCCTTGCCAGAATATATTTTAATTATTCCCATGGCACTTTGTCAAGAGCTTTTTGGCTAATTAAAGTTTCAATAATGTAGCCTCTTCGGAACATAAGAATTGCCTGCTGGTCCAGGCCAAGAATCAATTTAACCGAACCTGCTGCCTCCAACTGTGGCCAAGCAGCAAACAGGCAGAGTGTGAAGATGGCAACCTTCCTCTTTTTGATCTTTGATCTTGTTCTTGGCAATCATAAAGATGGATTTTCCATTATTAAACTGTCACATGACTATCACACTAAAAGACACTGGTAGATCTCTCTCCCATTCATCTGCCTAACCCTTCTTGAAAAGCCATCTAGGCATCTTATTGTGGCCATCTCTTCCAATCAGTTAATTGTGCCCATTGCGAACCCTTTTGCACATCCCAAATAGGGCTGGGCAATATCAGATTGATGCTTTTGAATTATGGTGCTGGAAGAGACTCTTGAGAGTCCCATGGACTGCAAGAAGATCAAACCTATGCATTCTGAAGGAAATCAGCCCTGAGTGCTCACTGGAAGGACAGATCGTGAAGTTGAGGCTCCAATACTTGGGCCACCTCATGAGAAGAGAAGACTCCCTGGAAAAGACCCTGATGTTGGGAAAGATGGAGGGCACAAGGAGAAGGGGACGACAGAGCACGAGATGGTTGGACAGTGTTCTCAAAGCTACCAGAATGAGTTTGACTAAACTGCGGGAGGCAGTGGAAGACAGGAGTGCCTGGCGTGCTCTGGTCCATGGGGTCACGAAGAGTCAGACACGACTAAATGACTAAACAGCAACACAATATCAGATTATCAACAACGTGATGTATCACCAGCTAAACATTGTGATACAGTGGTACCTCAGGTTACATACGCTTCAGGTTACAGACGCTTCAGGTTACAGACTCCGCTAACCCAGAAATAGTACCTCAGGTTAAGAACTTTGCTTCAGGATGAGAACAGAAATTGTGCTCTGGCGGCGCGGCAGCAGTAGGAGGCCCCATTAGCTAAAGTGGTGCTTCAGGTTAAGAACAGTTTCAAGTAAAGAACAGACCTCCAGAACGAGTTAAGTACTTAACCTGAGGTACCACTGTATAGTGATGCATCATGATGTTGAAAAGGAAGGAGCACTGACCCTGGCCCCTATGAGGCACTGGGAGGAAGGAGGCAGCCTGCACACTTGGTTGGAGAAGGAAGTTAAGGTGCTGGCCAGCTGGACAGCCCCATCTACCATATTGTCAGGCGGCAGTGCATCCAATCCCCATGGATGGCCAGGAATGGATAAGACAAAGAAAAGTTCTTACCAACTGTTTTTTATTCAATATTCACAGAGAGAGGCTTGGAAATGCATCCTCTTGAAATAATCACATTGCCCCAAGTCAGTCTCCACCCCCTCCCTCCCTCCCTTCATGTGTCATCACCAAGGGTGCTGAAAAGTGCCTTCTGCCTCTGAGCTCTCTGCTCTCCTACTTTCAAGGCTCGCCGAGTTCTGTGGGAGAGTCTGGAATGCTTTCTAGAGACATTGTGTCTGTCAGCTGCCCCCCTCTGGTGTTTCTTCCTCCTCCTCTCCCATTATTTCCCAGCTTCCCCCCTCATCTGCCTCTGAGATGTGATCTCTTACTGTTGTAATTCTGAACTGTCTTTTTCTCTGGAAGGGTCAGACTGGGAACATGGTCTCCAACATTCCTCCCCTGCCCAGTCACTGACAGATATATTGCCACGTCAAAATGCCATCAAGATCAGATAAATAGAAAATCCTTGGAAGTAACAAATAGGCCTGGGGTAGAATAAGGATACATGGTAGTAAACATTAAGGATTAGAAGATTAATAAAGGAGAAGAGATTAGCAAATGAAAGGAGTTAATATTATTAGAAATATGAACTTGGAGAACTGTTATAAATGTGATATAATGAAATTCAGTTAGAGGGGATTCGAGGAAGTCAGTTATCAATGTCATGAGAATTAGGTATTAGAAGAAATAATTTCTTTTTGTGTTTAATTTTATTGTATTGTAGTGTGCTTTTTGTTGTGTGCTTTGTGTTTCTTTGCTATATCATTTTGTGATAAATAATAATAATAATAATAATAATAATAATAATAATAATAAATTTTATTTATATCCCGCCCTCCCCAGCCGAAGCTGGACTCGGGGCGGCTAACAACAATCAAAATAGTCCAACATTTTAAAAACATTCATTATAAAATTAATTAAAATCAAATGTAGAAAATCAATAAAAATTTTGAAAAATAAATAAATGCCATCAGGATCTGACTCTCAAACCAGTCCTGGACGATGTATCCCAAACCTACACAGCTGATAAATCCCATGGGATGATGATAAGTCCTAGTGTTCGGAGAGAGGGAGAGACGGGGTAAGAATACTTTTTCCTATTTCCTCCCTCCATATCATTTATAATTTTATAAGCCACTATCATGTCTTCCAATGTAGATATAGATATGTTAATAAAGTATAAATTGCCATATGCTTAAATTTTTCTTTCTGGGGGAGAAACTTGGTTTAGATGAGAAGCTACCTAATTCACTCTTCCTGAAAAAACACACAAACCAAAATGCAGCTATTCTTCAAAATTTGCAGCTCTCCCAATTTTTGCGGTGCAATTCTCTAACCTAAAAACACTTACGATTTTTCTTTTAAAAAATGTATTTATTTGACAGACGTTATATACCACTTGATTGTAACAAAACCTCTAAGTGGTTAAAAAAAAAGAAAATTATAAATAAAAACAGTTAAAAACAGTAGTTAAAACATTAAAAGATCAGTAAAATCAGCACTAACATAAATATATATTAAAACATATCAACATCTGCATGTCTGGGTAGACTTACCTGAACAACAATGTTGTGAACAAGTGCTGAAAAGGCACCTGCCTGATATCAATAGACAGGGACTTCCAAAATTCAGAATAAGTATTACTTGGCACCTGTAACACTGCGCATTCTGCAGATCAAAGTGGTCAGTGTGGTGCACATTTTATCTTTATATATTGGCATTGCAGCACTTTTTTATTTTTAAACAAGCACGAATAATTAAATGGATTATCAACTCCTTGCAAGCACAGCTCAGACAGGGACATTGTTATGTGCTAGGTCTTCCATTAACAGACCTTTTGGCAATTGATCTTTTCTCTTAATAGAGACATTAGGGCAGCATTTTACATTGACAGCAATGGACCAGAACTATCTCATAAAAAATTCTCTCTTGGCAGTGAGCATATTCAAACTCTTCGAAATGCACACCACAACCATCAAAGGGCCTTGACAGTACCACTAATGAAAACTAATATTGACATCACTTATTTAAAAGGAGGCATGATTACAGCACATAATGCGCAGATGCACTCTTCCTGCCAGAAGATTCACACATATAAAACCCACAAAGGTCTATAAATCCATAAGCTCAACCATACAATCCCTGCATAGCTGCAGGTATTTGGTTCTAGGATAGGATTCTTATTAAAGAAAACCACTGTGCACAATGCAAGGCCCACGTTGGGCAAAAAATTCCTGCATCGCAGGGAGTTGGACTAAGTGACCCTCATGGTCCTGTCCAGTGATGCAATCCTATGATTCGAACACTAGATAGACACAAATTGAGCACCAGCTTGGCTGAATAGGTTAACCATCAGTACACTGCTCAAATCTATTAATTAATCAGTGCCTGGCATTGTGATGTTGAACCTTGCCAGCCCCAACTTAATGGGGGTGTCTTTGCCACACCCTAACTCCCCTGAGTAGAAGAGTTGGGTTGGTATTGTCCGGGGGAAGAGTAGACAACAACTCGAAGGGCCCAGGTGGGCCAGTAATCATCATCACCATCAACCTTTTTATTCGACCGTCAGTCAGAAAAAAGTACATTTGTCAATACACAGTTAAAACATCCAGGAAGATTTTAGAACTTAGCCAACACTAAAATGGGCTAAACAGATAGCCCCATATCAATACAGTCAATTATAGTCTTGCGACGCTTAAAAGCTAAAAAAAGAAATTTGGCCACCAAGGAAGGTATAGCTCTAGTGACATTATTCAGCAAGTGTAAAACCTGGTTTTCTCCGGGTAGGAAGCTAAATTGACATAGGAGTGGGTCTATAAAATTTTGTCTAAGCTCTGCATAAGAAGGGCAAGTCAAGAGAATGTGTTCGGTGGACTCAGGTGGGCCAGTAATGTAAAGATAGTTAGCCTGGCTTAAATAACTGGCTCCACCCCATACTTTCTACTTTGCACAATTCCTCTCTCCCTATGCTTTGCTAGTTACCTATTTCCATGAGCTGAGCATGATTCCCCCCCCCCCCCCGGGAGAGCCCTGTATTGACCTCAGGATTCTCCTTACTTCATTCTGCTGGGAGTTCTGTGTTCTGGAGTGCCCTTTTTGATTGGTTTAATGGGCTGTCAGTCCAGGCAGGAAAGCGAATCACAAGATGCGATTCATGTCAAGTTGCATGAAAGGAGAGTCCAGCTAAACACCAGGAAGAACTTTCTGACAGTAAGGGCTGCTCGACAGTGGAAGGTGGACTCGCCTTCCTTGGAGGTTTGTAAGCAGAGGCTGGATGGCCAACTGTCATGGATGCTTTAGCTGATATTCCTGCATTGCAGGAGGCTGGACCAGATTGACCCTTGAAGTCCGTTCCAACTTTACAATTCTATGATTCTACGTGGTGTGGCAATATCTGTGGCATTACTGGGCTGGGGCACTCTTGGGTCACCCAGTGCCAGCTTGGCTTTGAGACCCCGGGGTGCCCATTTAAGATTGGCCTGCACATCTGGGGGTGAACACCGGACAGGCTGGGCTGTAGTATGCTGGTTAAGTTCCTTATCCAAGGCTCTCACTGTAAGGAGAAACAATTTCTTTCAATCGTTTGCAGCAGTGCCATAGGATGAGTCTGTGGGTGAGGAAGCTGATTCCCCCTGTTTTAGGGAACTTTCCCACCCAGACTATGTCTCTCTCTCTCCCCCCCCCCCCCCCCGTTAATCTGTTTGATTTGAGCTACTCTAATACGTTATAAGTTGAATAAATATAACAATTTCCCCCATCGTTATGGTGTCCTGAGTCGTCTTTGAGTGTGATGGCAAGATGCTAATATTTGCTTTAATATTTGCTTTCAGCAACATAACAGCACTCTTTCACCTTTATCTTATTTATTTATTCATTACATTTCTATTCCATCTTTACTCGAAGGAGCTCAAGGTGGCCTACATGGTTCTCCTTCCCCACCATAGCTGAGAGAGGTTTTGACCTCTGGTTTCCCAGGTCCTAGTCCAACACAGTAACCACTACACCTCGTTGTCTCTCCTTTAAACTGCAGTGTGTGAAACAGCTCTGAGAATGAGAATCTAAGGGGCTCAGTGCATATAAAACGATCAGAAGTGAGATGCAGAGCTACAAAAGAAAGAAAGAAAGAAAGAAAGAAAGAAAGAAAGAAAGAAAGAAAGAAAGAAAGAAAGAAAGAAAGACAAATCCAGTCAGCATAATATCTGCTGCAATCACGATTCTTGGCTACAATCACATCTCAAATTATGCTGAACTTTTAGGATCATGTAGTATGGCATTCATGTCACTTTGCGTATTTTGCCATTGTTTTCTGTTCCTTTCCTGTTTTGAATAGCATCCATATTCAGCTACAAAGGACAGAAACAGACAAGTTTGTTGGCAGAATTGAGGAACAAATGAAGAGGGAAAGGAAGCTGGGAGCTTAGATTTTTATATAACGATAAATTACAAAGACTGATGTGATTGCAGACTATAGTGTTTCGGTTTTTTTAAATGGGAAAAAAATCAAATACAGCATGCTTACCATGGCAACCTTTTGAATACACAGTTCACATTCTTCTGAGCTTCAAAGATACATTGCACTTGTTCAAGAGACTCCCACACACCCCTTTGCAATGTGACATTAACATTTTGCTAACACACACACACCTCTCAATTTTCTGGTATCCTGCCTTTAAAATTCTCTCTGTCTTCTTCCTTCTGATGCATATCTTGGAGCATGATATATGGGTGCACACCACTGCAATCTGTGTACATTATGCATGCTGCATTTATTTATTTAATTGCACTTATATGCCACCTTCTCCCCTGGACGTTGAAGGTGGCAAACATGCTTCTCTTCCTAGCCATATTATTGTCACAACAGCCCTGTAAAGCATGTTAGGTTAGAGATCAGTGACTGTCTGAAGGTCACCTAGTGAGTTGTACCCCTTACTTCTCCCTCCTTCTCAGCCTGGACCTTAGGGCAGTCTGGTCTCACCCCATCTGTATTTTCCATGGGCTGGGTATCTTCCTCCCATCTTGGACTAGCTCAGTGTTTCCCAAACTTGGGTCTCTAGCTGTTTTGGGACTGCAGTTCCCACTGTCCCTAGCTAGCAGGACCAGTGGTCAAGGATGATGGGGGTTGTAGTCCAACAAGAGCTGGAGACCTAAGTTTGGGAAACCTGAGACTAGCTCAAGAAGGAGACCTGGAGAAGAGGAAGTGTTGAAGAAGAAACCATGCCTCCCATGGGTCTTCCTCATGGCCCGTCCTTCCACTCTAGGCATGGTGTGTATGCATGAGAAAGATCCAAACACATTTACCTCCATTTATTTAAGATAGGTTGATGCTCCACTTCTTCCCCATCACTTGGCCATCACTTGGCTCTCAAGGAGTCAACAGGGCCCTCCCACCAGCCCAGTGTTTCCCAAACTCGGGTCTCCAGCTGTTTTTGGACTCCAGCTTCCATCATCCTTGACCACTGGTCCTGTGAGCTAGGGATGATGGGAGTTGTAGTCCCCAAACAGCTGGAGACCCAAGTTTGGGAATCACTGTGCTAGCCCTTGACTTCTATTCCCAAGTGCTCACATTCTCATCCAACTAGACAGATGGGCACCACCTTCTAGTCTCCCTGTGAATCATGCAGATGGTGGCACAACAGCTCTGCCCACACTGGCCCCTCAGGAAATTGCCAGAGTACCCAGATGGTCTATCGACTATTGTTTATTTTCCCAGTGCAGAAAGGCTACCACCTCCTTTGATTATATATCATATGAGTAGTTCTGGATTGTGGTATAATTCCAAGAGAAAAGTGTGTGTGTGTGTGTGTGTGTGTATTATCATTTGGAAAGGCTCACAATGGATGCCTGACATCATGAGTATTTTCCAGGAGAAGACAAGAACTAAACTGAAATATCTCCTGGCAATTTTAATACAGTACTCTGTGACTGGGAGTTCCCAGCAAGCTGCAGTGAGCCATGCAAAAATGGAAGCCTTCCAACTTCATCTTGGCTGAATGTCATGCATTTGGCAGAATGCTAGGACAGGGAGAGCCCTGCTTTTTGCTGTTCCGGCTCTCAGGTTTCAAAAGCTCAATGGGCCACAGACATTTGCTCCCCATTGGAGCCTCTCCACTGACACACTGTCTGCACACTGACTGCTGGCGGCACTTAACAAAAAAACAGAGTGAGTGGTGGGGAGAAGCAAAGGTCGCTGGTGGTCAGGCAAAGGGAGGAAAATAAGGGTCTTAGAAGATAAACCTCACAGCAGCTAAAATGCCCACTGCTCTTTCAAATTAAAAAAGGAGTCTCAACAGGACTGGCTCTACTATTAGGCAGAGTGGATACAACCGCCTCAGGTAACAGATGTTCAAGGGTGGCAGCAGCTCCTACCTGTCCCCCTAAGCCCCCAAAACCTTGAAGGTATGACCACAAGGGAGAGAGAATTCACGAAGCTGTTTCATTCCCCTTTCCTCCCTTTTGACTTTGAACTTCTAGACAGAAGTATAGATTCAAGCACCATAAACCAGAGAGATATAAATAGACTGAAAACAATTCAACACCCTACAAATGTCTAATGTCTTGACATGGGAATTTTTGCAAAAGCAACACAAAGAAACTTGCAATATCCTATGACAGCAGTGCCTCATTGTTGTTTGATAATTGCCTTTCACATATGTCCCAAGACAATATAACAAGAAAATCCATTGTTATTTTCTTGTTATTTATATAAGGTAAAAAGGTAAAGGTAAAGGACCCCTGGATGGTTAAGTCCAGTCAAAGACATCGATGGGGTGTGGCCCTCATCTCAATTTTCAGGCCAAGGGAGTTGGCATTTGTCCATAGACAGCTTTCCGGGTCATGTGGCCAGCATGGCTAAACCGCTATTGGCACATGGAGGACGGTGACAGAAGCCAGTCATTGAAATGCCATTTACCTTCCTGCTGCAACGGTACCTATTTATCTAGTTGTGCTTTTGAACTGCTAGGTTGGGAGAAGCTGGGACAGAGCAACGGGAGCTCACCCCGTCATGCAGATTCGAACTACCAACCTTCCGATCAGCAAGCTCAAGAAGCTCCATGGTCTAGACCACAGCGCCACCTGCTCCCTTGTTATTTACCATGTTATTTATATACCGCCCATCTGATTGGGTTGCCCCAGCCACTCTGGGCAGCTCCCAACAAAATATTAAAAGAAGAAAGTTACAAAACTACACACACACACACACACCCCAGAGGAAGAATTTTAAAAGCAATACAGAATGGACACTTCTAGCAGAGACTTCTTCATCAGATGGGAAAACTTGGTCAGCTTCTTCCATTTCAGCTGAGATGTTGCTAGCCAGCTGAGATATTTCCCTAACAATTCCCCACCTGCCCTTTTGGTCAATTTCCTTTTTTGCCCAGCATATGGGCAGAACTATGCTACTGAATCCAGACGACGTGCTCCGATCTTTGAGGTGGCGTATGCCAGTCGAGGCAGCTCAAAGCAAAGCGAGTGCGACTTCGTACGTCATGTTTTGTATTGGGAACTTGCCGCTTGCTCATCGCCACGGCTGTGGCTAACCGGTTGTATTTGTTCCTTACCGAGTGATTAAGTTTTTCCACCTCTCATCTGTACTCCCCCCCCCCCCAGGATGACATCAGAAACATTTGGCACTTTCTTTGAAAACAGGATGGCTCCATTGCCAAGAGAGGACTAAAATCACATGCCCGGGTTGACAAATGCGGAAATAATAAACAGGAGGGAGGGAAGGAAAGAACAGCAGGAATGTAAAGGCTCCGCATATGTAGCGTTGGAAAAGATGCTAGGGCTTTACTCTCTCTGCCTGACGTATAGGGGTGGTGGGAGGTAAAAAAATATCATTTCGGAAAAAGTCCTTCTGAGTAGCAAGAAGAAGGATTGAAACACTGGGAGTTCTTTCTCAAGACTTGGAAACAGGCAGGACAATAACGAAGTCTCGTTGCCCCTGAAGCAGTAGCAGAATTCTATTTGCTACTTGGCATCATGGCCAAAATTAGCAACTCCTGTCCCACTTACTTCATGGGAGGCTGATTTGTATTATCCAAAAGCAGTGACTGCTGGGCAATAAGACAGAACAACTACTTGATTAGCCTCAGGCAGTCACTCCCAATTTCCTCCACCATCACCCTCGGCATGTAGTAAGAAAGCCCCGCCAGACACCGTGAAGCACAGAGAGGTGATGGGTGCTAGGGGAGGCTCCCTATTTTCTAGTGATGGCAGCCTCTTTTCACTTCTGTAACTGGCAGGATATATTTGCACCAAATGCCCTATTTTGTATTTTTAAAAAAGAAAAACAGCAGAGAAACAGAGGGAACTTGGGTGCATGCAAGCTGGGATTAGAGCGAGGCAATATGAATATTATTAATAAGTATTATTATTTTATAACATTATGAATCGCCTTTCACCTAAGCCCTCAAGGCAATTTACAAGCATATTTAAAAATAAAATAGGTTTAATACAATACAACAAGCAGCAATTAATTTGAGAGTCCTGATCGTTAAACCATTCTGTAAATTGTAGCTCTGGATAGAGCAGGCTTTCTCAACCTCGGCCCTCCAGATGTTTTGAGACTACAATTCCCATCATCCCTGACCACTGGTCCTGCTAGCTGGGGATCATGGGAGTTGTAGGCCAAAAACATCTGGAGGGCAGAGGTTGAGGAAGCCTGGGAAAGAGAATAGGGGTCTCCTAACAATTCTCAGACCCTTTCACAAACTACAGCTTCCAGAATTCTTTGGGGGCCATGACTGTTTAATGTGGTATCAAAGCACTTTAAATGTATGGTGTGAATATGGCCTTCATTTGCCCCTCTCTGGTCTTAGTTTCTAAAGTGGGCCCATGTCTGTTTGATTGAAAAACTCCACATTTCTGCTCTCTGTGGTCACATGGTTACTTAGGATGTGCTAAAGGAGCCCAGGCTGAATGTGGAATCTTGTAAATCCCATAGGTACATCCTGGGGTCATTCTGTGATTTACAAGTCTCTGTATCCACGGGAAAGGTTGCCCATGTAATGATATCCACCAGGTTAAAAATAAAACCACATAGATATTGTTACATCTGAACTTGGTTTGGGAGGCAAGCTGGGACCTGTTAAGCCTATCACATGTTTGCTGTTACTTAAACTGATTGTGTAGATGGGCTCTGGTAATTTAATTTGGAGTGTGGGGGACTCATAGTGCTGATGTCTCAGCATATGGAAGTCTTTGGCTAGAGCTGGTTCTTGCTGTGAGGTGCTGCAAACCTCACTCCTTCTGTGGGTGATATGAGTTGAATAGTTACATGCAGTGCAGGCAAAATTTAAGGAGGTAAGGCAGCTAAGCTGGTGAGCACATTGTGTTTGAACTGGAAGATGTGTGTGTTTGAGTTGGTGATGAAGAATCTAGCTGCTCTATTTCCTTAGCTAGTTTTGCTCAATAACATGGTCTAGGCCTAGTTACAGGTAGATAGCCGTGTTGGTCTGCCGTAGTCGAAACAAAATAAAAAAATCCCTTCCAGTAGCACCTTAGAGACCAACTAAGTTTGTTATTGGTATGAGCTTTCGTGTGTATCTGAAGAAGTATGCATGCACACGAAAGCTCATACCAAGAACAAACTTAGTTGGTCTCTAAGGTGCTACTGGAAGGATTTTATTTTTATTTTTTGTATTGGCTAGGCCATCTTTGATGACCTTTAACCTCCAGGTTTTTGGGGTGCCTTGGGTGCAAGATGCTCTTAGAATAACAGAATCATAGAATTGTAGAGTTGGAAGTGACTATGAGGGTCATTGAATCCAACCCTCTGTAATGCAGGAATATTTTGCCCAACATGGGGCTCAAACCCACAACCCTGCGATTAAGAGTCTCACGCTCTATCAACTGATTGGGCCCACTTTTTCCTTGCCACTGCCTATTTGCTTCCCTTCTTCCTCTGGTTGTGACTTGCCCAAGCGGAGAGGACTAGGCCGGAGGGAAGACTTTGCTGTTCCTCAATCCTGACATGACTCACCGGACAGAATTTGAGATGAGAGAGAATTGGATTCATATCCTAGCCAGCAATGAGTTTACAGCATAACTTAAGTAAAGCCATTAGCTTTCAGACATTTCACAGGAAAAAAAAATAGCAACCTGTTGTTCTATGAGTGTTGCCAATTGGAGCAACCAGAGACATCACATGCACGGGCTACAATTCCCTCTATGAGACACAAAACTTTGCACACGCAGTGGCATTATTTTCTGCACATAAGATGTTTTGGTTCTTCTGGAAAAGGAGAAGCCCTTTTTGTTCGTGCTACTATTAGTTGGTCCATACCGTATAGACTATAGAATCGGGGAAGTGTAATTTATTCCGAAAGCAGAGTGCGATGCCACCCACCTCAGCTTTCTTCAGCATACATAATCCAAATATCAACAAACATGCAGCGCATTGTGAAATAAAACAGTTCTGGAAATAATTACTTTTGGCACACTCCTTTCAGAGTGAAGTACTTTTAAAGTTCCCTGGATTTCAATGGGAAAGATGAAGCACATACATTGCTCTCCTACTGAAATCAATGGACTTAAAGGTTATGAGAGGGATGGATGAGTGCTATTGGACCATGACCCTCTCTGAATGTTGGACTTATCAGCGGAGAACAGTAGAAGGCACTGTGAAACATGACAGGTTTGATAAGATCTGGTTCCCTTTTGTAAGCTACATGAGCAGCTCCTCATCTACTTGAACTGCACCATATGGCAATATGGAGAGGTTACTCAGATATGAATCTGTGTGCATTGTGTTGCTTAGTTATCATTGTGTTGTAACAGGAAAATCTTGCTCACATTTGTATGAACATTACCTTTTACATCACATTGCAACTGTGTTTGGTTTGAATTGCTTTTGTTAAAAACAACACCACCTTTAATAAATACATTTGGGGGAATGCTAAATTTTGACTGGTTCTTGCCTGGTGCTATAGATTCTTAGATGCCTGATGATGATGATAGTAGTAGTAGTAGTAGTAGTAATAATAATAATAATAATAATAATAATAATAATAATAATAGTGTGAATAGCCCTTTACAGAGTATAAGAGGTCAAGAACATGTTCCAAGCATCATATAATCTAAATTTGAGCACAGAGGAAACATAGAAAGGGGAGGGATATAAAAGTAAAGGTAAACAGGAGAGGAACGTGAAATAGATTTAATTATATGTGCTTAGGCTTAGTAACAAGGCATGGAAATGCTTCATATAAACAGTGAGTTTTGAGGAGAGATTAATTATCTTGTTTTACTAACTGTAGTAATAGCAATAATAACAGATTCTCCAATTACTTTTCATCCCATGAAATTAATTTGCAAACTTACTGACACACAAGAATTTTATGTGAGCTATCTTTTTGGTAGAGAGTCAACGTGTAATGGCAACGCACACACAACACAGCTAAGAACTTGGCAGTGGTTATTCTTTTCTATTTATGCCCCTGTTATTTATATTTGAAAGATTCCCTGGTGGCCCACAGAGAGGGGAAGCAGTGGAGAGCAGATGAGTCATTTGCATTGTAAACTAATCTTTGCTCTCAAGACAAAATGTCAAGGGCTGTTGCGCCCATCAGGGATGTGGCTGGCACTTGACTCCCTTACTCTACTACCCCGGAGGCATTCCTCCTAGCAACTGCACTGTGTGGTAAATGAGCACAGCCGATAATAAATATCAATAGAATTGATAGGAGTGGTCTTAGTAACCAGGTGATGGGCTCAGAGGCCGATAAATCTGCTATTAGGCATCTGTGGGTGGCACATTGTTTGGGACTGGCAAAGCAAGTCTCGGCAGCTCAAGCCCTGACATTAAGCCGTATTCACAGCTGCAATTCCTGGATGATTTTGTTTCAGAGTCTGGCCTGCACATTGGCTCGGGTTTCATGGTGATTTTAAGAAGCTTCTACAGACAGCTGCTGCAAACCTTGAGTTTCAGGCATCCGCTGATTCTCTCGCTCTCTGGCAGAACTCTTAACCCTCTATATAACTGGAAGAGCACCAACCTCTCATTGCCAGAGTATGATTTGAGGCCTAATGGAAATCAATTGAATTTCACTTCTCGCTGACGTTGTGGCTGATTATATTGTGGCTAATTTAAGGTCCCATTCGTTCAGGTGAGCAAGTTCCTTGTTGCTTTCAAGGAAGTACCCTGCAATTCACGAGGCAGATCGATTTCCTTGCCTCAAAGAACTATTGTTTTCTGATGGAGCATTTTGACACTGTCTGCTGACCAAAGACAATTCCATCTGAAAGCCAGTGAAAATGCCATTACAGATTCATGCCATTTCTTTAAAGGAGGTTAATTGAAAACATTCCGGTGTGGCTTTAATTAAATGTAAGCAATCCTATTGATCAAGGGGGAAATGAGCGGTGGTGTGTACTTAATAGTAAAGCTTTCAAGCTGAATAAAATGAACTTCTGTGGTTTTATTTTTTGCGGGTTTGTCCTCCACACCCACTCACCCTCCCCACCCTCCTCAAGAATCTCTCATTACTACAGGTGAAATTCAGTGTAACTGTATGTTGAATATTTCCTCTGCACAAGAACATCAGCTTGTCAGGCAAAAGGATTCCCCCTATCTTCCCTTCCTCTGTGTGCTGTTTTCGGGATTCTCCTTAAATGCACCCCCTTTTTTTTTTTGGAGGGATGCAGAGGGAGGTGAAGCGGAAAAGCCCCATTGCAGAAGCCCTTGCACAGGGCTACTGCTGACAGGGTTTGCCAAGTTTTCCTGCCTCTTCCATAATACTAGACTTCAGGACCATCCAATGCAGCTGAATGAGGACCTGGCTATTTATGGCTACCAGCTGTGTTAGCTCTGCTCTGCCTCCAGTGTAAGAGTCAACATGGCTCTGAAAGCCAATTGCAGAGAGTCACGAATGAGGACAGTGTTGTTGCACTCAAGACTTGCTGGCTGGCTTTCCGTAGACACCTGGTTGGCTGCTGTGAGAGCAGACCTCTGGAATAGATGGGCCTTTGGTCTGATCCAGCAGGGATCTTTTAGATGTCCTAATGTTCTAACGACTTTAAGAACACAACTACACAGAGAGTGGTACTGTCCCAATTTTTTGCTTCATGGATGTGGGTGGGCACCCTTTGCTTTCGTCACCTACCTGCTCCTTCTTAACTACTGCAAAAATGTAAATATTTGCAGTGCTATAAAGTGGGCAGGGAGTGGCAACTTTGCAGTCGAGCAAGACCAGTTAAGAGTGAGAGAATACAAAGGGGGGGAATAAAAGAAATGCCAATTCCCTTCCCAGATCCTTTCACAACATCCTGTTGGTCCCCAGAAATCAGAGAGGGTGCCAGAAGCTGTGCTAGGAGATGAGCAGAGAAGACGTTTTCTGAAAAGGAAATCCTTCACTTGCTCCCAAGATGTGCCGTGATACAAGTCATTATTTCAGTGATGGGGGAACATGTGACTCTCCAGGCCTTGTTCCAGATCCCATCATCCTTGACAACTGGTCACATTGGCTGGGGCTAATGGAGCCCATCAACACTGAGAGAGCCATGGGTTCCCTGTCCCTACATGCTTTATTTTTGCATCCTCTCTGGCATACTATGATTAAGAAGAATTCGGAAGGACCATGGTGGGATATCCAGCTGGGTGAAGTGCTTTCTCCCCCACCTTCCACCATCAACGCTCTTTACCCCTGGCACCTCCACCATCCATTTTTTTGTCATGGAAACATTGGCTGCCTTGAAAGACAGTTGATTTGTTCTTTTATGCATAACCTTGTCAGCAGATAAAGAAAACATTTCTTTTCAAGAGCTCTCATAGGTGGTTAGCTGAGATATTTTCTGTTTTATTTATTGGAATGCTTAGCAACCTAGCTTCCCGCATTTGCCATTGTACTCAACCCACTTCTTAGAAAAAACAGCAATGTTCTTCTGTTTCTTAAATTCTCATAATTACGATTCCCTCTGCATTAGGTGGACTTTTGACTTAGATTTGAACCTACTTAGTGAAGATTCATTTAAACATACTCTTTTCACCTTAATTAACTGGTTGTTTTTTTAAAAAAATGTGCATTCCTGTTTTAAAAATAGCAAGTAGCAATCCAAAACCAGGTTTTGAAATGTACAGAGAAACTTCAAAACAGAATATTTTAAAACCAGTGATAGATTGTTAGCCTACCGCATATCTATGCATTTGTGCTAAAACAGGGGGATTTGTATACAATTCAGAATCACAAGGATCTGTTGTTGTTTTAAAACTAAATTTCTAGTCTGCTTGAATATAGAAAAGAGCATTTGGAAACATGAGGAAAGTGCTGACAAAAGCTCAGAATTGGTGGTAGCTGCTAAGGACTTTCAGAATTGTGGGGTGAGGCTTCTGTGCTCAACTTCAAATGAATCTTTATAACGGTGGTACACAAATCTGAAGGATTTATGCTGAAAGTTGCCTTGGCACATAGCATGAAATGAATGGTGAAGGGGCAGCTTGCCAAAATACGGTTCAATGGCACACACCTGTCTGACTGTAAGGTATTACAGATCCAGTCATCAAATTACTCACCAAGGTCTCGCTATTCACTTTCATCATAGTTTGAGGAGAAAAAAAATGAAGGCCCACAAAAATAAGACATTTGCAAATAGGTAGTGAAAGCAGTTATGCCATTTCTCACAAGCTGCTTGTCATGTTGCTGTTTGTATAGCTGAAATCTACCTCCATTACTATCAGGGTGAAATACTGTTCCTTCTGATATGAAAAGAAAGGAAGGAAAAAGGTTTTTCTCACAATACAGTAAGATATATAAAAATCTTAATGGCAAAGAATGGCAAAGAGAAGAAGGAAAAACATGGGGAAATGGCTAGTTGGAGATGCAGGACTAGGAGCAGTGAGTCCGGGCCATTAGGGAATGGGGTGTAGAAAGGAGAACTAACGACAAGACAAACAGCTTCGGGGTCAAAGGACCACAACATGTCAGTAGGTTTTGGCATAGGCATTGGGTGTGTAATCCTGAATCACCCAACCCAGCTGCTGGATTATGTCAGTGTTTGTAAAAAAAAAAAAAAAGGTTCTGACCTCCCTTTGTCACCTCAGCCTGGTCCTCGGACCATTGTTGGCATAAAAGAGTCCACGAAAAAAGTATCCTTGCAGAGTACTTTCTGCTTTTATTCTTAAAAGTCTTTCTGCAAAAGCGACTCACCAACTGTACACACATCAACACTACCAGCTTTCACTTAAAGAAACAGCAGCCAATTTTTAGCCGTTACAGATTATTATTCTTTCAGGCTTGACCCTGGGTTTTAGGATCACCCTGTAACATGAATCAATTCTGGGTAATCCCTCCCGGATGCCATCCTGGGGAGTTCTGTGGCCTGTTAACCCCCATCTGGCCATTCAGACAGAATACGTCTCCCTGCTTTAATTGGATAACCTGAAAATCTGACCGGTGTACTGGGAGTGCTATTCCAAGCCACCCCCTCTGCCAGACTACAGATCCAACTCAAGGCCTTTTTCTGCCACCCAAGTCAACCCCACCATGCCAGCTTGCTGCCAAACCATTCACATCTGCGACCAATGACACAGTCCTCAGTAAATGTCCAACAGCCAAGCCTCATTGCCTGGTGAAGATAGGTGCATGCCACTTTCTCACGTGTGATGCCAAGGTGCCAAATCACCCATCCTTCCAGCTGCAATGCTTTGTGCAACATTGCCCTGTTCATTTCCCGCCCCCGGGCGTGGTTAATGTGTGCAGAGTCCATGGCCCCTTGCCATAGCTGTTGTTCCAGAAGCTCCGAACACAAGATACTCATACGTGGTTGTGCTGTATGCAAGGCCTCTAGGTCCATGGCAGTCACAAGGGTGAGGTTGATGCCCTGTCTGCCAACCAGAACGTTCTCCCCAGTTGAACCACCAGCGCCCATGCAGTGCAAATCATGAAACAAGCCATGGTAGCAAGCTATCCCAGCACATGCCCCTCCTACCCATCCAGCTGATCTGAGTGCTGGCATCCAGTCCAAGGTGTTGGCCCTGGGATGTTGTCATTGTGTCCACCTGGGCCCAGGGCACGATGTTGTGGCCACAGAGCCACACTCTCCTGAGTCGCCTATACCTGTAAGAAACAATCAGCAAGAAAAGGTAAGAGCAACTGGTCTGATGTGCACCTAATGCAGGCAAACTCGGCCCTCCTGATGTTCTGGGACTACAACTCCCATGATCCCTAGCTAACAGGACTGGTGGTCAGGGATAATGGGAATTGTAGTCCCCAAACATCTGGAGGGATGAGTTTGCCTATGACTGACCTAATGCTTATAGGCAGAGGAACACCAGCAACCCAAGGATTTTATGTGAGCAGGAGGAAGGCCACGAAAAAAAGGCATGGTAGATTCCCCAATATGGAAAGAATGGGTGAGATACTCACATAGAGATGCAACCTTTCTTTATGGGCATATTTCCTGCGGACAAGTGCCAGCTTCCTTGGGCTGAAAGCGAGATGAGTGCCGCAACCCCATAGTTCCCTTTGCCTGGACTTAACCATCCAGGGGTCCTTTACCTTTACCTTTTACCTGTTTCCTGATGGGTGTCCATCATCCGTAGAGTATTTTTGCTAGCTAAGTATATTACACAGGAGAATTTATACAAATTATAGGCTGATGTAATATCAACAGTATTTACTAAGATGACCCCCCACCCCAGATTTTGTATTTCAGTGTTTCGCATGAGAAAGACAACCTGCTAAGCACAAAAGCTGGAACTCTGAAGAGAATCAGCTACAGCAGCAGTTCCTGTCAATGAAGTACAAATACAAAGAAAAGCTTATGGATTATTACTATTACTATTATGGCTTATTTATGAACCAGTAACATTTTGTTTCATTTTCTTTTCTTTTGTTTCTCTAATTATTTTGCACATGGCCTCATCTTGTCAGAGCTGTTTCATGTTTGTTTGTAGAGATGGAAAGCAGAAGTCTGAAACAGATATGTCTTTCAGTTTCTGTGAACTGACCCTTTCAGTAAAAGAAAGTTCTGAAGGTGAGAAACTCCAGGGAAATTGTGCCAAAGGGGAACTGCCTTCAGAGTCAAAGAGCAATTATACAATTTCAAGTCAGCTATAGTATGTAAAGTTGGTGTGTGTGTGTGCGTGCGCGTGCATGTGTGTGTAATGCTGATTTTATTTATATATTTTTCAGACTTTTAATGAAAATTTTAATGTGAGCATATTTTATATAAACCATGTAAAGGTTTTTACAATTAAGTGGTGTGTGAATTCTGTAACTTAAATAAAAACAATATGGTAACAGTCACTGCTGTTCTTGCAGAAGATCTCACAGTTTTTCTTCACAGATTTTCTCAATACAGAGAAACAAAAAGTTTTGGAGAGTGGTTTTATCTATAAAGAAAATGTAGGGAAGCACAGTTCTGACAGAACCTTTGTGTGTACATTTAAATTTTTTTGCATCGGTTGGGTGATGATAGTCAATAAATGTTATTCATTCACTAACAGCAGCAAGGGTCATCCTGTAAATAAGGAACAAGCCCTATTTCAGTCTTCAACATGATGCCCCAGCTGCTTCAAACTGCAGCTCCCATCATCCCTGTTCATTTGCTGTGCTGGCTGAGACTGATTAGATTTGTGGTTCCAAACAGCTGTAGGGAACCAGCTTGGTGAAGACCAGTCTACTCTCAGGGCTTTGGAAACTCTTTGCAACTGTCCTTACCATAACACCCTAGAGGCCACGTGATAAATTAAATTAGATGACGTCTATTTACTCCAGCTTTATCACTAGTACTAATTTTACTGTAAAATATGCTAAAATCTGTAGCTGTCACCATCCACTGAGAGAGCAATGATTCTTACTAGCATGAGTGGGTGCACCAGTAAAGAGATCTAGCTAGGGTACCACCAATCTCTAAACACCCAACTCCTTCCAAAAGGTTATCTTATCCCATTTATAGTAATAGCTGATAAGGCAGAGGCATTATTAATGTGTGGGGGAGATAAGCTTAATTGGAATCCCCACCAGCCCACACAGGCTTAATTAGGCAAGAAGTTCGTTTTTTGAAGACACAAAAGGCTGCGTTTAGAAAAATAAAACAGTAAAATTTAGTTTCTAGTTTAAAGCTCTCTCCCCTCCTCTCTCCTCTTCTCTTCTTCATAGCGTTGGGAGTGGGTGGCACTGTGGTCTAAACCACTGAGTCTCTTGGGCTTGTTGATTGGAAGGTTGGCGGTTCAAATCCCTGCAATGGAGTGAGCTCCTGTTGCTCTGTCCCAGCTCCTGCCAACCTATCAGTTCTAAAGCACGCCAGTGCAAGTAGATAAATAGGTACCGCTGCGGCAGGAAGGTAAATGGCATTTCCATGTGCTCTGGTTTCCATCACGGTGTCCCGTTGCTCCAGAAGCAGTTTTGTTATGCTGGCCACATGACCCGGGAAGCTGTCTGTGGACAAATGCCAGCTTCCTGAAAGCAAGATGAGCACCACAATCCCATAGTCGCCTTTGACTGGACTTAACCATTCGGGGGTCCTTTACCTTTTATCTTTACCTATTCATAGCAGGCTAAACTGTAGCATAGACCCAAGCTGGCTACATGAACAAATATTGCAAATCCTAAACAGTGCACCAAGCCAACCAACATTAGGCTTTTGATTTAAACTATTTTATTAATAAGCCGTTAGATAATAATGAGGAAAAATGGCAGGTAGCAAAAAAACATAAAGCTTTAAACAGGTTTCTGTCTAATGATGGTCCAGGATATCCTTTGGAGAAGATTTAGTAACTTACAAGTAGAATATGATGTGCTATCAGCCTGGGACCTGGTTCAAAGGGGAGTGGCAGAGAACCCCCAGGTGAATGAAGGCAAAGACCAAAACATGTTCAGAACTAGCAACTGTGATGTTCTGCCCCCAAAGTGGGGTACAACTGGCATAGGGGAAAGTCAACACCCAATCAAATAGATGTCTGCCTTTGTCACATTCAGCACATACAGAGGAATGGCATTACATGGCTGACTCCACAGAATATATATATATATATATATATATATATATATATATATGCTTTCGTAGATTTTCACGGGTACAGGAATGCAGGTTTTGGTGTCCTCGGGTGTCTTCCCGTGTAAAAGTTGGGGTGTCTAGGCGATGTTTCGACGAGGTCTCACTCGTCATCTTCAGGCTGGTGCTTTCGGCTTCTTGTTACTGGAACAGAGCAGGATCTCAGTGTTTGAGTTCCTATAAATACTGTTGAGGGGGTGTGGTGTATAGCCTCCAATGTTCTGGGCAGAGAGGAAGTTCCCAGGCTAGTGTGCCTTTTCTTCTTTTGTTCCTTAATTACTTGAGGGATATCTTGAGTGATTTCTTGAGTGATATCCTGAGTACCACTTAGGTGGGTCATTAGGTGTGGATTAGTTGCTAAAGTCTTTGTGTCTTGACCTCTTGAACTTTGTGAAGAGTTTTTCTGAGAAGATGGCTGTACTGCACTTAGTTGTGCTCTGGCTTGGCTTCGTGTATAGGGGCGAGCTGTGGTTTTGTGGCCTGTGTCAGCCAGATCTGTGTAGGGATTGCAGGGGGGTGCAGCATCCGGAGGTGCCACCATGGTTTGGCTACTGGATGGTGTCTGTAATTTATCTGTGGAGAGGGTCCGGGTTTGGGTCTGGTGTGGTTGATTGGTGATGGCGTTCTGTGTGCCTCTGGATCTGGTGTCAGTTTTTGTGGGGAGGGCTAATTTCCAGATGTCTGGCAAGCGGGATGTGTCGTCACGCTTGTTCATGTTGTGAGGGTGTTTCTCTATCTCGATGGCTTCCATGATTATTCTCTTGTGGTGATGTTCCATGTTAAAGAGCTGACACAGGCCACAAAACCACAGCTCGCCCCTATACACGAAGCCAAGCCAGAGCACAACTAAGTGCAGTACAGCCATCTTCTCAGAAAAACTCTTCACAAAGTTCAAGAGGTCAAGACACAAAGACTTTAGCAACTAATCCACACCTAATGACCCACCTAAGTGGTACTCAGGATATCACTCAAGAAATCACTCAAGATATCCCTCAAGTAATTAAGGAACAAAAGAAGAAAAGGCACACTAGCCTGGGAACTTCCTCTCTGCCCAGAACATTGGAGGCTATACACCACACCCCCTCAACAGTATTTATAGGAACTCAAACACTGAGATCCTGCTCTGTTCCAGTAACAAGAAGCCGAAAGCACCAGCCTGAAGATGACGAGTGAGACCTCGTCGAAACGTCGCCTAGACACCCCAACTTTTACACGGGAAGACACCCGAGGACACCAAAACCTGCATTCCTGTACCCGTGAAAATCTACGAAAGCAAATATATATATATATATATATATATATATATATATATATATATATATATATATATATATATATATATATATATATATATATATATATATATTCTTCTAGAAATGCCTTCCATCCTCCTTGCTGGACAGGAGGTAAATACAAAGCTTTGTTCAGTTAGGCAAAGAACACCTCAGTGCTGTGGGGATCATGGATAAGAAGAGTATGTGGGAAGAAACAGGAATTCTTTTTATCTCATCATGTATCATTTCCCAAAATACCCTCGCTTCCTTGCAAACCCACCACACATGTGGTGGAAGTTCAACTATTTTTTAGTGGAAGTGCCCGAAAAGCATTCTTCAGTGGGGTTTAACTCCAAGCTGTCTAAGACCTTCTCCCTTCTCCTAAAAGTGACAGAGCCCTCTTTCAATAGTGCTCACACTGAATATCATTCACTGGAAACAACTGCAGAGAAAAATGTTGCTTTCAATATTTTTTTTAAACTAGCTCACTGCCTGAACACTCAGCGATGATCACTGCTTTGTGTTTTGAGATTAGGTGCTTGAGAAGCACATCACAACATGTACTTGGTTGCTGTATTATTCTATTCCACCTTTCTCGCAAACATAGCATACTTCATTCAGCCAAGCCTTTTCTTTAATTTCATTACTGCAAAGAGAGGGGAAACAACATTTCCCTGCAATTTAGCAATAATACATTGGGAAGAGTTGTCGGCAGTAAATAGACAGGATGCTGTGTTTCTTTACAAGTTGACGTAATCTTGCCTGAAATTGTGTTGACATGTCTTTTTTTTTTTAATGTCTGCCATCGAGAAAGCTTTCCTGCAAGTGGCAAAAACAAACAAACAAACACACTGTTCAACAATCATTTTTCTGAATTAACTGTTCCTTTTACACCCCACCAGGTAGCCAAAACATTTCCCAACATTTTAATTGTTTCCCCACCAGGGCATGGCTGCTAATTGGCAATTGTCG
The DNA here is from genome assembly GCF_964234715.1 of Podarcis melisellensis. Taxonomy (NCBI): domain Eukaryota; kingdom Metazoa; phylum Chordata; class Lepidosauria; order Squamata; family Lacertidae; genus Podarcis; species Podarcis melisellensis. The sequence goes on from NC_138543.1 coordinate 20,476,986, forward strand.
TGTTTTTCAGTCCTTGCTGTTATTGCTAAAGTGCCTTTTGTCTTGGAATCTTAATTGAGAGCTCTGCTGGTTTCTCTGCGTGCAAAATGGTACCAACAATGCAAGGCTCTAAAGGGTTTGTGTGTTTCCAAGCAGAAGTTTTAAAGGCAAAGCCAGGTCTGGTAAGAGTTCAAAAGCGAGACTGAAAAGAAAAATCAAGTACAAGTGTGTAGAGGGCAAGTGAACATTGGAAGTTGCTTCAGAAAATGAATAGAGAAAACAGCAGGTAGCAAAAAGCAAACAAACCAAAAAGCCGTCAACAAAAGTTTCTGTCTGACGTTGGACCAGGATACTCTTTGGAGAAAATTTAGTAACTTACAAGCAGAATATGATGTGCTATCAGCATGGTACCCGGTTCAAAGGGGAGTAAGGTAGAAGGTGAAGGACCTCTGGATAGTTAAGTACAGTCAAAGGCAACTATGGGGTTGCAACACTCATCTTGCTTTCAGGCTGAGGAATTCCCGCGTTTGTCCACAGACAGCTTTTTCTGGCGCAATGGAACACCGCAACAGAAACCAGAGCACACAAAAATGCTCTTTACCTTCCCACCACAGCGGTACCTATTTATCTACTGGAACTGGTGTGCTTTCAAACTGCTAGGTTGGCAGAAGCTGAGACAGAGCAATGGGAGCGGGGAATCGAACTGCTGACCTTCTTATCGGCAACCCCAAGAGACTCCATGGTTTAGTCCACAGTGCCACCTGCATCCCTAAAGGGGAGTAGGAGAGAACCCCAGGTGAATGAAGGCAAAGCCCCAATCATGTTAAAAAACTAGCCATTGTTATGTTCTGTCCCAATCTCACCAACCCACAAGAAGATTTCATTGCATTCCTAACTGCGGAGATTACTCCTGGATCTGCAAGGCTGTCATGTCTAAGACCACCCTGATTTCTGATAATAAACGTGGTGTCTGAACTGCAGAATTTTAAGAGTGCAACAGTCTGAACATTTCATACCCTCTCTCCCTATCCTGAATAGGATCCTTGTTAGGGAATAAAGGAAGGACGCACAAACATACACATAGAGGTCTGTCACATGACAGAGTGTAGGTGATTAGCAAGTACTGCAGAATCTCAAGGACAGACGCTCACAATAGTTCTGTACAAATGCACGGTGCAGCCACTGACATCTGAAGCCAAATGAGTCATGCTTTTCAGAGCCCTGCTGGGAGATGCTAGAGCTGATGCAGCCCACCTGTGTAGAAAACAAGTTATGGTGCAGGATCCGTAGCAGGGCTGAGGAGGAGAAAGCCAGGATGACAAGGGCGATCTAGTCTACCTTTCCATAAAGGTGCAGCAGACATGCTGTTGCTTAGAGCATGGAAAGGCATTGGCTAATGGCCGAACGCAGGTGATTCAATGCATCTGTTCAGATCCGATGCTGATGTTTGCAACATTCCAAATGGTTTGGGTTCTGCTTGAGGGTAGAAAAGTCACTGAATGAGGCAGAAGAACCTCCATGGCAATGTGACCGGAACTGCAATGCTGCTATTAAAGATGGTGCAATAAGGGGCAAGTCATGTAGCAACAGAGTTTTTAATTAAAATAATGTTTCTGAATGATGTTAAGAAATGGAAAGAACATTTCAATGAGAAAATGTCAGCCTGGTTTTCTTAAAAACAAAACAAAACAAATTCTCTGTGCCTATGATTTAATTTTATTACATTATTATCTTAACCCTCACACTGGTGTACATGATCCCTCAAAACAATCCTAGGATGTAAATTAGGTGGAAAGAGAGTGACTTACATTGGTTCCCAGTACGTTTCTGAGCACAATTCAAAGTGTTGGTGCTGACCTTTAAAGCCCTAATCGGCCACTGCCCAGAATACCTGAAGGAGCATCAGCATCTCCACCATCATTCAGCATGGACACTGAGGTCCAGCGCCAAGGGCCTTCTGGCGGTTCCCTCACTGCAAGAAGTGAGGTTACAGGGAACCAGGCTGAGGACCTTCTCAGTAGTGGCGCCTGCCCTGTGGAATGCCCTCCCATCAGATGTCAAGGAAATAAACAACTATCTGACTTTTAGAAGATATCTGAAAGCAGCCCTGTTTGGGGAAGTTTTTAATGTTTGATGTTTAATCGCATTTTTAATATTTTGTTCGGAACCTTCCAAAGTATCTGGTGAAACCCAGCCAGATGGGCAGGGTATGTATGTATGTATGTATGTATGTATGTATGTATGTATAAATAAATATTATTCCTGGCTCAAGGTCATTTAATGAGCTTAAAACCTTGGTCTGTCAGGTTTTGTCTGGATTTTAGCCATGCCATCTGTTGCCCATATGGACTATTAACTGCCCCATATTCATACTTTTAACAATAAAATAAAAGTCTTGAGCTCCTAGAGAACAAGAGACAGAATGCAAAATTATATTTGGGAAACAGTGATAGTTAACAGAGGCAAAACACGGCTAGAATGACATACCCATTGTCTAAAGAAAATATTTCCTGGTTCATTTTGAAACCACATTTGGGGGTCTGGTCTTCCCTGGGGCCCAGATGATACGTGCTCATGAAAATAATAGAGAGAGCCAAGATTTTAGTGTAGATTCCCTCATAGTTCCAATCCAGTGCCTGACTGCATACAGAGGCCTGACCTTCCATTAACAGGTGCAGATGTTTTAGAACTCAGCAATTATATTTTTGTTCTCAAAAATCAGAGTAAGATTTGAATTAGCAAACCATTTGCATAATATATAAATTAGGCTACCTTGATTTGAGCTACTGGAATTTGACATGCTTAACTAAATCTGCCACTCTAACCACCACACCGCATTGGCTATAGCTAATGAGATTCTCAGAATTCATTAGTTCCTTTGTTTCAGAGAAAGAACATTGCTCTTAGGCTTCAAGACCTGAATATAAAAATAATTTCAAAGGATAAACATTAGCAAAATGGAAGCCCCCAGGATTGTTCCTAGTAGGAGAAAATGAAATGCAGAACTTGTTCTTGGTTGTCTGTGAAAAGATGATGTACATAACTCAGGCAATATATATGGGAAAGAGATAGCACTAATTTAACTGTCATGAGTCCTGGGATGTCTTAAAGATAAAATAATTATCATGGCATCAATCTTTGTGGACTAGGACTAGGACTAAAATGAAGTCACCTTGTGAAAAAGTGTTGTTCCACACAACTCAAAAGATATCGACAGTGCCATCCTTTACCATACTTAACTACTAAATTCAATAGGCTTAAGGTAAAGTAAAGAGACCCCTGACCATTAGGTCCAGTCGTGACCGACTCTGGGGTTGCGGCGCTCATCTCGCTTTATTGGCTGAAGGAGCCGGCGTACAGCTTCCTGGTCATGTGGCCAGCATGACTAAGCCACTTCTGGCAAACCAGAGCAGCGCACGGAAATGCCGTTTGCCTTCCCGCCAGAGCAGTACCTATTTATCTACTTGCACTTTGATGTGCTTTCGAACTGCTAGGTTGGCAGGAGCCAGGAACAAGCAACGGCAGCTCGCCCCGACTGGGGATTCGAACTGCCGACCTTCTGATCGGCAAGTCCTAGGCTCAGTGGTTTAACCCACAGCACCACCTGCTTACTTCCAGGTATGTCAGCAATGGGGAGCCTGTGGCTCTTCATGTGTGGTTGGATTCCAACCAGTGCTATTTTTCTAGAAAAAGAGATGCCAGAACTCACTATGAACACCACCCTCGTTCTCTTAGAATGATAATGGCGCCCACCTGAGAGGTGCCGGAACTGAGTTCCGGCGAGTTCCGGCTGAAAAAAGACCCTGATTCCAACTTCCATCAGTCTCAGTCAGCAGGAGTCAGGGATGATGGGAGTTCCAGCATCTGGAGGGCCACAGTTTCCCAACCCTTGTGGTAGTTAGCTGCAGTCTGAGCCTGTTTCTAGAAATAAAGGGTTCAGTTCTGTGCATGCTTACCTGGAAGTAAGTCCTACTGAGCTTCTGAGTGAAAGTCACCATTGCTTCTTTCCCGCTGATTGCTGCTGATTTGACTCTCTCCCTGGTGTTTCCCTGGTACCAAAGTGCAAATACTGTGCAAATTATGCAGCTGCGTTTAATTCTCTATAGCAGTGTGCATGGAGGACAAGATTGGGAAAGCCCAGAGATCTTCTCCTCCACGTGGACTTCACAAACATCTCTCCCAGGCCATGAAATAACTTAAGCACCATGCAAATCAGCTCTTATTCTGAAGCCACTGGTAACTTTAATGGGATTGCATCAGTGTGACTTCGGGATTAAGGCCTTTGAGCCTTAAGGCTGGGTTTGCAACCGATGGCTATGTTCATGCTGTCATGGTATGATTTGTTCCACAACAGAAAAGAACTGTCTCAAAGCTTAGTCACTGCTCTTAATGCTGAACCAACCCCACAACTGTTCCGGTAATTGCAGTTGTTTGCAATATGTGAACCACCTTTAAAATTCACACCTATCTGAATTTTGCAATGCAGTTCTCCAACCAGTGTTTACAAAAATGCAGATATTAGGGGAAAGTGTGCATAAAAAGGAATATACAGTGGTACCTCGGGTTAAGAACTTAATTCGTTCTGGAGGTCCGTTCTTAACCTGAGGTACCACTTTAGCTAATGGGGCCTCCCGCTGCCGCCACGCGATTTCTGTTCTCATCCTGAAGCAAAGTTCTTAACCCAAGGTACTATTTCTAAGTTAGTGGAGTCTGTAACCTGAAGTGTCTGTAACCTGAAGCGTCTGTAACCCGAGGTACCACTGTATTACTGAAAATAACATACCAAATATGCTTTATATTGGGGTCAATTGCATGCGGAAAGGGAGTACCAGGACAAAGTCACACCAAAATGCTGGTGAATTTTCATCAGGATTTAAAAATAAAAAATTGCTGCAGGTATTGTATGTGGAGAGCTGAATTTAAGATAGGAAAAATGAGAAACTGAGAACCAAACCTGACTGATCCTTCTTCCCCTATCACCCAGCAATCACCCAAACTTAGCAGCAAAGCTCCAACATTAGCCATGGGAGGAACCAAACAACGCAGCAACGGAAAGAATGCAGTTGTTTGGTTGACCCCACACCTTCTCTTGCATACAAAGCACAAACATACTGCCATGACGAGCTGACAACATGCAGAACCTAGAAACAAGCTCCCCAGGAGAAGGGTAGAGTCCCATTGCGGTACCAGTGTGTTCCCACAGGCAATGCTTGTAACACAACATGTTTATACTGTTGTCTATGTAAGCGGAACAAGCAAAAGCAGGGGAGCCATATGGACAACAGCAAGGTCACAGGAGAGACCGATATTAGGTGTTCATTTGGAAAGAGCAATGTAACGGGAAACTGGAGCGGTAGGCTTGTTTCCTGTCCCTGGAAGATGTTGATATGGCCTCTGTTCAAATGGAAAAGGGCGACGCCGTGGGATTAGACTTCAGGTCTCCTGCTTCAGCAACCAACAACAAAGCTACAGAGTCCCAGAAGAGACACACACAACCGGGCCTTTATAGTCTCCCAAGGAGTCTGACAGATAAATGATTCATTGCTTCCAAATCTCCATGAATAAGAAATGGGAATCTCAGCAGTGTTGAGGGTCCTTCTTGGAATCGTGAGCTCGGTGGGAGGGCATGAGCTTAGCATGTAAGGCTCAACCACTGACTACTGGGCCCCAGGAAAGGGCTGAGACAATACACACACATGACCTGAAAAAGTGCAGCGCAGTAGTCAATCAAGTGTCATGCTGAGGTCATGGTCTAATCTTTGTTTTTTTAAAATAATTTTTATTAGTTTCTTTTAACATATCATTTTCAACAGTATCATTAAACATATTTTTACATCTTATTCAAATTTTTGACTTCCATCAATCCTGTCTGAAAATTTTCCAGTCTAATTGCTGAGTATGCATTTCTTATCTTCCCTATTACATTTCAAACTCATAACCAATATCTCTATCTTTTTCTACTTTGTAACACTTCGTATATTTCTCCTTACAAAACTTCTTGTAGTCCTACTAGCGTAATTTATTGATTACAGTTGCTCTTCAAATAATTCATATACTTTTTCCAATCTTCGGTAAATCTCTGGTCCCGCAGGTTTCGAATCCTTCCTGTCATTTTGTCCAATTCTGCATAGTCCATTAATTTCGTTTGCCATTCTTCTTTCGCCGGACTCTCTTCTTGTTTCCATTTCTGGGCTAACAATACTCTTGCCGGAGGTCATGGTCTAATCTAATCCAGGATTCCCCAACCTGCTGTCTTACAGTTGGACTTTGATTCCCATCACCCCTGAACATTGGCCATGCTGGAGGACACCAAGTTGGGAATGGCTTGTTTAACCCCATCGCAGTACTCCAGGATACCTTTGATATTGACCAACCTCCTTCACCCCTCCAAGTTATGCTCCCCACATTTTCATCAGGTTGATTTCCTGGGCCTGCTGGTTACTCAACAGACCTTGTTATTTACTGCTCCCCACCCTTCACACTTCATGCAGATTTCGGCTTTATCGCTAGCAGTATGGGGCATTCAGGAGAACATTGGGCTTTGGGGGGCCTTCCACCCCACCTTTGCTTGGTGCTCCACAGATGCACTCCCTCAGACCTTGTATGGTGTGGCAATGAAGAACCTCCTGATCCATGCAACGCTGCCACTGTGAGTCCTCTCAGGTGAGCAGTCAATCTGCTAACCACTAGAATAAGAGAAACAGCTGAAACACTGAGGTTGTTTTTTTATTATTATTGAGCGATCAGTTGTGGAGCGAGTCCTGGATGTCAAGCTTTATTATTCTTGCTGAGTCACTGTGCCTTTTGAAGCTGTGTAACAGGATAGGAGGGTGCCATCTTTCCCTGTGATGTGCATGAATGTAACTGTTTGCCATGCATTTCTTGAAGGGCACATGACCCCTGGGAAGAAAACAGCAGCAGCCCCACATCTGAACATCTGACTTCTTGCTAGCCACCGCTTATGCTGCGTCACTTGTGGTCTTCCTGGCACTGGTGAGGGAACATCATTTCCTGTGGAGAGATGAGAAAGGCCTGGTAAGTTTAGATATAATGGGGTAGGAGATGAAACCGGGGGTTTGTTGAAAATGCATAACTGAGAAAGGATGTCCTCACACGGGTGCTTTTCTATTGCCTCAGTCAAACTCACTACTTTTTTTTTTATAAGATATTTATTAAAGTTTTAGAAGTACAAAAAAAGAAAACAAGAAAACATCCTTTTAAACAAGAAAAAATAAAATACAAAAAGGAAAAAAGAAAAATCAGTAAGCAAAAAGAGGAATCAAGAAGAAAAAAAGGAAAAAATACGACAAATCTTCCCATTACTTTCCTTTCATTAGCTTATTTCCCTGACCTCCTTACACCTCCCTTTCTTGTATTCTAAGTCAATTATCCATTTCAGCAATCCTTTCTCTCTTTTCAAATTTTTGTCCTGAGAATTTATCTTGATACTAATATAAGTTTACTTTCCCTCCTTTCACCAATTAACAGTCTATTTTTCTTAAATCTTTGTTACATTTCTGCTAGAGTCACATAAATTCATTCCAACATCATTCTAACATTCATTGATCGTACAATACTTTTGTAAATAGTCTTTAAATTTCTTCCAATCTTCCTCCACCGTCTCTTCTCCCTGGTCTCGGATTCTGCCAGTCATTTCCGCCAGTTCCATATAGTCCATCGCCTTCATCTGCCATTCTTCCAGAGTGGGTAGTTCTTGTGTCTTCCAATACTTTGCAATAAGTATTCTTGCTGCTGTTGTAGCATACAAACTCACTACTTTTCCATGGCCTTGGCACTCACCTAGTTGTAGGAATAGCTGGAGTACAGCATTTTGTGTTCAGAAGAAGAATCATCTTTATCTGCATCAGCCTCTAGCCATAGAAATAAAATGAAATAAAATGTACGGAAGAAAGAGGTAAAAACTTAACTATGCAAAATACATTTTGGAGGTTTACATCAGTAAATCAAACAACAGATCTTATTCTAAATGCCCCTGCTAAAAATTTTGCAGGAGAAGAATCGTTATTTGCACCAGCCACTAGCCATAGCAATAAAATAAAATAAATGTACTGAAGATAGAGGTAAAAACTTAACCAAGAGAAAATACATTTTGGGGCTTTACATCAATAAACAAATAATAGATCTTATTCTAATTGGCCCCACTAAAAACCTTGAAGTTTTTGCTGTCACCTGATCATCTTGATCTGCTAAAAGAAAGGACACAGTAGCAATGGTTGAGTGACCCGACATGGACAATAATAGAGGGGTAATAACTTCACTCCTCAAATCTTCATAAAGAGTGCAAGCCAGAAGCACATGAGCTACTGACTATATACTGCCATCTCCACAGGGACATAACCATTTTCCCCAGTGGACTTTTTAGCATTTTGTGTTCATTCACAGAGGTGCTTCTCGCTGCCTTTCCCACTCCATGGCAGAAGCTCAAGGAGTTGTGGTGGCAGCACCTTTTTCAGGAAGCACTGCTGCTGTTGTTTAGTCTGTATAATTTCAACACATTTAAGTGGAAGGAGAAACACTCTAGGGCAGGTGTGCCCTTCAGGTGTTTTGGGACTACAACTCCCATCATCCTTAGCTAACAGGACCAGTGGTCAGGGATGATGGGAGTTGTAGTCCCAAAACATCTGGGGGTCTGAGTTTGCCTATGCCTGCTCTAGGGCAGTTTCAGCCAACATAGCTGGGCAGGGTTGCAGAGCTGCCTTCCTGGCACTGGTGTCATGGCAGATCACCTGGATGGGCTAGAGTGGGTAAGGGCAGCTGCAAGATTGGGGGTTGTGTGGGTGCACAGGTGGAGCCAATCTGATGCTCATGCTGGTGTGCCTACACAACCCGAACCTCACCGCCACTATGCATGTTGCCCCAGCCATAGCCAGGTAAGCTGCATTGGTGCTGGTGTTGGCCAGCACTGTACCTCTTGTTTGGGGGAAGAAGAGGGGATGTTTAGAAGTCATGCTTGGAAGCATGATGAGCCCTTCTTGCTTACCTGTATGGCTATGTTGTTCTTGCAGCGCCTTTGGGGAGCTGATGTTCCAAGGGGATGTTTAATCACGGATTTCTGAGGAAGAGTTCTCGAAAGGAAGTCCGGGTTAGGTCAGGTATCGGCAGTGTCCCCTTCCTCTCTGACCTTTCCCACTGTGGATTGTCTTGTCTATTTCCACGTGCTGGGAGGGTGTTCCACTTTCTCTGACTGCAGGCCAAGACTCTATACAGGACCCCTGCGTGAGGCAAGTGCAACAGAGTCAGAAATGAGAAAGCTCTTGCCCTTACCAACTGACTACTTTCCCCAGCCATCCCTTACCTTTGAAGGTCCAGATCTAATGTTACTTTGGACCCAGATACACATCTTTGATTCTCATACTTTCAGGATTCTGTGCAGCTTGTCAATTCGTAACGGTTGATCTTTGCCTATAAACCTGTGCCTTTTCATTTACTTAAGACATCAAGGATCAAAGGAGAAAAGGGCAGTAAAATATTGTTTTTCCACCAATCTGCTTGTCATTTGGATATAGCTTATTGTATAAATGTCATGGAAACAAGCTGTTCCCTGCTTTTTTTTAAAAAAAAGGAAACTTGCTTTGCAGTTTTCTTCCTCTTGATAAAAGGCTAAACAAAGCAAATGTGTTTACCAGGTAAAAGCTCTTTGCGATTCTCCCCCCCACACTACTCAGTAAGTATGCATGATTCATTTCCACAACAGGATCCTTGAGCCTCCCAAATTAAATATTAGCATAGATTAAGGGCCAATATAGATGTGGCATTAAACATGCCCTTGCATTTAATGTGCTCATTTCAAAAAAGGCAAATAGCAGTCACTGGATTTGATAATTATTAGGAACGCAGCAGGTGGAGAGGGAGAGTTTAATTCTTCCTCCTCCTTTTTCTGCGCTGCAAATGAAAATTGCTCCTCCAAAGCTAATAGCCATTGACAAGATACATGCCCCTTCCAGGAATTTGTATAACGCCCCCTTAAAATTGTCTAATCCAGAGGCCATCAGTATGACATCTTGTGGCAGCTGTTGAAATGAGAACTTTAATGCAGGACAGGTATCTGAAGTGAGGGAGTGACTGCCAGTGCCCACTAGCAATGCAAATAGCAGCTTCACAGGTTTTCAGGACGTGAGAATACAAAGCGAGGCTATAGGTTCCTGGACAGATGCTTTGAAGGATGGAAGAGAGGCCACTCACAACGACCGCTCCCCACATTAAATGGGGGGCGCCCTTTGCATGGTCGCGCGCAGCCCCCTGGACCCTACGCGGCACCATCAACACAGGCTTGGCTTCGCCTTCCCCAGGTGGGATACCTGGAGGTCTCCGCCTACCTCAGCCAGTTGCCCAATCCCACCTGGGGAGGCGTTGCCAAGGTGATCAGGTCAGGTAGGGGAAGGGACCACCCTGCCCACACAATAGGGGGAGGATCTTACCTGGGAATCGTCAGTTGGCTCCAGAGCTTCTCCCACCCTACCCACTCTCAGTTAAGACTCCTTTTTTATAGGTTAACCTTTTCTTCACAGGTACACCGGAGCTGCTACGTCAAGGTCGCTGTTGAAGGGCCGGAAAGGAATTCTCCTGCATTGGCAGGTTTGCCTTCCTGTAGCAAAACATCACAACTTTGGCGGTATCAGGAATCCTTTAGTCTATTTTCCCTAAATTGGGGGTGGGCGTGAAGCAGTGACTCATGTCCCCCTTCTCTTTGCGGCGGCGATACCAGGGTTCCCTGTTAAAGGGGTTGTTTTGGGGGGGGGCTTTCGCCGTACGCTGAGAGGTTGTCATTGCTCTCCCCTGCGACGGCGGCATAATGGTGGCAGGCTTCCTCTACTTGAACATATGTTCTCCAGAGCCAGCCCACACACCCCCACACACTCTGGATAACCCTGATGTTCCCCAGATCCCCGGTGGGGGACTGGGAGGGATAATTGCCCAATGCCTGAGCCAAGTGTACCCACATCTGAAACTAATAATAATAATAATAATAATAATAATAATAATAATAATAATTTATTATTTATACCCCGCCCATCTGGCTGGGTTTCCCCAGCCACTCTAATAAAGTTGTGGCCAATTTTAATCCCATAGCACGTTGTCTTGAGTCGTTATTCCACACGGTGGGCGCCCAGGGTTTGGGGGGACTCTGTCCACGCACAAACCCCTTGCACCCTTGTTAACTATCCTTTAATATATTTTTTAAAGAAACAGAAACAGTGGTAAAAAATAAAGTAGGCACAACAAAAATCCTTGCACTCTACCCCTGAGAATTTCATAAACATTTTTTTCCTCCCCTTTTATAATTTTCAAGTGCAGTTTGTTTTCTCATTGATTGATGGAGAACGGCAAAAGGAAAAATACACAGTAGAGAAATTGTCAGCTAGGTGTAGGGAAGACAGGCACAAATGACAGTGGTTAGGAAAATAGTCAAATGAATTTGAGGAGAAAGAGGAAAATGCTACATATGCTGCAGATTGATCTAGCAGAGCATGACATATGGCTGCTTAAATGATTCTTGAATGCTTTATAAAACTCTGTCCTTTAACTGCGCCAATGAAGAATGACTGAAAAGCATGCTGCTGACAGGCCCTTAAATGTTAAGGTGCCAAGAGAACATGGCAGCCCATTCTGGATGTTTCAATATTCCCTGGCTTCACCTTAGACATCCTGTGCAGAAGTACTAAGTGTGGCTATCAGGTGCCGGTCATTCACGAACCCTCGCCATTCAAAGAGGTTGTTTTAAGTCCAACCAATGCAAATGTGCTGGCATTTAAAATCTGAAAGCTGGGGTGGGGGAGGAATAGTGACAATTCTCCAACACAACAATGCAGATTCCGTACCACGAAAAGCTGAATTCTGAGACTTTAAGGAATTATGCTAACTAAGCACATTTATTTAATTGTACCTCCTCTGTAGCTTGCAGCATTTCATCAAGCTTTGCCAAGACATTTGAAGCCTATTTGTTTACCATTAAGGGATAGAATTTTGCTTTTTTGGAAATGAGAATTCTGCATTTCTCAGGATACTAATTCTGAGCTAGATAGTAATCCACATGCTTACATGGTGTAATCACAGAATCACATGGTTTCATAGTGCCTTGATTGCATGCACCTGTCATTCAGAATTAACACATCATCCGCATTTGGTGACATGAATTCATTTACTTTCATATAGACAGTAGATGGGTTACTTTTTCCACAATGGACAATCATCACTTCCTGTCATGACTACTAGCCATTGGCAGACACACACCTCTGCCAGGAATTTGCAGAACTCCCCTTTAAACCACCTAAGCTAGTGGCCATTATGACATTTTGCAGCACCCACTCCAATGAGCAACTTAATGTAGGTCAGGTATCTGAAGTGCAGAAACACCTGAGATTTCTGATGTCAAAGAAGCACCAGCAATCACAGGAAATTGATGCAGCCAAGAGCTTATTTCTGGAGAAAGAGGAAAATTTTTCAAGTAATGAGTGGAAAGAGAAAAGTCACCCAATTAATTGTTGGGACAAAAGGTTACCTGCCATTGTCCAGTTTAAGCCATGCTATACAAGCAGAGAAAGTAAAAGTGTAATATACTTACATGTTTCCAGATCCTGTTGGAGTAAAAGGAAGAAAGGTTAGTCCAGAAATCAAGACATGTGCATATTTCCATCAGCAAACATAATTCAGTTTAGGTTCTCATTGCAAGAAAGAGTAAGGACTGACTTTGGGTTTGGCCACATTTCTGCTATTCCTGCCACTTCCCCCTGCTGTTTACCATTGAATCACAACAAATGTCAACTGGTTTTTTGCTGCGGATTGTCGTTTGTTCCAACGCAGTGGTAACCAGCGGGTTTTCCTGCGAAAAGTGGTGGAACAAATGAAAAACCACTTGGACCCATGCTTTCAAGGTATAGGACAAGCAGAATGGGCAAGCCCTTATTACAGCACATTATAAAAATATTAACAGATATCTATCTATTTGGTGCTTTAATTATGATGGATGATAAAAGGGAAAGATCCAATCTGGAAGCTTTAGGTTAGATAGCCTCACAGTAATTTCGAGCACTGGATCAAATCTAGAATGCGCCCTGCAACCAGCTTCTGTTTGAGCACCACCCAACATTTGCATGGAGGTTGTCACCTGGATCCTGTTATGACCCGTAGATGTTCAGGAGGAAACATTTGTGTTTAACTCTGGCTGGGCATGCGTTAGTGCGCACTCAGGCCATGGCACTCCTTCCTTACTCACCTGCTGGAGATTCATTTACTGAATCCTGTTTAACAATTGAAAATCTGCCCATCAACTGCTTGGGAAAGGGAGAATCAGGCTGAATCTGGTCATAGAAACATAGAATCATAGAACTGTAGAGTTGGAAGGGATCTCAAGGGTCATCTAATCCAACCCTCTGCAATACAGGAATCTCAGCTAAAGCATCCATGACAGATGACCATTCAACTTCTGCATTAAAAGTGAAGGAGTCCACAACCTTCTGAGGGAGTCTGTTCCACTGTCAAACAGCTCTTACTGTCTGAAAGTTCTTCCTGACGTCTAGTTGGAATCTTCTTTCTTGTAACTTCAATCCATTGGTTTGAGTCCTAGCCTCCTGTTGCTTCTTCCACCTTTTTGTGAAATGAAATTGTCAGTGAGGCAATTGAGGAATCTGTTGGACTTTACATTCTTGGCAGAGTTTGAGTTCCAACAGATATCAGAATAGTTGAAGTCTCCCATGGCTACTACATCTCTCGTTATTGAATGCTTTGTAATCTGCTCTAGGAAATCATCAACCAAGCCTTTAGTTTGGCTTGGAGGTCAATAGCAGGCACTCCCAGTAAGGTTACTGCTGTTTTGCTCTCCTACAATTTTTACCAATGTGCTCTGAATCTACCTTCCATTCTCCAAGTTTTGGATCTCTTCACAAGTGTACATATCCTTTACATATGATGCTACTCTTCCTCCCTTACTTGTTTGATCTATTTGTTTTGAGCAGGTTGTACCCCTCCATTTCTACGTTCCAATTGAGTCCCATTCCATTGGGTTTCAGCAATGGTCTGATTTGTTTCTGACCCCAAACACACAATGCATGGACATGTAAATGGTAACCCACTAACTGCAGTGCAATAGTGCTAGAAATACTTACTTCACTCATTGATGTAGATTTATACTTCACTTTGTGATCCACTCTGGGCTTACGCGGCATGAACTTACAGATGAAAATGAGACTTGGAATATTTTATCAAGCAGACCTCAAAAGATGATTTCATGATGCTTTGACTAGGGCTGGAGTGAGTGTTCCATGCAGCAGTAGCCAGTGACGTTGACTACTTTTGCCCAGGTTAGTTACCAGAATTGATGTGGGCATAGCTCACCTGAAGCATGGCCCTCATTTCAATTCTGTCCACTAATATCCTGCCCACTTCTGCATGCTATCTCCTCTCCCTCCTCTAATGTAAATAAGGCCTCACCTTGGGGAAGAGGAAATGGCTAGCATCCTTTACAAGACATGCAGTAAGATAACCTGAGCTTGTTATCTGTGTAGTTTCAAGCAGCAATGAAATTTTTGCCACCTTAACATAGGGTTTCTCTACACAATGAAAAGACCTTAGCTATATAGAAGAGACCTCCAAAAAGAGGTAAAGAAAATTCAGTTTAATAAAATACCCAAAAATGACTGAAAAGGGCATTCAGTTTCTCATCTGGAAATGCATGCACCACAGCCAGAAAGTACTTTTATAAATGATTATTTTTTATTAATTGTGTTTCTCCCCCCCCCTTGCTGCATTTTATGTTCTGCATTTGATAAGCTGTTTGTATGTGTGTGCTTGGCCAAATACTCAGGTGAGGAAAATGGCCAAATGCAATAAATTGTTTTACTGCATTTGGGTCTTTCTAGAGCTGCACAGTTGAACACATGGTAATTTGATCCAGGTCAATCCAGTAATTCATTATTTGCATTCCTTTTTATCAAGAAAAATGTCCTGAGAGAGACATGCTATTGCCTATGCACGTTCAGGTATATCCATTTTTAAGACTCGCTTGCAATGCTACAGGCTAGTTCCAAATATGGTCATAACTGGGGCCAGACAAAACTAGAAACACTTGCTTGGGAGGCAGGGATTTGTCTTTCATTACATCACTACATGACTAAAGACAGCAGGCATTTCTAAGAAATTGAGGTGTTCAAATTCATCACCCTGTTTGCCTAAATGGAACACTGTGAACAGATTTGGATAACTTTTGCTAAATATGGGAGGATTTACAGAGGATCCCACTGAGACACAAGAGACACACAATATTTTGAGATGCCAATACATTTTGGTCAATGGAGACTTTCTCTTACATGAATATATATATATATATATATATATATATATATGCAGGTTTTGGTGTCCTCGGGTGTCTTCCCGTGTAAAAGTTGGGGTGTCTAGGCGACGTTTCGACGAGGTCTCACTCGTCATCTTCAGTCGAAACGTCGCCTAGACACCCCAACTTTTACACGGGAAGACACCCGAGGACACCAAAACCTGCATTCCTGTACCCGTGAAAATCTACGAAAGCAAATATATATATATATATATATATATATATATATATATATATATATATATATATATAAATATGCTAACCCCACCAGTTTTCATTTAAACACATTTGAAGACTTCTTAAATGGTTTGGAGTAGTATATTAACAGCCCTTTCCCCAGTTTTTAGTAAACAACTATTTGTCATATATAATCTAGAAGAGCATATAGCATGCAATCCTATGGAATTTGGGAATGGAGTAGGTGGGCATTGGACAGCTGTTCTCACCGATGCGCTTCAAAGTCACTACTTTAACAAGTGACTTGGCCAGTTCTTGAGCTGGCATAATGAAAAATGGACATGCAGATTTGGAATAAGTGTTCTAGGGTGTCCTGCACCAATCACGGACATGTGACCCTGCTTGGTTAATTAGATTAACCGGCATGTAAACTAGCACAGGATTACAGTCAAGGAAAATTAAACTTCAATACACTCTGTTAAATTAACATGTCATACTCCCCCCTCCCCCCTTTTGCTGCATAGATAGCATGTGAAATTAGATCTTATTGGAACGACAATACAAAATGAGCTCAGTTTTCTAACAACTGATGCATTTTCAGCATTGGGATAAACAAGTATTAAGAGTTAGGAATGTTAACATCAAAGTGATCAAGCAACTATGTGCAGAAATTAACCCTTTTATTATATTGTATATTGTAGTAGTAAAGTTTGTTGGAAGTGCATGAATAAAAAGTTAGTGAAATTACAGGAGGAACAATCTATATAGCAATAATAGGTGCATTCACTGTGCATCTGAAAGGAAAAAAGAGAGAGAGAGTTTTCACTCATTTTGGCCTAAAACTTTGTGTTCAGGTTTCCAGAATTCTGACATCAGAACCCAGATAACACTGATTAGAACCATAAGGCTTTACAATAAAAGCTAAAATATTGACCATATGATGGCAAAAAGTCTTTATTTTGTGGTTATATTATTCTCTTCTAGCTACTCTCTGATGAAGTGGGTGGTGCTGTGGAGGACGACCTCCTTCTCCGAGACAAGGACCTCGATCGTTCTGCACTGTAGGTCACATGCTTATCATAGTTTTGTATCTGAGCTTCAAGGAAATCCCTTTGTTGTTGGCTGATTGTTTGGCTAATCAGTCCAGGGAGGGCTTGAATGCTACCAATTAATGTTTCCAATTTTGTTTCCAAAGTAACAATCCTCTTCTCAAAGTCTTCGCTTCTTTCGTTTAAGTCAGAAATCATATCATACATGATGTTTTGAGTCTGAAAGAAAAAGGAAAAGGGAGACGCGTTCAAGCAAGCAAGGTTGTTCCGCAGCAATTCAAACACTCATTGCTTAGAAACAGGAAAATGGCAACACAAACTGTGACTTCATAAACCAGCAGCTTCATAAACAACTAGCACAAAACAGCTTCAGAAAGTGTTTTTATTCCAAGCTTTACTGCACAGGTGCAATTCAGCTGGAGCTTGTGATTCCTTAGTGGCGCACTTTTGAGATTTCAAGCAAACAATGAGGTGGGTTGGAAAACCCTTCAGAAATCCGCAGATGCAGAAATGTGACTCAGTTCAACAAATACTCTTTGTAGCAGAAGCTGAAAAGCTTCTCTATCCACAAATGGGTTCTGTTAGACCAGTTATGCTTTCAATTTCCCTCAACATTTACAGTAAAGAGAGTTTCATCTTTCTAAGGAGCACTGCACACATTATGTAGTGGCAAATGTGCTTCGCGCACTGTGTCGAGCTGAGGCGTATCCCAGGTCCCTGAGACACTTAAATCAGGAGATATGTGGCTGAAAATGTGCATAGCCTTTCCAGTGCATAGGCAGAGCATTTTAGTTGCAAACTATACAACTTTAATGTGTAAAGTGGCCCTGAGACTCCACTCCATTTTGGCAATTTGGATGGGAACAAGGAAGGCAGCATTCAAAAGCCACTTATAAAATCTAGTCCCATTTATTTGTACACTTTCTTCTGTTCTTTGTCACCTGCTCAAAGAGCATCTCCTGTCCCAAGGCTGTGTGAGTAGTTTCCCACAGCTAGAATGAGCTTTTGCTTTCCTCAAAGAAGCTAAACCATTTGGGAATGTTGACTTGTCTCCTATGATAACAGAAGGGAGTTCACTGGAATAGGCTTATAGAGCTTGAGTTGGCTTTTTACCTTAAACCTTAGCAAAACGATGAATGTCAGTATACAAAAAGCAAAATGCCAGTACAGTATACAAAAGCAAAAGCCGGTGTTGTTACACTGACCTTTGCCAAGTCCACCAAAGTGTTTGCCTGATCGTTCAATTTCCTCTGTTCCATTTTAACACTTCTTAATCTAAAAGATTGAAAATCCAAGTCAGATAACAGATTTTTTTTTGCCAGCTCCTCAAACTTGAATACAGCATGCATCTAAACAGATAACTGCATGGACAATGTCTTGAATACTTTGTGTACCGTCATAACTGGTTATGTGTCTGGTACAATGAAAAAAGCATGCTTCCTTAACACCGCAAAAAAGAAAGAAGAGAGCAAGAAAATGTGATGTCCCCGAGACTACTAATTGCCATGGTTAACGCTGAATTCAAAGTGGGAGGTAAGGATTTATTCATAGTGTATGAAAGAAAGCCAAAACATTCCTTAAAGCTCCAGTATCCTGGCAAGTAGGCATAGGAAGTAATGAACGACATTTCAATCTCCTTATTATTGCCTGAGTAATCATTTGGCCTCTTCCATATGCCTACATGATTAGATACAGGTATAAGCCCTCTTCAGTCTGAAATGGATTAGGTTAGGAGGTGTTTGAACCTGATGAAAATACAGTGATAAGTGAGTTCCTTGTTAATTTTTAAAAGCTTTTATCTGACCAGCAGCTAAATAAAGAGCATCATTGTTAATATATTAGTTTCACAGTCCTCAGTGTCGCTGACCTGGAATACTTTTAATTGTTTTCAATGTGCATAACAGTTTTCCTTGTTAATTTATTACTTTCACAGTTTTCAATGTCTCTGACTTGGAATGCTTTTGTACATATGTGCATAGCAATTTTCCTAGTAGGTTTGGTTGGCCAGTTTATGTCTGTGATTAAACCAGAACACTATGAAGTATTGTATCTGTACAAAAGAGCCTCATGGGTATAGTTTTCCCCTTGGTGCCCAAGTAACTCCATTCATGTTAATCAGCTGAGCAGGGTAAGAAAGAGAAAAACAAGATGTATTATTCTGAACTGTAGTGTGGAAATGTGTGTTGGTTTAAGGGTATATGGCCAGTGAGTTTGACAAAGACTGTTAATCTCTTCCCCCTCTCCAAATATATGAGAACAGAAAAGTTTTAAATCTGTAGTACTATCCATGTAAAGTCTTGGTGCAAATTGTGAATCGGCTATATTGGTGTAAGTGTCTTCCTTCCTCTTCTTATTTTCTTAAGGGTTATGTGCTTCAAGGAATAAAACAGTCCAGTGCAAAATTCTCTATTTATACCAAAGCACACACCCACACCAAGAGCTCCATAATAGCTTTCCCATTCATTTCAAGGGACGAGGCAGCTCTACTGTACATGCTTTTTCTTTTGTGCAGTTAAATCTGTTTTGCTGAACTAAATATAGAGGCCTTACAGGCTGGGGTTGCTCTCTGTGTATTTTGGACAT
Organism: Podarcis melisellensis; assembly: GCF_964234715.1. Classification (NCBI taxonomy): domain Eukaryota; kingdom Metazoa; phylum Chordata; class Lepidosauria; order Squamata; family Lacertidae; genus Podarcis; species Podarcis melisellensis. The sequence goes on from NC_138543.1 coordinate 20,496,120, forward strand.
GGATAGTGCCCCCCCCCCCCAGGATGTGGACTTGTATCCTTTATAAAGGCAGTCTATCATCATTAAATTACAAAGGCAATGAAGGACTTTTGTGTGTCTAAGCCAACAGGGTGTTGTGTGGTCAACTAAGTGTGTGAGAACGTTATTCAGTTCACAACATGCCCATGATCTCATTCAAGAAATGAAGCTACCCTGAATTTAGGCATTAATCTCATGTGGTTCCTCTTTCCAGGTCATTGTCCTAAACCTCATTAATAATTGGAATCTGTTTATTTATTTATTTTTTTGTGTTGTATCAGCGCCATTGCACCCATTGTCTTATTCGCCACTGATAACTCGTGAATTTATTCCCACAGTTTATTTTAAAAGTTAAAATAAACTGTGAGATGCAGGTGGCACTGTGGGTTAAACCACAGAGCCTAGGACTTGCCAATCAGAAGGTCGGCGGTTCGAATCCCCGCGACGGGGTGAGCTCCTGTTGCTTGGTCCCTGCTCCTGCCAACCTAGCAGTTCGAAAGCACGTCAAAGTGCAAGTAGATAAATAGGTACCGCTCTGGCGGGAAGGTAAACGGCGTTTCCGTGCTCTGCTCTGGTTCGCCAGAAGCGGCTTAGTCATGCTAGCCACATGACCCGGAAGCTATACGCCGGCTCCCTCGGCCAATAAAGCGAGATGAGTGCCGCAACCCCAGAGTCGGTCAAGACTGGACCTAATGGTCAGGGGTCCCTTTACCTTTATTTTAAAAGAAGCTAAAGCTGGTTTCTTCACAATCCCAGAATCCAGTTGTTTCAGGATTCCCTCTTAAAGCCCACCCCTTCAGCACCGTGCATTCAATTTGATGGGGTGAATGAGAATGAATGGGCTTACAGCTGCAGTCACACAAGTCCAGCATTGTTGTGGGAGGTATGAGGGGCACTCAAGCTCACATTTTCAAGAGGAGGAATAATGTATGTCCAGAAACACATAAAATTATTAAATGATACTGTGACCCATTTCTTTTAGTCAAACCATGGCTAAGTGTAAATGAGCTGTCCTGTTGCTGTTCCACTACCCAGAGCTAAGCCATGGTTTGGTTTAGCATTATGCCCGATTCTGGGCTCATGGTTTTGCTCAATCACACAAACTATGATTTGTAGCCAAGGTTTAGATTTGGCTTATCATTTGTCAGTGTCGGATTTAGGACAGTGCGGGCGGTTCCCCTGCACAAGTCGCCAAGCTATGGGGATGAATAATAATAATAATAATAATAATAATAATAATAATAATAATAACAATTCCTATATTTATACAGGTACCTACTGAGAAGATTGATTTTAAAAAGAAACTGTACCAAAAGGAATTATTGTGAAATTAATAAATATTTTTTTTTTGGGGTGGTGCCAAATCTTGTCCTTGCTCAGGGCACCATATTACCAAAGTTTGCCCCTGTATTTCTAGTTTGTCTTGGAAGCAAACCTTGAGCCTAGCTTTAGATGTACTGCTAAGCCAATCAATGGCATAATGTTTGCTAGCATGGCAGCAGCAAGAGTGGGGAGGGGTGAAGTGCCAGTGATTTTTCCTCTAAGGACACACACGTTCACTCACTCATTCATGCTTAGCCATGGCTTGGCTTACTGTTATGTGCAAACAGGGTCTATAAGGGACAACGCTGAAAGAAATCAAACAAGATTGTTGGTCTGTATACATCAGATGTGTAGATTTGTCTGTATAAACTTTTGAAAGTATACTTTAGGTCATCAGTTATCTGTGGAATAGGGAAAGCCAATTAGCGACATTTTAGGTTGAGTTTTCTATCCTCCTTTCCCTCCCTATAAGAACATCTGGAGAAATATGATAAATAAATGGTATAATTTTTATGCTGATTATTTACCTCTCTTGCAAATGTATGTTGATAAAGAGAGATTTGCATCTTCAAGATGTGTATATCAGCCTTGGTTGTGACTTAGGTGGAGCAAACCTTTTTATAAACTGATCATTTCTTAGCTGCGACAGTCAGATTAAAAATGATACTAGCCAGATCTTTCTCTGAAAATTAAGAAATATTGATACTCTGATTCCTTCCTTCTGAACTTCACTTATCACAGAAGAAATTCATGACTTTGGATTGCAGTTCCACAGTAGCAACCAGACTATTGAAATTCACAAATAAAGTATCCATTTGTTGCATGCAGACAGTGGTAAATTCTGCAAATTTGAAAGGAACAGCTCACACAACTTACTTCCGAGCTCTATTTTCATTGTTGAAATAAAAAGACAAAACAAAAGAAAAGAAACTGTAAAATTGACTAAAACAAATTAACACAAAGGATGGTCTTCATGTGAGCGCAATGTGCTCTATTATGGAGCTTGTAGTTCATACATTTTCTCCATAGCACTTTCTGGGTCAGCAATTAACAACTCAAATGCAGGACAGCGTTATACTCTCAGTTTCTATACCACATTTCACCATGTTCTGAAAGTAAGGAGTGACGTTTCATACATTGTGGTACAAGCAGACATTAGCTGCGTTCACGCATCACATTAAACCATGCTTAATTTTTAACTATGGCTTAATGCGAACAAACAGCATGCTGGTGGAGGTCCCTGCTTAACTCCTCCCCTGCTCTTGGGTGTGCTATATTTGGGGGAATAAAAAGTCGAGCCTTGGCTAGTCATATTATCCAAACCTAGGCTTGTGGTTTGTTTCTCCCAAACAAACCATGAGCAGTAAGCCAATAACAAACTTTGGCTACTACTTGTGGTTTGTTTAGAGCCACAAACCTCGACTCGACACATGTTCTGAATTCAGACACGTGTGTTGAGTCAAGGTTTGTGGCTTGTTTCTCCTGGCAGAGCGTGGCCAAGAGTAGGGGAGAAATGACAGATGGACCTTTGAGCACTGTGCACTAGAATGCTGCTTGTTTATGTTAAACATTTAACGTCACATGTTATTCTGGCCGGAGGGATATCAGTGGCACCTAAATACCTCAGCCCCCTTCCCACATGCCATCCATACATGGGAAGAATTGATAGCTGAAATATTACCAGGATTCTCAAAAGTCAAGAGACTTAGTATTGGTACATTTTATTTCCATCTTCCCTCCCAACATCAAATGTTGAGTAGGCTAGAATTAACCTTTAAAGGGGGTCATTAAGGGGAGTTAAAGGAAAACGTATGAATATGTGAATGAAGACTATCACCATGAATCAAAAAGGAGAACTACACAGTTCAGCTAGAAATAGAAAATCAAACTTATCATTCTGAATGTTAGCATCCAACAGGATATGACTGGTTCCATTCCCCTATTTTGCTAGAATACAATTAAACCCCCTTTGTTTGACTTGGGAGGTCAAATGACGCAGGACAAATGAAAATTCAGAAGTAAAACAGAAACCTGACTCTGCATAACAAGGAAAGGTAGCCACTATGGGAATTACTTCATTTAGTTTCTTACTCAATAGTAGGTGATGAACAAATATTTGCAGTTCTTTTTGAAACTGAAGGGATAAAGTTGCATCACTTCCTTTGAGAACAAAGCTCTAGCACATCAATTGGCAAATCCACACATATTTTTGAAAGTGTGAATACTTCTAGCAAGGGACACATAGAAAGTAAGGTCAGAAGACAAAGCTAAATCATATATTAAATTAAAACGAAGACAAGCACCTGGTAGATAATAGCTACCCTGCCCCATTCTTATTAGAAGCCATATTGATGTGAAAAAAGGACTATTCCATGAAGACTGATGTGATGCCAGATCACAGTAGGGCAGGGTGGGAAACCTGTGGTGTTCTAGGAGCTTTTGGAATCTAATTCTCAACAGCCACAGCGAGCATGGCCAATGGTCAAAGGGTATGGGAATTGTAGTACATAGGCTCCCTATCCCTGTTGCATAGGTTGCAGTCCAATCCTGAACATGTACACTCAGAAGTAAGAATCCCACTAAATCACACTATTGTAATATCTGGTTTCAGCTCATTTTGTAATTCACTATCTCAGGAACCCACCCACACGCCCTCCCTTTTTTTGTAGAAACAGCTTTTCTATAGACAGCAGCATTTAACCTCACATCTTTGCTAAACTGAACTAATACTCATTGTGTACAATTTATTTTATAACTTAAGCATAGTATGTAACCATCAATTAGTTAGCCCTTAATGAGTTAGCCCTTAATGAGTTAGCCCTTTTCAGATCCCTCCTCTGAAGCAGAAAAGGAAATAACATTACTGCCATTTAATGCGTTCAAATCAACAGCGAAAAAAGAGAAGCACGGTTAATTTATGAAACTTATTTCCTCCTCACTTTTGGTGTAATGGGTGACTACAGACTCTATAAAATGAAATTCACGACTCTTGGGCTCTGTACACAGACCTCTGTGCAGGGAACAACCAGAGATTCCACGTCTTGTGTTCACATCAAGTGTGGAAAAGAAGAAAGTAGGAAGAAAAATGAATTGCTCGCAATGAGCCTTGTTTGGACATGATACTAAACCATGGTTGAATGAGCTACAGTGAACCTTGGGACTGTTATCCCTCTTTCTCTTTCTCTAAGCTTTCACTTCTAGCTGTTTGTCATGTTGGAATTCAGATGATACAAACTGTTAATCTTAACCATGGTTTGTTGAAACAAGCCAACTTCAAACCACAGTTCACAAAGTTCGCTTGTTTTAACTAACCATGGTTAAGATTGACCACAGTTTGGGGTTAATATAGAATGAAAGCAGAGATTTTTTAATATACTCCCTGCATCTGTGCTGGAGTGGAGAGCACATAAACCAGATGCTTGCTGCAGTTCATAATGCTAAGCCATATTTATTTTGCAACTTCTTGGAACTGGCTCTGAAGTCTTTTTCTTGTTATTATAGTATTGGGTCTGTCAAGATGATCTAACTTTACTGATTCCCCAATGCAGAATGATTAAAAGCAATATACATCATGTGTATTTCAACTCAGATTCTGAGGTTCTGATCTACACTTCTGAGAAAGGACCTCTTTCACAGAAGTGGACCTCTGCTCCCATTTTCATTACACTATATTTCCCTGCTAGTTCACCAAGCTCCAGACTCTTACATTTGGCCATTTCCTCCTCCCAAAAACTCTCTATGTGCTGCAGAGGAAGGGTGTGAAGAAGAGAAACCTGCAGCAATTAATATCTGCCACTAGTTTTATGTAGCCCAAATTGTGGCGAGGTCTTCCTGCTCTAACATAACAGTGACTGAGCACTCTCCAAAGTCAGGTATGAATGAGGAATCAGCAATGCTTCCATTATATCTGCAAGGAGCCTGCGGTTTTCAAAGATTAGCTCGTATCAGGAACTAATTCCCCCACATACCCTAAATGAATAGACCATAAGGTGGCTAATTTCTTGGGGTGCCAAAACGAAGACAACTATCCCACCATTATCTTTTCACCAAGTGTAAATTTGCTGCAGCAATAACATTGATTTTAAAATGACCCAATCATTTCAATAGGAAATGATTACATTCTTTACCCATTTCCTAAAACTGGCACAGTAGTAGCACCTACTGGTTGCAATAATTTTAAAAATGGTAAATATATATATATATATATATATTAAACATATATCACATAATAAAATAAGGGGCTATTGACTGATGGTTAATATAGTAAAAGAATCTTTTGTCAGCTGTTAGCACCTGCCAGAAAAATCACAAGAGGGTGTTATTGATATTCAAATCTATTTTGCAATACGTACTAGATTCATTCTTATTCCAAAATATTATGTGTAGGAAGCTTTAGCAAAGAAAATCTATATTCAAGGAAGGGTGGTTGGATCACACATGAAGAGTCAGGGATGTGAAAAACTTGTTCATTTGTTTCCACAACGTTTCTGCTTTCTCTTCCCCTGGCCTTGGAAATCCATGGAAACTTCATGAAGAGTCTCAGATATCTTTCCTTCTAAAAACCGTATGTATAATCTGTATGTGAATTAGATTGTGCACCTCATTTCATATCCATCTCAAATGCTATTGTTTCCCATCAATGAGATGGAGATTCAGGGACACACTGAGATACATACAATGCTTTCCTCCCACACCCTTGAGATAAAATGAACAGAATCAGGCAGAAGGTGGATTTGGGACAGCTGCCTGTATCGACAGAACAGCAACATCCACACTAGAAACTGAACCTGCCAAATTACCACAGCATCCTGGACAAGGGGGAAATAGACAAGCCAAAATGGTACTTACTGGTGAATAGCTTGCAAGAATTTGCGCTGATGTTTCCTTACTTTTGCATGGTCTATCTTTTTCACCAGCTTTGTATTTTTATAAATTAACCATGTTTCCCTGAGTACATTGGCAGCTGCATTTTTCACCTGTTTTAAAAAAAGAAAACACCAGGCTGACTGAAACAGCATTACACGTCCCTTTGAGTCTTCCCTAGCACATGTTATCTATCGTAAATATTTACAGGAATGTCTCCTTCTGAGACCAGGTGCTGTAGAGAGCTAACGTAATAAGAGCACAACTGTCTAAATTCTGCGCCTCTGCTTGGCACTTGAATTAGTGACTATCCACACTTAGCATCTTGGAAATTCTGGTTCATACATTATGATGCAGTAGGTCTGATTAACATGCTGACCCCCTTCCCTTCCCCACTGCCCATGCAGGAATTTCCCTTCTCTCCTGTGTTGTCATGGAACATCTTTTTCATAGACAAGAAGAAGAAACATACTTGACATTTTGGATAATGGCTTAATATAGCAGGGTTGCCAAAAGTTGTTAAGCTTTTTTGCTAAATCTTTTAAAAAAGGTGAAGTTTTTGAGCTATCTTTAAGGAAATTTTCAAAACTCTCGACTTGCCATACGGACGGATTTTCCTGGATGTATATAATATATTTTAATTTTTTTAAAGCATGTGGTTAGGATAAAACTAGAATGCCAAATAGACAAGCATTGCTTCTCACAAGATCATTTTATCTGATCAGCACTCTGAGAGTACATTTCCACCACAACATCAGGAATTGTTAGACATTGAATGCCAGTCATGTTTTGTTTTGTTTTGTTTTACGTAGATGAGCAGTTGGGTTGAAGGACAACTAGTCAGACTAAACTAGCTGCCAGGTTGTCACTACAATCATATCTCATTTTTGTTCCGTGATGGAATCAAGGCAGAAAATATAAGGCTTCCTTGGAAGTTTCACTTCCAGGCACTGATCAGTCCCATACCTGCTTAGATTTACTAAGATTGGTTTATTACAGGCATAGGGAAACTCGGCCCTCCAGATGTTTTGAGACTACAGTTCCCATCATCCCTGACCACTGGTCCTGTTAGCTAGGGATGATGGGAGTTGTAGTCCCAAAACATCTGGAGGGCTGAGTTTGCCTATGCCTGGTTTATCATGTGCCTTCAGCTCATGTTCCAGGACCTATTCCACATATTTGCTTCTGTTTTGCTATTCCTTAAGAGAGACCTCACATCTACCACCAGTGGACAAAACACTCAAAGCTGACATGAAACTCAAAGATTCAATAATTCAGTAGCATCTTTCAAGATCTATCCCTAGAACTATCTGTGATCATGGTGAAAAACAAAGCAAAATATTTGCTTTTCATTACACATACAAAAAAACCCAAACCACACATTGTGACTTACTCTTTTAGTTAGCTGGGTATCCATCATGAAATTATGCACATGTTTTTCAGCTTTGGTAAGTTCTAATTTCCTTGCTACCACAGCTACCACCAGTGCAGTGCAACCAGCACCCTGGAAATAGCAATAAAACAAAATCCAAAGAGTTGTAATACCTTATTCAACAATGGTCACACACTATTGACGAAACAGGAAAAGAAAACAGTATGGTTACACAAAAGAAGTACATTTGTTTAGTGCAGAATGATATAATTTGATTTTATCAGTGTCTCTGTAGTTGGGAAGAAATTCAGTGTCATGTTAAGGCAGTCGTTCAGTCAATGCGAGCAATTCAGTTTCCCAGATGGAATTATCTCCTCAATTCTCCTTCCACATGGTATTCTGAGGGTTCTTGCAAACCCCCCAGAGCCAATTTTGGGTGGCACAGAGGGTAGCGGGAGGGAGAAAAGCTGTGTTGCACACAAAAAATAATAATTAAAAATTCCAGACAAGACTCATCAGGTGAATCCCACCCTCAGTAATATCACACTTTAAGAGTTACTTTAATGGCACGTTCAATCGCTTCCAGATCTGCAATTCTTCTCCCTCCTTCCCTCCACAATGGCCTGATTTGGATATTACATTAAGTGAAACCTTGGTTAAGCGTGAATGCACAGACTCCCGTAGAGGAGCTTATAGCTACTTCATTCTTTCCTATCTCTTTTTGCTGTCACACCATGTTATGCCTTAGTATGTCATCCCAACCCATCTGGTTAACTTCTATCCAGACTAGCCATGAGTTGTAACCAAGAACAAACCATGGTTTGTTGGAGCCTGTATGTTCACGCTTTTGGACTAAGCCAAGGTTTGATGTGCAAACCAGGCCACTTGGTCTCACAAGAGAATCTTCTTGCTCCAGTGATTCTGCACATCATTTTTGTGTCTGCTGTTTTCTCCCCCTGCCACAATGAGAAGGAACAAAGGAGGATAAAGCTGAAAGTATTGGCAATATGTTAAACAGCTCCCCGCTAGTTCTCCACAGAACGTTAATATTCTTTAGTTGGGAAACTAAGGACTGTAAGTTACAGATATCCTGTTGAAGGCAAAAGAAGTTGGGACTTTATAGGCCATAGACAAAGGGTAGGATAAGAGATGTGATTCTTCGAGCAGCCGATACATGCAATGGGGTTTTGGCACTGACACATAAACATCAGTTCCTTATTTGATATTAGAAGTTTTCAGTTTTCTCTGCTGGTTATGAAAACAAACTAGGGAGACTTAAACAAGTTGCATCATTAATATCAGTGTTAAAACACTACTTAACATTTACATTATAGCAATAATGAGCTTAACTAAGCCAATTTATAGTGAACTGATCAGTGTGTCTATTAAGGAGGGCAGTATAATTATATTAGGAACAAATCTAATAAAAACAGAAGCCTGTTTAAACTTTATCTTTGGACTTTAATAAAAGTCCTACCTAAAATCTAATTAACCCATGGAAAGTGAAATATTGTACAATCTGCCCTTTGCTCTACCCACAAGGGGGAAAGGCTGACATTCCATTAGTAACAGTTTATAGGGATTCTATACATTAAACATTTATTGACATTAATATTTGATTTGTATTGAAATACATTGCAGCTCTACAAATCCTTGTAAAGATGAATATTTGGGATGCTCTTCACAAGACTTTAATGAACTTTTCCTCTATAAGGTAAATTTATCTCATGCACACCCTCACAAATACATTTATAAATACGCTGAACAGCAGAGAGCACCCAATGGGTATGGTTCTTCAACCAGTTGTAGATCCACCTAACTGGAGTAGTATCCAGCCCACTTTTTACTACCTTGTCAGCAAGGAAGACTGTCAATTGCCGAAATCAAGATATATTATGTCCACAATATATTATATCTAACCCCTTTTCAGAGCCTGAATGAAACCATGTGAAATAAAACAGCCTAGAACATCTAGGAGAGTCCGTCATGGGAAGAAGATGTGCATAACAAAATACTGTAAGTCTTTCGTCAGGAAGATATACGTGCACTAAGGGATTCTCAGCACCTGCAGTAGCAGAGATCTCAGCCTTTGGAACCCCTCTCTCTCTCTCTCTCTCTCTCACACACACACACACACTGGTTTTTCTAGAAACCACCTACTTTTCTTTCAGGGACTGAATCCACCTCCAGTTTCCTGGCTGAACAATGTTGCATAGAAACTAGTTTCGGGAAATAAGGGATTGGCACGAAGCGTTATGTAGCTCTTTTTTAAAAGACAAATGAATAGCTGCACTTTTGCTTCCTGAACTATTGTGTTCCCATTTTCCCAACAATACAAGCTCTATTCTGTCTTCCATATACTCTGCTTTCCTTTTCAAGTCTACCCTCTCATTTTTAATAGGAGGAATCATACCTATTGGCACTGGATCAGAGTAAGGGCAAGTATAAATCCATTTTTTCTGGAAAAGCTTAGAACAAACTGTGATTCATGATATAAAGAGGTTTCTTTTTTAAAAAAGAAAAAAGTCAGGCCTCCATAAATGTACAAAAGAGCTTCAAAAACACGTAAATTATTTTTTGAACTCCACCGTTCCTCCCTGCCATACACGGTCTGTGCAGCGTATTCTCCAGAAGCTTAACCATTTCCAACAAATGATTATATGCTACAGCTGGTACTTCAATGACTAATTAACCTTCTGAGAAAGAAAGCCTTTGTTAAAATGTCACCAAGCTCACAATGAATAGAGGGAACATCTTGAGATGTCTAGGCGAAGACCAGTAGCTAGGAGTCCTGGAGTCCTTTAACAAAACACTATATATATATATATATATATATATATATATATATATATATATGGTACAAGATTTGGTTAAGCATGGAGATTTGGCTTAAGATGATTCATTTGTCCACATGCTAATGTAAGAAAAATCAGAGAGCCACAATGCTTAGGTCCAGAACTAAAAAGTACAGCCGACTGAATTCAAAGCAGGAGGAAAACAATCACAACTGCCTGCAGAAAATCTCACATTTCTATAGCAGTTTGGTTCTACAGCTGTTCTCATCCTGCTGCTTCCACAGCACATTGTGCAAGAAGCAGAGCATATCCGAATTTACTTGCGCTTTCCTCGTGAAATGACACAAAACACCCCTTCTTCTGTGGCTTCTAACTGTGGAAGGGCACTGCGGCATCCAACTCAGAATTTGGATTCAGAGTTGTGGTTCAGTTTCATCTTTATGTGCGGCACGGAATAGTTCTGATATTTACTAAATCCTACTTTCCCCCTTGAAAATCCAACACAGGGATTATCTACATAGGTACACATATGCTCACAGGCATTCCCTGGTTCCCACAGGGTAACCCCCCCACTACACACACTGAAGTTTGACTTGACAGAAGTATTATGTTGCACCCAATAGAACAAGCTGCAACGTCTGCTTGGTTGTGTGTGTGGAGGGGCAACAGTTTCTCCAGTTTGCAGATGGGCCCAGGGACCCAAAATGGTTGACAGCCCCTGATCTAATGGAACTTATAAAATACAGGGACAGGGTTAGCCACTTGCGCAGAATTCAAGACACAACAAAGGACGACGGAACTAGTTTAACTGAGAGAATATATCTGTCTGATATACATGAACATGAACCCATAATCCTAGTTGTGATTTGGAATTGCCATTCAAACAGAGTGCTGGTGAACAGCATTGGCTATTCTTCTACAGTTCTTCACGTCAAGTTGTTGTGAGCAGGGATTTTCAACCTGACAAATATGAAAGAAAAGAGAGAGGCTTCTTTGTGTTTATGAAGAGTTTGTTTGTCTCAGATTAGTTCTGTCCTATATTAAAAATCAAGCAGTGATAGGAGTTGTTTCTTTTTGTTTTGCAATGCATTTCTTATCAATAAAAACTTTGGTATGGCGTGAGCACATTTTTATTCTGAAGGTGTGTCCCAGAGAAGACTTTGAGAACCACTTCCATAATACAAGTGACAGATCTGAATCTTTGTCTTGGCTTGCATGTCTCATTTATGTATAGTTTTTGCTACTGTATATTGCTCATTTACATACAGTGGTACCTCGGGTTACATATGCTTCAGGTTACAGACTCCGCTAACCCAGAAATAGTACCTCAGGTTAAGAACTTTGCTTCAGGATGAGAACAGAAATCGTGCTCCAGTGGCGCGGCGGCAGCAGGAGGCCCCATTAGCTAAAGTGGTGCTTCAGGTTAAGAACAGTTTCAGGTTAAGAACTGACCTCCGGAACGAATTAAGTACATAACCAGAGGTACCACTGTATATAAAATCAGTGCATGCATTTCAATGTATGCAACTTGAGAATGAGTAACATGAAATACCATTTTCCATATCCTGAGTGAAAAAAGCATTTGGGTTTTCAGTAATTCTGCCCAGCAAACTCCTTAAAGACTGCAACAATTTGGACAAATTTTAATTCTTAGATATTCTTTTAATGCATTTTTTATTACAGGCCAACACAGCTAGTTTTCCTTTTTGAATGACTTGGAGAGTATTGAATTCAGCCATTCAAAAACAGTGTCCTAAACTGGAGGAAGAGGATTTTATAGCATAGGGAGGTGGGGCTTTATTTTCTGAAGGTAATTCCCTTCCAGCTACTAGGAAAAGCTACTTAATTTGACCAGTTTACTCTTTTTTTAACCTAGTACACTACCTAAAATTAATCTCCAGCTCTGCAAATATAAAAATTACCACATTTCCCTATGTGTGTTTTGCTTAAAGCTACAGAACTGCTGGATTTTATATCTGTTAAAAAATTGGGAATTGGCCAATGTCTATTTGTCTATTTCTTCCTCTTCGGATCTCTAGGTGCAATCTAAAAACTGCAAAGCACTTAGAAGAACCTTATATGATAAATCTGCTATCTTGTCCTACACTTCAGCTAAAGACCAATACCAATGTAAACTTTCTGGTTTCAACGCAAAGTCAGCCTTCCTCCCCCCAAAATTTTCCTTAACACCTAAACCTGATAAAGGGCTTTAAAGAACTCAAAAGTTTGATCACTAATTTGTGGCATTTTGCTGAGGTAATAAAGATATTTCCCTACTATTATTTGTTTTTCTTATGGCCCAACACAGCTGCCTTTGCTTCTCTTCTTCCTGATAGTGTTTTTTAATCCCCCAAAAGATATCTGTTTTTCAAAAGTTTTGCTTAAACTGTAGTCCCCACCCTCTTCCTTTATTTATATTATTTATAGTTATAGATAATTTTTAAAATCTTAATAAATTAGTCATAAGGAGAAAATACATTTTTTTTCAAACATCTGTTGCCTATCATTAAGACACACACTTCCAGAGAGCAAAATGAGAGAGCAGTCAAGTTTGAAAGTCAACTGGCTACGTGTTAGGTCAGGGGTTGGCAACCAAAGGCCCGTGGGCCAGATGTGGCCAGATCGCCTTCTCAATCCGGTCCACGGATGGTCAGGGAATCGGCGTTTTTTTACATGAGTAGAATGTGTCCTTTAAAAAAAATGCATCTCTGGGTTATTTGTGGGGCCTGCCTGGTGTTTTTACATGAGTAGAATGTGTGCTTTTATTTAAAATGCATCTCTGGGTTATTTGTGGGGCATAGGAATTCATTCATTTCCCCCCCCCAATATAGTCCGGCCCACCACATGGTCTGAGGGACAGTGGACCGGCCCACGGCTGAAAAAGGTTGCTGACCCTTGCGTGAGGTACTCTCCTTTATGACTCTCAGGAAAACACCACTGAACTCTCCCGCTCCTTCTAGATCTCTCAAGCAGTTTTGAGTTCAGCCAAATAAGAGGCGGATTTCTGTCTTTGCCCACAAAATACTCTTCTATACTTGCCTGTCCCTGGGAAAAGGTAGCTGACCCATTTCTTGCTCATTTCCCTTGGGATCCAAAGAAGAAGAAAGTAGGTCCGCTTTACAGACAATGTTGGGAAATTTAGTTCTCACCAGAAAATGCACAACAATCCGCCTTCTCCTCTGAATAAAATGAAAGGCCTGTAAGAATTTAAATAGACATTCCATTCATTCTGGGATCCCTAGGTGGAGAGCCAACCGAATGGGCCAGTTAAAAAAAGCGTTGCGGATATATATATATATATATATATGAAGCAATTATTGGAGAAATGAGAGCAAAATCCATCCCTGAGATAGGTTTTAAGATAAGTGAGACCTTCTGCAACAAGAAGCTGCAGCCTGGAAGTAGTAAACAGAAATGTATTCCATTAGGGGGAAATGTGTCACAAAAAAATGTGTATATTAGACAGAACTGGATACCAAAAAATGGGCATTTTAGGTGCAGGAGCATGCAATATCTAAATGTGCTTGGGTCTTGCTGACTTGCTGTTCCATGGGCGGAGGTGTCATAGTAACAAAGGTACCACTACAGCAGATAGAAATCTGAAATCCAACATGTGTATAAGGCAGTGCAAACTACTTTTTAATTCTCTTGCTTAGGGAAGTCTGTGGCATGGCAATGGCTAGCACAAGTTGTGCCTTAGTTTGCTCAGAGGTTGTTGTGCTGCACAATCACCCATGAGCAAGGAAGGCATAGACAGAGCAGAAAGTTGGGGAATTCTTTGCTCCCATGCTCAAAGCAGCCTCTGACTGAGAATGAGAGAGACTTTCAACAGTGAATCATCTCTGACTGGAATATTTCTATCTACGATCTTTTTAGACTTCTAAGGCAGTGGAAATACTGTTATATTGTTTATGTTTCACTGGTATCTACTACTTTCCCTTTCCCTTTTTAATTATTCAAGTTTTTATTACATCAGCAATTTTCAATTGGCCTTTTCTGAACCTTCCTAAAAGAAACGTATAATTCAATCCCTTATCAGCAAAGCTAATTATGTTGTTGATACCAAAATAATTTACATGGCTCTAAGAATTGAACATCCCCCTCCCAGAAAAAATGGCAGCCATTAAGCATTTTATCTCAATCATCAAAAAACCACAAAGGTATATAATAAATTCTTAATTTCTCCACAATGCAGAACTTGGTCAAAGTCACTGAAGCTTCAATGCTATGGTCCCTGGGAGAAAGTCTCAGGGACACGGGATACCTTGGGTCCTACTTGTTAGGATATAGTTCCATTCCACCTTAAAAGGGAAAAGGCTGTTGTGTGTCACATGCTTGTTTACTTCCAGCTTCTTGCTGGGAACTTCCGTTTGTATATAGCTTTTTTTCTGGCTGTTTTTTCTGGACACGGAGGCAAGCAGTCATGTTTTTCCTTTGTTCTGAACGTTGAATAAAGCTGTAAATATGCTCTCCTTTCTGCATCTTTCGTTATGGAGACTCTGCTGAAAGGGTGTGCACGGGTCTTGGAATGTCTCTGAGGCTCGTGTCCCTAATTGACTGATGCTGTTCCACGGGAGATCGGTGATCGTCCGGAGACAACTTGGGGCCTGCCTGATGCCTCCGTCTCCCTGGCAGTATCCCAATACTACTCTCTGACACTGGAGACAGAGCTATGAAAGTGAGAGTGATGTCGGGTCCCCACTCTGAGCCCAAACAACATCAGAGCTTCGATGTCAGCATGGGGCATGTGGAGAGGATGTTCAGGGACAGCTCTGGGGCAGTAGGGGGCATGTGGGCACTTATCCAGAGGCACCAGCTTCTCCAGAGGATTGGGGGTCCCAACGTGATGCCACACAACGTCCTCTGAATATTGAGGGGGCCCATCCCCTTCAAAAATATATATATTGGGGGCCGAAACTGCCTCAGCCCCTAGGAGTTGGTGTGCTTGCACTTATGGAAAGGACCCAAATTGTCTGGGTTCCCCAGCATCCCCCAAGTAGGGAAAAATTTAGACCAGTGGTTCTCAACCTGTGGGTCCCCAGATGTTGTTGGACTACAACTCCCATCATCCCTGAGCTCTGGCCTTGCTAGCTAGGGATGATGGGAGTTGTAGTCCAACAGCATCTGGGGACCCACAGGTTGAGAACCGCTGATTTAGACCATCTGTGTGTGGAAGATTGCAAGATTGAAACACTATCATTTGCAGGTAGTCAGACCATCAGTTCATTATAAGGCGTGTGTGTGTATACTAAGGGTGGGTGAGTCTGTCAATTTCTGTTTCTTTCCATCGCTCATTTTTTCCAGTCTTGAGTTCAGTTTTCCACATCAGTTTGCAATTTATTGATTTTTTAAAAGGCCTCATGAAAATTCTCCAGCATTTTCATGTGAATGTCTCCTAACAGGCACGTTTGTGTATGCAATTTTGCTTTATACACACATTTTGCAAAGCAAACTCTCCCTAATGTAGTGCATTTGATATGCTTCCCCACCACCACCAATATTTGCATTTCATGTACACTTTGAACCAAAATATGCATTCTGGGGGACATTTCTCACCTTCAGAATTGCACTGCGAAATTCCGAATAGTGTGAATTTTCATAAGCTGTGTTTTGGTTTGCAGATTGTTTTGGAAAGTGAAAATTGGGTAGGTTCACTTTTAAATGTCAAGTTAATCAAAGTGCTCCCCCATCCCTAGTATGTACTAAGGGCATGGACACGATTCAGCCTAGATACAATTTTGGCATACTTTTCAGCCACTTTCATTACTGCATCAAAGACCAATGAAGCACAATCTTGCACCTGCTGTTTGTGTGGCATCTATGTGACTGTCTCCTTATATGTAAAATGGGCAGGATTCAACCAGTGAGTTCTGCCAGTGAAAGCCCCACACAAGGATATCCACTTGCGGGTGGTGAGAGAACTCTAGGAACATTGTGCGGGGAGAGAACAGGGATTGTTCTGTCTGGCAAGCCAAAATGTTTGCCCTGACATAACAATTGCCTCTGGCAATTGTTAATTTCTCCCAGTGTTCTCCTGTGGCTACAATGGATGGGGGTCGTCAAGAGAAGAGACCCTCACTTTGAGCTACAGTAAGATAAAATATTGAGACATTAAGGGAACTGTGACCTGCCAGTGAAAATTTGTCTTATGCTATCTATATTCAATTCTTCATTGAATATCAGAATGTTGAATCTACTTCTCTGGAACACTACAAGCAAGAGAAAATCAAGTCTGCCATCCATTGTTGTATTCGATATCTCATAATCAAAGATATATGATCCCTGAGGATGGAAGTTCTATTCCAAGTTATGACATTTAAGCTATTAATAGGCCAATTCTCTATGAAACGTGGAACGGTCGTTCGAAAGCCACTTATATTAGAGGCTATGACAATATCATGTTGATATAAACTTATTATGTGCTGCACAAATCATTGCTTCCATTTGTTCACGTCAAGGTATCTGAGCTGAACTACCCACATAGTCGTAACATCGTATGCCTTCTCCTCGGGAATTGGTAAATCTTGCTTCCTCTCCACATGCCGTTGTTCAGTACAGTGGTACCTCAGGCTACAGATGCTTCAGGTTACAGGCGCTTCAGGTTACAGACTGCACTAACCCAGAAATAGTACCTCGGGTTAAGAACTTTGCTCCAGGATGAGAACAGAAATCGCGCTGTGGCAGCAGCAGGAGGCCCCATTAGCTAAAGTGGTGCTTCAGGTTAAGAACAGTTTCAGGTTAAGAACGGACCTCCGGAACGAATTAAGTTCTTAACCTGAGGTACCACTGTACTGAACACAGCTCTTTTGTTCCCTTTGATATGTATCCCTTTGGGAGCAGCCAGCAGGGAGCGCACACACCTTGCCTCCTGGCACTAGCATCTTAGGAGGGGGAGAGGCAAAGCGGCAGGGAGGCTGGTGCTGTGTGGATGCACCAAAAGCAGTGCTGACTGCCTCCACCATAGCGCCTGCATATGCCTGACTTTCTCACCACCTGGCCCTCACCTTCCAGGTAGGGAGTTTTGGGAAGTGTGTTGCATACTGTCAGCCCTCCCCGCAAGCTGACTCTGATCCTGTTTATTTTGCATTAATGGAAGATGGGCCCGTGGTGTTGCACAATTGCTCTCTATTTCATCAATGTCGCTGTGACTTAGTATATTGCACTCTTCCAGGTGGAAGCTCCCCATACTCCTAGATGATGATAATAATAATAATAATAATAATAATAATAATAATAATAATAATAATAATATATTCAGTATACCTGAAGGAGTGTCTCCACCCCCATCATTCTGCCCGGATGCTGAGGTCCAGAGCCGAGGGCCTTCTGGCAGTTCCCTCACTGTGAGAAGCAAAGCTACAGGGAACCAGGCAGAGGGCCTTCTCGGTGGTGGCGCCCGCCCTGTGGAACGCCCTCCCATCAGTTGTCAAAGAGATATTTGGCATTTAGAAAACATCTGAAGGCAGCCCTGTTCAGGGAAGTTTTTAATGTGTGACATTTTGATGTATTTTTAATCTTTGTTGGAAGCCACCCAGAGTGGCTGGGGGCTGGGGAATAATAAATCATTATATTATTATTATTATTATTATTATTATTATTATTATTATTATTAGCTGCCCATCTGACTGGGTTGCCTCAGCTACTCTTGGTGGCTTTAATGCTCAAGTAGGACTGCAGAAAGTACTCTAAGGAAAGGTAACAGGTACCCTTTTCTTCAACAGGAAGTAAACCATATAAAGAGCATAGCGCAAGATGATCCTTATGAGCTCCGCTGAATGCCCCCAGTCAGCATGGTTTGAAGTATCTCACATTCATGGATAATTCAGAATGCTGAAGCGATCCAATCCCCAACGTTAATGCCATCTCAGAATGCCCTTTGTCTTGAGCCTATCCAGGGAACCATCACCCCCCAGTACAGAAAATACATGACCGTATTATGTCACCCAAAATAATAACGGTGATAAATATAAGGCTATAATATTTTCTATGGAACGTGTTTAGAAGCGGGGGTGTGCACTGACCACAAGATTTGGTTCAGCATTTTGGAAAATAGCCGGCATCAATCTGAAGTGCTTTGTACATTGGTTGGTTTGCCTCAAGGTCCATCCGAATCAGTTTCATTTTCCCCCTTCCCTCCATTTCATTACTGGAAAAACAAAACAACCCTTTATCCCTTCTGGCAGAAGTAGATGGTATTTGCAAGCATGCTAACCCCTACAGAGTGGATAAAGTCTGCCAAATGACAAATAGATGCAGGGAAGTTCTGCCAGGTACCTTAAAAAAAGTTTTGATTTTAGCAGATACTTCTCTGCAACCTTTTTTTTGACATCTGGATTGCTAAGGTGCCCCAGGGACTCTGTTTTTTTTTTTGCTACCTCATACAGTTCCTACTTTGCCTCTGAAAAGCCCAACATTCCTTTGAGGCACTCCATTTTGGCTCAGGATTTAAATCTCATTGTCAGGTGGTGGTGTGGTTGCTCGAGAGCAAACAGGCAAGACTCCAACCCGTCTTTTCCAGACTTTAGTATCTGTACAAACCATCTTACAGTGCAGAGCGTCTCAAGTCCATTCTGCTAGCAGAATCTGGGAGTGGGCGGTCCTTATACCTTCCCCAGCATAACAGTCATGTGACCCCCATCCTTCTCCTCTCTCTGTGCGCAAACCTACCTACTGCGCAACGTGGGCGCTGGCAAAGGGGGACTTGCCTCCCCTCCCCTTTGCTCAGGCTCGGTGTTGAGGCTCTCCCTAGCATCTTCTGATCCCTGCGCCCCTTCCCCACTGGAGGCGGGGCTTCCCTCCTCGCCAGAGTAAGAACTGCTTCGCAAGGTCTTTGGAGGCTCCCTGTAACACAACTGCTCTTCCACCTCTCGCCTCTCAGCTGATGGCAGTTCCACTCATGCACACCTCTATTTACAATACTAGCTAACTCATAAAGTACACTAGAGACATGACACAATAGAAGAGTACAATTCCTTACTCCTGAGCATTTTTAAGCTTCAGGGTTTCAGATGGATATATTTCAGTATGCGTGTAACTCTCCCACTAAAAAGAAATGGGGCCAAAGGCGCTTATGTTTCCTTGGATCATGTGCAATATTACCATTATTTCTACAGTATTTACTCATATGCTCTAGTGTAATTGCTCCATAACTTCTCTTCACAGTATTCGGTCCTCAACAGCTGTGTTCTGATACATCCTGTGTGTGAGCCCTACACCATAGAGATAGAGAAAGAAAAAGACATGGCAAAAATGTATAGGACCAGTACAAATATATGCTGGAAATGTAAAGAAAAAGAAGGTACCTTTTATCATATGTGGTGGACTTGTAAGGTAATAAAAGCTTTCTGGGTGATGATATATAATGAAATGATAAAAATGTTTAAAATAACCTTTGTTAAAAAAAACCCCCCAGAAGTTTTCTTATTAGGAACTATAGGTCTCGACATTCCAAAGGAGCAGAAAAGACTTTTTATGTATGGAACAACAGCTGCATGGATGTTACTAGCCCAGAGATGGAAAGAAGACAAGGTCCCTACTAGAGAGGAATGGCAAACCAATCTGTTGGACTATGCTGAAATGGCAAAACTGGAAAACTCAGAAACCAAGAGGATAAAAACTGTATTTAAAAAAATGGGAAAAATTTACAAGTTATTTAGGAGACCACTGTAAGCGGATTGGCAGGATTTTGATTTCACTTGTAGTGTAACAAATACCATGGACAATATGGATTGATATAAAAGTTAGTGTATTGAAGAATATGCAGTTGTAAATCTTCTAAATAGGACCCCATGGAAGGGGTGGAGGGAAGTTGTGAGATTCAGAGGAATCTCTGTAGGTGGACATATATATGGATTTTTATAACTTTGTACTTGTAAAACCAAATAAAAATGGTTTAAAAAAAAGAGAAAGAGAGAGAAGGCTAGATATATTACATTCCCCAATCCACTGTATTTGGGTGTCTTTAATCTGGACAGTTTATGACTGATTCTTACAATAGGGCTATCACGTTATCTACCATGTCAGATCCTTCAGAGTTTTTGTACATTGCTTTTTCGATCATTTAAGGAAATTGTCAACAGGACAGAACAAACCCTCTTCAAACAGGGACAAGAAGTCCTGTGAGGGATTCCCAGAGGTTCCATGCAGGTACAATTTGTCACATAGAGAAATCTATGTGTAGTTAAACAGAAAGTAGCTGTAGCCACATACTGGTTTGTATGAATCAGCTAACACTGGCAGGCTTTCCACCCACCCACCCATTTGGTGGCCAGTAGAAGACCAGCTTAACCAGTAGAAGAAAGTGGAGGGACACCTCAGATCAATCCAATGCCCCTCACCCAGCCCGGCACAAGGGGGTCTGGATTGCAGTCTAAGTCTTCCTCCATAAAGTAGGCCACTATAGCAAATCACTATTTCAGCTGGCCTCTCCTTTCCTTTATTCAGTTCCACTATATTCGTTGAGGAAATTAGGGCCCCCAAATGGAGAGGGCATTATTCAGGATTCCCTTTACACAATTTTCTGGGCTGCCCCTTCCCGCCAAAGTCAGCTCTCACCATGGTCAGTCATAACCTAATGCTCCCTAAGCAAAACTACCATTATGTACTCCATGTGTGACAGCTCTTAAAAAGTGTTCAGAAACTCCAGCTGCCGCTGGAGTATATAAAAGTATATTAAAGGCCACTTTCTTCCATATATGCCCCCCCCCATGTGTCCTCTATTCAACATCCAAGGCCACTGCCAAAAAAAGTTCAGCAGATGTGTACTTATAACAGAAACTTCTTGGTAGAGCAGCCAGCATTGTTGAACGCCCTCCCCAGAGAGGTCTGCCATTTTCAGGCTCTTCAGAAAGCCTTTATAATGTATTTTATGCATACAAATTCTTTTTATTGGGATTGCAATGTTTTTCTTTTCATTTTAAATCATTGCTTTATCACTGATAAAGAAAAAATCAGGATACAAATTATTTAAAAATATAACATTAGGAGAACCAAAGATAGATATACCGTATTTTTTGCTCTATAAGACGCACCAGACCTCAAGACGCACCTAGTTTTTGGAGGAGGAAAACAAGAAAAAAAATATTCTGAATCTCAGAAGCCAGAACAGCAAGAGGGATCGCTGTGCAGTGAAAGCAGCAATCCCTCTTGCTGTTCTGGCTTCTGGGATAGCTGCGCAGCCTGCATTCGCTCCATAAGATGCACACACATTTCCCCTTACTTTTTAGGAGAGAAAAGTGAGTCTTCTAGAGCAAAAAATACGGTAATTTTATTATTATACTTGGCGTTTAAAAAAACACACCAATCCCTTTCTTATTACTGCATTTGCCCTTTCACTGTCACTGCATATAGCAATGAAGTATACAGTAATAATAGATGCATCCAGTGCTTTTTTCCCTAATAAAATGTTTAGGGGTACTCTCATTTTCCTACCCATACTGAAATACTGCCCCTCAATGAGGCCAAACTTAGATTCACAAAATGTTTAGGGGTATGTGTACCCCTGCGTCCCCCCAGAAAAAAAGCACTGGATGTATTAATGCAAAGATGTTAGAGGGAAAACCACTACAACAGTTTCATAAAAGCAAGATCACTCAGTCTATTATAAGACAAATTTAGAAACTATTAGGTCTGACATTAGAATTCACTGGAAGCAAAAAGAAGAGGCAGAAATGTGATGATTGCCATATATGACATGAGTGGTAGCTGACATATTTGATGCTCAGAATATCAACTTGTTTAGCTCAGTTTGTAAACATTTCCTAAGAAAAGCAGGAAGTGAATTCCCGAAGACCGTGCTCAGGAGTGTAATCCTATAAATACTGGGTTGGAGCCATGTTTCATCATGCTTAGAACAGACCCACTGAAATCAATGGAATCAATTATCTCAATCAGTATACTCTAACCATGATGGGAAGTCAGGGTGCAACATATTTACCTGGGAAAAAGTCCCACAGAACTCAATAGGACTCCTGTATAGACATGTACCGGTCTATGGACAGTAGTATACAAATGACCAAAGATTTAACAAACAATTTTACATTAATAATACGCGTTGTTAAACCAGTGAAGTTGTTCTGAAAACGATTCACCCAAGAAACTCACGAGAAATGTGGAAATTAAAACTAGGGGCACTCACCATTATTCCAGTAAGCAAGCAGACTCCTTTCCCACAGTATGTGTTAGGTACCATATCACCATATCCAATGGAGAGAAAAGTTATTGAAATCAACCACATTGCTCCAAGGAAGTTGCTAGTAACATCCTGTTGGTCATGATACCTGAAAAAGAAAATTATAATCTCTTTAACCACAAATTCTTCAACAGTGCTTTTCTTTTTTGGCTTTGAAAAGAACTTTGGCAGCTCGTTCCTTCTCAAGAATAGCTTTGTTCCTTGAAACATATGCTTAAGATGCATGTTTTGTCCCCTATGGGGCTCCCCTCAAATACATACATGAAGCAGCATATACAGTACATGTATATGGGTTGTTGCTATCAACGTGGACAACACTGATCTCCTCTTAGAGGAGAGAAGCACTTGGGTCTTGAGTTCAACAACAATTTTACTGATAATCCTTTCCATCTATTCTTCTTCTTATTATCATTGTCATTATCTTCCTCATTATCTTGCTTTTCTGCTCTCCCAGACACCGAGAGCAGTTTATACATGAGAAAATACAATAAATATTTGATTTTATTTATTTAGAAAATTTCAAAACTACTTAACATTAAAAGCTATCCAAGTAGCATACAGTTGAACAGGTGTTGGGAACAGGAGTAGGTTGAATCAGGAATTGCTCCACCCTTCACAAGCCAGTTGCACAGGTGAGCGAACCGGTCATAGGATATCAGATGATTTAAATTTACTTGCTGTAGCTGTGAAGGCAGAATTTGGAGCACCCTCTGAGTGCACTCCTGATTCTTCCTTTCCACCTTGAATTCAGTGCCTTTTGAATTGGCACCTCTTTTGGTCACTATGCAGGGCAACAGAAAAAGTCACTGAATTCAACAAACACCAAATTGAAGAATTGACAAGAAAGGAAGGACCAGGCAAATCTCAATTTTAGTTTCCCTTAATTTCTCATTTTTTCCTGTCTTAAGTTTAATTTTACACTCCAGTTTGCATTTTTAATAATAATAATAATAATAATAATAATAATAATAATAATAATAATAAATAATAATTATTTACGGTATATCCCGCCCTCCCCAACCAAAGCCGGGCTCAGAATGGCTAACAACAGTAAAAATAGCACAGTTTACATAAAATCACAGTCAATTAATTGAAATACATTCTAAAATCAGTTCAGAATCAAATTAATGGCAACCATTGGGCTAGAGTTCTATGAAGATTACCGAAGGAGAGAGGGGGTCAGACTGTGCCTTGGCCAAAGGCCTGGTGGAACAGCTCTGTCTTGCAGGCCCTGCAGAAAGATGTCAAGTCCCGCAGGGCCCTAGTCTCTTGTGACAGTGTGTTCCACCAGATCAGGGCCACGGCTGAAAAAGCCCTGGCTCTGCCTGAGGCCAGCCTAACTTCCCTGTGGCCTGGGATCTCCAAGATGTTTTTATTTGAAGACCGTAAGGTCCTCCGTGGGACATACCAGGAGAGGCAGTCCCGTAGGTACGAGGGTCCTAGGCTGTTGTATAGGGCTTTAAAGGTTAAAACCAGACCTTAAACCTGATCCTGTACTCCATTCATCACCTCTCTAATGCGAATTTCTCTTAATATAGATATTTGTGTTTGCAGTTTTCTTAATATACTCTTGGTTGCAAAGCAATTTCCCCTAATACATTTTGCATGTCGTTTCTACAAATGTATGCATTTTAATACACAGTTCACCCTAGCAGTAAATGCATTTTTTAATATTCGTCCGGACAATTTAACTGCAAAATCAGTGTGGATTTTGAAGAATGGCTGTGTTTTGGTTCTTATATTGTTTTGGAAACTGCAAATTAGATAGATTTGCCTTTAAATGTGAATTGGATCATATCTCTTCCCCAGCCCTACTTATATAGTGCACCCCCAATGCTTCCTTTGGAATGTGGCACCATGGCTTCCCAAGTCCAGCACCTGATGCCCAATGATGACATGGGAAGGCCAAATGGGATTGTTTTTCTCAAAACTATCTCATAGGCGAAATGGAGAGGCCTGGCGGATCAAATTAGGCCTGGAGGATCCCCACTACTGAACTAAAACATAATGTAACAACATATGAAACCATTAAACATAAGAACACAACAGAAAATAAAAACAGAAAACAGTGAAATACAGAAAAGGTAGAGAATCCAGTTAAGTCCAGTAAAATTTGACTATCAGGTACAGCACTCATCTTGCTTCAGGCCAAGGAAGCAGGCGTTTGTCTGCAGACAGCTTTCTGGATCATGTGGGCAGCATAACTAAACAGATTCTGGTAAAACAGGGCACCGTGACGAGTGCCAGAGAGCACGGAAATGCCGTATACCTTTCCACCACAGTGGTACCTATTTATCTACTGGTATGTTTTCGAACTGCTAGGTTGGCAAGAGCTAGGACAGAGCAACGGGAGCTCACCCCTTCGTGTGGACTCGAACTGCCAACCTTCTGATTGGCAAGCCCAAGAGGCTCAGTGGTTTAGACCACAGGGCCACCCACTCCCTAGTGAAATACAATAGAGGCAAGCTGAAACACTTCTGAAATGACATTGAATTCCACCTGACACATTTTCAGGAGGCACCTAAACTACATTACCTTGAGACTTGCAGAGGGAAAGGTATTCTAGATTACAGGGCCACCCACAGAAAATGCCTCTTTCTGGGTCATTGCCCCATACCAACCTGTTGGGCGCAGTGCCATAATAATAAATCCTAACATATCCAAAACATAGATCTATTCAGTATCACGATAAGCCTCCAATTAAATCCAAGTTAAAAGCATAAAAGCCCAGGAATTAAAAGAAAACAAGCTGTAGAAGACAAAGTTCAGATAGGTTAGGGGAATTAAAGAAGAATATATGCACATACTGTAGCTATTACTGGTATTACCAATTCAGACATTGCTAATCACAACAATGCTTAGCAGGGCTATGCTATATTTTAACAGCAGAATTAACTGAAGCAGTTTCACAGGTTTCGCTTGAGAGAAGAATCTTAATTATCAATGTCCTTCAGATGACTTTCCCACCATGTATGTATCCCTATTTAGTAACACACTGCTCTGTGGTGCTGATCAAACGTTTTCTCAGTTTTTAGCTGTAAGGCAAGGCAATACCCCAAAAAATGTGAATGATATCATACAGCTGTGATTTAACAGAACTTAATTTACTGTATTAGTAGTCTCATTGTTCTGCCGCAAAGCCATTAGGTTCATAATAAACAATTCTAAAGCCACTGACTTGCAAGCAATACCCCTGGTGTCATGAAAAGAATCCCTTAAGGACTGCTGCAACAGACATCGTGATCTTATAATCACCGATTCAACAGTGCACAGACTGACTTGCAGCAATGTAGCTGTTTCTGCATCATGGGAAAATTAAGTGTAGAGCAGGTCAGTCTTGTCGTGCAATTTGCTGAGCAACCTCAGTCTGGAATGTGCAATAAAAAAATATAAGATACGTGAGCAAAAAAAGCCTCTGTAGTAGGTGGTCTTCAGAAATAATTTTCCTGTAGTCCTACACTGTTTCATTCATTCATTTGTTTATTTGCAAGCCACTTTTCCACACACAAAAAATCATTCTCAAAGTGGCTTACAAGCAAGAAAACAATACATTCCTAAACCAAACACTGCAAAAATAATTTCATAATAAGACAGGAAAACGACACAATAGCAAACATAACAACATGCAAATAGCAAACAATTCAGAACTATAAAAATAAAAAGATTACATATACAGTAACAAAATAACAGAGGAGTTTTACAGTTTCACCTTGGTCCTACCAAAAACTTCACAATTCCTTTCATAATTCTTTTGCATCATAACCAACTATGTGCTAGGCAGTCCGGCTTCCAAGTTCTTTCAAATTGGAGCCTCAAGTGACCTTAGCAAATACATTATGGGATGACCTACAATGGTTCTCTGGACCCAAGGGCATTCTTTCAAAAAGCTGGCCATCCTTTTCCCCCAGTCATTGTCTCTGGATTCTAGAAATGTACAGCATCTCATAGCATCTTTTCTCAGAGTTCTTTGAGGCTCATGTTTCTAAGCATTGACAACGAAGCTGCTATCAAGTAGGGATTGTGGGGGGATTGTGTTTAGTTCACATTCGATGGTGAAGTTCACTTTCTGGAACAATATGAGAACAAAACACACAGCCACCCTTCAAAATTCGCACTTAACTGAATTTTGCAATGCAGTTTCCCAACCAATGTTTACAAAAATGCAAAACTGTGTATGTTAGCCACAACTGCATACAAAAGGAGACATTCACACAAAAATGCTTAAATAATTTTATGAGGATTAAAAAAAAATCTACCTATCATTGCAGAAATGTGGAGAACTAAATTTTAGATTGGAAAAATGAGGAACTGCGAGAACCAAAATTGACAGATCTTTCCATCCCTACTGCTGAACATGTCAAAGCTCCAGGTGGGGTTTTAGATTGTAAATCAAAAAGAACTGTTTGGACAACATTGTACATTGCTGTAAATAAAGAGGGGGGGACCCTGTCTTAAAGTCACTTACTTTCACTCACACCACCTAAAGGGTTTTGGTGGAAGAAGTGAACAGGATAGAATATTAAGTTGGGAATATAAATTAATTTCAGAGGAATTTATTTAGAGGGATGGGGTAATGAAGAATGGGGGGGGGTAAATTAGTTGAAGGGGCATTTATTTGGAGTAGAATCTGGATGGAAAATCAACTGGAGGTAAATTAACTAAAGATGAATTGACGGTGTGTGCTGGGCAGGTTTATCAATTTGGGATGGGGTGCAAATAAATCAAAATATTTTGAGGTGTGCGCCAGATGGATACTTGAAGTAAATTTATTGAACGAGTAACTGTAGATGAGAAATTAATTACTTTCTGTGAAAGGGGTGTTTTGCTGCAGCAGAGTAATGTGGGATCAAACAAATAGTTTAATGTTGTGGGTTCAGATCCCATCACTGTCTTGTACCCAGTTTCTTGGTCAAGTTATTTATCTCTCACCCTGTCTTCTTTACACACACACACACACACACACACTACTTAATTTTGCTTTCAACCACTCTGTTACCATCTTTGGTGATGGACAATATATAAATCTCTTACTAATAATAAACAAATGTGTGGCATGAACTGTAATCTGCCCACGTCCTTAAGCTTTCTGCTCAGTATGTGGGTGATTTGCTGCTTTTCAAATGTAGCACAGCTGTAGTCTTGATTACATTGATCTATGGAGCTTGGTATCATGTGGGATGATGGTATTGTTTAATTCAGTGGAATATCTAAAAAACATATGCAACAGCTGTGTATAGTCCACCTCCTGACCCACCAGCTCCACTGGCTGGCATTTGACCAGCTGGGTACCAGCTCCTGACCTGTCAGGCTCTCCCTCTTCACTGCCAGCTTTCCTGTAGGTACTGTATAGCTTGGCAGAGTGGGCAGCTCTTGTAGCATGCCAACAATATTCTTTGGACTTCTACTGTTTGGTTTATTGCCATACCTAAAGTGAAAAATGCTAAACCTCACTATTTGGACTTTATGTTGGCTACATTCATCTGTTGCTGTAGGTTATCCCTTTTGGTTTATTGGCACACATGAAGTGAAAAGTTTTACCTTCACACTGGATAATAGAAAGATTTTTGCAAAAGAGAAATGTCAGCATTCTGAAGACAAAGACATAGCAAAGCACTGGAAAGAAAAAGAACCATATGAAATGCTTCTCCTAGGGATTTAAATTCCTATGTACATATTTTGCATGCATATTACTATAGTTGCATGAACCGACTTCCATCTCCTGCCCTGAACAATTCCTGAGAATTCACATTATCTAAGCTTAAGTTAGGGTGCACTGTGCTTCTTTTGAATACAGAGGAAGGCTACTGACTTGAAAACGGAGAAGAGGAAAATGGAGACATGGCGTCTTTCATCATTGCTAGCTTTATGCAAATGCAAACACAGATGAGACAACAGGTTTCATTCAAAGTGCCTACTGTTAAGCTTTAATAGTTAATGAAATGTTATGACAGCTGCAGAGACAGGCTTGGCTTTTATATCCTCTACTGGATCTTCAGAAACACAACACAAAGGCAGGTGTCTGTGTGTGTGAGTGAAATTTACAACAGGAAACACCGTAAAGCAAGCTAGGGGCCTGCAGTTGGTAGATCAGCAAGTAATGTCAGTGTGGGTCATGCAACAGAGATGAGGAGTTAGCAAAATATGACTCATTTGTAGTCATTTGTTCTGCTGCAAATCCTCCCAATTAGCACCACAAAAACACAGAATCATAGAAATGTAAAGTTGGAAGCGACCAAAGGGATCACCTAGTCCAAGCCCCTGAAATGCAGAAATCTTTTTGCCCAACACAGGGCTTGAATCCACAACCGTGAGATTAAGAGTCTCATGCTCCACCGACTGAACTATGTGGGTAGACCTTGTATCATATCTGGCAAACACATACATATTGGGTTTAAATACTACCACATCGCAAAAGGTGGGAATTCAAGGGCAAAGGACAGCTCAATAAACAAGCACTTCAAATATATTTTACACAGGAGAAAAACCACACAGTGAATAAAAAGAAGCTTTTAGAAAGAAATTCATGTAACATTGTACTTAACTCCACTCAGGGATACTGATTGCATTAAATAATAGCGTGGAACCTCTAAACCACAGGCAAGCCATGGATACCTAGCCCACACTTGACATAGGATGTCAAATGTCAAGCAGGTAAAAACATGGGTCAGTGGAAAGCTGGATCTACAGGCATCACCAATCAGCATAATGGCAGCAACTGCAGAGTACAATGCCTTTGTAAGCACCATCAATCAGCTGATTGTTGGCCTTCTTCCTTTGCCCAGGCAGTTTGAACCACGTAGGCAAAGGAAAATGGATTACTTGACAACATTGTGACATCAGGTGATTTTCAAGTGGGAAGCCCCACTCACCTACTGAACATGGCTCATGAGGGAATTAAGGAACCAGCATACTGGATTATTCAAATTCCCCATCCCTGCATTAAACTATGTGTGACAATGTTTTCGGTTTGTGGCAATCATCTGACAAAATAAGTTAATTAAAGAAGCAAAATACATTGTTTGAAGCGTGGCAGATGAGCATAAAAATAGTAATATGATCTAAGGCTGCATATACAGTGGTACCTTGAGTTACAAACGCTTCAGGTTACAAACTCCGCTAACCTGGAAGAGTAACCTCGAGTTGAGAATTTTGCTCCAGGATGGGAACGGAAATCGTGTGCCGGCAGCACAGCGGCAGCAAGAGGCCCCATTAGTGAAAGCATGCCTCTAGTTAAGAACAGTTTCAGGTTAAGAAAGGACCTCCAGAACGAATTAAGTTCATAACTAGAGGTACCACTGTCCTGTACATTATAAATTTAAAGCACATTGCCCCCCCCCAAGAATCCTGGGAGCTGTAATTTGTTAAGGGTGCTGGGAATTGTAGCTCTATGTGGGGTAAACTGCAGTTCCCAGGATTCCTTAGGGAAAGCAATATGCTTTAAATACAATGTATGTACACAGTATTAATTAACAATGTTTTGCATTTTAAAAGCTGAGCAAATTAACTCTTGAGTAATGATGTTTTTTGTGAAAAATTTCCATTTTGTAACCTATTATCTATATTTCTAGAGGCTGGATTAGTACAGCTGGACTAAATAAACTAACCATTTGTTAAGTCTAGTCTACTCCCCTATTATGTTTGAAAGAAAGTACCAAATTACTGGCAGCTGACAATTCTGGAATAAATTGGTCCAAAAATCACCACGCACACTGCCCAAACCTCGTTCACAACCTGCAGGAAGACACCAACCACCAATTTGTGCTTGTGTTTCCCAGACACATTTGTTTGGCTGTTGATGAAGACAGATGACTCAGCCAGATAATTCTCAACTTTACAACGGAGCATTATATAATTTGTGGAATCTAACACTAGCACTTTTGCATTGCCACATCTCTTATCAGGAAAGTATTCTGGAATGATACAACACAGCGTTCAAAATTGTAAGAATGAAAAGCAGAAATATCCATCTACCAATGATACACTTTAATAGGATTTGAACTTTGCAATAGCCCAAGAAGGAGAAACTTCTGCAGGACTCTTCAAGCAAACAGGCACTGAGTTTTCCAAGAAGGTGAAAGTACAATGTGCACTGGCAGCGGATTATATTCTGGAGGAACTGTTCATATTAAGCATGAATAAGAGCAGGTCTAAAAACTATTCACTAGTAACTGAAATGTTCCTGCTCCTTCTCACACTATGTCACTGACTTTGGCAGGGAAAGAATCACTCATAAAAGTTGTTATTTATATTTTTTTAAGGCAATAGTCCAGATTCCTTTACTATCCTAGGTCCATAGTACAAATTGTAAATGTGGAGTCCTCCTTTCCCTTAATATGGCTCAAATGCACATTATGACTCCCAACTTTATTACTTTTTTGCTTGCAATTGTGTCTGTGGTGAGTGATACATCCCACTTTAATGGTTACAATAGCTGCCTGTTATCTGATCACAATTGCTACCCGTCATTCCTCCTTGACAGCTGTTTCACATTCACCTTAATGCCAACAAGTAAAAAAAAGAATTAAACTTTGCTTCTCAGCTTATCTGCTGCTTCATGCAGAGCTGCCTGCCTCAATTTAGCCTGATCAACACCGATAATCTCATGAATACAGTTCGCGATCAAGCACTTTGCTTTCTTAAAAGGTAAAGAGACCCCTGACCATTAGGTCCAGTCGTGGCAGACTCTGGGGTTGCGGCACTCATCTCGCTTTACTGGCCGAGGGAGTTGGCATACAGCTTCCAGGTCATGTGGCCAGCATGACTAAGCCGCTTCTGGCGAACCAGAGCAGCGCACGGAAATGCCGTTTACCTTCCCACTGGAGCGGTACCTGTTTATCTACTTGCACTTTGACGTGCTTTCGAACTGCTAGGTTGGCAGAAGCAGAGACCAAGTAATGGGAGCTCACCCCATCGCGGGGATTCAAACCGCCAACCTTTTGATCGGCAAGCCCTAGGCCCTGTGGTTTAACCCACAGCGCCACCCGTGTCCCTTGATTTCTTAAACAATAAAACAAAAATTACTGAGAAGATTAATAGACAGAAGGTAAATGTTGCCGGTGGTGGGGGGGAACAGACTTCCAGATATCCCCTCCCTCCAAAAAAATAATCCTGCAAAACACTACTGATTTGAGCAAAGCAGAGACCTGTTAAACGTTATACAGCTAGACTAATTATAGCGAAAACGGTACAGCCCACTAAATCTGAAACTTGTCAATTTGACACTGAGTGGAGTAACTAGCTATTAGACGTCCCCCAAAATAATAAATCTTCTGTCTTTTCATCACTCGTTTAAATAATAGGTGGTTGGAGAGTGGTTTCTTTTTTTCTTTCTTTTTCTCCTCAATACACTGCAGGATTTATACATATATTCTTCTTTTAATTCATTTACTGGCAGGTGATCTTAATACAGGGAAGAGGAGCTGTGTGACCTTCCCAGTCCTACCAACCAGGTGTCAAATGAGACGCAGGTACGCAGGAGTGAGATTGTGCAAATCTTGTGTCTGCAGGATTGGGCCCCCACCCAGAGCGCCTGCATCCCATGTGGCGTTATATGCCTGGTAGGGGGAAGCGAGGGCACCTGCTACTTTCCCATGCAAAGACTCTTGTCAGCCCCAGTATGAGTATGTAGTGAGCCTCAGTCACATGGACATGAACGAAAAGCAAAACATCAGAAAGGACGCTAAAGAACAGATCCAAAATATATGACATTTCTATGTAAACAGAGAACCCGAAACAGGATGCTTACAAGCACTTTGTGCAGTATGTCATTTAGGGATTGAACTGGGTACTTTCTTCAACTTCTACCCGTCAGGAAATATGTGTTGAAACATTAGTTGTAAGTACTAATTGTGGTTTTGTGTGCCGCACACTAGACGATTAGCAGTGGCACTCTATAACCTGCTTTGTTCCTATGTCATACTCTTCAGATAGCCCGTTCAGTCCAAGTAAGGATCAAAAGGAGCTGCCGTGATTGGAAAAGTTGTATGAATGAAGCTCAGCATAGCAAGAATCACTTTCAGTAACCTTTGATAGGATAAAGAAAGATAGCAATTAAAATACTGCTACAGTTATTACAGTGGTACCTCTGCTTACGAACTTAATTCGTTTTGGAGGTCCGTCCTTAAGCTGAAACCATTCTTATCCTGAGGCGTGCTTTCGCTAATGGGGCCTCCTGCTGTGTGCGCCTCTGGTGCACGATTTCTGTTCGCATCCTGGGACAAAGTTTGCAACCAGGAGCAGCTACTTCCGGGTTAGCAGAGCTCGTAACCTGAAGCGTTCGTAACCAGGAGCGTTTGTAACCAGAGGTATCACAGCATTAAAGGTAAAGGTAAAGGGACCCCTGACCATTAGGTCCAGTCGCGGACGACTCTGGGGTTGTGGCGCTCATCTCGCTTTATTGGCTGAGGGAGCTGGCGTACAGCTTCTGGGTCACGTGGCCAGCATGACTAAGCCGCTTCTGGCGAACCAGAGCAGCGCACGGAAACGCCGTTTGCCTTCCTGTCGGAGTGGTACCTATTTATCTACCGTATTTTTCGCTCTATAAGACACAGTTTTCCACTCTTAAAAAGTAAGGGGAAATGTGTGTGCATCTTATGGAGCGAATGCAGGCTGTGCAGCTATCCCTGAAGCTAGAACAGCAAGAGGGATCACTGCGCATCAATCCCTCTTGCTGTTCTGGCTTCTGGGATTCAGAATATTTTTTTTCTTGTTTTCCTCCTCCCAAAACTAGGTGTGTCTTATGGTCTGGTGCGTCTTATAGAGCGAAAAATACGGTACTTGCACTTCATGCTTTCAAATTGCTAGGTTGGCAGGAGCTGGGACACGAACAACGGGAGCTCACCCCGTCGCAGGGATTTGAACCACTGTATTAGCCTTCTGTATTTTATCAAGAGAGCTCCATTCCCTGAAAACTTGTTAAGGGTCACACAACATTGTTGTTGTGGCTGCAGAAAGGTGACCTAGCCACGCTTTTAGAAGTTGCTGAAGTTGCCGAACAAACACAGAGTGAGTGGTCCACTGTAGACGTTCACACAAAAGAGGGCTTCACACAGTTAAAGGGCAATTAGGCCATATTGCTGGTCCCACCTAGAGAGCAAGTGAGCTAAGCACTGATGCCTGCAGCATGGAAATCTATGCATGCAGACCTCTGTGTGAGTAGTTTTCCTCCTGTTCTGGAATGATAGAATCGTAAATTACTCCCTGCAATGCAGGAAATCACAATGGCAGCATCCCTGACAGATGACCACCCAACCTCTGCTTAAAAACCTCTAACAAAGGAGAGTCCAACACCTTCGGGGGAGTCCGCTCCACTGCTGAATACCTCTTATTGTCACAAAGTTCTTCCTAATGTTTAGGCAGAATCTTCTTTCTTGTATCTTGAATCCATTGGTCCTGCCCTATGGAGAAGACAAGCTTCTTCCATCTTCATGAGTCTGGCTTGGTTTTCCTATCCACAATTTCAACAATCCACAGTTCTCTGTCATCAAGAACTGTGGCTTGTTTAACATCAGAAATGAAGGTTTCCAATTTCTTCCTTGTGGATGTGAAAGGAGAGGAGAGGATGCATATGAGCCTCAGGGTTTCCATGTCTCATTCATGTAGCAGAAAATCATGGTTTCTCATTACATCTGAACTGGATCAGTGCTTGGTAAACATTATAGTCTGTAAACAAGTGAAATCAATCCCCCCTGAATTCTAAAATCCAGAAAAATCCAGAACCTCAAGCTTCCTTCACTGTCTGAAGGAACTCGCTATAACCATCACCCTGCACTAATGCCAGTCTGAGGGTGTCCTAATATCAATGACAGGAAAAGGAGAGGGCATTGCTTCAAGATAGAAATCCTAAAATAGGTAGAGGGTTAAAGCAAGAACTGGGAGCACTTGTGCCCTCCAGGTGTTGTGGATTATAACTCCCATTATTCTTGGCCATTGGCCATGGTGGTTGGGGCTGATGGGAAATGGAGTCCCAAAACATCTGGAGGGCCACATTTATGTGCGTTTCTTCATTTATGGGCCAAATCCAGGACACATTTCTTTAAGCTTTTGGACCTGGACACCATTTAAGATTGATCTAATTGTTTAGCTTATTCAGAAACTAGTCAACTAGCAAATGAAATTTGCAGTTTCTAGCCCTGATTGTTTGCTACTCAGTTGCAGCGGTCATGAAAAGTTGTTCATTCACACTGACACCACTAAATCAACAATTCCAGAAGGAACCCCAAATATTCCTGGTTGGGTGAATGAGAGCTTTAAAATCATCCTGGGTCATTTCACATTGTTAGCATGTCAAGATATTTAGAATGGTAATTTTTGCCAGTATATTTGCTCCTTCGATAATTCGGAATATAAACAGTAGTGTATAGACATAAACAAAGCATTTAGAGCTAACTGACTTGATGAAAGCATCCCAAATCCAGTATGTCACTAGCTGCAGAACATAAGCCGTCATCTGTTTCAGCGATGCCTGATAAATCATTCATCACATTTCTACAGGAGACTTATTTACTTCCCTGATGTACACAGTGTAACACCTCTTGGTGCTTCAGTCATTCTTCAATGACAGTCACTGAGTCATTACGTATATTGGAAAACAGACCATGAATCCAGCGGCAAAGAGGAAAGCACCCCATACATTTTATTTTATGGATGCTCAGTTTAAGACAATATACTGAGGGAATGAGGATGAAAAGGGAGAACCCAAAGCTTTAATTCAGTTCTGAGGAAATGTTGAGGAACACTTAAAAGAAGTCTCATGAGAGGGAAGCAAGCTTGTTTTATGTTAACTGATCATAAAACGAAAGGCTTTCCAAACAAAGATTTGTTTATTTTTAAGTACAGTGGTACCTTGGGTTAAGTACTAAATTCATTCCAGAGGTCTGTTCTTAACCTGAAACTGTTCTCAACCTGAAGCACCACTTTAGCTAATGGGGCCTCCTGCTGCCACTGTGCCGCTGGAGCATGATTTCTGTTCTCATTCTGAAGCAAAGTTCTTAACCTGAAGCATTATTTCTGGGTTAGCGGAGTCTGTAACCTGAAGCGTATGTAACCTGAAGCGTATGTAACCTGAGGTACCACTGTAAGCAGGACAGAGTCTCAAACAAAGATCATAGAACTGTAGAGTTGAAAGGAACCCCAAGGGTCATCTAGTCCAACCATCTGCAATGCAGGAATCTCAGCTAAAGCATCCTTGGCAGATGGCCATCCAACTTCTGCTTAAAAACCTCCAAGGAAGGAGAGGCCACAACCTCTTAAGGTCGACTGTTTCACTGTCGAACAGCCCTTGCTGCCGGAAAGTTTTTCCATATGTTTAGTGAGAATCTCCTTTCTTGTAACATGGAAGCAAATGGTTCGAGTCTTACCCTCCAGAGAAGAAGAAGAAGAGTTTGGATTTGATATCCCGCCTTTCACTCCCTTTAAGGAGTCTCAAAGCGGCTAACATTCTCCTTTCCCTTCCTCCCCCACAACAAACACTCTGTGGGGTGAGTGGGGCTGAGAGACTTCAAAGAAGTGTGACTGGCCCAAGGTCACCCAGCAGCTGCATGTGGAAGAGCGGAGACACGAACCCGGTTCCCCAGATTACGAGACTACCGCTCTTAACCACTACACCAGGAGAAAACAAGCTTGTTCCCTCTTCCATGTGGCAGCCTTTCAGATATTTGAAGATGGCTCTCATATCTCCTCTCAGTTTCCTCTTTTCCAGGCTAAACATGCCCAGCTTCATCAACCTCTCCTCATAAGGACGTGCTCTTCCAAGCCCACATTCCTGTCTCAGGGATGTCTATAATGGCTTGGCCATGTGCATAGAATGGAAGGTGACAGCATCCGTGAAGGTGGCAGGCTCCTCAAGGCCATGCTCTGCAGGGAGCTGGCTTCAGGCACTAGGCCTGTAGGCAGAGCAACTATGTGTTACAAAGATGTCTGTCTGTAAATGGGACATGAAGGCTGTATGGGAATCCCTTGAAGGTCATCGCAGTACCTGGAGACAGAAAGTCAGGTTGTGTATCCAGAGGATGAATGACTGCTGGGAGGAGCACATAGAGAAGAAACACCAGGGTACACCTGTAGCAGCAAAACTGGACACCTTCATCCGCCCCACCTGCAATAAAACATATCTCTCCCGTATTGGTCTCCACAGCCACAGCAGGCGTTGCAATTCTGCAATAGTTTGACTTTACCAGCAAAGGCACACTCTTACATTGTTTCCCGAGGCAGGTGGATGCCAACAAGTACAAATTCAATTCAATCGTGAATTAGATGGCTAAGTACAAAGGAGCAGATACCTTTTAAAAATAGCAATGTTTACAAATAGGGATATCGTATCACTCCTTTCCTTCTACCATAATCCTACAACATTTAAGTGAAGCCTTTCCTGCGGTCCTTGAAAGCAAACAATGAAAGAGCCAAGTATGTTTCACCTGGAAAAGAGGAGAGTGAGAGAGGATAGCCATCTTCAAATAACTAAAGGGTATGGAAGACGCAAGCTTGTTTTCTCCAGGGGCATGGAAGATGCAAGCTTGTTTTCTCCTGCTCTGGAGGGTAGGAGCTGAACCAATGACTTTAAGTTATAAGCAAGGAGATTCTGACGAAACATCAGGAAGAACTTTCTGATAGTAAGAGCAGTTGGACAGCAGAACAGGCTCCCTCAGGAGGTTGTGGACTCTCTTCCTTGGGAGGTTTTTAAGCACAGGTTGGATGGCCATATGTCTTGCAGGCTTTAGTTGAGATTCTTGCATTGCAGGGAGTTGGACTTGATGAGCCTCAGGATCCCTTGCAACTCTATGATTCATGCATTTGGATGCTGAGAATAATAATCACACAAGCATGCTTGTTCCTCCCTCTTGCCACTGTTCTCATTGCCAGTCCTGCACAAGTTGGAGGGTGACTGTGTGAAGTGGGGAAGCCTTCTCTACTTGTGGAGTGTCAGGGAACTGCCATCAGGGCCGGAGGGAGAGAGCGGGCTCCAGAGGGATTCCAGAGAGCGTCCCGGGATGGGGAGAGGCAGCCCAACTTCTGGGGAAGGGAATCAGCGTAGCACCAGTGGAGAAGGGGGGCAGATGGGGGAATCGGCGAGGCGGTCCCATGACTCCTTGCCGGGGACCAGAGGGGAGAGTAAGGGTCCTCCACTGCCCACGCCCTCCTTGCGCAGAAGGCATCCGCGCAGGGAGAGTAGGCGGAGACTAGGCATCAAAGAGCTTCTTTGCTGGAAGAAGTTCAAGAAACGCCCACTGACGGATTCTGCCAGCGATTGAGACAGCCACGGGCGAGTGGCTGTCCAGACAGAAAAGGTTCACTCAGGCAACCCAGCCAGGTGTATAACCCACTTGCCCTCTAACTTGTGGAGGTCAATGAAAGCGTGGGTGGAGCTAGCATGCCCCTTCTTTGTGGGCCATCCTCATGTTACATGATTATTAGACACAGCAACAGAATGCCTAAAGAGGGCCATTGTTTGTGGGGAAATCACTTCAACTGATTATGGTCCAGAAGACAAATACAAACACCCCCCCCCCCGTTTCAATTGTTGTTTAAATTATTATTTTAAAACCATTCGCAAGACAGTGGATTTCCAAGCCGCAATCTCACCCACTCTAATAATTCTAGGCTACTAGCTGACATACAGAGACATCATATATCTCCCTGTGCACATGCCGTTATTTCCAAAGAGGCCAAAGATTTAGTTTCTTACGCATCATCTCTCTCAAAAACACGAGAAACTTCAGTGCCCTAGCGTGAGCTACAGAGATAAATAAAACATAGTTCAATTGTTCCTCCTCTGCTCTCTGTGCTCTGGTGCCCTTCTCTATCCCCTCTCTGAGAACACTCCTTTCCTTTGCAAGAAAAGCGGGGAAGATGCAAGTGAAATTGGTAGACTGCTTTTCCTGCAGCAGACAAACCCCCCAGCAGGATTAAAAAGGAGACTTCACTTTCACATAGTAGAGATGAGAACGAAGCAATATCTCTGCTTTTTTCAAAGCACAGCCAGAAATTATTCTGAACTCTTATGAATGAATGAAAACACTTCTCGCTGCATTCATGACACAGCAGCACATCAAATCACCCTTGATATATAGAACAAAAAAAAAGCAGTTCAAACATGCGTCTGTTCAAGCAGGCGTTTGCTGGCCCGAGACATTTTGGCACTGAGGCTAACCACAAAATGGTATCCCAAACCCTGCCAGGGAAGAAAGGGCAAGTAAAGATATTCGTATCAGGAACGGGGGGGGGGGGAGACCAGCAGTGTCTCCTATTCACCAAGAGGCCAGTCTAGAGGTCACTGTGGGGGCTGCCCAGGAGGTGGCAGATCTGGCCTCCAAGGAGCATGCCTCAGCCATTGCTGCCACTGCGGTAGTGGGTGATATATTCCTTGGAGGCCAGATCTGCTGCCCCTGTGGATCCTGCTGCCTGAGGCAGCTGACTCATGCATGGCACCTTGCCTCATGCATGGGCTGGCCTTCAAGGAACATAGCAAGCTTATTGTTTCTAATTAAACTTGTTTCTAAAATCAACTGCTACTGTCTTACACCGGGCACATGGAGTCTTTTTCAGATGAATGGTCACACTGTTTTCCAGTAAACCTTTCCAGGGTGGAATATGGTATGGATGAGTTGGGCCAGATGCAAAAGTAGGAAGAGTAATGAATGTAGTTTGTAAAAGTAGATTGTGCAGAGGCTGGTTTCTACACAGACTCATGAAATCCTCTCTAACTTCTGCCCAGCCAAGCAAGAGCTATCAGAATTCCAGGACACATTCTTGACAGGCACTCAAGGAAGGTGTGACTCAAGAAAAGTGTGTCAGTGCCTGGTGCATACCCTCCAACATTTCTCTGATGAAAATAGGGACGTCTTATTCAACAATAACAACAATTTTATTTATATCCTGTCTATCTGAGTGAGTTGCCCCAACCACTCTAGACAGCTTCCAACAAATATAAAAACATAATAACACATTAAACATTAAAAAGTCCCTATACAGTGGCACCTCTGGTTACATATGCTTCAGGTTACATACGCTTCAGGTTACAGACTCCGCTAATCCAGAAATATTACATCGGGTTAAGAA
This sequence comes from Podarcis melisellensis, assembly GCF_964234715.1. NCBI lineage: Eukaryota > Metazoa > Chordata > Lepidosauria > Squamata > Lacertidae > Podarcis > Podarcis melisellensis. The sequence goes on from NC_138543.1 coordinate 20,535,736, forward strand.
CTTTGGTTCAGGATGAGAACAGAAATCATGCTCCGGCGGCGGCGCGGCGGCGGGAGGCCCCATTAGCTAAAGTGGTGCTTCAGGTTAAGAACAGTTTCAGGTTAAGTACGGACCTCCGGAACGAATTAAGTACTTCAGGTTAAGAACAATTTCAAGTTAAGAACAGACCTCCGGAATGAATTAAGTATGTAACCAGAGGTACCACTGTATAGGACTGCCTTCAGATGGCTTCTAAGGATTGTATAGTTACTTATCTCCTTGGCTCAGGAGTTACATAACTCCATACTCTCCAACATTTCTCCAATGAAAATAGGGATGTCCTAAGGAAAAGCGGGACATTCCAGGATCAAATCAGAAACAGAGATAGCTTCTGTAAATCTGGGACTGTCCCTGGAAAATGGGATGCGTGGGGGATCTGCATGGTGTGGCTTGGGAGGAGGTGGGTGGCTGGGGAGGGGGTGGCCTAGGGAAAGCCCAAAGAGTCTGTCAGAAAGGCCTGGAAATGCCACCTCCCCCCCCCCAGACCCGAGATTCCCCACCCCAGCTTTCAATGAATGCATTTCAGTTTATTCCTCCCCCAAGACTTCATACTTTAGGGTGTATATTGATGGTTCCATTTTTAAAAAAACAAAATGCTGTTTCCTTTTAAAATCACATTCCATTTTAATACGTAATAACCACAGATAATTACACTAAAATGAAATAACATAATTTTACTTCTGTGAATTATGAAACATGATTAAGAAACAATATCTGCATTAACAGGTTCCTTCATATGTTCCAGAAATGTACAGGTTTTTTGTTTTTTTGTTTGTTTAGGATGTTTGTATTCTGTGTGGAGTAACAGAATACTGAATCCAGCTGAAGCAAAAAGAGAATGCTAGTAGCTATCTGAAGGACAAAGTTTCATATCTCTGAGTTAGCAGCTGAGAAAGTTTATGCAGAAGGTTGACATTCGAGAAGGGAACTTGTGCCTAATTCAATTTAATGAGAGGTACTGTGGAGCTACACTATAATTTATGGAAATCAAGAAGACAGAATGGAATAAGGGTTGTCCTAAGAGACTGTAATGTTCTAAAGTAAGTTAAAACCATTATAAACAAGACATCCATTGCAACTTTACCATGCAGGCTGACTGCAAACTAAGTTGCAGGATAGATCTCAGAAGTCAGGCCATTTCTACCATGGTCTACTTAGTGACAATCTGTATAAAAAAACACAAACACATTTGTTGCATAGTTATTATGTGAGAAATCAAAATCCTGGTATTTGTTTCCCCAGCTGATAAGAAAAATCCTTTTATTTATTTTTGTCTCTTAATGTATCATCTCATACATTTTGCTTCGAATTTTCATTCGGTTTCTATACATGATCCACCAACCCTTAGCCTGGCTTAAGTTGCATCTGTACCAACTGTATTTCATATACTAATGCAATTCACACCACATCCTGGCTTCAGTTGCTGCTTAAAGCTCCAATGGCACTAGGAATACCTCAAATAGGTACTTTTGCCGTTTGGAGCGTTCTACATCATGGAAAGCATTGTCTGTCATAGGGCAAAGAACAAAAAACTCAAGTGAGCTTTCCTCTCCCACAAAGAACAAGACACATGTGGATACATCAGAGTATAGAACCAGTGAACTGTCCCAATATATAGGTGGTCTGATACTGCAGAATAATTGTATGATGTCTGAAAACGGCCAGCAGCAGATACGCAGGAGGAAGAAGAGTTTGGATTTGATATCCCGCTTTATCACTACCCTAAGGAGTCTCAAAGCGGCTAACAATCTCCTTTTCCCTTCCTCCCCCACAACAAACACTCTGTGAGGTGAGTGGGGCTGAGAGACTTCAAAGAAGTGTGACTGGCCCAAGGTCATCCAGCAGCTGCATGTGGAGGAGCGGGGAATCGAACCCGGTTCACCAGATTGTGAGTCCACCACTCTTAACCACTACACCACACGGACTACCCACTTCTGCGCTCACAGCAACTTGCAATCCCCGGTGGCAGTGCTGCAATGGAAAGTCTTGCCCTCCCTTTCACATTTACAAAAGAGCTTGGCAGGAAATCCCAACGTGCTTATCTGTCCTCACGCCCTGGCCAAGTCAATACGTTTAGCACTGCACCCTAATCAATAAAATTAATAAAGTATTTTTTAAACAACTAAAAAGGTGCCCTTGATTTTCAGGCAGCCCATTTAAAATACGTTTTCTAATAAAAGAATGTATAAAAAACTGAAGACGGCACACGCTTAGAACAATATTCGTCTTTCACTTGCTCCCATGGGAGGAATTGCTTCTTCTAAGATGGTTTATGCAACACATATAGCTATAACTTAAGAAAAGCAAAGTAATCATACGGTTTTCTTCAGAGCGAACACAGTCACTTAAGATTTCTTTATTCAGGTGACTGCTCTTTGTACTGCTGCTTTATTTTAAAAAATATTACCATTTAAATTTAAGTTGTTTTTTTCTCAGTTCTGTAACCTAACATGTTTTGAAGGAAGAAGGTTCAAGTTAGCTATAACATCAATATGTTAATGTTCACTAGCTTGGTAACATGGTACAGATAAGATAGACCCGCCCACACCCAGATATTACTGGACTCTAGCTCACATCACTCCAGCCAGCATTCCTAATGGTCAAGGATTTTGTCAGTGAGCTGTGGCTGTGTTTAGGCCCTGGGTGATAGCCAGGAGGCTGCGAGGGAATGTGCATAAGAGAAACCACAGAGCCTAGGACTTGCCAATCAGAAGCTCGGTGGTTCAAATCTCCACGACAGGGTGAGCTCCCATTGCTCGGTCCCTGCTCCTGCCAACCTAGCAGTTTGAAAGCACGTCAAAGTGCAGGTAGACAAATAGGTACCGCTGTGGTGGGAAAGTAAACGGCGTTTCCGTGCGCTGCTCTGGTTCGCCAGAAGCGGCTTAGTCATGCTGGCCACATGACCCGGAAGCTGTACACCGGCTCCCTCGGCCAATAAAGCAAGATGAACGCCGCAACCCCACAACTGGACCTAATGGTCAGGGTCCCTTTACCTTTAACATTCTACATATAACTGTGGATTTCAGCAACATTTATTGTTTCTGCTTTAGTTTTCTACTGCTTGGAGATTTGCAAATATTACATATATAGATATATATGTGCACATTTGTACCAAAAGGCCCCCAGAGTGGTTTACATACACTCAAGTAAAACAAGCCATATATGCTGAACAGTATAGAAATAGTCTCATTCATTAATAATGGTAATAATAATATTAGGAGGAGGAGACCAGCAATACAGGGAGGGCACCAAGTTTCCATCTCTTATTAAGACAGGGAAACAGATCCATTCTCCTGCACAGGCAGACAACCAAAGCTAAAATTCTCTTCCAACTAATGTGGCATTTCTTTCCCAATTGCTATGCAAATTTACATCAAATTTTACTCTGGAAGTAAACATCCTTCTAAATTCTGCGCTAAGGTAAAAATTGATGTAAACATGACTATATCTGCTCCTGCCTTCCTAATCAGCTAGTGACAGTAAGCAGACAGTATATTTCCTGCTTCAATCTGGCTTTATAAATCAGCACTAATTTCCGTAATTTGTAAAAAGTGTTTGAATTACAGAAGCTTCATGCCAGCATTTTCTCATTGTCTATTGTTTTGTTTTGTAACTATAAATCCTTCCACATCAAGAGTATCTTAATGAATGTGTAATCTAGGATCTCTGAACGCTCTGAACCATTCAGAATTGTTTCTAGCAATTAACCAAAGTTCTTTTACAATGCATTGCATATTCTCTCTCTTCAGTGATGGTGCCGTTGCTCCACTAGAGCACCTATTGATGTTCATACAAGGAGAGCTTCACACAATTAAGGGGCGATTAGATCACATTGCTGGTCCCAGCCAAAAAGCAAGTGAGTTAAAGACTGAAGTCTGAAGCATGGAAATATATGCATGCAGACCTCTGTTTGGGTAGGTTTCCTCATGTGTTGGAATCATAGAATTGCAGAGTTGGAAGAAATTGCGGGGTCATCTAGTCCGACTCCCTGCAATACAGGAATCTCAACGAAAGCATCCATGACAGATGGCCATCCAACCTCCAAGAAAGGAGAGTCCACCATTTTCCGAGGGAGTCTGCTCTACTGTCAAACGACAAATGACAGTTTAGTTGGAATCTCCTTTCTTGTAACTTGAATCCATTGGTTCAGGCTCTACCTTCTGGAGCAGGAGAAAACAAGCTTCCTTCATCTTCCATGTGACTGCCCTTTAGATATTTGAAGATGGCTATCATATCTCCCCTCAGTCTCCTCTTTTCCAGGCTAAACATACCCAGAGCTCCTTCAACTGTTCCTCATAAGGCTTGGTTTCCAAACCCTTGATCATGTTGGTCACACTCCTCTGCACACATCCCAGCTTCTCAATAGCCTTCTTAAATTGTGGTGCCCAGAACTGAACACAAAGAAGAATAGAGTGGTACTATTACTTCCTCTGATCAGAACACTATACTTCTGTTGATGCAGCATGGAACAGCATTAGCTTTCTTTTGCTGCTGCCTCACACTGTTGCATAGCTGTCAAGTGTCCCTTATTTGGCGGGACAGTCCCTTATCCCAGCGCCATGTCCCGCTGCTGTCCCTTATTGATGAGGCTTCATTTGGCTGCTGGCTGGGCTTTCTGCCTTTGGCTCAGAGGGGCTCAGAAGTTGAACATACCTGTGCCCAGAAAATCCCTTATTTTGGCTGCTGATCTCTTATTTTCGAGGCTGCTGGTCCCTTATCTTCAAATCTGTAAGTTGACAGCTATGCACTGTTGTCTCATGTCGAGCTTGAAACCCATAACCAGAAACCTGTCTGATCAGGGGTCCAGAATGTGTGGAAGCCTTAACACCCAAAGGTCTACATGTGTAGGCTGCCTTGCTGCAGGTATCTGATCTTAATATGAAGATGTTGAGGTCAGGGCTAGAAGAAAGTTCCATTTTACCTTCAGCCTATGTAATTTCTTCTGCATGTGCTGAACTTACATTACAGACTCCTTTGGCTATAAAGACTGATACGGGAGAGACATGTTTTGTTGCAGCGGGGGCAGATGAAGGTATCTGGTCATGCTGATGCAGGTGTACCATATTCACACACTTGCAGAACTTATGCTGAACATGACTTACATGGGGCATGGTCAGCGGGTGATGGTTAATATTGCATCTCTCCAAAAAAAAACCCCTGAGCTGCTGGTAGAACAATCTGCTCACTTTGTAAAAGTGTGTGTTTCTATGTAGATTGCAACTGTTGTCCACTATAAAGGCAGTCCCCAGCAAGTGTCAAAGGAGGAAGCCACATTTTATGAAGCAGCCATTTTGAATCCCCCCAAATTCAAAAAGCAGATTAGAACAGGGCTCTCTGGAGGTACCAAAATGGCAACTGCTACTATTCTCTTCCAGCCAAGGAATTTTAAATCGCCTCCAAAAAAACTTGCTGAAACAATACAGCCCATTCAAAGGTGTATGAAACAAGTGTCAATTTGGTCCAGTCATAATGTCTGCTGACATGTGAATATGAAGAAGGCATTAAGGCAAGTTCCTCAGTACCTCAGCCTTAAATTCACTGTTCTGTTCCCCATCAACAGAGAATAATAGATTTATTTTGAGGATAAATGACCTAAAGAATGCACATTAAAAGTATCAAATATTGCAAAAATTGATCAAAGACACGTGCAGAAAACTATTTTTATTGCATTTTGGGTATGGATCTTAATCGGGGACATATTCATTTTAAATCCATTATTTTCACATACCAAGCCGAGACACAGAACATCCATTTAATGGAGGAAGATTGCTTCTGCCATCTTGCAAAACATGTATAGCCTGTTAATGCATTTTACCAGATTGTCTATTAGTAGTCAGGTGTGTTGTTTTTTAAAATCACTTTAAGAAAATAGAAACATCTATTTTTACTCCAGCTGGCTGTTTCACGAAGCATTTTTCTGTTCTAACCAACTTCTGCAATGATTCCCCCCTTTCTCTTTATTGGAATGAGGAAACACTTTGTTTACTTTTCTGCTTTTAACAGTTCAGATTGCTAAAACCAGTTAGTGAAGTGTTGCTGAATATTTGCTAGACGAAGAACACTGTTTACAAACAAGTAATCTGAAAATGTGCCATCAAACGGTTGATTTGATGGTGACAATCCACTATTGATAAGAAACTCCTAATTCATGGTATTAAGAAGTGCAAGCTCTAGTATGGAATGAATCTGAAATACTGTAGGGCTACCAGAGAAGGCTTTTTATGCTCAGAGTCTTTCCCATTCACTTCATTGCACAGGAATGCCCCATGCATGCCAAGAGAAGAATCCACTGAGGAGAACATTTACTTCCTGTTGACATATAAAAATGGCATCTGGGGCCAAGTCTGGTGTCAACATTCAGCACAGTCAAACAGCTGCTGGCTCTCTGCATCTTAGCAGAACCTGGCAGAACTGATGCTTCCCTTGTGCCAGCTGCAAGAGGCAGATTTCCCACAATGAAATGGAGCTATGCTACATTGGGCACTGCAGAAAATATAAAATGACAGGACATAGTTACCCACAGCCACCAGCTAAGCCCATGGTCAGGGAACCCATTGACATAGGAGATAGAGGAGGAGGACAACAACAATGACATCTAGCCAACAGAGCCCTCACACCCAGAGCCTGCCATTGTTAATTCTTGTTTTTAATAGGTCGAGAGGTTGGTACACTTGTATCAGGCCCATCTCTTCTTCACCATCTGGCACAAGTCAATTCAATAGCAATATCTACATCTGCAGTGCAGTACTGGATCTACATATTGCCATGGGATGGAGGAAGTCTGCACTGCCACCCACTTCTCTTGCAGACTTCTCTCAGTGCCAGTTGTGCTGGCACAGGGTGAGGGAGAACACATGTGCCCTATGCAGGCTTCCTTCTTGTGACAAGAGATATGAAGGGAAGAAAGTCCTTTCTCTACTGCATGTCCCATACTGTACAGGCTTTCTTAGTGCAGAGCTAGGATGGTGACAAAGGGAAGAAAGAGTTTATTTCCTTTATGTTCTCCATTCTATCACCAGAACCACTGACAGAAGGAAGAAGGCAGGTGTCCTGTCCACCCGCTGCTGCAGCTTCTCATCTTCCATGCCATCCCGATTTAAGCTGAACATCCTGGAACTACAGAAGCCATCCCAGCTTCTGATTAGATCCCAGAATGGTTCAGTGCTCTGGCATGAGTTAGCTGGTACCAGAGCAAAAGGTGGACCAAAAGGTGCTTGTTTTTTGGTCTCTTGCTCTGGCGTGAGTCAGTTGGCTCCTGAGACAGCACCCTGATTTGGATCAGCCAGATGTTGGAGGGTATGATGGCGAGCGAGAAGCTGGGACTTTCTACAGGAGCTCACCTCTTCTGATAACAAAAGTTCCACTTATTAGAAGTGGTGGGTAGTTGCAATGCAGCATAGACATGTTCATTTCCCATTCACTGGGTGGAATGTAAAACCAGTTCCTGGGCCCAATGAAATATAGTGGTTGGTCTTAGGAATAAAACAGAAATGAAGGAGTTGAACTACCTTAGTATGAAAGCACACAAATACAGCCACCCACTTGGCTGACATTAATGCTACCAGGATGATCACCTTGAGAGTAAGAATTTCAAGGGGTGCTTGCCTTTGGTTTTGAAACACTGGCAAAGTAAATTCCTTAACACAAAGTTGGGAAGCCAGATGGTAATTTTCTTATGTGTGGGTGTGATGACATATCCGTACTGGTTTGTATATGCAGAATACTGAAAAATAAAGCTGCCTTTCCCCCCCAAGAGTGTCGGGCTTGAAATCTGCAGAGAACAAAAGACTAAAGTTCCTGTATAAAGAAAAGGTCCTAGTGCCCGTGAGAGAATATTTGGAAAAATGGTTGTACTGGAAAGAATCTCAGCCGTGAAAGTGTTTTTAAGGTATCTATCATTCCCAAAGTTTGCCAGTACAGTTAGTCAAGAAGATAGGGAACATCTCACCCTGCCAGTTCTGCTAAGGTTTGTTATCTCTCTGGAAAGAGATACACCCAATTTAAGGCTTTATATGTCTAGAATGTGAAGGAGATTTTGGCCAGAGTAAATAAAACTCTTGCTTCAATTCACTAGGGAGTTGTGGTGCTGGTAAGAGTGCCAGGTGAAGTCTCCAAGTCCAGGGGACCCTGACGTTTACCGTAAGTAGAAAATGTTACAGACATTTGTTTAAGTAAGGATGAACATGAATTTCCTCTCTCAGGTGAGCTACCAGGGCAATCCTCAAGCTCCCCTTCAGGCTGCCACTGCTGGTGGTCTACTGTCACTTTGTGACGGGGAGTACTGCTTGGGAAACATGGGGACATAAAGTGTCTAGATAAATTCTGTCTTTCTGTTCAGAGGAGAAGATATTGACCCCCTTTCCCTCTAGACAGTTTGAATAAAATAAAAAAATTCCATTCCAAGAGGGCAGAATCATCAAACTAAATGACCTCGTGACTCCCTCAAGCATCTTTAAATAAATTATTCCCTGCTTTATCTTTCCACTCACTCAAAACATTTCTACTTTTTGATAGAATGGCCACATTTTCCCATCTTTAATTCAGCATAACTTTTGGATGTAGAAACCATTATCTGTCTGCTGCAATCATATACTGTTGCTAATAAAATGGAAAAACGTTTAAATCGCAATCTTAAAAGCCAATTAAATATCTCAGCGGGAGAATTTTGTTTCATCTTGCTGATCAGCATACACAACCCATTGCAGTTTTGAAATAAGCAGCTAGTCATAGTTCAGTCTGGTGTACTGGGTGTTTGGGGTGTCAGATTAGGACCAGGGAGGTTCAGTAGATCTACACTCAGCAATGAAGTTTGTAGTGTGCCCTTGGCTCAGTCTCTCTCTCCTCAAACTACCTCACAGGGTTGTTGTGAAAATGAAGGGGGTGAATCCATGAGTTCATTAAAGGAATAGCAGTGTAAAAATGGAACTATGGGAATGCAGGAACAGTCTTTTCCCACATAAGGTTTGAAGCCCGAAGCAAAATGCAACCTTGAAAAAGGCAATTCATCTTACTATTCTCTTGTTAAAGGTTCTAAATATGCTTGTATTTAAACCTATTCTTCAGTTTGTTATTGCCCATGAATTAATGCCCAGAAGCAATGCTTTTTTTATCTTTAAGAGCTGGCACTGAAGTTTAGTGTAGGACGATGCAGCCTTCCCCTCCCTTCCCCTGCCACAGAAGAGCTATGAGTGAGGTGCAAGGTGGCAAAGGACAGGGATTATATTAGCCTCCACACAATCCTGACACCAAGGTTTGCATCACCAGGCTTTGCGTATGCATAGTCTTATTAGAGGACCTGCATGGATACAAAGTCTGTCAAGGACTATGGCTAGGTGAACATCTGTTTGTGAGGCACTATCTGAGATTGTGAAAAGATTGTCAGGAGGTTGCAAATGCAGCTTCCTTCCATTATTCGTGGCTGCTCTCCATGCGTTTTTCCAGAGAGAACCGTTTGAGAGCTGGTGAGAAGCAATTCAGCAACACAGCCAAATTGTTATAATTGGCACTTTTCAGAAGCATGCATACTGTATACTTCATTTTGCTTTGGATATAGTAATTGGTTCATCTCTCTAACCTTGTAATACTTCTATTATTTGAATTGGAATCACTTTGTAATTGTTTGCAATGACTGCTGAAATCAGCATCCAGTGTTTTGGGGGCGTAAAGTTATGCGGCTAAAATGAATGTACTTAGTGCCATTATATCGGTCATCATGAATCCTGATCTGAGGTTCCAAACATTATTTTTTTTGTGGCCAAACAAAAGCTGTTGAAAGCAACACTACCGGTCAGCATAGGGTTTACATTCATTTCCATCATTCTCTCTGTTTCTGATTCAAGACTTCACATGCAAATGTGTAAAACGGCACTACCCATGCCCAAGGGGGTGTCAAAAGACGTGAATAGTCCAAAGTTTTGCAAGAGTAAAAAAAGAAAAGGGAAAAAGAGAGGAGGGAGGAAGCCCTTAAGAGAAAGGAAAATCCAACACAATCCAATGAGAACTCAATAGCCATAGAATACTGTCTGACTTGAGGGGGGAGAAATGTAAAAACTAGATAGGAGTAGAGTAATGAAATGAAACTCTAACACACGGCATGATAAAAGTCTGCAATTTTATCAGGACAAGTTATTTGTTGTTTACTGCTGTAACCATTGTTTTCTCAAAAAATTATTCCGTAACATGAAAATAAATAAAAACAGTTAAAGGGGGGGACTAGATAGGAGGGGGAATGAAATAGCTGAGAAAGGAGGATGAATGAAGAGGGACATAGCTATATAAAAATGGTAGTAAAACTTCTCATGGTGCGGGTAAGTTATTTCCTGGTTCATACTGTAAATCTACTTTTTAAAATCCCTAGAGATGGAAGGAAGAGATGCCAGGAGAAATCCTAGTTGTTTTTCTTACTATAGGTAAGATTGAACACAATCATGTTCGCTTGACCACCAGCAAACACGCCCCCCAAAAAACAACAACAACAGGGGAGGAAAGCAATAATGTCCCAGTGCAGATTGAACATGCTTAGTTCTTGTTGTTTAGTTGTTTAGTCGTGTCCGACTCTTCGTGACCCCATGGACCAGAGCATGCCAGGCACTCCGGTCTTCCACTGCCTCCTGCAGTTTGGTCAGACTCATGCTGGTAGCTTCGAGAACACTGTCCAACCATCTTGTCGTCTGTTGTCCCCTTCTCCTTGTGCCCTCCATCTTTCCCAACATCAGGGTCTTTTCCAGGGAGTCTTCTCTTCTCATGAGGTGGCCAAAGTCTTGGAGCCTCAGCTTCAGGATCTGTCCTTCCAGTGAGCACTCAGGGCTGATTTCCTTCAGAATGGATAGGTTTGATCTTCTTGCAGTCCATGGGACTCTCAAGAGTCTCCTCCACCACCAAAAGCATCAATTCTTCGGTGATCAGCCTTCTTTATGGTGCAGCCCTCACTTCCATACTGGGAAAACCATAGCTTTAACTATATGGACCTTTGTTGGCAAGGTGATGTCTTTGCTTTTTAAGATGCTGTCTAGGTTTGCCATTGCTTTTCTCCCAAGAAGCAGGCGTCTTTTAATTTCGTGGCTGCTGTCACCATCTGAGGTGATCATGGAGCCCAAGAAAGTAAAATCTCTCGCTGCCTCCATTTCTTAGTGCATGCTTAGTGCACATCCCCAAACTGCCCATAATCTCAAATTAAGCAGTATTATAATATATAGAATAATCCTTTGTTTTAGACACTGTATATGTGACGTTGTGTTGCTTATATATGTATATGTTACATTGTGTTACAGCCAAACATTAAGGACGAGCTAGAAATAGTTCTGACTCCTATTGCTGAGCCATTCTTGCTATCTACACTCCAAGGGATGTGTTGCAAACTGTTCACCACACCTGAATGTTTCATTGCTGGCCTGACCATTTATGTATGAATATGAATTATGTTATTACAAAGCCAACCTTTCCACGTAGATTATTGCACTCTTGTCTAAACAGGGCGGTGGGGGGGATTAAAAGACATTCATAGTATAAATCTCTTCGTAATAAGCATATGTGACAAACTAATTATGTCAGCAGGTCTGCAGTCACCAGTCTTGCTAGATAAGCAACTAGCTGAGAGACCAGGAAAGACAACCTCTGCAATCTGCTTTGAAGCAGATGTCAGTGTTGGAAAGCAAAAATAATTCAGGGTTTGGATGGCTGCCTTTTAGAACTGCCACACATCATGTGTCCAGTGCTTCTGTGAGGAGACGAGGCAACAGAATTAATGCTACAGTTTTTAGCACCAAATAAACGATGGCACTACCAGAGTGTTTAGTTCTGTTAATATATTGGTGAGGCCAACGGAACTCATTTTTAGGAGACGGGGACAAGCCAAAACATTTTTATTTAGAGAACAATTTATCTGAGGTTGCTGTAGATGGCTGACATAACTTATTTCATTCGGGTGCTTGGCTGAGTTGCTACTGAAGTCCAGGACAATCTGGAAACCCAGCTAAAAAAAAGTCAGAAAGTATTCCGAAGCAGGTTTCGCCTATCCCTATGAGTAGGAAAGTATTGCTTTTTGCAATATACAAAGCTTCTTTAACTATCTCAGTCTTTTTAAGTTATGAAAGTTAATGGGTTGCTATGGTCTTTCAAAAGTCTCTTATCAGCCGAAGTCTGAATACATGAAGTAGTCTACATTTGCAAAAGCGTAGAATGGGCTTTTAGCCACATGACTCCCATTAACCTTATGTTCAGATGTTCAGCTAGCCTTTCACAATGCTTTGAAGCTTGCCTCTTATAACTCTTCCTTCTACCTCTTATCATGGAGCAAAACACGTCACCTCTAAATGCAATAAAATGAGAGGGGTTTTGCCCAGGCAATCTAGATGCAAGATATACTCCTTCAGAAGCTAAAAAAATAGTTTTTGAAATAGTTGTAGTGTTACTTTAGGATACTGATGTACATTGTACTTGTTTTACCGGTAATTATTTTTGTAACTCGCCCTGGGAGCATTTGGTGAAGTACGACTAACAAATGCATAAATAAATAAGTTGATCAGAAACAAATGGCTTGGCCATAGTTTCCCCTGCTCCATCCCCAATTTCCTCCTAAGCATACAGTGGTACCTTGGGTTAAGAACTTAATTCGTTCTGGAGGTCTGTTCTTAACCTGAAACTGTTCTTAACCTGAAGCACCACTTTAGCTAATGGGGCCTGCTGCTGCTGCCGCACCACCGGAGCACAATTTCTGTTCTTATCCTGAACCAAAGTTCTTAACCCGAGGTACTATTTCTGCGTTAGCGGAGTCTGTAACCTGAAGCGTATGTAACCCGAGGTACCATTGTACTTGCATAAAAGCTATGGAGAGCTTGGGAAGCGAGAGGACAGGTTTGCAAGGAAAGAGTGGCATCTTCAACCATACCTTAAAATAAATACAGTAAGATTTGGATCAGCTTATGCAATGTTTTCAAAGTAATGCAATATGCCCAAGTTTCACAGCTCTAATATTTTACTGAGCTTGGGCTCAAAATGCATTGTCAAGTCATGGGTGGCAGTCATCCAGACTGGGTTATGTATAGACTCTACTTCCTGAGAAACACACACAATTGTACAAGCTGTGATACACAGATATAACCTCCCAAGATCTAGTAAGTCACTTACTCCAGAAAATTATTTGCTACCATAACTAGCTTTGATTATCCAACAAGAATGGCTTCAGGTGACTCTTCCGCTGTATACAGTATATCCTTTATGATTGTATACAATCTCTGTTGATGACAATGGAGATGATGATATTCAACTTATTGCCCACAGTTCACTAGCAGAGCCCAAGGTGGGTCGCAACAAGCTAAAATTCAACATCAAAAGCCAGCCAAAACAAATCACAGTCATGGGAACAGAGTTATGCTCTGGATATTACTGCTTCCTTTTGCTCTAAATTATGAATGCTTGGCCATATGGTTCTAGAACAGTGGTTTATGTCTTTCTAAATTTCTATGCTGATTGATTCCCAGAACAACATAACCGTTGCTGTTTCCCAACAATATTGTAGAAAATGTCATGCTTTTCCTTAAACAGAATGTCCTTTATTGAGAACTCAACTGGATGTGACGGTGGAATCCATGTTTATTTAGTCATATATCATCCATGTTAATGCCTAAAAGAGGGTAAGGTGTGGGATCTACTTTTCACATCAAAAAAAGAATGCACATGTGCAGTGAGCCGACCTCCCCATCCCAGGCTTCATCATTCAAGCATTTCTCTCCCAAGCTCAAATCACAGCCAGTTACCCAATAGTTAAAGGTAAAGGGACCCCTGACCATTAGGTCCAGTCGTAACCGACTCTGGGTTTGCGGTGCTCATCTCGCTTTACTGGCCGAGGGAGCCGGCCTACAGCTTCCAGGTCATGTGGCAATACTAAGCCGCTTCTGGTGAACCAGAGCAGCGCACGGAAACGCCATTTACCTTCCCGCCGGAGTGGTACCTATTTATCTACTTGCACTTTGACGTGCTTTCGAACTGCTAGGTTGGCAGGAGCAGGGACTGAGCAATGGGAGCTCACTCCGTTGCGGGGATTCGAACCACCAACCTTCTGATCGGCAAGTCCTAGGCTCTGTGGCTTAACCCACAACGCCACCCGCGTCCCACCCAATAGTTAGGTTGGGACAAAAAATCCTGAAATGATGGAGAAGGTGAGGTAGGGTAAAAAGTCAGCTATTATTACCTGTATTCTCAAAGGAACATACAAAGCTCAGTACCAAGTCAGATCATTGGTCCATCTACCTCATTATTGTCTATGCTGACTAGGGTTGACTGGTGGCTCTCCAGGGTTTCAGGCTGTGGACAGTCCCAAACCTTCCTCGAGTTGCTGGGGTTTGAACCTGGGACCTTCTGCATGCAAAACAGATGCTCTTCCACTAAGCTATGGGCCTTCTGAAAAGTAGACAGTAATCTCACTCTGACCAGTTTTGGAATGAATGTCAAGAACAAATACAGCTGGCCCTAGGGATGGAAGAAAAAAATGGATTCAGTGTGCATTCAAAAGCTAGTCTGCAAATTTGCACTTCCAAAACAATATCCAAACCACAACAAAGTTATCTTTCAGAATTTGAACTTATCTGAATTTTGCAATGAAGTTCTCCAACCAATGTTTATAAAAATGAACGTATTAGGGAGGAAAGTGTGCATTAAAATGAAGGTATTAGTGAAAATAACACAGAAATGTATTATAAATGAGGAAATTTGTTACAAATATGTGTACATTAGTCAACAGTGCATTTAAAATGGTTATATTTGGAAAAATGGATGCCAAGATGACACTGAGTTTTCTTGAGGCTTATATTACAAAGGGGGAAATTGTAAATTGCGGCAAAATGTGGAGAACTAAATTTAACATTGGGGAAACAAAACAAAAAAGCCCCGAAGAAACTGAAATCGACAGATACTTCCACCCCTAATGATTCCTTCATATCTGGTATGGCTGTCCCAAGCCAATGGATTGCTGTCTTTAGATGCCTGCATAACTTCAGGCTGATGTGAAATTTTGGTTGAAAATACTAAGCCATGGCTGCTGTGCTTCCTTTTAGAGGACCCTTCTCCCTACAGCATCAAAGTGATACCAAGATGAGGAGCGTGAAAATATGGTAGACTGTGGCCCGCAAAGACCCTGTATCAACACCACTGCTGCCAGGGTGCAGAAGGAAGAGAAGAAATTGCACCAACTATCAACTTCACTTAGATCCAGTGTTTCATTTCCATCCGTTGTTCTGTTATGCTGCAGATCATCTTGGGTGGATGCACCGTGGCTACAACAACTGATTCCAGGAGGCTGTGGCAATACAGAGATCCTAAGTCATAAACAGATGTGTGTGTGTGTGTGTGTGTGTGTTTTAAAAATATACATAAACAGTTGCTGGAGCAAGCGTACCAGTCACGAATTCAGTATTTTACAATATTGTTACTTGCTCACTTTTGAAGTTCTGCGGCTCTGTGACAGGTTCATTTGCAGAACATGAAGAGCAAGTGTAAAACTCTTTGCATTAATGAAAGTGGCAAAACCCAAATGCCTTAAAGACTCGATGGAGACACACAAAACACAATACACAGCCAACCACATAAAAAAGATGAACTTCTCAGGGCCTAGAATTGGTGTGTTGTTGTTTTTTAAGAATTTAATTCAAGATCTGTACTATCAGTTTATTTCTTTTCCAGTTCAGAATCCAATACAGAGCTAAGTATGTTTAAGTCCATTGATTTCAGTGGGACTGAGAACACTTAATTGGAGAGCCAGTGTGGTGTAGTGGTTAAGAGCGGTGGTCTCGTAATCTGGTGAACCAGGTTCGCGTCTCCACTCCTCCACATGCAGCTGCTGGGTGACCTTAAGCCAGTCACACTTCTTTGAAGTATCTCAGCCCCACTCACCTCACAGAGTGTTTGTTGTGGGAGAGGAAGGGAAAGGAGAATGTTAGCCGCTTTGAGACTCCTTAAAGGGAGTGAAAGGCGGGATATCAAATCCAAACTTTTCTTCTTCTTAATTCTGTGTTTATTCAAGGGCAGAGCTTCACTAATGAGTTTCTATTTCTACTTAGCTGTTGTTTTGTGTGCCAATGTCTTTGATGGTTACTGTATGTTTTCTTTCCCCCCACTACTTAGATATAAAATATTGTTTTAAAAATGATTGTACCCATCCATAATTATGAACACCTTTTTTGAACTGCAAACATTTAAACAGCAATACAAATTAGGCTTTCAGCCAATTAACACTGACATTTCAGCATCTGGCAGGAAAGATGGAGCGACAATAAATTATTTGACCGCTCCCTGCATTGGGATGCTAACAAATCAAAGTGATAATGGGCAGTCCTTGATCACCGTTGTTAATTAATTTTTTATGACTACTTTTACATCACTGAAGAAGAAATCTGTTCACGAGTAATATTTCAGTTTCAATGATTTCACAAAGGTTGGGCAGGCTATGGTTTCAACTCAGTATTTTCTCTGCATTCTCTTTCTATGATTTTAATGCAAAGTTTGCATTTTGCCCTCCAACTCGCTCTCCTTTAGTGTCCTGTTGTTGTTTTATAGAAGTTGCAATGCTGCAGGGAAGGACGTGTGTGTTTCATCCACTGCAACACAAATAACATATTCGGTACTTTACGGAGCTAATATATTAATAATGGATAAGTAAATAAATAATGTATTTCTAGTCCATCTTTTTTGGCAAGGCAAGTTACAACAAATGGAAGCAACCTTAAGGGGTTGTATCCCTTGGTGCCATCTTGCTCTGGTCAATGGAGCGTCCACCCATTTCTCCCCTGTAGCCACCCCCTCCTCAAAATCTGCTCTAGAAGGTTGGGGAACCCCACCCCCAGAGCAGATTTTGGGGTGGTGAAAGGAGAAAATCGAGAAATCCCATTGGATACAATCCTAAAATTTAAAATATAAAAGGGTAGTAAAAATAAATAACATTAAAAGAACACTAAGAGATAAAACTGTTCTTAAATCAATCACAAAAACCCCAAATTGAAACTGGGGTTTTAAAAAAAGAAATCGCCTTTAGAGTTTTCCAAATGACCAACAGAGAGAGGTCCAAATGATTTTCCCGGAGTACCTGATGATGATGATGGCTTCCTGACCTTCAAGGAAGGACCATTGGCCCAGCCTCTGCATTACATGCAGAAGGCCTCAGGTTCAAGATGGAAGGATTGGGCGTTAAGTGAACCTTTACTGATAAGTGGGGAATTAAGTTTTAACATATACATGATGGCACAAGTAATTTCTTTTAACTTCTCCATGCAAAATCTGTTACATAGAGTCCTCTTGTAGGGAGGAAATAGTGTATTTCAGGGGTGCTCAAAGAGGGTCAGATTTGATGAAGTGAACATGCATGAGGGCCAACCAAAGTTGCTGAGCTATTTTTAGGGTTTTACCCCAGGACATATACTGCCACAGGGGCCAGATTAAATCATCTGGCAGCCCAGATTGGGACCCCGAAACAGACTTTGGACATGCCTGGTGTATGTGCACATTCTGAACAAGTCCCATATGTGTAGTCATAGATTAGTGCATGAACCAGCTACATGCGCATTGTACCCATGGTAACAGGGTCATGGCACTCCAGTGACATTTTCAACACAACTTTACATTCTCCTTAACCTTTGGTAACTGAAATAAAAAGATAATTATCTTTTGTTTGAGCCTTAACAGTATTCAGCAATCACCCTTTGTGAGCCAAATCAATTAACAGCCAACTGGCCTGCTGACCAGCGTCATTCCCACACGTATTCCTGTCTGACCTCTTCCTGTTATCCTTTTCTCTTCCTGTATTGGAAGCCTTTTTCAGCAGGGGAAAGAGAGGAATGAAATGGGCATCTTTCCCCATTTGCTTCTAGTAAAACATTAAGAAATATTTTGATTACAGGCAAGCCCAATCTTCTCTCCTGTAAAGGTTTCCTATTTAATTTTACTATATTTTAAAACTTGGCTAATAAGTAACTTGAAGCCAAAGCAAATGACAGCGATTGAGCACAGCCTCTTTTTTCTTGTGAGGCTTACAGCTTTAGGGGAACATTTGCAGCATGATGTGCAGGAAATTGGGCGTGCAGCTCCAATTAATCCGAGGAAACAAGTATCGTGTTTTTTAAAAGTAGCATTTAAGATTTATATATATATATACATATGAAAAATATTCATAATATTTACAATGAGAAATCCACCACACCCATTATGCAATTCCTCTTTAGAACATGGGAGCTTAGTCCTCCCCTGTCAGGCTTCAAGGAATCCGCTCCCTCCCATGGTGGCAGCCAAGAAGCAAATAAACAAGAAGAATTTCTTATCAAATTATTTATTCACTATGCACAGAGAGAGACAAAGGAAAGCAGTCTCCCCTAGATAATGGCGTTGCTCTGAGTAAAGTCCCACCCCCTCCATCTCTCCTATTCTACGTCATCCCGGCGGCGGATAAGCTGAGCTTTCTGCCTCTGAGCTTTCTGTTCTATCACCCTTAATGCCCGCCAGGTCCTGGGAGAGGGGGGTCAGGAATGGTTTCCAAGGACACTGAGTCTGTCAGCTGTCTCTCCCCTGGTGCTTCTTCTTTTTCCTGTTGTTTCTCTTCCAGTATTTCCCAGCTTCTCTCCTCTGCAGCTTTTGAACTATGCCCTTCTGCAAACCACTGTTCTAAATCTATACTGTCCTCCTCTTCTCAGGAAGGTTCAGGAGAAGGTGGGGGGCAGACGCCACCATTCCTCCTCAGTTCAGCCCCTGACACCCCTCCTCGCAAGGACTGTTTCAATTATAATAAGCTACATTAATTATTTTTATTAATAAGAATGCTGGAATTCATAGAATTACTGGGTGGATGTGAAGCAATAGTCCAAGCCCTCTCCCATTCCCAGCCAAGTTGCAAGTTAAGAACATCTGGATATATGTACATCACCACTCCGACGTTCAGCTTACATAATACTATATAAAAACACATTTACAGTGCAATCCTATAAATGCTGTGTCCAGGACTGCACTATAAACAGTGCATTGTTGGTTTGTTCTCATAGTTCTTTTCCCTGAAACAAACCACAAGTGATGGCTCACACATAACCACTCGGGAGATTTGAGTAGCATGAACCAGCAGACCTGCCTGGTTCCCAGTAAACCATGGTTTGTTTCCCTCATTAGTGTTACATTCAACCAAGGCCAGTGACATTAGGCCTATTACCTACATAGGGATCACGTTCACCAACATCTGTGATGCCCCAGTTCTCCTGTATCCTTCCCCAGTTTTAAATGATCATCATTACATTAATAACCACATCACAACATAATTAAAATACCTGAGATATAAACTGGAATGATAATGACAAAATAGATTAAGGCTGCAATCCTGTGCACACTTGCCCAGGGAGAAAGCCCAACAGAAGACCGTCAGTGGGACTGACTTCTGTGTAATCACACACATATTGCACTCCCAGCCAGTTTCTTAAATGTTCTAGGTAAGCCAAAAATAAACCACAGGCAGATTCTGATGACTTAAATACCAGTTTAGGTGAAAGCAAAATAAATATCACTCAGCATCCTGTGATGCTATAGCAAAGTAATGATACAATTTAATAATCTCCTTAAAATGCTTCAAAGGCAAGGAGCTAGCAATTATAGGGAACAGAAGTGACATAAAGCACAAAACAACTAACATTCCTGGGGGGAGGAGCTGCATTAATAAAGGTCACATCCACACCATACATTTAAAACACATGGCGTCCCCCTGAAGAACCTTGGCACATCTTAATAAAATGGAGACTTACCTTTCGCAAGCTCTGACAGTCCATGCAGCAATTATCCACAAGGAGATACTAAAAACCAAGAGTACAGTTCCCGGACATATTGTCATTAAAGTCTTCATAACAAAACGAGTATTGAAGTTTATCTTATTTAGTGCTCCAATGCTTCTGGATGAGGCATCAGTGAAAAGTTTGCTATGCAAAAGCATAACTCTGGCAATAAGATATAGTCTTAAGAACATTGGTATGGATAAAATTATATCCACATCAGCTATTGTTGTAGATGGCGTATAGGAAAAGGCAAGCCGAGCTGTCCATGTGAATGTATAGTTGCCAGGGATAGGATGTATAGCACACACCAAGATTTCCAGGCAGATGAAGAAAATGCGCTCATAAGTCATGGCTATTCTCCAATCATCTGCTCCATTGTCCACCATGAACAGCTGAAAGAGAATTGCAGAAGACTGACTTTAGTGAAATATTTGAAGAGATGTATAAAGAACATCAGTCATATTCTGAAAAAATAATTCATTTGAAAACATTAAACTCATTATGTTTTCTTCCTTATTTTTTTACTTCAGGCATTATTCAGAATCTCTCTCTCACACACACAGCTCTATCTAATGTTGAAATTAAATCCGTATATATGTTGTTTGGGTAACGAAGTTCCTTACGTTAGTCACTCAAATGCTAATAACAGATACAACTTAAGACACATTTACTTTACTGCTTTGTAAATAGCTGGCCTAATCATTAGTTCCTCACCACAAATGAACAGTGAATAAGGTGAACAATTAAAAACAGGTTTGTTATGAGGGAAATATTGGAGTGACTAGTTGGGTGGTGAACCCATATGTATTGGTAGATGTATGGGAGAAGAATGGAGTGAACGGCGTTGGCTGAGAAAGTATTGCATGATTTGTGTAGATGTAAGACAGAATTTAGGTGTGATATGTTAGTGGGGTGAGTGTTGTATATCTTGAGTCAGGCTGAAGATGGAAGGGATCCCTGGCTCTTACAATATTTTCAAAATCTGCTGCTATGTTTTTGATTTTGAAGGGCAATCGTACTGTTTTATACTGAACTGCATTTCTGTTTTGCACTCTACTGGAGTTTTTTATGGTTTGTTTTAGAAATATAATTGTCAGGATGCTGCCAGAGACTTCCAGGGCTGGTTGCCCAGGAACGTACAAAGACAAGGAACGTTCTTACCGTCTGCTTCTTATTCAATATTTACAGAGAGGGGCTGTAGAACCCAGCCTCTTGGATAATGGCGTTGTCCCAAGTGAATCTCCTCATCACCTTCTCTATGGGTGCTGCTACGTGCCCTCTGTCTTTGAGCTTTTTGCTCTCCTACTTTCAAGGCTCGCTGGGTTCTGGAATGCTTTCTAAAGACACTGCATCTATCAGCTGTTGCCCCCCCTAGTGCTTCCTCTCCCCCCTCCTCTCCCATTATTTTCCCTCATTTGCCTCTGAGCTGTGACCTCCCTCAAACCCCTGCTGTAAATCTAAACTGTCTTCCTCTTCTCTGGAAGGGTCAGGCTGGGGAGGCGGTCTCCACCATTCCTCCTCTGCCCAGTCCCTGACAATAATACAAACATACTGTATGATATTTCTTATTTTGAAAACAGGCTCTAAGCAGGCTCTAAGCAGACAGGCTCTGTCTTAGTTTAAGCAGTATAGAGGGAAGTATACAACTAACCTGTCCCATCAGCACAAGGTTTTCTGTTTGCACAATGAGACTTTGCTCCCTCTCCTCCTCCATGTGCTCCACAACCCCCCAAAATCTACTCCAGAAGGTTGTGAGAATGCCCAGAAAGATCTGGGAAAGGGTTGGAAAGATGAGATGGGAATAACATATTGTGGTGCAAACAGAAATCTTTGCACTGATGGAACATTCACTTAGTGCTATGTCGGATTCCAGCCATATGAAAAAAATAAATATACAGCAAATATTTTGTAAGTTGTGAGCATTTTTACATGAATATCCCCATGGCTCAGAAGCATTATGGATTAGAAAAATCCCAACAGAAGCATGGCTCAAATTATCACTATTGTGTTTCTATGGAATTATAGCTAAGTGGTTGCTGTTGGGCCTGACTCCAGTACATGATGTCTACTTCTGCCACCAATAATCTTGCTCACCTTTTCAGGCTTCTTAGTAGACAATCCCACCATTAAACCGGAAAGATACTACAGCTTCTCACATAACTGTGTATATTAAGAAAGTATGTGTTTGAAAATGTCCCCATATCAAAATTTCCCTCATTGTGGAAATTTTTATTAGAATAAATGTTGCAGAGTAGGGAGCAAGATCACACACACTGTCTTTGCTCCTGCCACCTAGACAAATCTCCCTATCTATAATTGAAAAATTCATCAGTATAACAAATAACCATAGGCTAGCCAACAGTTTTCGCAAGGTGCTCTTGTAGTGGATGGAGGGATGTGAGAGAACATCCTTTGCGATGTCTCTTACCTCTGCCAGTTTGTTACCTATGTCTAAAGAGGTTTTAAGAATAGTAGTAACAACAACAACAACAACAACAACAACAACAACAATGGAGAGTTCAATCATGTGAACCCCCAACTGCAATCTGAAGTGGTGGAGTTGTGCTTTCCATCTTAGTAAGATCCAGGACTTAGTTTTAAAAGTTGCATGGAAATAAATGGCCCAAATTCATACAACATACATTAAAATTTAATCTTGAAAATTACTCAAGGAAAAGAGTTATTTAACTGTTCCGTAAAGAAAATTAAAATTTTAATATCGTTAAGCTTGGTAGAGAATATGATTCATGAGAATAAAGCCATTTATATTTTATTAGAATAAGAACTCCATCATTTTTCTTAATAGTCCAGATACAATGTGCAAGTTCCCTCTATTAGTGTGAATATGGTGCCTTACATAGGAGGGATCAACAATTAAGCGGAGGTTTCTCTCAACCGTGCTGTGCTGAAGGTAGGCCTCTACCAGGACAGAAGGCGCAGATTGTTGTCAAGCTACCACAGGTGGGAAAACCACTGGTGATAGCCTGACCAGGGCCGAGGGAGATCAGAGTATTCCAAAGAAAATGGAAAAGGAAGCTGCAGTTTGCATGTTCACCTGTAGTCAGGAACGGAAATCAGCAAAGCAAACATTATGGGGTATATGTTCACATCATACTGTTGTTGTTTTTATGTCTGCGGATGATGTATCATTAATGAGCTTTATCTGTGCTGTTTTGAAATCAAAGTTAGTTATGTAAATAGTTACATAGCTTATGTAACTTCCATTAAATAGCAGAGAGCAAGACGAATAATGGAGTTCTTGGCAGAAACCAAATTGCAGTGGAATGGAAACAACACAACCTTCTTGCATTCCCAACAGGGCACCAAAACAAATTGTTTCAGGGGTGGAGCAGGGCTGGCAATGGATGGTCTGGATCCAAACCAAATTGTTTCTGTCAGGATTCCAAATTAGGGTGCAGCTCATGCAGCAAAAAGGGAAATTGACTAACCCCAGTTCACCTTCAACCTCAGTTACCCATTGATGGGAATGTTAATGAACTACTTTGTAAGGTAGCAATGCTGTTATCTCATTCTGTGGTAACTAAAGGGTCACAGAAATAAATAACATGGAAATAACTTACAAGACAAAGGCCAAAAAGCCACACACCAGAAGTCCTATCCAAATATTCCACGCCTACTTATTCTAGATAAGATCCCCTGAGATTTCCATTCAAACATTAATTATTTTAAGATGATAGTACTCATATCAAGATGTCTTAAACTAGATACAAGGAATCTCTATGAGAGAGATGGATATTCATAAATATGTATTTGAGTCATTCAGATACATTCACCTGGCGATTCTGGGCCTTTCCTAAACAGTACTGTGCTTATCTCTAACGACTTTCAAATCACAACATGATACAACTTGGATATATAAAATAAGAGTGAGGCATAGGGCCACAATATTTTTAAACAGTTAAAAACACTAAAGATGCACCACAGATATGCATTAATCAAAAAACAAAACATTGTGCTAGGACTCACCTTCACGAATCCTGATCAATGCAAAAGCATCAGTTTGAATGTCCATATTGTTACCACAGACATATCACATAACCTCTCCTAGGCAAGTTTATCTAATCTAAATGCTTCTTTATTCTGAACATGTCTTCCATATTCTAAAACACCCTTGGCACATGACATCCTGCCCAGTGCCAACTCTCCAGAGCTGTTTTTCTAATTGGGATAAAATGAATGAACCACAAGAAGATTGGCTTGTGGGGAGGAAAGAGGTTTCACTATAATTACATTTTGTACACATTGTTCTCACGGCAGGTTCTGGGTGGGGAAAAGGACAGATGAAAATGAAGTTTTAGGCTAATGTTCACACTTGGATCCTTGTTACCTGGTTCAAAGTTCTCATTTCATTTAAACTACAAGACATTTCATGACTTTTCATACTGCTCAGTCATGAGGTTTTATAACAAGAAACCTTTTCACGTTCCTTTCTATATAGACTTCGAAGCTGTCTCATATCTACCAAGTTCTCCTTCAGTGAAATATCTATCTAACAAGTTTCCTGACTTAAATTGCTTTATGTTTCTCATCTATATTTTGCGTGAGTAAAAACTCAATATATCCCTCATTTTCTATGGAATTATGTAAAGGGTTTCAAATGTAGGAATATATTTTTGAATAAATCAATCTTACATGAACTGAAGATGAAATGTAGCAAATTACATGAGATTTTGGTTTTCTACGTTGTAAGTACAGAGCACCCAAAAACCAGAGAACCACAGACAGAACAAATGAAGCTATAATTTACAATTTGCACATTAAATGTGCTATAGAAATGATAACATGCTATTTGATGCAGCTGAATTATTTCTGGAAGTGTAAAACAAAGGTTTTTAGACAGTATTAGGCTATGCATCTACGCTGGTCCTTATATCAAATTATTGCTCCCTTTAAAGAATGCTGTAGGAAGTTTTTATTTTTTCATATCAGGATGATCAGAATGCATTACCTGTTAGTAGGTGCTGAACCTGTGATTCCGAATTAAAAGTGAATGAAGTTGCTGTGAACTCTTTGACATCCTAAAGCCCTGCTCAAATTTCTCTTCTGCTTGTAACAGGACACTATCGGTATTCTCCATTTCCTGTCCTGAACTGTAGTATAATATTAATGTGTAGCATTCAACACTATCGGTCCGCTTCAGATTCCTCCCTTTCAACGTGTCCAGTGCAGCTCAAGAGGGAGACAAAAATGTCCTTAGAATTTGGTTGTTCTTTTTCAAGTGGGTCTGGGACTACCAATCACTGGAGGATGCTGAAGTAGTGGCTATGCTATGCTTCATCACTGCACTAACTCAACCAGTTACAAGTTCCTCTGCTGCCTCTGTCACTTGAATACAGTTTACAGAAAACATTCTGGTCTCTGTGCAACCACTCTACTGTCCATAAGCATGCACTTGCATGACCGACTAGCTGGCCACAGATGGTGCAGCCAGCCATTTCTGCAATTACCGATCCATTCTGATTGTAGGAATCGCCCTTGGTTATATCCATTGTCAGTGAGTTCCCTTGATATGGTGTTGTTTATATAAATGGGTACCGGCGCATGGTGAGGTTCCACTGCAAACCAGTTGTTAAAAACCAAGTGGATAAATTTAATGGAGAGATGCTGTTAATATACACTCATGGGCTTTCCAGACACAGAAATGTCTGGCATTCTCCTCATTGAATGCTTGCCCCTAAAGCCCGGATGTTGTAGAAACTGAACTGATTAAACCCCTATCACTTGTTTTCTTTCCAGGTCATTTATCCCTCTACTGAAATGAATTTTTTTTTTAATACTTTCCATACAATATCTTTCTATAATGCAATTCTCACCTTGGAGAAGAGAGGTTCTCATTTTTCTATTATGATATAGAACCGTTTTGCATAGGGAACCATATGAGTGTATCTTAAAAGAATTGTCATTAAGAAATAGTTGCCATCATAGATCATTTATGTTGCCAATATTTTAAAGAGTTATCAGAAGCCTATATGTGGACAGAACAATTTTGGCTCCAGGGTGGAAGATAAATGGGTGCAAAAGGTAGTGGGCCAGCATAAAGCAGAGCAACTGGATTCTGAACTTCCGTTTCGTTTTTTAAAGAATTCACTGCCTCATTAACTTATATTAGAATGGTATACATGTATATTCAGAAGTGAGTAACTTTATGCTTAATGGAGCTTATTCCAACCTAAACTAAAGCGGGTACAGGAGTGCAGTAATCAGGCCAAATTAAAATTGGTTGAAGTCTTGGAGCTATACTAATTTGCAAAGAAGAACCCCAAAACATGGTCCATTATAGTACAAAGATGCCAAATTTGACATCTACAACATAAAGTCTCCTTTTGCAGCTGAGAATTAGCAATTGATCCAAGACAATGAGTGAGCAAAACAATGATGAGTACATTAAGTTCAAAATGTGAAACTGCAAATAGAGTATTTTTGTTGTTTATCAGCCCTGGCAAACTGATTTGTGGTTGTCTTTTGCTGTTAAATATCAGGAGTAGAATCTAACTATCAAGCATGGTGGGAGGGGGATGCCTGCTTTCCTAGTTTTGGGTGTGTTTTCATATCTAACACTTCATCATCTCATTTTGTCTGTCAATGTTACCATACATTTATACAGTTACAGATGTTCACTTATATAAAAATGTATCATCAAGTTCCACAAATGTTTCGTTTGCATGGCTTAAGATTAGCACTAGGGGAGAGCATCTTTAACAGCCCCGTGACAGGCAGAAATTAAACAGGGTAAGGCACTTCTAGAATGGAAATACAGTTAAGGGGAAAGCTTTACCTGTAGGCATTTTGTCTATCATCATATTATTACTTGTGTGTGGTCCCTGTTTACTTCTGAGCCCTCTCTGCCACCTGCAAGACGTGGCACAAATGTGCATATCACAAAGAGTATGCAAATTTTATGCAACTTGGTGTCTTCTTCTGCAAGTGTAGAAGAGAGCCCAAACAATATACTGCGTACTGAGCCTATAAAATTCTGGTGGGACCCCTGTTTGGCTGTAATAGAAATAATCAACACTCTCAAGAGTTATAAATGTGTTGAAAATCCAGGAGTATTTAGTTAGATGAGCTTTTGAAGGTTATAGATACTAAATAGACCAGACTGGGTTTTACTCATATTGGTTCCATGCACAAGTTGCCAGAGGAAACCCATGCATTACAATCTTAATAATTTCTCCATTTTAATATTTAATAACACACTGCATGTAACAGGTAATCCAATTATAATTCAATACAAGCCCAGGGCTTCATGAAGTTGGAGTAAACAATGTAGTTGGATGAAACTCCTCAAGTTTCAACATTTGAAGCCTTCTGTAAGGTGAGCAAGCAGAGAAACCAGGTATTATTCTACGTTAACCCACTGATTTGAGGACAAAGGGCAAATAGCAGCATACAGATGCCCCTTTCTGCTGATCTGTTTCTCAGCCGCACCAACAATGTATAGTATGCCAAGAGCGTTCAGAGCCGTTTAAGAAGCTTACAGCTCAGCTCAATTATAGGTGCAGCCAGCTTGCCTTGTGTGCTTTGAGATGACACTACAGATTTTTCTCCATTGCTGTTGAGAACCTATCTTAAACTAGGAAATAATACTAATTCTCAGAGATATCAGAATATGGCACTGAGGTGACGAAAGACACGCTGAGAACAGATTACGTCTGCAGACTGTGCTGTCACTGAATGGATTTGCTGATTTAAAAAAAAAATAGCTTTGAGCCACACACAAAAACTGTACTCGCAACTGCCACTTTCTGCAGAACAAAACTCAGGACTACTTTTGCCATTTGTTCATGTAGATCCACATTTTTGAAATCCTGTTCTAAATGGCATGCTGTCTTCTGATCCATCCAGCATAGCAATATTTTTTTCCTGTCTCCATTGTGGATGATGCATGCTGATCATTACATGTTTTCTGCATTTGTTCCTGCACTGGGTTCCATATCATGCCTCTCTCTTCTTTCTCCTTCCTCTCAGCTTAAGAAAATCTCTTCTGTCACACAGCGACAGACTCTAGAAGTATACTTGCTTTGAATGCAACCTTTATTATATTAGATGTCTGAGGAAATAAAAAACAGTGTTTACTTTCCAACAAGTAATCTTTGCTAAGGCTGTTAGGGAAACTAGCATGCTTGTATACAGGGAAGTGTAGTGCTTAGGTAAGCTACTGATATAAAAATAAAATATTGTGACACCTCAAACACTAAGGACTACATCCAACTGCTGCCCTTGCACAAGGGCAAAGACTTTTCATCCATCTGCTCATGGAAGAGGAAGGCAATATTTGCCATTTACCCCTGCCCAGCAGCACCAACACACTGCAAATCTGTGGGAGCGGGAATTGGCAAAACATCAAAGACTGGGTGTTAGGAGGCACCAACTGGATATCCCCCTAACCCTAACAAATTTATTATGGCATAATAAAATGTGTGCCCAAAGGGATAATAAAGTCTTTAAAGTAAGGTTACCAGATTTTTTTTTCAACGAATCCAGGGACACATTTTTTAAAAAAAGAGGAAAAAAGAAGATATATCTTCTGTGGTCTCCTCTGTCGTGCGGCCTTCCTCTGGGCCCTGGCCTGCTCTCTTGGAGCGCTAGCTGCTGTGGAGTAGGCTCAGGTAGGGCCTGGGCTTGGCCATGTGTCCTTGCCCTCCTGATGCTCTCCTACCTCTTTTCCTCAGCAGCGGCGCGGCAAGGTCAGGGCTCCCCTCTTTCTTCTCCTTCCTCTTTCTCTCTTCTCCTTCTCCTCTCTTCCTTCTCCCTGCGTCAGCTCCAGGGTTTTCCTGGCCCCGGAGCACCACTGGGCAGTCAGCCGGGTGTTCTCGCTCCTGGTTCGATTTGGGTCACGGGGGGGGGGCTGGTCAGCGGTTCCCCCAGCTGATGCGCCAGGCATCCCTGATTTCCCCCTTGGTAGTGGCGGCGGCGGCAGCAGTGTCAGTAGCCCGGAGCCAGCCTGGTAGCACAGTTGCCTCTGGCTGGCTTCAGGAGCTGCCCGCTGCCGTGGCACCCGCCATTTTATCTCGCCGGAAGTCCCCATATGATGTGTCTTGTGCCATTGAATCAATCACGCAATATTCATTCCCTACTAATAAATCTGCAACACTTAAAATATAAATCTGGGGACATTAAATGAAATCTGGGAACATTCCAGGGACAGATTTTGTGCGGGGACAGATTTGTAAATCCGGGGGCTGTCCCTTGGAAAAGGGGACGTCTGGTAACCATACTTCAAGGTGCCACAGAACTGTTTGTTGTTTTGCTAAAACAAACTAACCCAGCTACCCTTCAGGAGACAGATAGTAGTTAAGGATTACTGAATATCACGGGGACAGTGACCCCCCAAAAGGCATTTTTTGCCACTGCCTGTGAACCTTAGAATGCCCTTCCCTCTTGCATACATCCACTAGTTGTTTCAAACATCCTGTAATGATATATCTTCTTGCCTAGGTTTTTCCTGGTCCTTAATATAGGATTCCCCTTATTCCAAGTTTGAGATCTAACATCAGGCAGTGTAGAATATTTTCATATACTGTCACGTGTTCTAGCAAGAAAACTCCCACTGGTGGATATGTTAGGCTGTAAAGGACTTGGGTTGTTGTAACAATCTAAACAACTTCTATATGTAAACCAACATCTACCATCTTGGACAATAATGGGCTATCATGGACAATCAGAAGGCTAGCAAGTTGAAAATGGACCCAGTTATGACTGAAATAATAATGATTGATAAGTACAACCCAAGAAGGGTAGAGAAATACAACAATATGCAATCTTCTAGATCTATTGCTCTGTTCGAACTTCAGATCGCCAATAGTCCTCCTGTTCATCAACTTCCTCTTCTGATATTATACTTTTTATGGGAGTTATACATGAGCAGGTCAAATGAGTACATTTCACCAATGCACCAGAACTTGTTGCACCAGTGACAGTGTTGCCTTCCAGGGATAATGCCAATTTTTAGCAAAAAAAGAGCAATAAATAGCCCGACATGTACTGTAAAAGGTTTCTTTTCACTAAAAATGCTTGCCTCATTCTGCCAATTTTATATATTACAGCAAGATGCTGAAAGGTGGGATTTAATATTCAAGCTTTGCTGAAAGATGCAATTTGTAATTTAAACATGCCAAATTATTCTGACAGCAAAGTTATGTTTTATGTTTCAGTTCAAGATCTTTGGCAGCCCATCTGACCAAATATGAAGTCCCATTTGGCAGTATTTGTTACACTACAAATCCAAACAAGTTTCTGTCCAACATTTTTTTGAAAATCTGCAAGGAAGGAAATTCTATAACCCCATTAAGCAGCTTATTTCACTGCTTAACTGCTCTTACATGATATTTTTTAAAATTACCCAAAATGTAACTTCCTGTAAATTAAGCCTACTCCTTCTTGTCCTGTTCTCAAGTGATGCAATGAACAATTGTATTTTTATCCACTCATATATTTCACAATATTTGAAGTTTGCCAACATAACTGCTAAACGTTTAGCACACCAGATTTGATGACATGCAAAATACCATTCAGCTGAATAACCTGTTTATTTTAAACAAGAGGCACATTCTACAAAGACAGAAGGACGATGAAGTCTCACCCCAAAAAATGATTGTTAAATAAGTTCTACAGGAGCCAGAAGCACAATATCAAGACTAAAAATAAAACCTCAGTCTGTTCTGCCTTCACAATTCAAAAATATATACAGAAGCTAGGTGTGGCTTTGTCAGAACTTTACTTTTATAGAATGGTAAAATTCAAATGATGCATTTCTTCTAGTAATCCTATTGTATAAGGTTTTACAAATGTGACATGAATATAAATCTTCAAAACATCTGCTGCTAACAATAACTTGGAAACAAACTAATAATGAACTGTTTATTGTCTGTTTTAACATAGCTATTGTTTCTGAGTAAACAAGCTATTCTATAAAAGGACATTTATGTTTCTTAATAAATCTGCCAATTTTCCAATGGTGAGAAGTTCAATTTGCAGTTGAAAAGCTATCTAGCTTATTCTCTAGTTTTGATACAAACAGGAGAAGAATATGACTTGTATTCTAAATCACCATTCTGTGATCAGTTGATCTTTCCATGTTTTTATTTTATTTATAATAATACTTTTGATCCACCAAATCAACAGGTGCATTAAACCATTATAAAACACAGAAAGGTTTTGCTTGTTTAAAGACCTCTTCAATTAGCTGAACTCTTTCCATGAACAGAAGAGCAAAAACTCCAAGCCTTTGTATTTGCTCAGTTAAACAAATCCCAACACTGGTTGGAGAGAAGTGGAATACAAAAAGGTCGTAGAGCCACCACCATAGCTGAACCTATGCTCCTCACACCAGCCAGGACAGAAGGGAAGGGACTAAAATCAACGTGCTTTTTGCTGCATGAGCTTTTAGGCCAGACCAAGAGGTACAAGTCATGCCCCTTTGTGGGTGTTAGCTAGTAGATTCTTGGCTGTCTCCTCTTGACCACACACACACACACAAACAAACAAACAAACAAACAAACACACAACACCCCATTTTGTTCCCTTCCACCATACTCTGCAACTGCAGTGGGGCCTCTGTAGAAGCAAAGCCCTCTATCCAATTCACTGGTGGAGGCATCTAGATAAGGGTTTAGGATTTCTGCCTTAGATAGAGTAGGAGGGAGACTAGAATATTATTCCAGGAATAATGGGACAGCAAGAGAAACCACTTGAGAGAGCAAGAAACCCTGAGACTGCTGACGGTAGCAAACCTGGTGGAGCAAATGTTACAGGCAATGAAGTGTCAGGGCATGAAAGCAGAAAGGTAAAGTGAGTGGCTAAGGTAAGGGAAACCTTTGAAGGAAGGATGAGTAGCCTGCGCTGTGTCTTGCACAGGGATTTATATATATATATTAAGACCACTTATCTCTCTTACTGTGGACTAAACCATACCCTTTAGCTCAGCATTACACTCAAATTCCTAGCAGGATGGATACAACAACTGGCAGTGCAATAAGTAGAATGGGGTGTGTGAGAAGGCAATTGATTCAGAGGACAACATCAAAGGAAGATAACAGGAGGGCTGAGCAAATCCTGATTTTCCAAAAAAAACAAAACCAAAAACCTTTTCATTCAAAGAGTCAGAACCTTAGGGAGGAAAACTAAAACCTGGTTTCTGATGTGTCATTAGCAGAATTATAGTTGTAATAACCTAAATGTGACATTTTCATTGAAGCTGATAGAGCACTGCAGACATAAGTGAAAGGGATGCAAATGTAAGGGATTGAATATACCTTGATCCTTTTAAAGGTAATTGTTTTAAATGTGAATTAGGCTTGCCTTGGGAATAACGGTCACCATCAAACCCCACAAGAACAAAGGCTCCTAGTAGAAATTCAGCGACAGTAATATTAAAGAGAAGAGAGTACACGTATCGCACACTGCGTAATTTCTTATCTGTGGGACAGAGAAGAAACCTAAGATTTATGGGCAGAAATGCTTATGAGGCAATAGCATCTAATGCTAAAGTGTGCTAGATTTCCTCCTCTGTTGTGGCTGCTCTCCTTTATTTAAGTGCTCTTTCACTGCCAGCCTTTTTGGAGCCATGGGCACATTTCCAAACCAGATGAACTGCTGGCAGCACCAACACCAACCACACACTGCAGCCTATTATATTGGCTACAATTGAATGCTACTTCCAAGAGAGAGCTGCACAGGCAATCCCAATGCAGATCCTGTCTTCCCACCTCCCTTGATCCTCCCTCCATCCACCCCGTCAAAGAAAGCCACGCAGGTGATGCTGTTGCTGGTCCTGATACGGCTCCTTCTCGCCTCCCTCCTCTCCAGCAGCGCATGACCTCTCTCTCTCTCCCCCCTCAAACCAGCTGGGCTGCAGAGCTCTCCTAGATGCCGCTTCTCCTCCAGTGTGCCTTGGCCCTTAAATGAAAGGCGAAAGCAGGCAACCACAGCCTCTCCCGCCTCCATGCCCTTCTCGGGAGTCCACATCAGCCCCAGAAGGACCCTGCTTTGCCCCATGAGCAGCACAACTTTGACCATGGCCACACAGACATGCACACACCACCTGAGCGAGGGCAGGACATGGACGGGCAGGGGGAGAAGGGTCTGACCAACCACGCATGCTTCCGGCCACAGAGGTGAGAAGGGGACGCATTGGCATTGCAATGAAACTCAACCCCATTCAGTTCCACTACACAGGCAGCGTCGAGTTCAGCCGGCATTTTGTCACCCCCCTTATGATGGCACCCAAGGCGGACCGCACCTCCCCGTACCCCCTTCCCACGCCCCGATGTTAGTGACCCCTGATGACCTACAAGTGCCTAATTTCTGCCAAGCATGAGGTCTGCAGACCTCCCCTTTTAGGATTTCTCTCTCTAAGCATCACATAAGTAGTAAAACAATGTGATACGTAAATCTGATGACCAATTTCACTGTCTTTATCTCACTGCGTTTATTTCCAATGACCTGCAAGACACAACATGATGCAACTTGGATATGTAAAATAAGAGGGAGGGATAGTGTCACATTAAACAGTTAAAAACCACTGGAGATGCATCACAGATATGCATTAATAATAATAAAGACACTGTGCTATGACACAGAAATTCAGGAATCCTGATCAATGCAAAAACATCAATGTGAATATATAGATTGTTACTTGCATGTAAGTCCTCATAGGTGTGTACTTGCTTGGATCTAGCTTGGTGGTGTTTGCCTCAAGGTTGGCCCGATGCCCAAAAATAAAATATAATATTTCACTCTTGATAAAACAGAGACCTAGGTCATGGGTAGGCAAACTAAGGCCCGGGGGCTTGATGTAGCCCAATCGCCTTCTAAATCCGGCCCGCAGACGGTCCATGAATCAGTGTATTTTTATATGAGTAGAATGTGTCCTTTTATTTAAAATGCATCTCTGGGTTATTTGTGGGGCACAGGAATTTGTTCTCCCACCCCCCCCCCCAAAATATAGTCCAGCCCCCCACAAGGTCTAAGGGACAGTGGACCAGCCCCCTGCTGAAAAAGTTTGCTTACCCCTGACCTAGGTCTTCAGTCTGAGTGTTAGGCTTGAGCTTTATTTTGTATTCTCCACAATATACCAAACTCTGGGTCCACAGGCCATTCACTAAAGCACAAGGACAGCTATTTAAGTGCTCTGTAACATCATTATTTGTTGTAAGAACTATTTTAAGTACAGCCCAGTGTTTATGAGGATCTACAAAGGAAAATGGATGTGCAAAGTGCATGGGGCTGGCTTACTTAACATGCTCATTTTGGAATACACCTTAAAAAGCTCATGAAAACATAAGAAATAGGAAAAATAACTGTCTATGTTATCTTGTGTGATTCAGGAGTATGCAGTTATAATCAGGAAATCCACAACACACACACACACACACAGAGAGAGAGAGAGAGAGTTTGTTATATACAAAACAACCTAAGGGTCTATGCTCTGAGAACATTACACAGTCACTTCTAATTAATGTGCATATTAATGTGCAAATGAATATTATAGTGCAATCCTGCCACTCAGGAGTAAGACCTATTGAATTCAATGGGGTTCATTCCCAGGTTAACTGGGTTAGAATTGCAATTCTATGCAAACTTCCTTGGGAGTCAGTCCGAGTGAAACAAACAGCAGTTAACTACCAAGTGGATGAGAAATAGTCAATCCAAACTTAAGTTTCCCATTTCTTGAAAAGGTTAATATCAATCAGTACCTGACAGCCCACCACCATCTAGTATGTATTTTTCTGTACACTTCGGCTGCCCCATCCAAAGAATGATACAGATCTAAAACACCAACTGCTTGTTATTTTCAAAATTCTGTCAGACCATCAAGAGCTAAATGTTACATATAATGAACAGCTTAACATGCTACTGTTTTCTTTAAACTTTGAAATAACCTCCAAGTAACATTTTTGCTCCATAAGATATGCTTTCCATTCTTAACTCCATTCAACCACATACCAATGCCAGTATATATGCTTTGCTTAAAAAAAGAAGAAGATAAAGGACCCCTGACAGTTAAGTCCAGTCACAGACGATTCTGGGGTTGCGGCGCTCATCTCGCTTTACAGGCCAAGGCAGCCGGCGTTTGTCCACAGACAGTTTTTCTGGGTCATGTGGCCAGTATGACTAAGCTGCTTCTGGCAAAATGGAACACCAAAACCAGAGAAGCACAGAAACGCTGTTTACCTTCCTGCTGGAGCGGTACCTATTTATCTACTTGCACTGGTGTGCTTTCGAACTGCTAGGTTGTGGCAGGAGCTGGGACAGAGCAACGGGAGCTCAACCCGTCACAGGGATTTGAACCACTGACTTTCTGATCAGCAAGCCCAAGAGGCTCAGTGGTTTAGACCACAGTGCCACCTGCATACCTATGCTTTGCTTACTATCATGCTAATCAGAGACAGCAAAAAACCAGAAAATGTAGCTTGACAACTTGAAAAGGTACCACCAGTAACAATGAACTGTACTGGGCTGCATGCACCATTGGATTGACTTATTGTAAGGCAATCCACAGACCTTTTATTGATCTTCCAACCACACTGAAGCCATTGTACTAAATAAATAGGTATGACTGACTTTCAAATCTCTCATACAACATTTACTGAAAAATACTGCATTTCTTTAAATTCAAGAACCTTTGTCCTCCTTTTTTTTTTACAAGAACATAAGCTCATGTTTTAGTGCTCGATGAGCATTAATTATGTGGCTATAACAACATAGTGCTAAATAAGGTATCACCTGCACTGCATGTTCATAATCAAATGCCTCACTTATGCTGAAAACCATGAAGATATGAGTCCTATGCAGAAAATACTCTTGATACCTCATGCATATTTCAAAGAGTGACTTTATTCACATGCATGTGCATCCACACACATATATATATTTGCAAATGAAGCAAGAATTCAAAGACTCTGAACAAACACTGTAGTATTTTCAGATACAACTAATAAGTTTACCCTTTTTTCTTGGGCTTCCCCTTATTTTGGAAAGGCAGGATGAAGTCTTCCAAGTTATGTGTTATTACTTGCCGTATTCTATAAAGGGAAGACCAATACTGCATGTGGGGAAATGATATTCTTCACAAAAGCTCCCCTACAAAAATTGAAATTCTTAATTCACACTCAAAAAGGCATTGGTGCTGTGTTAGGATTTTCTTTCCAGTCAGCATGTATTTTACAATCATTATTGTAGGAAAAAGCATACCTCCCTCTATTGGCCTGAAGCACGATCTTCATATTATGCAATGTGTGCCTCAGTAAACATCTGTAAAAACTTTATATTTAAAATCATTCTAAAATGGTATGAGTATTGTAATTGTGCTCCATTCTAAAGCAAAACGACTTTGCACAAGCATCACTTTTTGACAGAAATGCTATTTAGAAGGCAGGTCTCTGTCAAATGCCAAAATTCTATGCACATTTATTGGAGCAGAAACGTTAATTTGTTTTGCTGATGGACTTAGAATGAAGATTAGGCTTAGCGCAGATGTCAGTTTCCAAGGGTTGCAAAATCTTTGGAACTGAACTGGCCAAATACAATACTACGAAGATTTCCAAGTGAGTGGTCATCACCTCTGAATACCCTCCACAAGACTGTGGGGTTTAATACCTTCTCTCTTATAAGCTGCTCACATCCTTTTTCCTTTGTGTTTCACCAGATTATGCAAACAGCGAATGTAGCATATTTTAACAGCATGTATGTACATCATAAAAAATAAATAAGCCATTCATCTCTATTCAAAAATGTCTTTTAACTAAATTTTAATATTCATCTGACACTGGATTTCCAGAAATACTTTGAATCACAGTGCATATTCTCTTTCCTATATGTTCACGTACACATTTACTTTCGGGGCAAAAGATGTTAAATTGCATAAACAAGTATTAGCAAAACTTCTGATGCCAAGAGCTGTCCACAGTGCTGAAGGTGAAAGCCAGTACTGTGTACAGAGCTGGTGATTTTTCTTTCTTTCTATAGAAATTGAGCTTTAAAAATATATAGTGAAACTCTTCCCTACGCCCTCAACGGAAAATAGTGAAGTCAGGCTGCCTACTGATGTAGATTTATATGCTATCTAAAAGCTTTTATACCAGAACTAAAAATAGCCACTGCCAAGGCTTAGAAAAACAACACTATACAAGTGTTTGAACTTTCTATCACTAAGATATCTGGGGAGTATGATACTGGAAAGCCCAAGGAAATTATTTGTAGTGGAAGGTTTCCTGTGATACTTTTTGGAACTAAAATGAACCCTTATTTTATTCCTTAGCAAGAGAGACGGAGAGAGAACACATTTGTTAAGCTAATATTCCTGGTTACGATGTAATGCTATTTCCTTCAGAACTAAAATATTTATTGCAACATAATTAGAGAAAAATGTTCCTGTCTGCTGTTTCTCCTAACTTATATTATATTGATTACACTTCTTTTCAGCATACATTTAAATAGTCACAGGTAACTTAGACAAATTATAACGCAGAACTACATCATCCACAGAAGTGAATGAACTCAAATCACTGCATACATGATTTTCCCACTACTATCCACCCCAAAATAGCTAGTTGCTGCTGATTTTGTGGGCACTGACTATTGCTGCCCTAATTTTCTATCATCTGGTCATGAGAGAGCAGGTGGATATTTCACAAGGATGTAAAGGATGTAATGAGGTCATTGTGGTCAGAAAGAAAGAAAAGCCCAGACTTCATTTGAAGATTTGCAATGTACCAATAATTTCACAAGAATGCCCTGCTGTCTACAGTAGCCAGATTTAAAGGAGTACCACTGTACCACTATCACTATTTAATTAGGCTTTTAAGATACAACAACAATAATGGCAATTACTGGTAAAACAAATCGTCAACAGTCACTGACAACCACTTTAAAAAGGTAGTGAGTTTAGAAGTAATCACATAACTGTAATAAAAGGTTAATTTTTATTGCATTTACCAGCACTTTCATAAATATATCGGGGGGGGGGGGAATTCACCAGCATAAAGTATTTGTAAGGTTATAACTCACCAAACTCTTTACTTGGGTTCAAATGCTCAAGAATAAATTATTTGAACACTGATGTTCAGAACTTCGTCGCTTAACTGGTTGTAGGCAATGCTGATTTTATAACATACACCACTCAATCATCTGAATGTTTACTCAGAAGTAAGTTCCATTGTGTTCAGTGAGATTTGCTCTAGGGAAGCAGGAAAAAAACTTGCACAGCCCTATATTGATTTGAATTGATTTATTTGCATATACTTACTTGCAAATAAAGATTGATCTTTTTACAAAAGTGCTACAAATCAAACATCTGTTTAAAGAAATGTAAACTATATTCCTGCTATCCATTTTAAATGCTTAGTACAATTATATTCATCTTTTTTATGACAAGCAGTAAGCTTCTTCAGGCTTCACATGACTCCTGAGGGGATATTTTATTTGCATTACTGAAAATGATGTACTATTATTGTGATTTGAAACATATTAGCTCAGATTTACTGGGGAAGATGTGCATGAAAAAATATTGGTAAATAAGTTATGGGTTCCAAGAGGGGGAAAATGAGATTTATTTTTTTAAAAATAATAATAATACTGTCTCACTTTCACACAAGCAATCCTATGGTTTGTGCTAAGAAGTATGAACCTAAAGCTGGGAGGAAGGTTTGATAAGACTGCGATCCTACTCAAGCCTACCTGAGAGTAAGTCCCATTGCACTTCAGTGGGACATACTTCTGAATAGATATGTACATATGTACATTGTTAATGCATTTTTTAAAATGTAAATTTTCTTTCTACTAGAGCTACAGTACAAGTTAAGAGAAACAGTTCCTGTGACCTTGAGCCATACAACACACTACCTGAGAAAGAACCTTCAGGATCTATAGTTTGGTTTGAAAATGCTCGAAAACACTTCACAATTACGATTGCCTATTACATGCTGGTATTTTTTCCCATCAATTAAAGAAAAAGCCTTGGTCCTTGAAAGATATTAACTATTGCTTTTATAAGAAGTTCTCTGTGATAATTGAACAGCATTCTATAGGAATACATTGTACCCTTCACACAGGACAGTATTACTACACTGAGATAGTTTTCATCCCATGCATACTTCCTTGGGTGTAAGGAATACTGAATCTCCCAAGTTAGCACATACAACATTAGGGTGCACATAGGGGAAACCATACACCACTACTTGTGAAGCACACAATTGTATTTGTGATACACAAATACAAGTAATTCAGTCAGGAAGACACATTTCGTAAGCAACAGAACACCCTTTTTCCAATTCAGAGACAATGTCCTTAGAGGAAGAAACATATCTAAATCTTGAAAGGGACTGATCTTCCAAACTACTTTTACTTAAAGAAAAAGCTAATCATCGGCCCTTTAAACAAAACTGTGCTTTGCTGATTTAAAAAAAGAATATCATTTTGGTTCATTACTGGAGTTTTGCAAACCTTGTGACAAGGATGAATTGAATTCAAACCTGTTATAACCTTTTATCCCCACCCGCAACAAGTCTATCTTTGTATAATAGACATCTAGCACAGCAGCACCAAGGTTTGATATTTGGAGGTGACTGAAGAGTCCACAATTAGTCATATGATCCTGTATGGATTAGCATAACATGCAGTTGTTGTAGAAGAATGGGCAGGCATTAAAGATCTTCATTTTGCATTAATAAATTGCCATTGAGGGCTAGAAAAGCACATCTAGTACATGCAGACTCGGGTACTCAGACATTGGAAGTGACAATATAGCTAGTAGCACCTAAGACGTTGCACTGTTAACTCTTTAGTAAGAATGCATCAATGCAGGCTGCTTAGTTTCACAGAAACGTCCTTGAAACACAGGTAGCAACAAGCCTCAGATCATAAGTGGAACGTACCTGAATTTCCCTTGCGTGGTATACAATAATCAGACCAAGCAGAATGATTGTAGAGAGGCTAATAAGGCATTTTAGGGCTAATGAATACAGCGACTCCTGCAAGAGAAAAATAGATGCTTTTTACACTGATCTTTTGTGTCCTTCATCTTGAAGATCTCAGAGGGGAATACAGGCTATGTTTTGTAAGAAAGACTTTGCTCTTAAAAAACAACACCTTTAAAAGTATAGATCTTTACATTAAAAAGCAACAACACAGAACAAGATACAACTAATGAGCTAAGTGTAAACTCACTATTCTAGCAGAGCAACCCAGTACAGTACTGTGAAGGGATAAACTCCTTTAAAGGCCTAGCAAAGCAACCGGGAGTGGAAAAAGTCACCCCCAAAAAATGTTACATGCAGGTCTAACTACACTGGGCAAGCCTTTCTGGAATTAAAGCTATCTAAAAGGCAGTAATCTTGTAAGGGATGCTAAAACCATTGATGCAAGGCATTTAAACAGCTGGCTTTTCCAGTTATTATCTTATCAAGGCATTATCCGATTGTCTGTCCCCCGTCAGCTTTGCAGTGTGGTAACAAAGAGGCAGGGTTTTAACACACAGCTGTCGCTGCTCAGTTCAGGAGATACAAGCAGCAAGTGCCTACATACCAGATGCGGGGCATCTTAGTATAGAAAGCATCCACACAGCATTCATTCAGAATGTATGGATGAAGAATGATTATGGGGAAAATCTTACTAGGCTAACATGGATTGGCTGTGCAAGTTAGCAAGTTCCTCTGTTACTCCTTGCATAGTATGGTGTGCAATGTGGCAGATGCACAATGCACATTCGTTCTACAGCAAAGCATGCATGGATGGGCATTTTAAACATCTGCAGGAAAAGCAAGCAAACTCCAAGCCACCCTGCAAGGTTCCCCAAAATAGTGGCAAACCAAGGCTATTTTCCAGTGTAAGTAGCTATGGGAAATATCTACAGCTCTCTGGCTGGAACAGTCCCACAGATTTCCTAGGTAGACTGTGGCCGTAGCAATAGGAATCTCTGGATATGCAGTCTGTAGGATTAACTTCCAAGTAACAGAGTTTGCAGGACTGGAGCACTTGGCTGCATTCCTAAAGGCACTTCCTTGGAAGTAAATGCCATTACAGTAATTGGCACTTTCTGAGTAAGTGGATGTATTCAGGATGGGGGTTTCAAAGTGGTTATCTGCTCCATTGGAGGAAGTAAGCAATATTGAAATTAGTGGCTAAGTAAGCAGGTGGGACATTAGAAAACCACATTACTTGTGAAGCACAACTGCATTTGGGTGTGACCTACACAAAAACAGTTCAGTTTTAACACACAGCTGTAGTAGCTCAGCTTTAACATACACAAAAGCAGTTCAGCCGGGAAGCCACATTTCCTGAGCAAGAGAGCGGACTTTTCCCAATTCAGAGACAATGTCCTTATTGGGGGGGGAGAGGATATGACAATAGGAACCGCTACAAAAAGGGAGAAAGGCGTGGAAAGGAGAGGGAAAATTATAAAGTGGGAAAGGGAAGAAGGAGAGGAAAGGAATGGGTGGAGGGGGACAAGAAAGGAAATATGGAGGGGAAAGAAAGAAAGAAAGAAAGAAAGAAAGAAAGAAAGAAAGAAAGAAAGAAAGAAAGAAAGAAAGAAAGAAAGAAAGGAAGGAACAGAGAAGAAGAGAGGAAACACAGCGAGGCCAGGGATGCGAGGCGGGCGCTGCGAGGGGCAGCAGGTACCTTGGTGTAGGCGCCCCACGACAGCTCGGTCTCGATGACCATGACCACGATGCCGAACATGCCGAAGATGAGCGCGTAGTCGCTGAGGCGCTTGCGCTTCTCGAAGAGCGCGCGCCGGTGTCCCAACTTGTAGCCGATGTTCTGGTTCTTCTTCTTGCTCGACTTGCTGCCGCCGCTGTTGGTCTGGCTGCCTCCTCCTCCGCCGCCGCCGCCTGAGGATCCGTAGAGCGCCAAGTTGTTGGAGTTGTTGTGCTCGGGCTTGGACACCACGATCTCCGGGCCGGCGCCGCTGGCCGAGGAGGCGGCGGCGGCGGCAGCAGCGGCAGCCGAAGCGCTGGGAC
The DNA here is from genome assembly GCF_964234715.1 of Podarcis melisellensis. Taxonomy (NCBI): domain Eukaryota; kingdom Metazoa; phylum Chordata; class Lepidosauria; order Squamata; family Lacertidae; genus Podarcis; species Podarcis melisellensis. Next base: position 20,577,542 of record NC_138543.1, read on the forward strand.
TGGCGTGCGCGGGAGGCGGCGGCGGCTGGTGAGGCTGCAGCGGCTGCGACTCGGAGTCGAGCTCGTGCAGGTTCCTGCGGGACGAGCTGAGGTTGCTGAGAGGACGCATGACGCCGCCGTTGTATCTGCAGCTGCTCATGGCTATTTCCGTGAAGGGGTTGCTTTCCCGCCGCTGCTGGGACGCTGCTGGCTGGCTGTGGCTGCCTGCGCTGCCGACGCTGCTGCTGGGGCTTCCCGCCGGCTGCTGCTGCTGCGGCTGGACGCTATGGCACGGCTGGTAGTAGTGGGAGTGGTGGTGGTGGGGCTGGGGCTGGGCGTAGTGGTGGGGCTGCCTGGGCGCACTGGCATGGCTGGAAGGGGTCAGCTCGCTCACGTTGAGCTGGCTGCCCGGGCGCGACGAGGCTGCGGAGCACGAGAGCGGCGTCGACGAGCGCGCCCGGAAGGCGCCCGCCGCCGAAAGGGGCGACGAAGTGCGGAGCAGCAGCGGCAGGTTATCTCCCGCGCCCGACGCAGCGCCGTAGTGAGCAGCGCAGCAGTTGTTGCACTGGAGGCACGGGCTGCGCTGCTGCTGCTTGTCTTGAGCGTGGCGCTGCTGCTGCTGCTGGCAATGCGGGTGTGGGCGCTGCTGCTGCTGCTGCTGCTCTGAGCAGAAGCCCGGCTGGAACTGCAATGGTGTTTCCATGTCAGAGCTGTTAAAGCTGCAGGAGGACCAGGCGGTGGTGCACCCTGCGCAATGCGTTATGGTCGGCAGAGGGGAGTCCTGTTGCCGCCACGACGGGCCCATCGCGGCTCCCGTAGAATCCAGGCGCCGAGTCCGATTGGTCGGACGCACCAAAACAACGGGCATCACGTCACCTGGAAAAGGCGGGAGGGTTAAGGGGGGGGGCGAGAGAGAGAGAGAGAGAGAAAGCGAGCTGCAGCGTGAGGAGGAGAAGAAAAGCGCGCGAGGAGCAGGCGCGTGGCGGGGGGGGGGGAGGAGAGAGAGAATCCCAGGAGCTGCGCGTGCCGCCGCCGCCGCCGCCGCTGCTGGTGGCTCTGCCAGCCACGGGGGCGCGCGCTTCTCCTCTTCCCTCCTCCTCCTTTTCCTCTTCTCCGCCCGCCCGGGGGGATTCCTCCTCCACCTGCCACCGCCAGACACTCACTGCAGTGGCAGCCCCGGCGGGAGGAGGAGGGGGGGCTGTCACCAGCACCCCCCGCTGCTGTTGCTGCTGCTGCAAGAATTGCTCAGGCAGGTAAGGGTTATTTCTCTCCCCCCCTCCATCCCATCCCATCCCATCCCCTCCTCCAAACTCCCCTCAATCTGGATTGCTGCAGGGCTTTCCCCTATGAACGAAACCCGCTCTACCGCCCCCCCCCGAAAAAAACAACAACGAGGCTGTGGTCTCGCAGCTCATCCCTTAATACCCCCAGCTCCGAAATAAAATAAAATACAATGAGGCCATTGGTAGCCTTATTGTGTCTGGACGTGCAGCAGAGGAGTTCCCCGGGGTGGTTCCGCTCGTGTGGATGTGACGTGCATGTAAGGCACTGGGCGAGGCTTTCCATTTGACTACGGATTCCCTAACGTTTCTAAAATTGCCCCCGACGGGGGTCTCCTGTTCGCTGTATCATCCAGAGACCCGACAGATTTAATTCGGATCTCATGGGGGGGGGGTGAATCTAAGCCTTGGGCATGGAGCGCAAACAGGTCTCCCGGGTGATGTAACTGGGGGTTACCTCTAGCGGGGAGAAAGCTGCGTGCATTGGGATGGGCGGGCGGGTGGCAATCCTCGAAGTATGTAATTTGAGAGCAGGGAAATGCAACCATGGTAGCAGTGGTAATAATAAGAATAACCATAATAGCATCCGCAATAACAGCAGCAGCAGCAAGATCCCCGTCCTCAAGGCATTCGCTCCGAGTCCCATAGAGATTAGAGCAACGCAACAACAGGAAAATCCCGTGCTCAAAGCCCTTGCTCCGGAGTAGCCCCATTGAAAAGCATAGAACGAGTCCGGAGTAAGAGCTGTGAAGCTTGCGGGGGGAGGGAGGGAGGGAGGGAGGGAGGGGGAGACTGCGGAGGAAGCTTCCGACGAGGATTCCCGGCTCTGAACAAAGGGAAATCCCGGAATGCCAGTGTGAAAGGCGGTGCTCGCGCTCATTCGCGAGAGGAGGCAGGGAAGCGCTTTCCCATTGAAGGAGACGGAAGCGCGCGGGGGGGGGGAGGGAGGGAGGGATTCTTTTAACCCTTTCGGGGCGCCTCCCCCGCACCCCACGCCTCCTCCGCGCCGGAGGGCAAGAGGGCGGCGGCCGGCGACCTTTCCCAGCAGCTGTCGCTTGGTGCTGGTGGCTGTGGGGGGTTGGCTGAGCCGCAGCCGCTTCCAGCGGGGCTGGGCCTTGGCGCGGGGAAGCCCTGGCAGGCGCAGGCGGAGGGAGGGAGGGAGGGGAGCCGCCTGCTTGGCTGGGGGCGGGGGTTTCCCCCGACCTCGCGAGCGCCTCGCTTGCTCGCGCACATTTACGCTTCTTCCGAAACATGCCGAGCGGCGTCCTGCTGCTGCCTCCCGTCGCTGGCTTCGGCTGCGCTTCGGGGAGGAGGGGGAGATGTCGGAGGGTCCGCCCCTGCGAGGGAGAGAGAGAGAGAGAGAGGAGCAACTCGGAGCCGCTGGGAGCTGTCCAGCCCGGGCCAATCCCTCTCCGTGCGGGCTTTCCTTTCTGGAGCCTCCAGCAGCGGGGTTTTCTGCAAGACAGAAACACACACCAGTAATCCAGCCAGGTTCTTTGCTTAGCGCCTTTCTTTCTCCGCTCCGCCTTTTCTGCTTCTGAAAGCCCCACGAGCGGGAGGCTGTTCCTAAAACAATCCCATATAGAACTAGCCATATAGCCAACCATATAGCACGCAGAGAGAGGATACTTAGAAATATAGGCGTACAAATCTACCGCTCATGCCAAGCCTTCCTTTATTTTAAAATAATCACAGTCCAGTTGCAGATGCTTCCAACCAACTCCCCTCTCTCAGACCCTTTTCTAGCCCAGGATCGAAAGCCAGCTGAAAAACCGCACTGTAAATCCTGCAGTGCAAAACCTCTTTGTGCAGAGAGAGGCGTGTTGTGACCACAGTTAGGCAAGGAAAAGGACTAATTTTGAACGATCCAGATGTTTGCATTTTAGATTTGCATAGCTTGTGGCAATCTTCTTTAAATAATTTGGTTGTTGTCAGCCTTTGGCCCTGAATTGAACTAGAAAACTGAAATAAATAAATTAAACAACCTGTACTGAATCTGAAGATATTTGTGCAGATAAAGCGTGCAGTTCGCTCCTGTTCACCAGGAGCTCTTTAGTCTAGCAAGCCAAAAGAAAGGCATTCACTTTTAAATTGCCGGATATTTTTGACTCGGTTCCATTGTGTACACCAGTTCTGTAACGATTAGAGACAACCGTGGTGTATATACCATTCAGTGTTTTCCATGATCATCTGCAGTGCACGATTAAAACCTTATGTAGCCTGCAATTGCTTGTACAGTATTGCTTACCCCTTCACCTGGATAAAATGAGATTGCACAAGCATTTGTGGTACAATAGGAGCACACTCCAATGATAATAAGGGGATGTGTGGGTAAGACTTACAGGGAAGGGAGTTAAGACCAATTCACAAAATGTTTCTGCATTTCTCTGAATCTGAGCCAATATGGTTCCAAGCAGCGATGTCGTCGGACAACCCAAGCTGTGAACATCTAGTCCTTGGAATTTAATGCAAACTAAATATGGGAGACCAAGATTCAATATAAGTTCAAGGTTCTTAATAAGTACAGGTTTCTTTCATGAGTGAATACTTGTTGACCGTACTGTCTGTCTCTGCTTTTTGGTGCTTCTCACATGATATGCTGATTAATGTGAAGTGAAAAAGCCACAAGAACAGGGTCCAGGGACCCATTTATCAATTATTTTAAAAATAGTAAAGATGAAAATATTTGGTGAGGTTGTCGTGTGGACAAATTGTTCAAGGTTTTGTCCCTTTTCATTCATTTTTTCCAGAAACATATCTTTAGAAAGATTAAACATTCTGGCCTTTGTGTGTGTGTGTGTTTTAAAACTATTAATGTTTTATTGGGAACTTAAACTTGAGAGGCAGAAAAACCATCCATCAATAGCAGTTTTGTAGTTTCTTTTAAAAAACACCTACCTTGTGACTTTTACCAAACGTTTAAGAAGATTCATGTGGCAGGGACACTCCTTAGGGGTCAGCAAAAGCCAAACAGTGAAACAGGATCACTGTCATTAAGTAATTGAATTTCTGACTTGGATCCAGTTTCCTGAAATTCTATTCTGCAGCAACCCTAAAGTTGATCACCTGCTACCATTTTGTCTTTTTTCCAGTGCCTTCAAGTAAATAATTAATTTTAACACATCCCAAAGAGAATACAATGGGTGTGCCGAACAAATTCTCTTTTGTTTCTTTTTATTTACAGAAAGGAAACCAAAAATTGATTCGTGTACAACAGCTATGCTGTTCTGAGTACCATTATTAAACCAGCAATCATATTTTCATTATAGAACCTTGCTTTGAATTTTAAAAAAAGTAAAATGTACAGGAACACCCTACTTAGACAGAAGCATCTGCAAATCCCAGTTAATCCAGAAAAATAAATATATGTGGAGGCCATGTTTTGGTAAACTAAAGTCTTCTCTGAGAATTTATGACATGGTCAGTTGTATCCTGATCAGTATTTAGGCTCCGTTGAGAATAAGCCAAGCTATTTTTCTCATCCAGATTTTCTACTGTTGAAAGCAGTGTCACTGTAGATTATAAATAACATGTTGCAACATGTTACAAGATTATTGTAATAGCATGAAAATCAGGGTTATTATACTTATCCTTAGAACATTTAAACTGATTTTTATAATCTGGGATATTGTAGTGATTTACAGAAGAAATCACAGTCTGCTAGGTTAATAATCTGGGTTTGCTAGGTTAATAATCTGAAGTATGCTTATTTTGTGTTTGAATATATCTTTCTTATGTTAACAATCTACTAAGGCTACACTCAAATGCACACTTTCTTATAGGTGATTCCACTGAACTCTGTGAGACATATTTCCAAGTAAATGTTCATATGTTGCATTATTGCATGTTAAATGTTATGTGTAGACAATTATAATAATTTAGGTTTATTTGATTAGGTCAATCACCTTGTACACTTAGTGGAAGGGATTTTATTTACTTTACTTTAAAATAGCACTTTTTAATAAAAATAATAATCCTATACCTATCAAAACAAAATAATTAAAAAGTCCTTGTTTTGACTGCATTCTGAAGTGATCTGTATCTCATAGTAGTTCACAAAGTCCAAACTGAGAATATGCTTGAAAACCTGAAATGCACAATGTATAGTTCTACATTGAAAGAGCAATTTGTAACATTGACAACAGGATCAATGCTATAGGACACAACTCATGAAAGGATCAATACACTCTTGATTTTGTTATGTTCTACTATATGCTTCCATTTTATATTTGATGTTGCGCTAAGTTCCCTGTTTTACATTTTAATCATTTTTAGATGTTGGATGTTTTATTCCAACTTGGATGTGTAACTGAGTGTTCTTACTGATTGGATTTTTTAGCAGATGCAGTGATCCTATATTTGCATCTATTCTATTCCTTATTAATTAATTTAGCTTCGAAAGGCAAACAAATTGAATTGCATTCTGTTGTACATATAAAACTTGATGGGTTTCCCAAGCAAATGCAGCCACAACTACGCCCCATGTGTGCTGTATTAGCACTGAATGCATTCAAATTTGAATAAATTATTGTTGTTTCTAGCTTCTGGAATATCTTATTACTGAAGTCCCATTGAACTCCATAGAGCTTACTTCTGAGTAGGCATACATAGGATTGTTCTATAAGCCAATGGACAGTGAATGAATTGTAACAACATTTAACACAAGAAATCATTCCAATCCCAACAGCATTAATAGAAATCTCCAATCAAAGTATTTAAGTGGTTTCATTTCTATAGTTCTTGGTTCAGCTCCAGAGAGCCATGCAAATAGTATATTGTGAGCTATGCATCTGAAACGGCACCTTCCATCTTGCACATGCATGCGCAAAGACACACATGCACACCATGTGATAATCCACTGTTAAAATGGAATAGAAATTCCAAATTCATTTGTGCTATTGTGCACTGGTCTACCATCCAAAGGAGGAGGAAAGTGGGTAATTAATAAGAATAGTATCCCGTCATCATCTTGAAGGGCAGTGGTTCCTAATTAGCTAAGTACTGTGGATGCTCTGTTTTTCAAAAGCCAAGCCTTGGACCCGCTGCTTTTGAAGATTTTGATGTCTCTATAGTAGTTTTAGTTATGTGAATGGTTGCACAGACCTGCTAGAGTTTGTGGACCACCAATTGGGAACCACTGTTCTAGGGTACTTTTTTATTCATTTTAAGAGGATGGTGATTCTTTTCTTTGTTTGAAAAGCATAGGTAGGGTCTACCACATATCTGTGGCATAAGATGCAGAATCATAAAGCATAATTGCAAAGTTTTTCTGAAGATGAAATGGCTGATACTTGCCAATGTTCTTATCCCAACTGCAATCACCGAGTCTCCTTTTTCATTCTTTTTAAAGCAGGGAGAATGTTACATCCATGCAGTGTCTATTTTGGCTCCATAGGAGACAATCATCCAACAGTGTAGCCTGTAACCTGCTGCTTACAGGCTTGGAATATATGTCTCCTAATATACACACAGAGCAGCTAGCTGCTCCAAAATTCCTGCTTTTCAAAACACAACAAAAAAGTCTTTCTAATATTTCTAAACTAATAACCGTGGACTCTAGACAAATTAAGAAAAATCATTTTGAAGGTAAAAACCGGGGCCCAAATGAAAGTCTGGCATACCAGTCAGTGCATCCTCTGCGAATAATACCACTAATAATACTATTATTTGCTACAGTAGCAAACATAAGACAACTTTACTTTCTAGTTCATATCTGTCTAGTATTCACTCCCAGTACAGTAAATATCCAGTGGCAGCCACATGCATAAAACAAAGCTGCCTCCTTGAATGACATGGGCGAGATCAACTTATGAACTGTGACTGAACATATCTTCCAATGTGATCAGCTGCTTTCTAACCTTTCAGCCCTTATCATAAGAGGAAACTTGTACAACACCTTTCAACAGTGTGCCTGGGAATGAAAATCTATAACTTTATTTCAGACAAAGAGCAATTGATTCAATAGAGGCCTTGGCTTTCTGGGTCATTAATAGACTGTAATTTTCAGCTAGTCAATATATTTTCGGTTTTGCAGTTACACGGCCAAGCAAAGGTGTTTTTCCTCTCTCTATGCAAAGGGAGCAAGGGCACCCTCATGCACAAACTCAGAATGTGTCTAGTCTTTCTATTTCTAAAAGTTTAAGGTACACACTCAGCATATACAGGATTGGGCACAAAACTAGATTGTGTCTAATAGGATGACATCCCCTTGCGGAAGCTGAAAAGGTTTGGGAGACCGTATGGGAATCCAGTATATGCTGCCTTGAGTTTCATGATGGAAGAAAGGTGGATATAAGTAGGGGTGGGCTATTTCTTTCTATTTCTCATTTTTCCCTTCTGAAATTCAGTGTGTTCCATCTTTGCATCAGTTTGTGATTATTATTTTCGAAAAAAGGATCTGCTTGAAAATTCACATGCAATTTCGTGCAAATTTATCCCAATATATGCATTTTTTTTGCAAGCAATCTTTGCTACCGTAACACATCTTTGGATGCTATTTTCATGAATACATGTGTTTTTCTCTCTCCTACTAAACATTTTTGTGTCTTTTTTGTTGAAGAAGTGCATTGCAAAATTTTAAGAAATGCAAGATTCGAAGGCAAGTTGTGTTTCAGTTCATATATTGCTTGGGGCATCGTGTGAATTTGGTAGGCTTGCATGTGAACCGAACCAAATTTCTCCCTAAATAAATAAAATATATTGGACCAACTAGTCATCTGGAAGCAGTCCTGCATGTATTCTTTTTCAGGTCGAGGTGTCTAGAGCAAAAGGAAATTCATGTGGCACTGTTAGGCTAATATTAACGTATCATCTCCTGCTTTTTGGAGCAAAGAAACGGGGGGCTGCGAGTGACCCCATATTAGTAATAATATAGCTAGGTATTGTTGAGTTGGGCTGGGAAAATATTTCAAGTTCCCAGAGCAAGCCCTGAACAGAATTGAGAAAAAAATGTATATAAATTCTTAGATGCCATCATCATATTTCAGAAGCTGCAGCGACGAGGTCACTGGCATATTTCCATTCCTGGCTGAAAGGATTAAATTACAAAAGGTCCTCTAAAGGTGATGCATTAAATAAGAAATAAGATACTGCCTTGGAAACTATACCAACTGAGATTACAGCATGCTTGCCTTTCCAGAGCCATTTGGTTTTCAAAGAATCACGGCGAAATATATTAGCCACTGTGTAACAAACTTAAGTATAATCTGGGACTTGAAATAAAAGCATTTCCTGGTTATCATCACACTTGGCGTTGAGCCCCATTAGTACAAAGTTGGATCTCTCAAATATGTGGAGACTGCCAATGACGCTCTTATACCTTGCACATGGGGCATCTTCCTATTCTATCTGTACTGGCACTGAAAAACAGAGGAAAACAGACTTCTCAACTTTGTGTGTAGTGGAAAATTTTGAAGTAATAATGAGGGCCCTCATAGTCACTTCCTAGCAGAGTAAACATGCACACAGCTGCGTGGATCCCTATATACATGTACAGGGTCAGTCTTTTAAAAGAGGCCCCGCGAAACATGTGTTTTCTGTATCCACGGGGCCTCTTTTAAAGGACTCACCCTGTATACGTGGACCCTCCAAAGAGCAGCATAATACCCAATTTATTAGAATCAGCTGGCAGTCCTTAGGAAATATTTATATATATATAGAATGTATTCAACTTGAAAAACACCCTGAGCTTCAAGAAAAGTTATTCAGCCAAACGGAATTGTTAGATCAGAAATGCAAACCCTCTTGCAATGAAACGTTACCATGTAAACTGCTAGCAATGAGCAGGAGCCCCATGAAAGGAAAGTAATTTCCAGTCTCTGCTTGATTGTTTTTTCCCCTCATCCATTGGCTTCCTCCATGCTAAACTGTTGGAAACATCTGTAAAACCTGAAAGCTTCACGATCACCTTTGTGGAGCCATGGAGAGTCTGCCAGTAGCACAGGCACTCTGGCAAAAAGGCCTGGAGCTGAACTCTCTAGTCTTCGCTCTTCACTTCACCACTGCTTATTATCATGGGTCGTATTCAGCGTGCTGCTAAGGACATAGTTCCATTGGTGCAAGCGCTTCTGCTTGCCCAACAAAGCAATCTTCCCCCTCCCTTCTCCATGCATTGTTCTGGGGGTTTCTCCCGACCCTCCAGAGCAGATTTGAGAAGGGCATGTGGAGAGGGGGGGAGGCCTGTTGCGCTAGCAGGAATCCTTGCACTGACTTTCCTTTGCACAACAAGTCATTCTGTATAAAAAGCGTGCACTATTCAATCTAGTTACTTGACACCAGTTCCAGTGACATCAGTAAAGGTAAAGGTAAAAGGACCCCTGAGCATTAGGTCCAGTCGTGACCGACTCTGGGATTGCGGCGCTCATCTCGTTTTATTGGCTGAGGGAGCCGGCGTACAATTTCCAGGTCATGTGGCCAGCATGACTAAGCCGCTTCTGGCGAACCAGAGCAGCACACGGAAACACCATTTACCTTCCCACCTATTTATCTCCTTGATGTGTTTTCGAACTGCTAGGTTGGCAGGAGCAGGGACCAAGCAACGGGAGCTCACCCTGTTGCGGGGGATTCGAACCACAAACCTTCTGATCAGCAAGTCCTAGGCTCTGTGGTTTAACCGACAGCGCAGCTCAAGACTCAGTGGACTTACTATGTTTAAGCTGTTAAAAGGGCTTGAAAGTTTGACTAGTGTACATGTGATTACATTTTTAGTCTTCAACTGCTGCACTAAATCTGTGGTTTTATATCAGGTGCATATGCATCTGCCTTGGCAAGTACAAGCCTCCAGAAACCCCATTGAACCTGAAATTTTCAGTGATACAACACTGCTATATGTATGTGGTTTGGCATGTTTTTATTCAAGGAGAAATAAGTTGTGCAGCTGTATTTGATGAGGGAAACCCCCATACTGAGGCTAAACCCATTGAAATCTGCAGAATTAAGTTGATTAATTATAATCTGTCTACTCAGGATCACCCAGTCTATTTACTTTTTATTTCAGTCTTGTCTCTTTCTCTCTTTTTCCTGCTTTTGATTCAGACTTTCTCCTTTCTTTCGTAGTAGTGATATAGGAACTAGGTATATACTCTCTCCCTGTATGGTTAAAAAGAAGGGAAATCTTTGGGGATGGGAACTGCTGCATGAAATTTCCATGAAATATACTGTCCTCACAGTGCAAAGTAGAATTATTTAGAAAGTGGTATCCAAACAATATTGTTGCTTTGTCCTTGTAATTGTTTTTTTAAAAAATTATTATACCATATTAAAGATCAAATATTTAAAGATATGTTCAGCCCTCATTTAGAAATAGGCATATGGAGCTAAGTAATGGGTTATTAGGCAAGATAGTGAACTTGCTTGAATGCATGTCTCTTTTCAGTTTCCCTGTGTATGTTAACTTAATAAAAAATAGTTGGTCTACATTATCCTAAACATTCCTAGATCGACAGATTTTAGGGGGGGGAATCAGGGTTCAGCCATTTCTGTCACAGCTGCTGGTTGGTTTGAGGTTTGTTTTTTTAAAAAACAAACTTTTAGCCATATTTCCCCCTTTAAATGCAATGTATGAAACCACCAGCTTTTTGTTTTGGATGTGAAGATTGCTTCAAATCCTTTCTGCATTATATCTGAGGTTTTGGATTGCATAAGATTGCAGGTAGAACAGAGTATTCAAGTTGTTATACTCTATTTATATACCAAAAGGCAACTTCAGCACAAGGCAGTGTTGCCATTAAATAATGAATTGATATATTCCATCTCATCCTGTCTCTTGGTTGTCAGTTCTCCATAAAATTATTTGGAAGAACAAAGCCTGCAGTGTTCTGTATAAGTATCAGGCCTGTCAACTTCAAGAGATGCAGCTGTTACATGATTGCCAGTTTAGAAGTATTTTCCAGCATTTGCTTGGGCTCATTACTAATTCAATGGAGTCACTTTAGCTCTGGCAAGTTCTCGGTTCCATGGTTCAAGAAGAAAATAGTTTCTGAATAATAGGTGGCACCATACCAACTTCCAAATTTAAAAAGGTTAGGTTTTAGTGCTTGAAATATAAATATAAAGGTTCACTGTAGGCTTAATGGAACATTTTCTATAGCCCATGTTTAAAAGGTTCAGCTAAATTTATCCATAGGAAGGGGAAAAAATGCCTACGTGATCCTCTCTCTTGCCTACCCGAAAATGGTTTTTAAAGCTTCTAGGAAAAATGCCTTTTATACAAAGGAAAGGAATTCATATAATCAAAAGGAAAAACAGTGGTGTTCTTCCTTAATCCCAGTTGCCCGTGCTTGTTAAAGGTAGTGATTTAATCCCACCCTCTTTATTAATTTTATAAGTTGAGATTTATTTATTGAAATGTGCAGCACGGGAATGCTTTTTAACCACAATGCACTTATTCAAAAAGCTCACCACATAATATATTTCATCTCTATAGCTTACTATTTAATCAATGCTATCATAAATTCCAGTGGAAAGGGAAACACCATATGAAGAGACATGTTTCTCAGTATAATAAGAACATGACAGTAATTTATTGAAACGCTAAGCTATCAGTACAGTGCAATACTAAGGACATGCAGGTGTTATGTCATCGGATGCTGAAATATTGCACATCCTTTTTTATGCATTTGTTGCATCTATGAATAAATATTTACATATGGATGCATTTCCTTTCACTAGTTTTTAAATGTTCGCATGGATTTTATTTTGATATAGAAGAAAGCATGCCTATGGGATTCAATTCAGTAAATGATCATGAGTAAGATAAATAAGGCTAAATATTCCCATTTTTATTTATGCATTTGTGGGTAAGTTTAGAATAGGAGCAGTAATATATATATTCAAATACGCCTTGTTTAAATTTGTTCTTGTTTAAATTTGTTTCCCATGTTAACTGTATCAGGATGCAACCGTTCCTGTTGCTTCGCTTCAATGTGTTGAGTTTGTCCAAATATAAAGCTGTCTTTACAGAGGCTAGCTTTTTTATTGATTTATAATTGGCCAATATAAACAACTCCTTTATTAATCTGAAAACTTGCGTTTTCAGATCATTAGCTGCCATATAACATAAATTATTGATTTGTATAAAACTAATTTAAAACATTTTTCCTACTGTTTCCCCTAAATAGCCTTCCAGGCAGGTTTCAGCACAAATTAAAACAATATAAAACAACAACAATAAATAATTCACAACCAACCAAACCAAAATCTGATTAAATAATAGCAAATACAGCGTGTGATAAAAACCATTTTTTCCACAATTGATACTCGTTCTTTAAGAAGCTCAGGCGAATAGGAAATAATTCACATATTTAAAAGATGGCAGTGTGCTGGGGAGGAAATTCCAGGGCTGGGGAGGTGGTCACCACAGAAAATGTTCTTTCTTGAGTTGCTTCACTTCTTAAGGCAAACGTATGCAGAGAAGGATACTAAATGAATACTTTTAAATCATATCCAATGCACATTCAAAGCACATGCCCACCAAAAAAACTCTATATAGTTGGTACTAGCTGATTTTTACTGTAGCAACCAAGTCCTGAACTGCCCACAACGAGGCAGCCTTGGCATGGATACTGAAGGATATAATCCATGGGTTGGCACACTAAGGCCCGGGGGCCAGATCCGGCCCAATCGCCTTCTAAATCTGGCCCGCGGATGGTCCAGGAATCAGCGTGTTTCTACATGAGTAGAATGTGTGCTTTTATTTAAAATGGATCTCTGGGTTATTTGTGTGGCCTGCCTGGCATTTTTACACGAGTAGAATAAAGGTAAAGGTAAAGGTACCCTTGCCTGTTCGGGCCAGTCTTTCCAGACTCCAGGGTTGTGCGCTCATCTCACTCTATAGACCGGGAGCCAGCACTGTCCACAGACACTTCCGGGTCACGTGGCCAGCGTGACAAGCTGCATCTGGTGAGCCAGCGCAGCACACGGAACACCGTTTACCTTCCTGCTGGTAAGCGGTCCCTATTTATCTTCTTGCACCCGGAGGTGCTTTCAAACTGCTACATTGGCAGGTGCTGGGACCGAACGACAGGAGTGCACCCCGCCGTGGGGATTCGAACCGCCGACCATGCGATCGGCAAGTCCTAGGCACTGAGGTTTTATCCACAGCGCCACCCGCGTCCCTTCACGAGTAGAATGTGTGCTTTTATTTAAAACGCATCTCTGAGTTATTTGTGGGGCATAGGAATTCATTCATTTCCCCCAAAAAATATAGTCTGGCCACCCACAAGGGAAAGTGGACCGGCCCCCTGCTGAAAAAGCTTGCTGACCCCTGATATAACCCTTGGGATCCTTGGTACTTGTCTGAGACTAATTTGGTTATCTTAGGCATCACTGTTATTAGAACTACTGCATGCTACTAATATATTTCTTGGCAAGTGAGAAACAAGAGGTGGACCTGTCCATTTGTTCCCTAATATTAGCCATATTTCTCAAAGCAAATATAAACACTTAGGCAGCTGTGAAGCAACTAACCCTGCCCTGCCCTTTGCACTGGTCAGGGCTGAAGGTGGGGGCGGGGAGGTATTTCAGCTTATTTTTGTGCACCGGCTACAGGCTAGCAAATCAGAAAGACCTACATCAGGCCCCTCTTGAGCTGCTGGACTCACTTAGGAGTCGACAGAGGCATGTTCTGTCCAGCTCTGTCCACCCACCTTGGTTCTGCCCTATTTCAGGGCTTTATCCTGGCTAATCCCTGTGGGAACCTATATATGCTTTCAGCGGTGGTAGAGTCTTTGACCTCAGCAGCGGAGATCCACAGAAGGACGTCTGCATTTAATCCCCAATCATTTTTAAAGAACTCTGATTCTGAAACATGGTACAAAACAAGATGAACCGATTTTTTCCCAAGGTCCCTAAACTTAATGCATACACTTTCTTTAGAAATAACACATAATTGCTACTAGTGCGGTGACACTAGTAGGAAAACATTAACAAAAACAGCTTGAAAGGAAGAGCTAATAGAGGTCTGTTTTTGGGTGGGAGGAGAAGATCGATGAAATTTGTTGGAAAAATAAAACAGAAAGTTGAAGAGAAAAGAGACATCCATATTTCCTTGCATTCTGAGCAAGTTTTAAAACTTTTAATTAATTCAAAGGGGGTTAAAACAGATGGTCAGAAACAACCCAGGGGAAGTAAAGCCAACAGCAAGAATAGGTAGAGGCAAGGGTGAGACGTGGAAATAATGGGTGGAGTTTAACCAGCATCTTCACCAGATGGAGCACTCCCAAAAGGACATAGTGAAGCGCTCCCCTATTTAGGCTGCGCTGAGACATAACCCTAAGTTATAATCGGCTTTAGCTTTGGTTCATTGAAGAGACCAAGAGCCCACTTGTATTTTATTAAAGAAACCATAGTTTGTTTGTTGCCACAAATGACCTCAGAGTTGTTGACATAAAAATAAATAAAACAATCTCATTACAAATCACAGAACACAATTAAGATAGCAGTAGAATAACAGCCAAAGATTAAAAATATCAGCAATATTGACAATAAAACCACAAAACCAGCGCGCTAAAACAAAACAAGGCTCAAAAACACTCAAACCATAGCCACCAAGAGTTAGACAAAAACAAGTAAGCTTCTTTTGAACTCCCAACAAACGAACATCCATGCCTTCAGAAGGAAGGGCACTACTACCATACCAAAGCCATTTGTTTCTTTTCTAGAAGTTGACTTGAACTAAGCCAGGGTAAAAGAACCAACCACAATTGATGGAAGCTGTGGGTCAAAAAACCATGTACATTGCTTCAAACCATGTACATTGCTATCCTCAAGCAAATCACCAATTGTTGGCTGGGGAAGTGGTGAGGGGCAAAATCAGGAAAATATGTTGATTTGAGGGACAAAATGTTGCTTTTTTTAAAAAAAAACTACACTGGAAATTAAGCAGTTAAAGGGGGCACAACAGAAGCAGCAGTTATTTTCCTAAGATGCAGGTCATTGTTCATAAGCCTCCCTGCTTTATGGTACTATTTTACTGTACAGCTTAGCCAGAGACAAAAATAGAGTGTTTTAGTATTAGTAATGTCTTTGCATCATATCTGGGAGGAAAATGTTATTTTATCCAAGTGTACTATTTCACGCAGAGCACAACACCGTTGACTCAGGATGATTTACTGAAGCTTACTTTAGGTTTTTGTATTGCAAGGAAGACTGAAAATTGCCACCTACATCCCATTCCCCTTCTCACAGGAGCATCAATTGCATGTCACTGTCTTTTACTAAATATTAAATTCTTCAACTGGCTCTCTTAAAAAAACATTATTGAACTTTACTCTGTCCGCAGAAATGCTGCATCCTTCTTAAAGAAGTACCAGCCATTCTCAGTCATAGCTCAATGGTATCCTGCTTTGAAAACCAAAAGCCTCACATTTTCAGTGGCTGGCATCTGCATTTAGAGGAGCACATGATGCATACAAAGTCAAGGTTTGCAAAAGGTTTAGGAAACAGAGGCCAAGGGGATTGCAGAATCCTAAATATTTCCATTCATAACAGATGTGAAGCGTCATCATTTCTGAACACGCAGTTTGGGGTTTTTCAAACTTTCTCAGCCCTAGGGATAATTCTAAGGCATGCATAAATAAATGTCATACTGCGTGTGTTATTCTGAATGAACAGCATTGGCTGCTTATATGTTACCAAGCCTAAGGGTCGCAGGTGGTGCTGTGGTCTAAACCACTGATACTCTTGGACTTGCCAATCGGAAGGTCGGCAGTTCGAATCCCCGCAACGGGGTGAGCTCCCGTTGCTCTGTCCCAGCTCCTGCCAACCTAGCAGTTTGAAAGCACGCCAGAAGTGCAAGTAGATAAATAGGTGGGAAGGGAAATGGTGTTTCCGTGCGCTCTGGTTTCCGTCATTGTGTTCCGTTGCGCCAGAAGCGATTTAGTCATGCTGGCCACATGACCCAGAAAGCTGTCTGTGGACAAACGCCAGCTCCCTAGGCCTGAAAGCGAAATGGGGACCGCAACACCATAGTCACCTTTGACTGGACTTAAGCATCTGGACTTACCTTTTTAGGTTTTTACAACTTGGGGACTGGAGACCTCAGAGAGTGCTTGCTCCTCTACAGACCTGCCCACTTGTTAAAATCTTCAAGGGAGGCTCTCTGAACCGTTCTTCTTAGCTGAGGTCCACTGTATGACAACATAGGGGAACTTCCAAGTGGTGTTACCCTAGCTTTGGAAATCCGTCCTTTTTAATGATATGATCAGTACCCACTCTTTTAACCTTTCGATGCCAACTAAAGACCTGGTTGTTCACTCAGGGTTTTGGCAGACCACAATTTTGATGTTTATCGTAGTTGGCTGGTTGCAAGTATTTGCCTTGAAGCTTATACTTGTATAATGTATCAAGATTTGTTTTAATTTTTAACCTACCATAAAATCAATTGTAATAGTTCCCAATTTCACAGGCAGCAATGGCAGAAAATAAATTCAATGGGTTTTAATCAACCAAGGTTTGCTCAAGGTAGACCCACTGAAATGAATATGGCAAGTTAGGTCCATTAGGTCTGCTCTGAATTGCATGTATCCAATTATTTACGTAATTACACCTGATTTTATATTAAATAATTTTTTTCCATTACTAAGTCCACATATAGACTTGCCCATTAACTATTTAGATGCTTCTGTGCCTGAATAATTTCAGTTTCATTTAATCACCTATAGGCAGCTCTGTGTATTAAACTATCTGTAAAGGTAAGGTAAAGGTACCCCTGCCCATACGGACCAGTCTTGACAGACTCTAGGGTTGTGCGCTCATCTCGCTCAAGAGGCCAGGAGCCAGCGCTGTCCGCAGACACTTCCGGGTCACGAGGCCAGCGTGGCACCAGAGCAGCACACGGAAACACCGTTTACGTTCCCGCTATAAAGCGGTACCTATTTATCTACTTGCACTTAAGGGTGCTTTCGAACTGCTAGGTGGGCAGGAGCTGGGACCGAATGATGGGAGCTCACCCCGCCGCGGGGATTCAAACCGCCGACCATGCGATCGGCAAGTCCTAGGCGCTGAGGTTTTACCCACAGTGCCACCCACGTCCCTTCTATCTGTACACTATTTCAAAATAATGACAACTCCCAAAAACTGGTGAAATGGCCTTCTCTGGTTGCCATTGGTAACTAAAAACTGTCCCCAGGTGATCCCAAAGTCCTTCATTTTCCCCCAGCAGGAGAAATCTTGCCCTTTAAAAAGTCCATTGGACATGTTACATTCAGTGCTGACCGGACTAACATCAATTACCATGAAGTTTTGCAAAGCCTTTCCCAAAGGGCTCTTCCATTTGCACCTATCTGTTTGGAGCCTAGACAAGACTCTGTAAACTAGGAGAATTTAACTCCTAAGAAATAAGAATTAAGACCTCAATAGCCTGTCTATGCCCAGTAAATACAGCCTGACTTAATTTACCTTTTCCTTGCCCTGAGGCTGCAGCATAAAAAAAGTTGTGATGTGGATTTTAATTAGATGCCTACATTTGCAGAAATTGCAGAATAAGCCTTAAAAGGGAACTACTTTTGTATAGGCGTATCTGAAAGCTAAAGGGTCAAAACAAATGCAATACCTTGTTACACAGATGCAATTGTCGCAACATATATTGTGCAACAGGCTGAATAGTAATGTTTGTAACAAAACTTTTGGTTACTGTTCTTCCTAACATACAAATCAAGTCCAGGATGTACAACATATACAATCCTTAAGCAAGGTATATAACTATACCGGGGACCTTTCCTTAATCACATTCAAGGACTGTGTAATATATGAACTCAAACAAGAACGTATTAAGAAAGGAAGAAATATATCTGCATTGGAATTAATTAAATAGGTTATATACCTTGCTTAAGAATTGTATATGGTGTACATCCTGGACTTAATTCGTTTGTTAGGAAGTAACCAAAAAAAATTGTTACAAACATTACCATTCAGCCTGTTGCACTCTATATGTTCTGACAATTGTATCTGTGCAGGACTACTTGTGATTACTCCATGGTTTTTTAACAGTATCTTTTTTAAGATACTGTTTTTAAGATATATATTTTTAAAAAAGAACAGTATCTATTTCTGCACACTTTCATGGGCTGAGCTCTAGCAGTAAAACAAGTCCTAACTATCCAATGCTCAAACTGAAAATAGAGAGAATGATTAAAAAACGAAGGTTCAACTTCAAACACCTGGACAATTTTGATGCAGGTATTTTCCAGTTTCAGCAAAAAGAATTTTTTTAACTTGTCTTTATTAGCCAGCTAGATTTTATGTTTCTATGCACTCTCTTGAAAAAAGAAAGAATTCAAATATTTTCTTCCATAGGTCTTTTATTAAAAAAAGTAATCCCAGAATATTTGGGCTATTTAACCTGTGTTTCTGACATTAGGGTTTTGTTGTTGTTTTTAAATTTCCATATGACCGAAAATTTCTGTAGGGTAGTGATTTTTGTGACCTTAATTTACAAGTGTATTCTACGTATTGTGCATTTATAAGTGACTTAGTCTAAGCATCTGTGAGCAGACAACATTTTTGTCATTTTCTAACTTTTGAGGCTTATTTGCAAGGCTGCAAGGAAGGCTGTTTGGGACTGCTGGGTTTATAGGTATTTTTGATATGCCACTCTCCTGACTTTGGCTAGTGCCTTTATTTTTTCCTAACATAATTGAGACTTGAAGCCATTGCCCTTGAGCACTCTTGACATTCATGCCATGGTGAACAGAACCGTAATGAGTCCCTCACCAGCCTTTCTTGTCTTGTTGAAAATTAATCCAATTCCTACCGATGGAAGTTGAAACCTAACATGAGCTCCCAAAGTACCAGACCACTTTTCCAAGGTAAGAATTGTGTATTGATTTACAAATTCATTTAGAAATGGATTTGGAAAGTTCGGGTCTGCTTGTCAGTCATAGGTGGCCAATTAAATTTCATGAAGGTCTGAAACGTCATGACAGATTGGTGACTGGGCCTGAAATTCAGCTGTTGCTCCATTTGCCCAGAGATACTATCATTTGCACTGTAGCATGGTTGATGATCCATAAACCCTGAGCTAGAAATGACAGTTTGGGCTAGACTACTCCACTATTCATCTTTATCTGAACTACTGTTACACTGGGAAAGTTGGCCTGGAATGACATAAAAGACCAGCAGAAAATCTGCCCTACTGATTTAATGGTTTAGCACCAGCTTAAGCACGCTGTGGGCTCTATATAAATATGTTGAAGTAGCACTGGGAACACTCCTTAGAAAGAACTTGTTTAGTTCAATAGAGTTCACTGAATTAGTTCAAAAATCTTTTAATTACACTTGAAAGTAGTTTCTGTAATTGCCAAGAGAACTGACCACGAATTAAGTTCATTTTGGGGTAGAACTTCAAAATTTTCTAGTTCATCTTCAGGTGCATTCTCTTATATGTTTGCTTTGTTTGTTTGTTTGTTTTTCTATTTAAACTCTTTGGGCCTTTAAGCTTAAAGATCGCAATGGTTGGTGAAAATAAGTTAATTCACATGCCACCGTGCATGTTTTAATGTTTTCTTAGTCTTAAGTAAATCATATATTTCAGCATGGCAGCTTGTAACATTCTAAATGCTAGGGAAAAGACACTGAGGATCATTTGGATGAAGCTGAATTGAACTGTTAACTGATCATGAACCAAACAAGTTAATTTTGCAAAAGGACTAGCATGAACAAGTCTTTACCTTTTGGGCATGTTGAACATGAACTAGAACTAGTTCCTTTTTTAAATGAACTTTTCAAGCTCTGGTTGGAAGTAATGCTTTATATTGTCTTGGGCTTTAAAGTCTTTCATACTAGTCTTTCATAGAGGGTATATGATCTTAAGGATTTACAGCTGTGCTTGTGGAAGGACTAGGCATAAAGAAAGAATGGGTGCTGACCCAAAATATATTTTATCTCAAGCTTATTCTGGCTCATTCCATTTACAAAATTATTGATAGTCCAGCGCACAACCAATTTCAGAAGAAATAGACATTTGAGTCATTCAGTGGGATAGCGTCACATCCTTTGACTTAACTGGGTCTAGGCTAGACAGTGAATTATTTTTGAGTACAGCCTTATGCAAAGCAATGAATCACAGAATTGTACAGTTGGAAAGAACCCCAAGGGTCTTCTAGTCCAATCCCCTTGTCTTCACTTCTGGAAGAAAGGGGGAGAGGAGAATGTTTAGTATTAGCAATTATTTGCCCAAATGGCTTTCCATCTCTGCCGTATTAAGCAGTTGGTCCCTTACCTTTCTCGCCCTGATCTGGCCACAGTGATCCATGCGACAGTCACCTCCAGGCTTGTTTATTGTAACTCCCTTAAAGCTGACCCAGAAACTCCAGCGGGTGCAGAATGCCGCAGCGAGGCTCCTTACGGGGTCCTTGCCGTGGGATCACATTCATCCAGTGCTTTACCAACTGCACTGGCTCCCGGTGGAGTACAGGGTCAGGTTTAAGATGCTGGTTTTGACCTTTAAAGCCCTATGCGGCCTAGGACCCATGTACCTACGGGACCGTCTCTCCTGGTATGTCCTGCGAAGGACCTTAAGGTCCACAAATGACAACATTTTGGAGGTCCCAGTTTGCAAGGTGGTTAGATCTGTCTCAACTAGGGCCAGGGCCTTTTCAGTACTGGCCCTGACTTGGTAGAACACTCTGTCACAAGAGACTAGGGCCCTGCGGGACTTGACATCTTTCCACAGGGCCTACAAGACAGAGCTGTTCCTCCTGGCCTTTGGTTTGGACTCAGTCTGACCCTTATGTTTCCCTCCCCTTATGGTCTCGATTTATCAGCTACTTTTAAAATGAGGCTGCATTTTAAATTGCATTTTAACCTGTATTTTAAATTGGGGTTGTTGTTTTTTCCTTTCCCCCTATTATGTTTTTACTGTGATTTTATTGGTGTTAGCCGCCCTGAGCCCAGCTCTGGCCGGGGAGGGCGTGGTATAAATAAAATTTATTATTATTATTCTAAGCAATTAAAACAACAAGTTCAAGTCAAGAGATAAGAATACTTTTTGAAACAGCCAAGAGCCAGCAGAATGCCAATACCATTGGGGCCTCCCATATTTCATCAGGGAGCACATTCTGGAGCACTGGTGCTACCAGTGAAAAAAGCTGCTTCCATGTTTCCAGAGAGTAAGATGTGGTCTTGTCTAAATCATATTATGTATAATAGGAAGAACATAAATTGGTTAGGCATATTGGTATGTAGAAAAATGAAGGCTTTCCATCATGCATATTATCAAGTCTTGCAGCACATGGATTATAAAACGTTTGCATTTTCCAATGTTTGTTAAAATTGTTTCAGTGATTTCTGTGCACATTTAATAGCATGCTAATATAAAACTAATAATGTCTGAATTAAGAATTATATTTATCATACCTCATTTTTCTGACGTGGTTATTTCTGAAGCAAAACTTCTCATTTTGCACACAAGATTTCTAGTACAAAAAAGGGGCAATGTCAGTGATGGTGGGTTGTAGAAATGTAGTCCTTCTCCTACGTATAAGGTCTTTGTGTTTGCTATGTCCTTGGTTTTACTTGGGTGCAAGTCTCATTAAAGACCATCAGTGTCACTGTTTATAGTTAAAAATATTTGTAAGATTAAGGCCTTAGTTAGGTGAATAGATGGTTGGCTAGATGCATGGATGGATGGATAGATTTGAGTAAGAGCTATTTACTCAAAGATAATTCCTTATTATGTATACTACTGAATAGTTCCGTAGTATGATTTCCACCCCTGATTTATTTTTTTTCAGTTCAAAGCCTTAAAAATAGTTTTGTTTTAGATAACATTTTATATGTCATTTAAACAAACACTTATCTGTCATTTTCAAAAAGGATGTTATTTTACTCAAAGTGACACTCTTAAAATTCAAGCATTGCACTGGAGTTTTGGAAAGGCCTTAAATATAGAAAATGGGTTGAAACCCGGTTCTCCAATGAAATGCAAGCAGGTTTTAAAATAAAATTTAGAAAGATTTATAGACTATTTAATCCCAAAAGTCTCTAAGTATTAACAAAACACAGATAAAATCAGTAGAACCTTTTAAAAATAAATACGTTTAACTAAAGACTCTCCTCCCTGCAAGAGAGGGGAGTGGTTGTGGGCGGGAGCCCGAGCTCCGCCCCTAGCAGGAATAATGTGTTTTGCTGTGTCGAAGACCTAGGTGTGGCCATCGCCTATGCCTTCAATTTTTAGGGGTATTCCGTTAAAGGAATCTGGCGGTCGTGTATTCTGTCCGATGCCTGCTTGGCGGGAGGCCATGGCACGACCCTCGGTGACATTAGGGGTGAGCCTATAGTTGGATCGGCATCAACTGGCTCCACCTACTGGTGAATAAACCCACTTGTTCAAATCCAATGCCTAAGCCAATACCTTTTCACTGCTGTAATCAATAAAGTTGTGGCCTTTCCTTGCCCATTAACCTTATATCACGTGTCCGTGTGTATTCTTTCCACATTGCGGGGGTCGGGTCCTCGAACCACAACTTGTATGTCCGTGCAGCAAGTGTCTAAAACTGAGTTTACCTACTGAAAAACCACTCCAGTTTCTATGAGTGTCCAGATCATAATGATTGTAGAAGCATATGCATGAATGCAAAGAATAAGAATTTGTCAAGAAAGATATAGAAATATGTCAGAGGCTATAAGGAACAACAGTGCTTTCAAGATAATGCTAGAGATGTATGTAAATCTTACGCATATTTACTTAGAAAACAGACCTATATGGAGCAAAAACCTATCCAATGATGATGATGATAATTAACAATAACAATATTTAAATTGATAACCCACCCTTCATGCTAATGTTTCTAATTGGTTGCAGCAGCATTTTTCTTTTCTTTTAAGGATAAACATTCCTGACACTCATTCCATTTCAAGCATGAAAACAGTTCCATTTTTAAGTGAACTATTTATCGCACACAAAGAAAATAATCCACTTTTTTCTTTTCTTGATCCTGAAGACGGGCGTTAGAAGTGAAGACGGCCCAAATCAGAGTACCGAGCATTCTGAGATATTGCTTTGAAGAAACACAACTAAATACTTCAGGGAAATGTGGATATTTTAAACAGTCTTTCGCAGCTATGCCGGAAAGAGGGTTCCCCAAACTCCACAGAAGGATAAGGAAGGCATACAATAGGGAAAAGAGACATGGCTTAGCTTCTTAAACAAATCCCATGAATTGAATTGAGGTCCTTACTGTTTTCAGGAACTTCATTTTGCTTTGCCTCCTACCAAGAATCATCTTAGTCAAGTACACTTCAAAGGAAATGAAAGCAGATTTCAAATTGTTCTCAAAAAAAACAAACCCTCATAAAGCCTCCATTATGGTCCAAATTCTCTAACCTAAGTTGATTAAAGAGTTTTGAAATAGGTAGACTTGTGAGGATTTATACCAGGGGCAAATCAAACTCCATGTGTGTTCCCTCAAACAGCTACTAGTCCGTCATACAGCTACTCCCTCAAACAGCCACTAGTCCGTCATAACGTATTTTGGTCAGAGTAGGCTTACTGCCTCGTGCCATACTACTTAAGCGATTCTCCCTGGCAAACTCCCTGAGCCATTTCAGGCTTTGTGGGTGAAAACCAACACTTTGAATTGGGCCAGGAAACTAATCGGTCGCCAGTGCAGTCCAACCAGGATCGGTGTAATATGCTCAGACTTGTCTTTCTGAAATGGTCAAATCCACATACTGTACAAACATTCCGGTTCACAGGGTTGCATCCAAATTGCCCTTCCATGAAAAGAAAGGCTTCTTCCATTTATGGGGCAAGAAGGAATTGAGATCTAACAGAAGCTTCCACTGGAGGAATGGGGGAATGCTATTTTCACCAATTCCCCCTCCTTTTGCAGCCCCCAATACCAACTCCCATGCTGTACCAGAGGGTCCCTGACCCTCTGGAGTAGCTTTCCTAGAAACTCAGGAGGCTCCCCCCCTCCCCCAGTAGGAGGGTCCCATGAGCAGCCATTGATCCACAGGTAGTCTGGATCTATCCCAGATGCTGCAGCAAAAGCATTGCAGAAATAGACTGATAATAGTAGCAAGGCAAATCAGTATGCAGTTTCTATCAAATACACAAAGCCCATTGGTGCATTATTAACATAGATAACTGAGCATTTGCAATCCTAAACAATATGCAGTGGCATGAAAATCAGGGAACCTTCCTTCCAGCAGATCATATTCATTTCCAGCAGTATTCTGCCACCATCCAGAGCCTTTTAAAGAATTTAGACAGACCTTTGGCCTGTGGAGCTGATTTTAAACCTTCTGTTGCTCAACATATTTTTAATGGGCTGCTGCTTGGTATTTTAATTATCTTATTCATCCTTGACTGGTTTTATCGCTGTTATCGTTTCAACTGTTTTGCTGTGGTTTTTTTATGATTAGCCTTGGGTGCTACATGCAGAAATGGTTTAATAAATAAAAATAGTATTTCAAATTGCCACTACAATTAGCGAAAAGCAAGCCATTCTGTGTGTCTGTGATTTACAGGGTAATTACTAATTCCTTCCTGACAAAGCCATATACTGTAACAAGCATCAAAGTAAGATTCTTTGCACATCGTCTGAGTCACTAATGGAACACTTTTTAAATGAAGAATGTTAGCACCAGTCATCTCCCATACAGGGTCGGCATGACAGTCGTGTTTCTGTGATTACAAGTTAGACCTACCAGTCACAATGGAGCTTTTTCTCCATGCCTTCTCCCCTCTCTGTCTGGTCTTTGCTCTCCCTCCCTCTGTTGTCCCACTGCGCCATTTTAGTGAACATACAAACATGGTTCTTGCTTCCAAAAGACACTGGTCTTCAACATTTTTATTTTATTGTATTTTATTTATGGAAGGGTGGACTGCTGCTGCGCCACAAAGCGATGCTGAAATTATTTAATGCTGCCTAAAATGGTGTATTAGGGGCCGCGGGTGGCGCTGTGGGTTAAACCACAGAGCCTAGGGCTTGCCGATCAGAAGGTCAGCGGTTCGAATCCCCACGACGGGGTGAGCTCCTGTTGCTCGGTCCCTGCTCCTGCCAACCTAGCAGTTCGAAAGCACGTCAAAGTGCAAGTAGATAAATAGGTACCACTCCAGCGGGAAGGTAAACGGCGTTTCTGTGCGCTGCTCTGGTTCGCCAGAAGCGGCTTAGTCATGCTGGCCACATGACCCGGAAGCTGTACGCTGGGTCCCTCGGCCAATAAAGCCAGATGAGCGCCGCAACCCCAGAGTCGGTCACGACTGGACCTAATGGTCAGGGGTCCCTTTACACTTTACCTAAAATGGTGTATAATTGTCATCGCTTTATATTCAAGTTACTGCGAAGAATGTTTGAACAAATGGCGGAAAGCTGGTATTTTTCCATTGCAAAGGTGGGGTGAGCTAAGTTTTATGACTGAGCCACAGGTTTTCTGGGATTTCAGAATTTCAGAGCGTTTACTTATGTTAATGAAGTAGCCCACACCACCCAGAGCCACGAGTTGTTTTTGCAAGCACACACAGCTCTCCCTGGGCTTTGACAAAAATGCAGCGAGCTGGAAAAAGAGGGACTTTGAGCTCTTTCGATTGGTTTTTGGCAAAGATATATTCTTGAGCATTATTACTGGGATCAGTATATGTAAGAATAGTAATGTATAACTGAGCCGACGTATCGTTTATTGTTTTCATAATGTTCCTGCAAGTAAAGCATAAACACTTACTTTTGTGTGTGCTGAGGATTTATTTCTACACAAAATGTCGGATCAGAGAGAGAACTTCTGCTGTCTATATTAATAATCTACAAGTGATTCAGGGATCCCTGCTTTGACTCATTCCAGCTCACAGATATCCCACTTCACTTCTGAGAAGCCCAAAATATCTCTGAGGCATTGTGTTTCCCATCAGAATTTGACTTGCTTCTCAGTCTGATGCACACTCCTAGCATCCTCGTCTCCCATCAAACGGCTTGTGGTACCCATATGCCATTCAAGGCAACTCATGCTGTATCCTGTATTATAGTCCATGGTGATAAAGCAAGACCAAAGTGCAATCTCTAGAGCAGTGTTTCCCAACTTTTGGTCTATAGCTGTTTTCGGACTACATTCCCCACCATCCCTGGCCACTGGTATTGCTAACTAGGGATGATGGGAGTTGTAGTCCAAAAGCAGCTGGAGACCCAATGTTGGGAAACACTGCTCTAGAGTATGCTACAAAAAAAAAAACCCTCTATGAAGTGACATGGTGATTGGAGATCCTATTCTCACTCAGGTGTTTCCCCTGCAGGTAAGGACTTGCTTGTTTGAATACTTCTCCCTATAAAAATAATATCTCAATGCACATCGGAAACTAGATTTTAGGGAGAAAGAAGGTTTGGGGAGGGGAAATAAGGTGAAAGAAGTCAACTCTGAATAGCATCTTGAGATCCCCATCATGTAAGATAACACCCTAATTGCAACTAATGTGGAAGTTCAGGAATTTTTGCTATGGACCCCATTATTTAAGCTACTATTTATCCAGAGGTGTGAGGAATTGCAGTGATGACTACTCTGTTCTGGCTTTGTTCCATGACAGCCATGATAAAATATGGGCTTTGCAAATGTTACATCAGAGACCATCTCTAGGAGAAAGAGCAGCTGGCTTATAATGATGGAGAAAGATAACTAAATTCTTTTGCGCAGCTGGAAAAAGAAATTAGCTGGCTGTATGTGAGACAGGATGGAACAATATGAGATCATGGTGGAAGATGACCCTGTTCAGTGAATATTTTATTTTTTCCAACTGCATGTAGATGTGCTTCCAAAAACCATTGTACATGACAGAATATATCCACGAGATATAGGGCAGTGGTTATTGCTGACAAAGCCCAGATACTTACAATTATGTTTATATATTTGCACATTCTGTTCACAAACTACTCTTAAAATATGGTTATGCCATTGTACAATAGGGACATTAATAATCAGTGTGATTTTTTCACTTTAGAATGTGCCTTCAAACTTGTCTCCTCCTGTAGGGCTGATAAATAATGTTAATTTTTGGAAATAATAAAGGTAAAGGGACCCCTGGCCATTAGGTCCAGTCGTGACCGACTCTGGGGCTGCGCCACTCATCTCGCTTTATTGGCCGAGGGAGCCGGCGTACATGTGGCCAGCATGACTAAGCCACTTCTGGCGAACCAGAGCAGTGCACAGAAATGCCGTTTACCTTCCCACCGGAGCGGTACCTATTTATCTACTTGCACTGGCGTGCTTTCGAACTGCTAGGTGGGCAGGAGCTGGGACTGAACAACGGGAGCTCACCCCGTTGCAGGGATTCGAACCTTCTGATCGGCAAGCCCTAGGCTCTGTGGTTTAACCCACAGCACAACCCGCGTCCCTAATTTTTGGAAATGGGTAGTGCCAATTAAATTGTTTGCCTAAGATCATTTGTCACCAATAAATTAAGAATAGCAGTAAATAAGACTTAACATTTGCATAACACAAGTGTTCATAAAGATTAACATGTATTATCTAGTTGTAATCCTTACAACTCCTCTGTAAAGTAATTCAATATTATTATTCCCCCATATTGCAGATGGAGGGACTGAGACTAAAAGAGAAAGATTTGCCTAAGGCCAGCTAGTGAGTTTATGGCAGAAGTGAGATTCAAACCAAGGACTGATCCACAACTCAGGCTCCACTCAGGGATAGCCAGTGTGATACCCACCAGAAGTTGTGGACTAAAGCTCCCATAATTGTTGAACACTGGATATGCTCACTGGGGCTGATGGGAATTGTAGTCCATAACATTTAGAGGGCACCACATTGGTCACCACCTAAACTGCGTGTGTGTATCTCAAAACAGCATCACAATGCCTATAGGTTCTGTGGCAGATGTGCAGAAGTTTCTCAGCAGACAAAAGTCTCGCCCCCAGTGTAGAATGTGTTAAATCTACTTCTCTGAGAATTGGGAAACAACAAGGAGTGAGCCTTAGAAATGTCGGAAACGATGTCACCACAAGGGAACTATGAACAGCAGAGTTGCTGATTCTTAACAGCTATTGATTGTATAAGAAACAGCTATGAAATTAAGCTTTTAGTAGCTGTTCACAGCAGAAGACAGTGGCCAGTTGCTTTCTCATCCACTGTGGAGGAGGTGTGATAGTAAAGACATATATGCTGGTAAAAGAAAGGTTTGGTGTACACACAAGTGATTTCTGGAATTAGGCATTTTGAGAAATAAAAAGCCCATAAGATTCAAAACCCCAATTGTAAAGTGATTTTTAACATTTGGAATCAAATGCTTAAAGAAATATTAGAATGACCCACTATATAGCCCATTCAAATATTGCTAATAATTTTCATAAGAATAAGCAAGTAAGCAACCTCTCTACTATTTTGAGAAAAGAACCAGAGATCCTCAGAAGAGACATTTATCACTGTATCACTTAAGAGTACACTCAAATTAAAAAGTATTTCTTGGTATAGGACCTTTTGTCAATCTGTCTCAGATTGCCTCTAGGCACTATTTGGCAAAGCTGGTGGAACAACTCAGAAATTCAAATCAACCAGTAGCAAAGTAGTTCACAGGGCAACAAGGTGAGGGAAGCAAATGTCAGTAGGATTGGGAGTAAAGCTTCTCAGAGTAGCTAGTTGAAGACTGGTTCAAGGTTCAGGGAAGGAAAGCTCAGAGAGAAGGAATCCAGACTTGGGGAGAGATGAAATGAAAAGAGAAGAGTTGGCAAGGTACCGAGAAACCTGAAGAAGGTAGGGGGAAAATGAAGGTTGAGGAAATGGGAAGAAAAGATGGACGATTTGAGGCAAGAATGGCCCAATCAGAGTGGGAGGAGAGGAGAAATAGGCAGCACCTAATTGAAGTGTGTATGCTTTGGGAGAAGCTTCTTGTTGTTGGCTCAAGGGCAGACGGATTCTGTGATACACTGTGCCAACACATCAGATAGAATGGTGCCTAGAATCAAATGCACCCATCATCCCTAAATATATCATATGATAATATGATTTTGGATTGGCCTCAGTTGCATTTAAGTAGTGGGAGGCAGAGTGGGCAGGGCAGAGCAGGGAGGAGAACTGAACAGTAAGGAATAAGATAGAGAAGTAGCTTAAGCAGTGTAATACACTGTTTTCACAACTGTAATAACAATGGCCCAATAGGATGGGGGAAGGCAGCTATTATAGTGACAACCATCCCCACAGTTCTGACGGCATCGGAAATAATAGTTAATGCATTACTGAAACTTTTTTTCTTTATCCCATGATGGTTATTAACTGAAACTACTAGTAAAATGCAAATTAAATTAAGTAGAGCTTGGCAGAGCCAGGAGAACAAAATGTAGCTAGTTTTCATGGCAGGGTTGTCTCCCTCTGTGCCTTTGGAATAGCACTATTAATGATTACATTGGACAGCATTAAGTCCATCCAGAAATATATTCTTAAAAGACCTTTTTTGTCCATGAGCAAGCACACTGGCAGCTGATGTAAGTGCCTCTTTTCAACTGATGAAGAGACGTCCCTACACCATTTTGTAGCCCTGTCTCTTTTTCTGCTTTTCTAGATGTGGCGGCCATTTTGTGTTATTATGCCATGCCTCTACTACAGCAACCATTCTGTGACTTTCTGCCACATCACTTCCTCAAAGTGGAAAATATGCCCATTGGCCCAAAAGGGCATAGAAAAGGGTTGGCAACTCTTGGCTGTATAACTGTGGCCTGAAAGAGAATGAACAACAATAGCATATCAGTCACAAAGAGACTTGACATCTTTCCACAAGGCCTACAAGACAGAGCTGTTCCGCCTGGTTTGGACTCAGTCTGACCCTGATGTTTCCCTCCTGTTATGGTCTTGATCTATTGGCTACTTTTAAAATGAGGCTGCATTTTAAATTGCATTTTAACCTGTATTTTAAATTGTGCCCCCCATTATGTTTTTACTGTGGTTTTATTGGTGTTAGCCGCACTGAGCCCAGCTCTGGTCGGGGAGGGCAGGGTATAAATAAAATTTATTATTTATTATTATGATTAAAAATATATATGTGCATGTCTTCATGTCAGCTTGTTTTTACCATTTCCATTCCTGTGTGAGGTGGGCAATGGTAGGTTTAGTTAGTTTTCTTACATCCCACTCTCCCTTTACAATACAGTACCTCAGGTTACATACGCTTCAGGTTACATACGCTTCAGGTTACAGACTCCGCTAACCCAGAAATAGTGCTTCAGGTTAAGAACTTTGCTTCAGGATGAGAACAGAAATCGTGCTCTGGCGGCGCAGCAGCAGCAGGAGGCCCCATTAGCTAAAGTGGTGCTTCAGGTTAAGAACAGTTTCAGGTTAAGTACGGACCTCCGGAACGATTTAAGTACTTAACCTGAGGTACCACTGTAGTCATAATATTGTTATGGAGAGCCTGCTAGATCAGACCAATGGCCCATCTAGTCCAGCCTCCTCTTCTCACAGTAGCCAACCAGATGCTTGTGGGAAACCTGCAATGGCGACCTGAGCACAAGAGCACTGTCCCCTCTTGCGGTTTCCAGCAACTGGAATTCAGAATCATTGCTGCCTTTCACTCTGGCAGCAGAGCAGCAACCATGCCTTTCAATAGACACTGACCGGAAGCCACAGTGGCCCATCTCCAAGAACATTGCAATGCTGGTTGCTCTCAGCCTCACAACCTCCTCAAAATCTACCTGACTTTTACATATGTCAATCAATAAGTTCCCAAACCCATTTAATGGCATTTTTAAAATTTAATTATTCCTTTCCCTCCCCATAGCCAATGGTATTTCTTATATGGGAAGAATCTAAAAAGTAACCAACTAGGTGTTGCCCTGGGAGCTCGCACGCCAATTTCCTATCCCTTTTGTGTCTTGTTTGTTTGACTGTAAGCCACCCTGCTCCAACCTCATACCTTTCAGTTCCCAGCAGCCAGTATGGTCTCTAGGAATTGTGGTTCAAAACATCAGGAAGGCACTAGGTTGGGGAATGTTGCTCTCAGACACTTGGCAGGGATTTGTCCTTGTTTCAATCTGAACAGCACCTGGAGCGATATGAGGCGCTTTATAAACAAACAAACAGCTTCATATGTTTACTAAGTTGGCTTATGCATCAGTTATGTGGCAAACAGCAAGCTAGCAAAGATCAGATGACTGATAATTTAAAACGGCAGTTAGCACAATTTCCAAATATTATCCTAGTAATTTCAGATCTCTATCAGCGATTAGCATCAAATGCATTTCAGGCTAGCGAGAGTAACAGAGAGGGATTTTTGCCGCACCTTGGTTTTCACTTTGCTTCCATACTTTACTTGGTAGGTACATAGGTAGAGCATAAAGTGATGTGTTTTCATTATATTGAGAGCAAACACTCGAGAGCATGTAAAATCAGTGAGGTTGCTGATTATCGGAGTGACTTTTGAGAGGTATTTCCATATACTTCCTCGTTCCTGCCTGCAGAAAAGTTGGGGGAAGCAATTATCCTTTTCTAGTCTATTTTCACCGAAGAGATTGAAGAGTTGCTGCATTAGCTGAGGATGCTTTGCAGACTCAGAGGGAAGGACCATAGCTTAGTAGTAAGTTCAATCCCTGGCATCTCCAGGTAAGGCTGTTAATATCCCCTGTCTGAAACCCTATCACCCCCCCTGCCCTGCTTAAAAAAAATAATAGCAACTTAAAGATTGACATTGCAACCTAGGAAAGAGGGAAAGAGAATCCATAACAGAAAACTGTCAAATCTCACAGCAGCCAGAGTAGGTGAGGGAATGGCTCCCATCCGGTGAGCACCTCAGGAGAAGGTGAGGGTTTGGGATCCAGCAGATCAAAAGCATTCTCCAATGTGTCCCTGGAACAACCCGCTTTTGTCATCAACACCCTCAGAACTAGAGCAGCAAGGTGGACAGAGGTTTCCATGTCTGTAAGAAGAGGTTTGTGAAAGATTTCCTTCTCCATCCATAGATACCCCTCTTCAGGCAGAGCAGGAGATCTAGTCTTTCCTTTAGGATTGTACCCTAAAGGTCTGGGGAAATAAAAAAAGGTCTTTGTCTGGTGCCAGAAAGATAGCAAAGATGGTAATCAGGTCAGCTCCCTGGAGAGAGAATTCCATCAGGAAGACACCACCACCGAGAAGGCCCTTTCCCCTTAAAGCTGCTTTGGGGCTATTACTGTTGCAAAACTGAAATTTGACCCCCAAAAATATTTATTCTAGTTAACAGCTGGAATTCTGTTGGACTCTAGAATATATAGTAAGTCATCAATTTACATGGGTGTTATGTTCCAGGGATCATGCCTAAAGCCAAAATTATGTACAGGCAAAACACATTGGGTTCAATGGTGGGTGTGATTGCCAAAATCATTTATTTTTCCTGGAACCCTACCCCACCCCCTCTTTTTTTGCCTTGCACATAAAGCTCAGTGCACACAAGTTAAATGAACATAAGTTGTGGGCTTACTGCGTACTGCTCTGTAGGCTTTCTGAAATAACACCATGGGATTCCTGCTACTTTTTACAGATTCATAACAGAAATGGGAGAAAATTGGTTCTGAAAAATCTCAAGGATTTCCTTTGCCGACACTATTACTGCTCAGCCAGGCTTCAAATATCTTGTTTATTTAAGAAAAGAAAAGACAATTATGGCTTGATCAAATGAAATCTTACATGTTCTCCAGTCTTTTGTTCATCTTTGTCACTATGGCAATGTCTCTATGGCAATACTGCATAATGAAAAATAAAACAGACACAGATCCTTTATTCCTGTGACTGTAATCTTTCTTAACTGTGTTTTTTAATTCAGAATTGTGTAATCCACCTTGGGACCTGCTGGTGAAGGCAGGCAATGTTTATTACTCAGTGCTCAGTGCTTTTTTTCTGGGGGATGCAGGGGTATACATACCCCTCAACATTTTGTGAATCTAAGTTTGGCCTCATTGAGGGACAGTATTTCAATATGAGTAGGAAAATGAGAGTACCCCTAAACATTTTTTTAGAAAAAAAATCAAGTAGTTATAGTAATCTTAATTGATCTGTGTTCTCGGAGTATATATCATAGCTGTCAACTTTTCCCTTTTCTTGTGAGGAATCCTATTTGGAATAAGGGAATTTCCCTTAAAAAAAGGAAAATGTTGACAGCTATGGTATATATATATATATATATATATATATATATATATATATATATATACACACACACACACACACACACACACACACACACACACACACACACACAATATATATATACAATAACATCTAGGACCCCACAACAAAGTGTTGCAGTCTAAAGTGATTCCTGTTCAGGTTTCTAGCCTTTCCATTCCATTCTGCCCCCCTCCTGCATTTCTGGAATCTTTGGGGTTTCCCAAGCCTGCCGTTCCCTCCCTCTTGTCCACAGATCCCCTTTTAGCTATATTTTTAGCTATATAAGGAACATCACTTGAAGAACTAAGGTTGCTATTATGATCAGCAATGCTATTGAAACATGACTATTAGGAGTAAATGACTGGAATCAGGTGGAGAAGGAAAGAATTCTGCCAGAAAGATGAGTCTTTGTGCAGTTTCTCTAATGCTGGCTAGAGATGATATCCTCAAATCAAGAAGCTGATTAGGGGTTTTAAAATCTCTCCAGACCCAGAGCACCCCAGTAGGACATGAATGCAGAAGAAGTAACATCTGACTGAGTTGTGATTTTCCATGATTAGCAGCACATTTTCCAGTATGGCACTCCACATCAAGAAATTTTCAAAAATGGAAGGCTACACAAGGCTGTATCATACCTCATGATTGAGAAACTCCCTCTATATCCGACTTGCTTCACTCAGTTTACAAATGGCAGTGAAGGAGAAGTTGGCTAACACTATGCTAAAAGGATGCTGTCCACATGCTAACAGTGTGAACTGGTTTTGATGAAGGCCACCTTTATGCAATGAGCTGAATAAAGGACCTTGTGGTAATATGCTTATTAAGGTCAAATGACTTATAAAACAATATGCACATTTTTGCATGCCTGGGCGGAGACCAGGAGCCACCCGGTTGAAAAGAAGGGCTCGTGACAACGTGTTATGGGTTTAAAATTGGCCACAACTTTATTTAAACTTTCAGATATAGGAAGACCTGGCTTAGGCATTGGGTGTTTATCCCTCCCGGTCCCCAGCCGGGAATCTGAGGCACATCAGGTTAACAGATCTGTCTGGGGAGTGGGCTGGCTCTGGAAGACGTATGTTTAAGCAGAGAGCCCGCCCCCCATTTCACCACAACACTGGGGCGTGCACTGACAACCTTTCAGCATATGGCCAGTGACTCCCCTCAACACAGCCCCTTTAACGGGGAATGCTGGGCTCACTGATGTGGGGGGGGGCATGTGTCACCGTTTCACACGCTCCCCTCCATTTAGGGAAGATAGACTAAAGGATTCTGCCCAAGGCATAAAACCGCCACTCGAGATCGCAAAATTGCGGTCTCTCTGCCAAACTCTGGAGCAAACTGTGAACTCCCAGGTAGGCTTCGTCCCCCCTTACACACACCAAGAGCGGACCAGAGTGAAGACTACTCCTTCCTGGTCTGCTCTCCTGGCTCCGCCTCCGCCACTATTGGTTCATTTTGACCTCAGGTTTGGCAGGAACCTCAAAGGGCTGTGACCTGGGGAGGTGGACCAAGAGCATCTTGCCGAGAGTCTCGGAGGATTGGGGGTGCTGCGAGCGGCCACACAAAGGATGTCCTCCGATTGATGGGGAGAGTGTTCCTTATATGATACACATGCATACATACATACATACATACATACATTTTATTTCTATGCCACCATTCCACAGTTGGTAACCATGATCAGAGCAGCTTACAACACAAAAAAACCATAACTGCAACTTAGCAAAATTGGTCATAAACATTAAAGAATACACAACCAAACTGAACAATTTCCACATAAATCACAAGATATAAAATAAAGTTACAAAACAACAAGCAGCAACACCCCCACAACAAAACCCCCCCAGCACAAGAGTCTGCATATTATGCATGCTTATAATATTCCTGCATATTATTAAGCAGAGAGCCTGCATATTATTAAGCAGAGATCTGTTGCTCTTTGGTTACACACTGGATGCAGACTAATCTATAGCTCTCAACTAGTGAAGAGCCAGAAATAAGGGACAGGATTCACCTAACAAGCACCATCAGAAGAAGCCCTGTGCAAGATCTTCCTGCTTGCATAATGGGACTTTCACCCTCTCCTCTCCTCCCCTCTTCCACACACCCCACTTTTGGTTCTGCGGGAGTCAGGTGAACCCTCGGAAGAGCATGTGGGGAGAAGAGAAGGGAGACTGTTTCATCTGGCAAGCTGACAGAACATTTGTCATTGTGCGATGTAGAATTCCACCCGATATTTAGTTGATATTTAATTGATCAATAAATTGATAGAGGATCAGAGAAATTAAATTACACCTCCAAGTTCACATAATGGAATCCCACACTTTTTAAGTCTCTGTTCCGATGGCAAAACATCCTGCCCCTCTAATAATCTAATTTGTGATGAATAAAGTGATATTCATTAAGAGCTTGGGAAAGCCTGTGTTCTTATTATCTCTTTGATGAATACATGCAGTCCTTATAGAAAATACATCAGAGTACATCATCCATAAAGAACTTTTTGGAAAAGATCAGTAGACCTGCATATATTTCTGAAGTGAAAGGATGGTTTCGTACAGCTTCTGAAGCCAATGTGTAATTATGATTTGCGCTTCAGAAAAAATGGGTTTGCCAATATCCTTTTCATTTTTAGCAATGTCCTGCAACAATAGAAAGCTTTCATATATTATTGTCAGCCATAGCTGCAAAGGACGTAGCAGTGCCTTCATATAACACAATAATAATTGTCCCAATTTTATAGATGGGGAAATCAAAAAGCCAATGTTCAATATACTCCGAAGCTCAAGATGCAATGCAGCTTATGCTTTATCCAAATTTAGCATATGAATCAGCACATAAAGTTGGTCTAGAGGACACGGTAAGTTAGGTCTGGCATACCAACTAACTGAATAAAAATATAGTTCTCCTCCTCAATACATAGTTTATCCATTATCAAAGTTACATTATCAGAAGTAGAAAGAACGGCTGTGTAAATCATAAATTGGGTGCCACAGTACCTTGCAGTGTTCAATGGCTCATTTTCTGTATAGTCATTCCTGAAAATCTTTAGAGCTACTGCAATATTGGAATCGGGTTTATGATCAAAACAATATAAATGACTATCTGTGTATGGTCTTCAGACAAAAGCACTGATTGTCAAACAAAATTGAAAGCAACTTCCTACTTTCTGTAACTCTGATCTGTAAACTAAGTGTATTAATACTGCATGCACCACAAAACTAGTTACTTTCCAGAAGTGCTGCAAAGACAGGACTTCGGGAAAGAGGTCTGGGGCTCCACTCAGGAAAGTGAATGAACAGGCACTCTCAAACCAGAGCTTAAAGCTGGAAGAGTGATGCTAAAGGGGTAGCACCATTGCACATATTGGACTTCAAATCAAATTCCCAATTGGGGGAGGCTAGCAAGAGGCTAGGGGGACACAGCAGGAAGTGAGAAGTGAAGGGAAAAAATCCTGATTGGCTGGATATCCTCTTGGCCAATCACTTGGCCCTTTGGGCTGTATCTGTAGGTTTCCCCCCTCTGTGTCAAGTAAGTGTTGTTTACTTTTTATAATACATGGAAGTTGGATATCCCTCAGGAGGTTCTGGACTCTCCTTCCTTGGAGGTTTTTCAGCAGAGGTTGGGTGGCCATCTGTCATGGATGCTTTAGCGGAGATTCCTGCATTGCAGATGGTTGGACTAGATGACCCTTGGGGTCCCTGCCAACTCTATGATTATATGTTTTTTCTGCTTCAACAATATTTCATTATGTTCCTATCATTTTATGTAATTGTATTTCGTATAAAGTATAAAAATTATAAATAAATCATGTTCTATTTACAAACAAAACATTTAAACAGCTACCTTTCTACCGACAGGACATGGGAGGCATGGGCGTCACCAGGATTTCTGTTAGGGGGCAGGCTTTTGTTGGGGGGGGCAGAACCTCATATTTGTATTGATTTGTATTGATTTTTACTTATTGGGAGCGCAGCTGTCCCCCTTGGCTACGCCCTTGGGGGGCCACAGGAAGGAAACAAGGTCGGGGGGCACGGTCAGGAAAAGGTTGGGAAACACTGCTCTAAAGGATGTAAGACTATTGTATCCAGAGTCAGGCCCAGACAGAGGGGGGGCATATGGGCCACTTGGCCCGGGCCTCCAATTCCAAAGGGGGCCTCAGTCAGTATATTCACAATCGCAGGGGATGCACTGAGGCGAATGCAGATACGGTTCAGGCCTTGAAATAAAATTATTTGTCAGCATGACTTTTGTGAAAATTATTCATATACTTACTTATTTATAAGACTTCAGTTATCCCCAGGGTAAAAAAAAAGGGAGGGCACATTATCTAGCTGGCCTGGGCCTCTGCCTGGCTCTGCAAGGCCCTGTCCAGAGTCTAAAATTACTAAACCACCCAGCTGCCTCCACTCCATTGAGGAGAGGCCCTTTGGCATTTTGCACTACTTGAGTATCTTACAAAATAATATCACAAGATGAGCCAAGGCCAAAGAGATCAGGCCAAAGGCCCATCCAGTCTAGCACTAAGTTCTCACAGTGACTAACCAAATGCCCACTGGAAGCCTGGAAGCGCAATGTGAGCACGACAATGGTCTCCCCACCTGCAGTTGTCAGCAACTAATATTCAGAAACATGCTGCCTCTGACAGTGGAAATAGAACCTAGCTATCATGGCTGGAAGGGACGCGGGTGGCGCTGTGGGTAAAACCTCAGCGCCTAGGGCTTGCTGATCGCATGGTCGGCAGTTTGAATCCCCGCCGCGGGGTGAGCTCCCATCTTCGGTCCCAGCTGCTGCCCACCTAGCAGTTCGAAAGCACCCTTAAGTGCAAGTAGATAAATAGGTACCGCTTTATAGCGGGAAGGTAAACGGCGTTTCTGTGTGCTGCGCTGGTGCTGGCTCACCAGAGCAGCTTCGTCACGCTGGCCACGTGACCCGGAAGTGTCTCCGGACAGCGCTGGCCCCCGGCCTCTTAAGTGAAATGGGCGCACAACCCTAGAGTCGGACACGACTGGCCCGTACGGGCAGGGGTACCTTACTATCATGGCTGGAAACCACTGATACCCTCACCCTCCATGAATTTGCCTAATCCTCTTTTAAAGCCATCTGAGTTGCTGGCCATCACTACCTCTTATGGGAGCAAATCCTGTAATTTTAACCATCAGACAAAGTACTTTCTTTTGCCTGCCCTGAGTTTACCGAATCAGCACAGTAAACAGAAAAAGGTGAAAAGTTCAGGGTTTTGAGCCACTGGCAATCTTTGGAGTTTGTGCTGTGGAACCATGCCATTGCAGCATTTGCTAAATTGGCCATTCTCAAATGGTGGAAAGTGGGTTTATTTCCTCCATGGCAGATTCTTGAAGAAATACTTTCAATTCAAAGCAAAGCAGCAATTTCCATGACCACAGAAGGTTTGCTGGTGCAGCCAGTACTTGAGACCCACCTACATGCGATGCTAAATGTGACACATTCGGTGGGCTTCGTTTATTCAGTACTAAAGGCAGGGGTTGGTTTCCATTGGAACCACAGTACATGGGACAGAGAGGTTTAATCCTACCTCCCCCAACCATGGTCTATGTTTCCATCCCAGTAAGGAGAGTTTCTGAACCAGGAATTGGGAACCTGGGAATATCTCTGGATGTTCTTGGACTTCAACTCCTGTCAGCTCTAGTAAAGCATTACCAATGGTCAGGATTGTTGGGAGTTCTAATCCAGCAATGTCTGCAGGACCACAGGTTCCCCATTCCTTCTCTAAACCTTCAAAGACAACCTGACATGGAGTGTGTTTCAGTAGCCAATCAAAAAGTTCTCAGAGGCATAGATGATGGCAGCCAGCATATAAAAATCAACTGCTACAAGACACTCCTAACCACAGGTACCATCTGCTTCTCAAGTAGCAATGCCAGGTCCAGAGTTATGCAAACTCCACTGGTAACAGACAACGTCAACTGCAGCGCAGTCTGATTCTCTGCTACCACGATATCTGTCTTGTCTTGATTCAGCCTATTAGAATTCATGTATTTGACCACAGCTTCAAAAAATGGATCAGGATAGAGATAACAGCAGCCTGATGCTAAATGAAATAGAGAACTGGGAGCCCCCAGTATTTTGGATTGCCAGTTTACATTGAGTTTCATGTAGATGTCAAGTATAATTGACATCTGAACACTATGCCAGTGTTTTAATTTTTTATATTGTATGGTTTTATTTTTATGTAAGCAGCTTTGAGACCCAGATGCAGTGAAAAGTGGGACATAATATTCTTTAAGTAAATAAGACATACCCAGAATAGACCACTCCGTGAGCACGACCAGTCATGAATATCACCCTACTTTCTGAACCCTTTGGAACACTAATTGACAAACCCCCACAAAGCATGTAGATTATGGCAGTGCAAGGAACATTTTCTAGGCAGATAGGAAAATGAAATACTTTTCACAGGGCTAATATTGTAGCTCCCATATCAAAATGTCATTTGTACATTGGTTTATCGCTTTGGTGTTTGATCACCTTATACCCATAAGGAATAAAGCTATTTGTGTGATTTGGGGCCTTGGTAGCATGGTAACATTAGTGAGATTGGTTTAGATTTATGTCTGGTACAACATGTGCTGCAGCAGGAATGCTTCTTGGCTACAGTTCATTTCTAGAATATTAATGAATGTAAAATAGTGTGGAAGCGTTTGATCATACTTCTCCCCCCAGCCTTTGATTACCATATTTAGAGGGACAGAGAGGGAACTAGAAAAGGGTTCCTAAGTATGCAGTCTTTAAATGAAAAATCAATACTGCTTTTATGCAAAGATTCGCGCAGAATCTGGAAGACAGATCATCCATACCTGAATCAAAGTTGGGCGGGGGGGATACTGAAAGACTCCCATGTTATTAAACAGGAAGGACCCAAGATCAACAACAATAAAGGCTTTTCTAGATCTGCAATACTAAAATAAACGAATGAATGTGTCCCTGCCTTGAATTTTGTAATGAGCTGGATCATGAGTTTTGAGTCTGAACTAATAAACATACAATAGGATTGATTGCTGGTTT
Source organism: Podarcis melisellensis (assembly GCF_964234715.1). Classification (NCBI taxonomy): domain Eukaryota; kingdom Metazoa; phylum Chordata; class Lepidosauria; order Squamata; family Lacertidae; genus Podarcis; species Podarcis melisellensis. The sequence goes on from NC_138543.1 coordinate 20,617,906, forward strand.
CGCTGTTTTATTCTGCTTTAATGGCATATTGGTTCCTAACTTTGGAAGCTTTACGTTCTTTTCCCTAGTAATAAAACAAAGCACCAGAATTTAATAAAGACTTCACCCATAAAATTATGTAATGTACAGACTGTTTTCTTTTGCCTATACCTCCTGGATTTGAATGGAGCTGTGTATGTTGGGTCGATTCCGCTATAAGAGATATTATGGTTCCTTACAAGTGATAACAATCTAGAATATAAATGTATTCTTAGTTTTTTGAAACTCTGGGAAATGAATTATTGGTGTGAAGCTTCAAAGGTTTTCTTCCTTTAATCCAGATGGATGAGTTCCACCTTCCTTATTTAACCAGATAAGTAACAAATAACTCCAATTAATTCAATAAATGCACAAGAATGGAAAATACAGAATTACAGGAGTAGTCCTTTATATCAATAACAACCCGAGGCTTAAGCTGAAAGGCAGGTTTCCCCCCCCTCGACAATATTAAAAAGGACATTTATGATGAATTAGAAGTACTTTCCAAAGATAATATTTGTAAAAAAATCAGACCCCGCTTCCTATAAAAGCTAATTGGAAGAAAATTGTACAGTCGTGTGTTGAGCACCCTCTTCAGCTGATTTAGAAATTTCATTTGGCACTATCCACATTTTGTTTTTGAGATAAAAGCCTTTCAGGGCTTACCTGTTGCGTCTCTCCCTTCTGATTTAGTGTCTCCTCAGTATCCTGAGCTGGTAGATCTCACACTTCATTTTGGCTCAACCAAAATGAACTGGTCTTCTCCTACGATTCTTTTCCCATTTTTTCCCCCTAGCTTTCTTAACACGTTCTTCTTAGGAAACAGAATAACCGCTGGTTTCCGGTTGAGGCTTTATGACGTGTTGAAAGTTGAAAGAAATGAAATCAGTTACAGGAGAGAAGAAAACACGAAAGCTAGAATAGGAAAGCTCAAATGGGCATCCTAATAAAGTCTCCAGAGACATCAAGTTGTCTATTCTAGAGCTTTTAGTTCTAAGAAGAGAACTTCCAGGCTTCTAAGAGAGGTATATCCGACACAAGACAAGGCTGTATAAGCCTTGGGGAAGAGGAGGGGAAAGGTTATACTCGTGCTTCCCTGACTGACAGCCTTGAGCACCCATTAAAAAACCTTTGGTCTCTTGTTTTCCTTTTCAGCGGTAAGCACAAATACATATATCTCTCTTCAAAGCAGCAGGCAGCAGGAGACAATGTCAGCCTTTAAACCAGCTCCACCAACATGGCAGCAAAATTATGCCGGACTGCCTGCTTTCATCTTTTCAGGAAGATTGCCACTTAGCATTGCTTCCCTTGTCTTATCCCGTTCCATTCCATCTACAAAGAAGGCTTTTTCTCAAACTGTTTTCTGTCATTTTGCACTTCAGCTTGGATACCTGCACCTTAGAATTAATTAGATGAACTGCAAGCTTAGGGCAGTTTGATCCAGCAAATGCTGGCAGTTATTTAGCAAAGACTAATATATTTCAGTGACTTTTAATTAACCGATTCACATATAAAAGCTGTACAAGTGTTTATCAAGTCGCAATACTTACTGCCGTGTTTCTCAAATGCAGGAACAAGGTAACATCTGAAATGATAGCTCCTAAATGTCATCCAGAAGGACACATGTCTGATTTCTGGAATTCCAAAATGAATGCAGAGATTGCATAACTGTTGCTGGTTAGAGGATATCCAATTCCTGCAGAAAACTGCATGCATGTAATCTATGAATGAGTCCTAGGTGTTACTTACACAATTCTTAAAGCCATGCCAGGAAAATTGCAGTGAAACAAGTGGTGCCTTATAGCACAAGTATTTCGAAGAGTGCATGAATATAAAACCAGTGGTACAGAATTAATAATTTGATGTTCTTTCATTTTAAAGAAAATATGATATTTACATTTCTGAAAAAATGAGTTCATTGGGGTGGTAGTCTACCAGGTTTTTCCAACGGCTTATTGACCAGAATAAATAAATACCAGGTTTTATTCAAAGAGTAGACTATTGAAATTAATGGGCCTAACTTAGTCATGTTCATTCATTTCAGTAGATCTACTCTGAGTAAAACTGAATAGAATACCACCCATAGCTAATGAGTATTTTTCATGTAGAAGTAGTGGATCTATCTAACTAGAGAAAGATTGCTAGTCTTCTGAATTACCTACATAGCATTAAATGTAGAAGCTTCCAAGTAGATTCACGGAGGATTAATGTGCATGGCTATGGTTGCAGTAGCAGAAATCCATGGCTCTGTTCCAACATAAGATGCAGCACAACTAACCTATGTAATCTGCACTGAGCTGTAGGTTGATTAGATCAAGGATGCCAGCAAAGCACAGCTCCATTGCACAAGAAACACTGCAGGTGGGTCTTATTTCTGTGTCAGTGATTGCACTCTGTCAGGGATGTTGGTGACGCAACACCATGTCTGCTTTTTGAAATGTACCCCTCCATCTATTCCATCCAACTGCTTCCTGTTGTTCAGAGTGTGTAGTTATCACAGACACACCCTGACAGCATTTTCAGATATCAGAGAACAACATAAGGGCTACACTTTGGTAAACACATTTGGAGTGTTCTGGGTAAATTCCATGGTGTTCAAGACTCCCAAAGCAACATGTAACAATAAACACCCAGATCATCACCCTGCTTTGGCTAATATCTGAAGGGACTTTAGTAAGAAGTGTATGAGGATATCAGTTGGTACTGATTCAGAGATCTTGCCTTTTTTCAAAATGAAGCCCTGGATTTGATGTGATGCACTCTCTGTCTTCAAATGCTGAGCTTCATATTGTTTTTCTGGGTTATGTATGACTCAGGAAAGTGTCCTCTGGGTTTAGAACTTTAGATCCTAAAAAGAACTTTCGATCCTAATATGAAAAGGCTGCTGACATATGAGATTCATCACATGCTGATATCACTCTGATATAATACATTTATTTTCAATTGGGAAAGAATATCTGATACAATCCCTTATATGCTCTGGGACATTTTTAAAATAGTGGCAGTATTTACTGAATTCTGAATTAAAAGACTGAGGCTGCAACCTTATACAAACTTAACCTGGTTCTGGGAGTAAGCCCTACTTCTAAGTAGGTGTACATAGGATTGCACTGTGAGTAACAGTGTTAAGGAAAAGATAGCAATAGAAAAAAAATGCCCATTAAAAGACCCTTTTAAAAGCAAGAAACTTTATTGTTTACATTATGTGAAAACAAGAATTAAAATAAGAATTGTAGTTAAGGCATAATAAGTAACTAGATAACAAAGTTATAATAAGAATTTTATCAGATAGCAACCTAACCACTCAGTCAGGTGTGGGGAATTTGTGGCCTTCTGGAAGTTACTGACTCACAGTTTCAATCAGCCCCATCCAGCATGGCCTATTTTCAGGGATAATGGAAGTTGAAGTTATCAACATCTCAAGGACCACAGGTTCTCCATCCCTGCTCTTGATGCTCAGATCTTATTACATCATGCAATTGAGGTGACCCTCAGAAGGAACAATCCAGCAAAATGAGTCACTCACAACCAAGTTCCACTAGAACCTAGAATCATTGGGATTTACAGTCTGATTATAGGAATATTTACATGAAAGTAGCTCCTGCTGAGTTCAGTGTAACATTTCCTAGTAATTTTATGCACACTCCTCTGGGAGTAAACTCCACTTCTGAGCAGACATGTATAGGATTGTGCTGTTAAGCATTTTATAGATTTCAATAAGATTTTACTAGATTGCACTGACAGTGCTTATATCTTTATGCAATGTCAGTTATATTCTAATGAGTGGAGTCACTCACTATATTGTACTTCCATAAGAGACAGATTACATAGGTACCACATTTCAGCTTTCTAACATAACACAATAACTTTAATTTAAAAAGTAACATTTCTATTTCTCACTCTCCCTTGAAATTTGGTATATAAAGTTTGTTTCATAACAGCAGACAGCACTCTAAAACATTTCAGTACATTACAGGAAAGAAAATAATATCTGAAGTATTAAGAAATAGCAAAGGATACTCTGAAAAGGCTGTCACTTCACAGAACAGTAGATCCACTTATTCCCAGACCACTGATCCGCAAGGTTCTGCAGAGGGGAAAAGAAAAGCCAGGAAAGAGATTTTCAAATAGATCAGTACAGTTTACTTGAGAGAGAGACAACAAATAAGTTAAAAAGAAAGATAAAAGGTAAGGGAAAATAAATCAAGTTGTCTCAGCCTGACATGAAACTGAAGTACAGAAATATTTATAATTTCAAAACAAGTTTTATTTATTTCATTTTGGATATTGCCTCATCCCTAAGGGCCAGGACACATAACAGTCATTTGTCTTGTTTCTATAAACATATATTGCTTATATCCCCTAATATTATGCTGTTTATATAATATTATAAATATGATCCAAAATGTGTAAGGCGGAGCAAATGCGAAGGCACATTCTGTTCACAATCCTGGCCACCAAAAGCCAACACAAAGTGTTCAGTGTTTTCAAAATGAGCCAAGAGGCTCTGGTGACTCTCCCAGGTCGAGGAGGCCCACAACTGTTGGTGCACATGTCTACTCAGAAGCATGTTATACATGTCTACTCATTGGGTTCATTAGATCTTAATCCCAAGTAACTGAGCATAGGATTGCAGTCTAAGGTTGCACTTTACTTAGGAGGACCTACTTCTGAATGACATGCTTAAGCTTGCTGTGCCCCACCAAAGCAGTCTGGTTTCTTCTTCCCCTGTGACTTCATTCTGCACCACACAGTGCTTGCCTGGCTGTGCTTTTATCTTGGCTGTGCAGTTAGCCAAGAGACTAGTGGAAACTCAGCCCAGTGGCGTAGCGTGGGTTGTCAGCATCCGGGGCAAGGCAAGTAATTTGCGCCCCCTAACCTGTGGATTTGCGCCCCCCAACCCTAACCCCCAGATGTTGCGCCCGGTGCGGCCGGCCCCTCCTGCACCCCCCACGCTACGCCACTGACTCAGCCCAAGGCATGGGTGTCTCAGGTTGACTGGATTTGCTTGTATGACCAGTGGTGAAGTGTCAGTTGCTGGTGCCTGTGTGTGCACTGGGTGGGAAGACCCCTCATCACTCAATGACAACACCGCCAGAGCAACCACCCCCACTGGAGCAAACCGGGGCTGTGCTGAGCCCTTGGCAGGCAGTGAGGAGGACTGGGCTGTGCCACGCTGGGGTCGCCTGCACAGGGGTGCCTGGTTCATGCCCCATCAAAAATTGTGTGCCCAGGGCCACAGGCCTCCTTGCTCCCCCACACTCTGCCCCTGTGCATGGCACATCCAGATATACACGCACAAACACACACACACACACACACACACACACACACATATAAGCACTATGGGTACATGCCACTAGACCAGGGGTCAGCAAACTTACCACGCCTCAGGCCGGTGTCTCCAGCGCCAATCGCGCAGTGGGCCAGAGGGCGGGGGACCGCTTGCCCATATGCGTGTGCACACACTATTTCTGGCGCACTTCCTGGTTGGAGGAGGACTGGAAATAGCTTGTGTGCATGTGCACAGGCCTCCTCCGACCCGGATGTTCACTGCAAATAACGCTTGCGCATGCACAAATAACACTTGCACATGCGCACAAGCTATTTCTGGTGCTCCTCCAACCCAGAAGTGGGCAGCGCTGCTAAGAGCAGGGGGCGGCAGCAGGTGGGGGTCACTGCGGGCCGGATAAACGAGGCCTTAGTTTGGGGACCCCTGCACTAGACTTTTTAAAGGGGTTGAGAAGGTCTGCAGCTATGGTAGATGAGTTAAGACATTATGTAAACTTCATTGCTGCTGCAGGATATAAAGATATTCATGGCTGCTCCTTACAGGATTATTTATACATTAACCAAAAATGCCTGAGAGTTCGAACCGCAGTTCAGAAGGGGGCCTGCAGGGACTGAGCGAGGGCAATTCATGTGTTTCCTGTCAATCTGAAATATCCTCAACACAATCTTTGTTATTGGCCTTCCTGCTTGCAATGTGCTATTCCAGTGATTTGGAGCTCAAGGCTGTCTCAGCTCTTTTTCCTCTGCTATTGTCTCTTTTTTAGTACTTTTCATCCCCCAGGGTGCCATGAAAAAGCCAACCGCTGATGCATTGTAACACTGGGCTAAAAGCAAAAAAGTTGTTCCAAACATGCAGCAATGTCACAAAGCCACAGGTGTTTCGGTGTTTCTGACTGCTTGGGGTCTTCACAGACCAGAAGGAGTAAGTCAAAAGCAATAAAAAAATAAATAAGGAAAAGCTGCTAGATCTGCTGTTCAGAAACAAATGGAACAGTGGGCTGTGAACAAGGCTGGCTGTGATCTCTCTTTTCCAGTTTGCTGTTCCTCACCAAAGGGCATTGCCACTAAACAAGAAGAAGAGGCAGCTCAGTTCTGGCTTCTCTTCGCCAGATAAACAGAACTCTGTATAATAAAGGATGAAAACAACATCTCATATTTCAGTTGGGCCAGTTACAAAGAGCCATGCAACCAGAAGCATACCTAGTATATGGGGAAATGGGTGCATGTGTTAGACCCGTGTTCTAGCCATGATAGCTATGTCCTACCTCCACTGTCAGAAGTAATATGTTACAGATAGGTAGCCGTGTTGGTCTGCCATAGTCAAGAAAAATTCCTTCCAGTAGCACCTTAGTAATAGGTAATATGCTTCTGAATGCCAAGTGCTGGGAATCGGAAATGTGGCAAGTTCTGTTGTGCTCAGGTCCTGCTTTTAGCCTCTCCATAGACATCTGGGATAACAGGATACTGGACTTCTTACTGTCTTAAAAATTCAATTTCTACCCTATGCTTCCTCCTGAATGAGGAGTGTTACTTGCAGCTTTCAGGGACTTAAAAGCATGGAAGACTCTTGTTAAGGGGAGGAACCTTTTAAAATAGCATGGAATGGGGCCAAGCTTCAGCACACCTAAATGATGTGTTACCAGTGTAGGGATGGTGGCAAAGGAGCATAGTAGTTAACCCACACAAAGAGAGTTTGCATTGCAGATAAAGGAAACTGTATTCTATTATTGTTTACAAAAATTCCATTTTCAGTGCAGCCATTTCTCAGAGGGTCTTCAAAACAGGGTGTGAATACAACTCCTAAACAGGAAGATAATCCTGTCCTGGATAACTCATGCACCATCCCACAAGCATCACCCTACATATTTGACTACACTCAATCAGAAAATAGAGGGGGGGATCCTTTGTTGTTGTTTAGTCATTTAGTCGTATCTGACTCTTCGTGACCCCATGGACCAGAGCACGCCAGGCACTCCTGTCTTCCACTGCCTCCCGCAGTTTGGTCAAAATCATGCTGGTAGCTTCGACAACACTGACCAACCATCTCGTCCTCTGTCGTCTCCTTCTCCTTGTGCCCTCCATCTTTCCCAACATCAGGGTCTTTTCCAGGGAGTCTTCTCTTCTCATGAGGTTGCCAAAGTATTGGAGCCTCAGCTTCAGGATCTGTCCTTCCAGTGAGCACTCAGGGCTGACTTCCTTAAGAATGGATAGGTTTGATCTTCTTGCACTCCATGGGACTCTTAAGCGTCTCCTCCAGCACCATAATTCAAAAGCATCAATTCTTCGGCGATCAGCCTTCTTTATGGTCCAGCTGTCACTTCCATACATCACTACTGGGAAAACCACAGCTTTAACTATACGGACCTTACATACTTATTATTACATTCACTTTGTTTAAGGGTTTTGGTTGGGTGGTATCTTACTGAATCAGATGTCACGATGAGCGTTTATATGAGGTGCCTGTGGCTGCCACTTCATTAATGGAAGTAATTTTATCATCTGTTGATGCTGATCAGGGTAATTGTTTGTTTGTTTGTTTGTTTATTTGTTTGTTTATTACATTTACTTTCCACCTTTCTCCAAGGAGCTCAAAGTAGTGTCCACGTTCCCTCAGCCTCCCAGCCTGCCGTCACAACAGCCTTGTTATTGCTACTGTGGCTGCTACCTGGTTAAAGGAATTACATAACTCTTATGTCGACTTTCTGTTTCTTCTGTTAACAAATAACTTTTTTTTTGTCTGCAGGCACCACTGGGATCTATTTGCCTTTTGCAAAAATTTTAGCTGGTAACAGAACATGGGAGCTTGAATGGGTAAAGAAAGTAGAAGATACAACATTAGATCAGTGATAGGGAACCTGTGGCTCTCCAGATGTTGTTGTTGCTGACCATTGGCCAACTGGCTAGGGCAGATGAATCCATCAACATCTGGAAGGCCACAGGCTCCTCACCTCTGGCTTATATCCTCCATAAAACATACATATTTCTTCTAACATGAAATTCCTGCTCCTATGTTTAATAAGCTTTAATTAGAAGAGCATGACATCCTCCACATTTTATCACTGCTACCGATGTGATCTCTTGAATTTTATCATTCATTATCCTCTGGAAAAGAATTATCTAAAATAACGCTGGACCAGAATTGGGCTTATATCCTAAAGTCCCCTTTTATATTGCAAATTATGAAACATTCAGCTATATACAGTATTGGGGCTAAGTTTCACGATGCATGAAATCAGTAAATATAAAGCAATTACAAAACTTGGATGAGGGCAGCTAGTTCTTATTCTTATGGGGGGAGGAATCCTGAATTGAACATAATAAACCCATTCACCACTAAATATCTATCATGTGCCATCTTTAGTTAATAGATAATTAAAATAATTATCCCGTGTGAACTGTATTGGGATCTAACTTCATACTATTTGAACGATGGTTAATGATGCTTAAGAATATGGTTGTACATTCCCTCCAACTCTCAGGTAGAACAGGGGTTATAAAAAGCTGGGAATGCCAGAAATGTTAGTTCCTTTAAATGTAGCACAATGAGAGGGGAAGGCAATTAGTTTCAGCAATTACTACAATGCATCTTAAACTGAAAACAGAAAAGCACGCTAGAGCACAATAGCAACATATAAAACTAATGTATGAGAATGAATACAAAGTGTGTCCTTCTGGACAAACAACTAAATATTCTCAAAATGTCTTGCCCCAGCCACTCAAAACACAAGACCAAGAAGTTCAGCCTCAATTAATTTCCAGATACCATCATTTTCTCTAACCAGTCCTCAGAGCCGCAAGGTCCATGGCCAAAGAATCCAGCAACCTGGCAGTGTTTTTATACTAATTTAACAATAATATTCTGGGCCATTTGCACCATCTGTTGCCCAGGTGTCAGTCATGGAAGGAAGAAGGGACAGATGGAGGCAAAAGGCTAGAGGAAGCGATTTGGACACTAAGTTCTCATTCCACTGAACAACACACCTGAAAACAGAGTTTACTAGCCAGTAAAATACGAGCTTGGAACTAAAAACATACAACATAGATCTCAGTGCGAGAAGAGCTTGATTTTTCATGGCAATTGTGGCTGGAATGGGACACGGGCAGGACAGCAAGGAGAAACTATATATACCCAAGTAATGCATGCAGAAGGTCGTAGGATAAATTCCCAGCATCTCCAAGGAAAAGGGCTGGGAGTGTCCCATATCTGAAACCATGGAAAACCACTGTCAATTATTGCATACAATAATGAGCAAGATGCATCAATATGGAAGGGTGGTTCTTTCGATTTCAGTTTCTCCTATTTCCAATCTTAAATTCAGTCCCCCACATTACTGCATCAGTTTACGATTTTTAAAACAAAGTCATCATGACAATCCATCAGATTTTTAATGCAAATGTTTCCAAATATACACATTTCTGTATGCAAAAGTGCCTAATGTACACATTTGTGTGTGTGTGCATGTGTTTTTTTCAAATCAGTTCTCCCTAATGTGCATTTTGTGTGCTATTTTCAGTAATACATGCAATTATATGAACATTTGACCTTAGCATATACATTTTTTCATATGTAACTTAGCTGGAGAACTTCTGCAAAGTTCTTGCTGGAATCATAGAATTAAAGAGTTGGAAGGGACCCCAAGCCCCGAGAGCTGCAGAATCCCGAAAAATGCAAATCTTGAAGGATGGTTATAAGTTTTAGTTTGCATATTGTTTCAGAAAGAGCAAATTAAGTACGATTAGTTTGCCTTTAAATGCGAGCTGAACAGAATTTCCCCCACATCCCTACTTATAAGTAAAAAATGCATAGGAGTCTGCTGCCAGTCACTGTTATTTACCTTTTGTACAAGCACTTTAACATAAGTGTGTTTAGTTTAAGTGCCACTATTAGATACATTAAAAGATGCTGTACAATGTGAGGAGCAGTTCTCCCGATTACTGTGACAGTTTCGCTGCATGTAATCCATTAAAGGAATTTAGAAACCTGCACCTCTGTCTATACAAAATATCGGGGGAGAGAAGCCAGTGAGCACTTATTAAGCAAGATGTGCATTTGGTTGTTAGAATGGCAGGTGACTGTGATTGTGCCTGGGATACATTATTCAGGGTGCTTTGAAATGCTTTTCTGGAAAATATGATACTAGGCAGAAACTTCGTTTCATCACCTTTGTGTAAGCACACAGTCAGCTGCTTTAGGATGGTTCTCTCAAACCCGGGACCCCTCAGACATATGCAGGGTGGTCAGGCTGCACAAAGTCCACAGAAATGGGTTGTAAAGTGTGGGCTGCAATACATGTTTGCTGTACACCGAATTTTGAGCTTTAGGCTGCAATCCCAATTACCTAGGAGTAAACCAAATAGAAAACAATGAGACTTCCTTCTGAGTCATCCCATTTTTCTAGAAAAAGAGGTGTTCAGAACTCACCATGAACCTTGTTCTCTTATAATGGCAATGGCGCCCACCCGAGAGGGGCCGGAACTGAGTTGTGGCGAGTTCTGACTGAAAAGAAGAAGAAGCCCTGCTTCTGAGTAAGCATTGTAGGATTGCTCTGTAAGAATTGATTAAAATTGTTCGGAGTTGTTTCCAGATATGTAGCTTCATTGATGTAAGACTCTTGGATCCAGCAGAGTCTTCCATGACCAGAAAGCAGGGACATGAGTTTATCCAATTCCCACATTCTCCTACAAGCTCCCCATGCCACTTTCCACATTGTTCCAGAGGGTTCTCCAGCCCCTCTGGGACAGCGTTGTAGAGGTTACATAGTAATAACAATAACAACAACAACAACAATTTATACCCCGCCCTCCCCGGCCAGAGCCGGGCTCAGGGCAGCTAACACCAGTAAAATTACAAAAAAACCCACCACAATTTAAAATACAGGTTAAAATATAATTTAAAACGCAGCCTCATTTTAATAGTAGCCCACAGATCAAGACCATAAGGAGAGGGAAACATAAGGGTCAGGCTGAGTCCAAACCAAAGGCCAGGCGGAACAGCTCTGTCTTGCTGGCCCTGAGGAAAGATGTCAAGTCCCGCAGGGCCCTAGTCTCTTGTGACAGAGCATTCCGCCAAGTTGGGGCCACTACTGAAAAGCCCCTGGCCCTAATTGAGACCAATCTAACCACCTTGTGGCTTGGGACCTCCAAGATGTTATCATTGATGGACCTTAAGGTCCTCCATGGGGCATACCAGGAGAGGCGGTCCCATAGGTACGTGGGTCTTAGGCCATAGCAAAGGGTAAATCAGGGGGGGAAACAGCTCCCTCTGCCCTTTTCACTCATGGAAGTGTCTGCTGGATTGAAGAGTGTCCCATCAGCAGAAGGACACGGTTGTATACCCCTTCATGTTTAACTTGGCAAAGAGTTTTCCCAAATCACGTAAGTACAGAATATGAGGTGATTCCAGGTCACTCATCTTGCAGGCATCTCCTAGCTGAATTTTTAGTTGTAACAAAATACCATTAAATTGCCAGACATTTGGTAACATGCAAATCATTCTGCATAAAATGTTCCTCAGGGAAATAAGTGGCTATTAGAGAAATTCCCTATGTACAAAAGGATTCCAAAAATAATGGAAAGAAAACATGATAAATCAACATGAAGCACACAGAATAATTGCAGAATAAAAATGGAGAATACTCATGAGCTTACTCATGAGTGAATTCCAAATCACCTTGGATAATATAAGACCATTAACAGCCTAAGGATTATAAATAGTAATATTAAAATTATATTAGTCACTTGAAGGTTAGCAAAAACAACTTCCTTTTCAGGTCATATTGGGGCATTGTGCACAGTGCTGAAGTAACTTTTTGTAATCCAGTTTTAATGGGTAGGAAAGTACATTTTACATGAACCTTTTAAGGTTTCTCCTCCATATATCTGTTAGGACCAACATAGAAATTCCACCTAACTAAAGACTTTCTGCAGCTGGTTGGTCAGATTGGCAAGCATTATAAAGGCAAATGTGGCCTCTATTCTCTTTTTTTAAAAAAAAACAATTTTCTATGTGAATTCAACTGACTCTTGCTACATATTCAAAATTAGGCGTCTTTTGAGTGATTCTTCTGTCAGGGTTGGAGAACAGCTGAAGGATATTACCATTAATCTTTGGGTTTATGCTTCACTCTCCATTTCAGTGGCTTTGCCAATGTTAGCCACAGCCAAATATTTCAGGCCAGATAAAGAAGGCTTCTCTCTTTCCGTACCATAGAATGGAAGGTGTCTGCGTGCCACCAGTAGGGATGGAGAAGAAGTTCACTTAAGTTCACATTTTAGGTGAAAGTACCCTATCCTCCCTCACAACATGTGAGCCAAAATGCAGCCCTTCTTCAAAATGTGCAGTTCTCTAGATTTTGTTGTGCTGTTCAGTAGACAAGCAAGATGTATGCAAAAAAATGCATGCAGTAAGGTAAAGTGTGCATAAAACTGCAGATATTGTTGAATAACATTAAAATGCATTCTGTTAGGGAAAACATTTTTGCAAACATTTGCATATTGTGCAAAATTGCATATATAAACATGTGTATATTAGGGAGAAATGTTTGATTGTGCATTGTTTTATTGATGTTTAATATGCTGTAAACCACTTTGAGATTTTTCTTAAAAAAATAAAGTGGTATAGAAATGATGATGATGATGATGATGATGATGTGCTTATGAATTTTCACAAGGACTTCAGAATAATTTGCAAACTGATGCAGAAATGTGGAGAGCCAAATTTAGGATTGGGAAAATGATAAACTGAGAGAAACCCAAACTAATGGATTCACTCATTCCTAAGGCCCAGTACCACTTCTTTCCCCCTGGACTGGACACCAGGACTCGGACGCATTGTTGTTATTTGTATGTTTGCTATTTCAGTTTGAGACTGCACATGGTGAAATGTTGGATATAAATTCTACAAATATAATATTTCCAAAGTTTTGCAAATGCCCATCAGGAACAACAACAAGACGGCTAGAGATACCCCCCCCCTTTCCTTCGCTAACAATAGTCTACCTCCAGTTCCCTGGAAGCTTATAAGACTATGCAGTCCGATGTCCACTCATATCAAAGACACTGTCACTGTTTGCATTTGCAATCTATTTCCATTTTTGTTTTGTTAGTGTTCTCCCTTGTAATTGTACATGCTAATTACTGCAGCCCTCTGCCAACATTTGTTGAGAATATCCAGGCCATCTCTTTCAAAGGGAAATGTCAAAGTTTAATTTCAAATGAAGGAAAGCATTTCACTATATGCATACCCCATGAATAAGGACCATTCTAGAACATTTTATTCCAAAAAGCTCATCTATAAACATGTGCTTATAAACATACACATCTATATTATTTATACTATAAATAATATTATTGTAATCTATATTATATTATTCTAATATAATATAAATAATATATTATTTATAAACTTCTATATTATATAACATGGGACGTGGGTGGCACTGTGGGTTAAACCACAGAGGACTTGCCGATCAGAAGGTTGGCAGTTCAAATCCCCACGATGGAGTGAGCTCCTGTTGCTCGGTCCCTGCTCCTGCCAACCTAGCAGTTTGAAAGCACGTCAAAGTGCAAGTAGATAAATAGGTACCGCTCTGGCGGGAAGGTAAATGGCGTTTCCGTGCACAGCTCTGGTTCGCCAGAAGCGGCTTAGTCATGTTGGTCACATGACCCAGAAGCTGTACGCCGGCTCCCTCGGCCAATAAAGCGAGATGAGCGCCGCAACCCCAGAATCAGCCACGACTGGACCTAATGGTCAGGGGTCCCTTTACCTTTATATTATATAACATGTGGTGGTTATAAATACATGCACATCACATATGCATGTATATTCTCTCTCTCTTTCTCTCTAACACACACACTTCTTAAATCTTGTGCCCCCCTTTCCCACTAGTCTTGCCCACTCCAGATGTTAGCTGGGAGGCAACTATCTATTGCACTGAGCCATATATCAATGCAGTCACCAAAAGTGCATGGTTTAGAGACAAATTCTCCCATTTGTTTGGGCAACATCTGCTCATGAAAGGGTCGCCATATGGAAACATCTGCGATAAGGAATAATTTAAAAGCAGCCTTCACTTCACAGCCATTTCATGTGTGCCAATAAGAGAAGCGCAGCTGGATTTCTCTTGTATGCCTTCAGCTTTCTTTTCTATCAACGGGACTGATAATTGTCTTGATTGATCTTTTTGAAACTGAAAGAAATAAGGAACCACATATTTCTAGCCAGGGCTCTCTTTCTGTTTGCTTTATAGTGCACACAGGGAAGACAGGCCTCTGCCTTCAAAGGACCTACTATCTAAGAATTTATGTTACGCTAAATTGAAGCCACATAGTGGCACACTTCTTTTGTTGGCAAAATGTTCTGCACTAGCAGAATGTTGCTGTGCAAGAGAATGCGTAGGCAGCTTGCTGGCAACTTTGTTGCACAATAGATTGCACTAAGTGTTGTGCAACGAGTTTTCACCAGTACAACTGCTGCCATTGTGCTAGTGGACAGAGAATGCTAGCTGCAGCCTTCAATGTGTTACAGGGGACACAACAAAGGGAGGAGAAAGGAAGGAAGGAAGGAAGGAAGGAAGGAAGGAAGGAAGGAAGGAAGGAAGGAAGGAAGGAAGGAAGGAAGGAAGGAAGGAAGGGGTATCAGAGGGGAGGAAAAAAGTAATAAGGGATTACATGTGAGCAAATGAAAGTTACACATACTTAGATATCATAGTTAATTCTCACTAGGTTAAATCCTTAATACTTAAATCCTAGGATAGCCATATTAATCTTTTAGAGCAAATAAACAGCAGTGTCTCATGTCACCTTAAAGCAGTGCTCGGAATCAACTACTTCAGTTGAACAAAGTTCACTGAACTAGTTCAGAAATCTCCAAACGACACCTTAAAGTACAGTGGTACCTTGGTTTAAGAACAGCCCTTTTTACGAACAGTTCGGTTTAAGAACTCCACAAAACCGGAAGCAGTGTCCCAGTTTGCGAACTTTACCTTGCTCTAAGAACGGAAGCCGAATGGTAGAAGGGCACCGGCAGCGGGAGGCCTCATTAGGGAAAGCACACCTCAGTTTAAGAACAGTTTCGGTTTAAGAACGGACTTCAGGAACGGATTAAGTTCGTAAACCGAGCTACTGCTGTACATGTAGTTCCCATAACTGCCAAATAACCTAAAGGTGAATTAAGTTCATTTTGGGGTAGAACTAGTAAACCTTCCTATTCATTCCCACTATCACCATTAGACTTAGCTTTCATTAATCTGATTTTGTGGTAAAAACAGCAACACAAAGTCTGTCTGGGCATGCATGTTTAGAACTCAAACCTGAAGCTACAAACAATGTCAGCTTGGGAATCTGGGGTCACTACTGCTGTTTGGATCCTCACAAGATTCCCTAAGATCAATAACCTAGGATATTGTAGCTGCTGTAGAGAAGGATGGTGAATAATAACTACTTTCTCTAAGTCTCCAAGCCCAATGGTGTACTGAGAGGCTGATGCACACTCTGTTGAGCACCAGACTGTGGAAACACAGGCTGGAGATGATTTTGCAATTGTCTTTGGATTATGGAGAAAGAAACAATGGCCCTATATTAAACATGCCTCTTCCTTCCAAGCCAATTTTCAGCTTACGTGCATGGAAGTTGTAAGGATATCAGGGGGTTACTCGAGAGCAATCAGGCAAATGCCTCCCTGGTCGGCTGTAAAGCCTCGTTATTGGTGCCAAAAAACCTTCACCATGCAGAGCACCACTATTCCATGGCTCGCTATGGCAGAATCTGTGAGTGAGCGGTCCTTAAACCTTCCCCAGCAGAGACGTTTCTTGATGCCCAGTCTGCGCTTCCCCTCTCTGCATGGAAGCCTACTGCACAGGGAGGGTGTGCGTAACGGAGGACCTCTCTCCTCCCCACTTTGCTCAGGCAAGGTGTCCTAGCACCGCCTCGCCTCCTCCAAGCCCTGAAGCTCCTCTCCACTTGAGGCGTGGTTACTCTCCTCCGCTGAGGAGGTGCTGCTTCCCACGATCTTTGGGGGCTCTCTGTAATCCATCCGGCTTTTCCCCTCTCGCCCCTGAGCCGATGGCAGTTCCCTGACAGAGGTTTTCCTGCTGTGCATCAGGATCAGAGGAGACGAATATGAACCTACCTCCAGAGCTTTTTTCCGCCCCTAAAATCATATGGCCTCTGCTGTTGGGTTGAAATAAACGACAGACGAGTGACAAGTGTCATATGGGAGGCATCTACCGAGCATGTCTCGGGGAGTCCCTTTTATTGAATATTACAGCATTGCCACATATGTGCTTGTTGCTGATTGGTTAACACAAATACAATGCAAAGGTTGCATATAAGCATTAATCATCAATAGATTAAAGGGTGGGAAAGGGAACACAGAATTGGACAGGCGTGAAAACCTCCTTATTAAACTATTACTAGTGATTGATATGGGAACACTGATTCTATGTATGCTCCCACTCTGCTTCCACTAATGTATGAAGGTGGCAAATCACCTGGGTAAGGTGGTTAATATGGTTATTTCCATAACAGCAGGACCCTGTCTTCGATCAAGCTTCTGCCACAGGATTTGTAGTTGAGAGATATTTTACCAGCAAGCACTTTCTGATACAATAAGCCATTTTCTTTCAGCATAAGAATATAAAGTATTGATTGTACTTCAAACTAGCACCATTGCTGCCAAGAATATACAAATAATGACCTCTGTGGTGTCCAGGGAAGGAAAAGACAAGACAGGCCTAGAACTGGTTGTGGACCAACCTTAATTGTTTAGAACTGGCAACTTTTGAAATCATATTAGGCAATCCTCCAGCAATGATAATAAGAACAACAGCACTGAAATGAAATTATCTGCCTGAGGTTTTTTTTTCCTCCTCACAATGTTGCTTGAAGTCATTAACGTTTTTCTCTGGACAAAATTAAGCACATTTAGAGTTTAGTCAGCTGAACCCAACAGAGATGGTTTGTGTTTAAAGTCTTGCGTGAGGCAATCCTAAGAATGTTCAGTGGAAAACAAATTCCAGTGCAAAAGGCTTCTAAAACAGTTACAACTTGATCACAGATAAGGCATTCAGTTGAATTCTTACTCAAGGTGGATATGGGGCAGGGGTGGGAGCCCCACACCCCAGTCCAAGGAACCAGATTAAAGAGATCCAGGGAGAGGAGCTTCTTTCTGGACACTGATATGGAGGCTGATGAGCCACAGTATTCCCAAAATCTTGGAGGCGTCACCCTGATTTGATGCATGTCATAGGGAGATTTTTAACCTTGGTTAACCCTGACAAATCATCAACCAGCAGCAGGTTGGTTGATACAGGGTATACTCCCAGTGCCTGCCCCCAAACCTGCTGGCATTTGTAATCAATAAATTTGTGGCCTGTGTAATCCCAAAATATTGAGTTTATTGCAACATCACCATGTATTGCCCCCCTCCACCTATGGGTTCACTGTGCCTGGACCCGCAAGCAGGGAAAATCTTACAAGGCTCTGTATTTTTTTTATAAAACCTGCTGCTTCCGTGCTTTGAAAACAACAACAGCCTGGTAGCGACGTTGTTATATTTAACGCATGCTTTGCCCTTGGAACGTATTGGATTCTGAGGTCCAACCAACGACTAAGCCATTGGCCTGCATTAGCTGGCTGCGTAAGCTGAAATCCATCAAGTCAGTACTATTTTCATTCCATTTCCCCAGCATCAAGCATGCAGGCCAAGAGCTGAACCTAAGAGATGCATGAAATTCACCATAATCCTTTTTTGCCTTACACATTCTGAGCACATGTCATTCTCCTCTGAGGAAATACAGTAAATACTGGTGAATGTAGGTTGTCAAGTTTATGGTGAATTTTGAGGCTCTTCTGGGACAGCTCAAATAAACCATTAGAAATAAAATGACTTTGGTCTCTTATTTCAGTCACCAGCCTCTGTTTATTCAGTGTCCTTAATATAATTGGGACAGGGCAAATAAAGAGATCGTTACTACATTTTTCCCCTCTAGAAAGAGAGGGAGCATACCCTCACCATATAGCATCAAAGACATAAATGTGATCCACCTCATCTGAAAATGACTTCTCTCTTGGAGTTATGAAGGAAGAAACTGGCTATGCCCGGCAGATAGCAATGTGAGGCACTTTCAGAGTATACATTTTATGGTGGTGCATAAAAAGGGCAAAGAAGATATCGGAAACTACAATATCCTCAATTGCAGTTCACTTGCCACCATCAACTTTACATGGGGCTGCAATTTGTTCATTTATTCCCTGTGTTAAGTCATGGCTTCCTTTACTTTACAGTAGACTAAAATAGTGGCAAAGTCATTGTGAGCAAGATTGTCCAATCAAATTTTGTTCTGCCCACTATCTTTCCCCACTCCATCTTATCACCTTTCCCCTAAACTAAATTTATAAATCCCCACGTGTTCTTATTGTAGGGAAGGACTGCAGCTCAGTGGCAGAGAGCCTGTTTTGCAACCCAGAGTCAATCTGCCAGTTGCTATGGATGACCCAGAGCTAAATGGACCATTGGCCTGACTCAGTATGGCAGCTTCGTGAGTTCCTAACTGGGTGTTATTTAAATGTCCTTTTCTGTGCTGTGTCCAGCTGTATTATAAACTTCTCAATATAAAATTGCTATAATGATAGACAGTAGGGAATGGATGGTGCTGTGGTCTAAACCACTGAGCCTCTTGGATTTGCTGATTGGAAGTTCAGCGGTTCGAATCCCCATGACGGGATGAGCTCCTGTTGCTCTGTCCCAGCTCCTGCCAACCTAGCAGTTCGAAAGCACACCAGTACAAGTAGATAAATAGGTACCACTGTGGCAGGAAGGTAAACAGCATTTCCGTGCACTCTGGTTTCTGTCACGGTGTCCCGTTGCACTAGAATCAGTTTAGTCATGCTGGACACATGACCTGGAAAGCTGTCTGTGCACAAACGCTGACTCCCTCAGCCTGAAAGCAAGATGAACACTGCAACCCCATAATCACTTTTGACTGGACTTAATCATCCAAGGGTCCTTTACCTTTTTACTGGATGCACATGTACCATACAGTTTCAAAATTGTCTTTCATCCTTTGAGAAGATGCAATGGCTGGTTTCAGTGAAGAGTAGCCCATAAGGCTTCAGAAGGTGGTTGTTACAGAAAACCATTAAAGTGGTGGGAAATAAAAACCAGTATAAAACACAGCAATATAACCCTAACTCTTGACCTGAAGTGAGATGAGCACCGCACTCCATAGTCTCCTTTGACTGGACTTAACCGACCAGGGGTCTTTTACCTTTACCTTTTTGTTCTAAGGATGGTTGCTCCCTAGCTTAATATTATGGCATTAAAGTATTTGCAGCAGTTTTATTTTCAATCTTTTCCATTTAACACACAACATTCAGTTTGCTTACAACATACACAATTGATATGCTAAGCGAGCTTTACGACCATAAGTCTGTGATCCTACGAATGCTTGCATGTGAGTAAGTCTCACTGAACTCGATGGGGCTTACTTTTAAGTAGACATGCAAAGGACTGCACAGTTAGATCGTTATGTCTTGGGTAGTCCTAATCTGTTGGTGCATGTGTGAAGTTAATTTCTTGCTTTTAATTATTTGGGTCCTGTTAACTTGCACTTGTCACATTGTGGTTCACTGTGTAAGACCCCCCAGTAACCCCCCTTCAATCAGGGTCCCATATGCAAGCTTAAAACCATAAACATAAGGACCTGTCTTTTAGTAAGTAAGACAACTGAATATTGCCACCTGGGAAGGAGCTCTTTGGTGTTTCATACAGGAGTATCCAGCCCTAACTAGAGATGCTACGGGTTGAACCTGAGACTTTCTGCAGGATAGTTCAGTTGGTGGATCACGAGATTCTTAATCTCAGAGTTATGAGTAACTCTGGGCAAATTGGGCAAAATTCCTGCATTGCAGGGAGTTGGACTAGATCAGGCATAGGCAAACCCGGCCCTCCAGATGTTTTGGGACTGCAGTTCCCATCATCCCTGACCACTGGTCGTGTTAGCTAGGGATCATTGGAGTTGTAGTCCCAAAACATCTGGAGGGCCAAGTTTGCCTATGCCTGGACTAGATGATCCTTGTGGTCCCTTCCAACTCTACAATTCTATTGTTTTATGCATTCTACCACTAACAGAACCATTATGGGGAGAGCAATTATGGGGTGATAAATGCAGCAAAAAGGGGGGGGAGATTGCAGGTGGAGGATTAAGCACATCCTCTCTCCACTTGGAAGGGTCTGGCAGGACACTAGGCTAAGGTGTTGGCACTAGTGGGAGCATAGGCTTAGTTGTGCCAGGGTACTCCCACCTCCTCACCACCCTGTCCCATTCTGCACTGTCCCATTAAGTGGCAGCAACATGCCAGCTCTGCTGTGCTGCCCTAACCTACCAACCACTCCTGCCTCCACCACTTCTCCATTGTTTTCACTCAAAGAAGCAGCTATTGGGGTCTAAGGGCTGATTTTGCATGTAACATGTAGTTTTGCCCTAGGAAGTCTATGTGGCTCGAGTGGTTCCTAGTAGAGAGAAGCATGGCTGTTTAGGGAAGTTTTTAATGTTTAATATTTTTTTTTGAAGCCGCCCAGAGTGGCTGGGGGAGCCCAACCTGATGGGCGGGGTATAAATAATAAATTATTATTATTATTATTATTATTATTATTATTATTATTATTATTATTATTATTATTGCTGCAGAAGACTTGAGTTAGTTAGCTGGTGCATCAGCTATCTATCTTTCTCTGGGTGTAATAATAATAATAATAATAAATTTTATTTGTATCCCGCCCTCCCCAGCCGAAGCCGGGCTCAGGGCGGCTAACAACAATCAAAACAATCAAACAATCAGATAATTGCACATTCTAAAAATATTTCGTTATAAAAATCAATTAAAATCAAATTAATGGCAACTGATTAAGCAAGATTCTGTGCAGGTTGCCAGAGGAGGGAGTCAGGCTGTGCCCTGACCAAAGGCCTGGTGGAACAACTCTGTCTTGCAGGCCCTGCGGAAAGATGTCAGGTCCCGCAGGGCCCTAGTCTCTTGTGACAGAGCGTTCCACCAGATTGGAGCCGCAGCTGAGAAGGCCCTGGCTCTAGTTGAGGCCAGCCTAACCTCTCTGAGGCCTGGGACCTTGAGGGTGTTATTATTTGCAGACCGTAGGTTTCTCTGTGGGGCATACCAGGAGAGGCGGTCCCGTAGGTACGAGGGTCCTAGGCCGTATAGGGCTTTAAAGGTTAAAACCAGCACCTTAAACCTGATCCTGTACTCCACCGGGAGCCAGTGCAGCTGGTATAGTACCGGATGAATGTGATCTCGCAGCGAAGACCCCATAAGGAGTCTCGCCGCGGCATTCTGCACCCGCTGGAGTTTCTGGGTCAGTCTCAAGGGCAGCCCCACGTAGAGCGAGTTACAATAATCCAGTCTGGAGGTGACCGTCGCATGGATCACAGTGGCTAGGTCAGGGCGAGAGAGATAAGGGGCCAACTGCTTAGCTTGGCGGAGATGAAAAAATGCCGCCTTTGTTATAGCTGTAATCTGCGCCTCCATAGAGAGGGAGGTATCGAAGATTACACCCAAACTCTTAACGGACGGTGCTGGCACTAATTGCACCCCCGCAAGAGATGGGAGTTGCCCCCTCAATCCCATATCGTCCCGCCCCAGCCAGAGGACCTCTGTCTTCGAAGGATTTAACTTCAACCGGCTCCCACGTAACCATCCAGCCACAGCTTCCAGACATCTCGCCAGTGTGTCTGGGGCCGAGTCAGGATGGCCATCCATCAACAGATAGAGTTGGGTGTCATCAGCATACTGATGGCAACCCAGCCCAAAACTCCGGACAAGCTGGGCGAGGGGGCGCATAAAGATGTTAAAAAGCATCGGGGAGAGAATCGCACCCTGAGGCACTCCACACACCAAGGAGTGGCGCGATGACAATTCCCCCCCAAGCGCCACCCTCTGTCCCCGACCAGAGAGAAACGAGCGCAGCCATTGAAGGACTGTGCCCTGGATCCCCACGTCGGCAAGGCGGTGGTCCAGGAGTTCGTGATCGACCATGTCGAAGGCTGCTGACAGATCTAGAAGAATCAGCAGCCCCGACCCGCCTCGATCCAGCTGCCTGCGGAGATCATCTGTTAGGGCGACCAGAGCCGTCTCGGTCCCATGACCAGCGCGGAAGCCGGACTGGAATGGATCCAGAGCAGATGTTTCATCCAGAAACCTACCAAGCTGTTCAGCAACCGCTCTCTCAATCACCTTACCCAGGAATGGAAGATTCGAGACCGGGCGGTAATTGGATAGATCTAAGGGATCTAATGATGTTTTCTTTAAGAGCGGACGCACCACTGCCTCCTTCAGTTCCCCTGGGAATATCCCGGTGCCAAGGGACAAATTGATGATATCCCCCAGGGGGGCCCGTACCTCGTCTGGACACGCTCTAATCAGCCATGACGGGCACGGGTCAAGAGGACAGGTGGTGGGCTTTCCAGCTCGGAGGAGTCTGTCCACATCGGCTGGAGATATCCGGTCAAAATGGTCCAATACTGGACCCGAGGACAGTCGAGGGGCCTCCAGTTCCTTTATTGTATCCAAATTGGCAGGGAGGTCATGGCGGAGCCACAGGACCTTCTCCGCAAAAAAGCTCGCAAATGCCTCACAGCTGTGTGTCAGATTGTTATTTAAATTTGGCTGTCCTTCAAGGGACGTTAAAGACCTAATTATACTAAATAATTGTGCCGGGCGAGAGCTAGCGGAGGCAATGGAGGCCGAGAAGTAAGACTTCTTAGTGGCCTTCACTGCCATCTCATAGGTTTTCATAAAAACCCTATAAGATGTTCTTGAGGCTCCGTCGCGGGCACCCCGCCATACTCGCTCTAGCCGTCTGAGGTCCCGCTTCATTTTCCGAAGCTCCTCGGTAAACCAGGGAGCCCGGTTTCTGCGGGGTCGCAGAGGGCGCTTAGGTGCGATCTCATCGATGGCTGCCAGGAGCTGGGTATTCCAGCCCTCAACAAGCTCAGTCAATGAGTCGCCAGGGGGAGCAAGGTCCCGCAAGGCCTGACGGAATCTATCAGGGTCCATCAGCCTCTGCGGGCGAGCCCAAATTGGCTCGCCACCTAAGCGGGGTGGGGGTGGAAAGTCAATCCTGGCTTTCAGAGCGTAGTGATCAGACCATGGCACCTTCATCGAAGGAGACATGATCACATCTATACCGGCACCAAAGATCAAATCCAGCGTGTGGCCTGCTTGATGTGTGGGGCCCGAAACAAACTGGGAGAGCCCTAGTGTCGCCATGGAAGACACCAGGTCCAGAGCCTGTGAGGAGGGAGTGGCATCAGCATGGAAGTTGAAGTCTCCCAATACCAATAGGTTAGGGAACTCCAAGGCCCAGCCAGCCACCGCCTCCAGCAGGCCTGACAGGGTGGCTGCTGGTGCGCTAGGTGGCCGGTACACCAGCCAGACAGCCAAGCTCTCCTCGGAGCCCCACACTAGGCCAACACATTCAATGCCGGGGATCGATGGCGATGGTAGAGCCCTGAAAGAACAATCTTCCCGGATTAGTAATGCCACCCCTCCCCCCCGGCCCACAGTCCGTGACTGGTGGAGGATGGAGAAACCCGGGGGCGCCATCTCTCGTAAGGTAACAGTTACCCCTTCGCGCACCCAGGTCTCCGTCACACAAGCCAGGTCAACCCCCTGCGAGGTAAAGAAATCTCGCAGGGTGGCGGTTTTGTTGCCTATAGACCTGGCATTGCACAACACCAGTGAAGGAGGTGAGTAATCCTTGCTCACCCTACCCTCGTCTCTCGGGATGGGGCGCAGATTGGAAGGGGTACGAGCATATCCGTATCTCGATCCCCTTCGCCTATAACATCTGCCCCCACCGCCATACCTCCCTCGCCCCTCCACGGTAGCAATCCCAAGCCTCATAATAACCTCCATTTACAAAATAGAGAAAACAAAACAACCAAAAAACAATTATGCAAAACAAAAACCAATCCCCACCCCACTCAGCATCCCACCCCAAAACAAAACAAGATGGAACAAAACAAAAATACATAAATAAAAACCACCATTCACGGTGGTACAACAAAATAAGCAATAAAAACACGTTTAAAACATCTTAAAATATATAGAAAGGAATATTGCTGTTCTGACCCATGAGCTCAAGTATGCTTGGGCATTGCCAGTTCTTATTGGTGGGGAAACCCCTCTCCAGTCACTTGAATAGATTGAAATGGCCTACAAAACAGATTGATTATCCTTTCCTTAAATAGCCTGTCATATGGTGATAGCGACAAGGGAGACATTGCAGTGCTTGCAGATAAATATTTAGAGGTTGGTTTCAAAATGCTCTGCAAGGGCATCGTGCTGATATTCCAGAAGGGTTCTCCTTTCCTCAGCTAGCATTGCTCATTTGCTGCCTTTCGCAGACAGACATAATCAATAACACTTCCCAGTATGGTGCTATGGACTAAGGCAGTGAGCTCTCCCTGCGTTGGAAATGGGCTGTTTTTCAATGGCTTGAAAAGATTGCACTGGCTTACATGCCATAATTATCAAGTTAGGAGCCAAATCCCATATTTCAGTGAAGTAATAGAACCATAGGAAAGGGGGTGGGGAGACAGAAAGAAGGGAGGGGCAGGAGAGAGCAAGAGAGACACTCTTCTGACAAAATAAAAATCAATTGTGCTGAAAAGTCATAATCTAAGGCCTCATCTGGCAATGCTTGGGCACACACAAAGTGATTATTAATTTCACAGTGCAAAGAATAAGAAGCATTGGCTCCAGATCCTGCAATGCTATCAGATGCATCTAAAAACCAGAATGCAAATCCATCAATCCGGATTGTATTCTATTAAAGAGCATCTAAACATTGTACCTGAGTATCAGTGAGATTCAGTCACTTGAGCATAATCTTTACAATACTGTTGTTGTTTTTTGCGTGTGTTGTATTTTTTCTGTACCACATTATTATTATTATTATTATTATTATTATTATTATTATTATTATTATGTTTTTCAGCTCAAAGGAGAGCCAGTGTGGTGTAGTGGTTAAGAGCGGTAGTCTCGTAATCTGGGGAACCGGGTTCGCTTCCCTGCTCCTCCACATGCAGCTGCTGGGTGACCTTGGGCCAGTCACACTTCTTTGAAGTCTCTCAGCCTCACTCACCTCACAGAGTGTTTGTTGTGGGGGAGGAAGGGAAAGGAGAATGTTAGCCGCCTTGAGACTCCTTAAAGGGAGTGAAAGGTGGGATATCAAATTCAAACTCTTCTTCTTCTTCTTTTTCTTCTTCTTCCAAAGGCCCCCCAAATGGTAAATATCATATTAAAACAACATATATGGTAACTCTGTGGCTGTGGCATGCAGTGAAACTTTTGTAGGGGAACAGTTAGGGCCAGAGGCACCAGAGTAATTGGGAGGGATGGCCTCAAGTATATGATGTCACGATGTCACGCAAGTGGGCATCACATCTCGCTCCCTAAGCAGAGCAGAGGTTTCCTGGGCTTTGGGAAGGAGGAGCCAAGGGAACATTTAGGGGACTAGCTTAGTCGCCTAGTCCACTTACCGCATGCCACCACTCTGCGCTGATGGTCCAATGAAAACATTTATGTTGCCTTGAAAGGGAACTGGAAGAAGTAATGGATGCTCTCCCTGTGAAACTATAAAAGACATCACTTATTTTTGTTACTAGAATCTGAACTGGAGTTTCAGTTCTACCAAAAGCTCTATTATTACCTAAAGAAAGTCCTGCGGTTGGAGAGACTGATTTCCTGTGAACAAGAATTTTTATAGCATAGATAAATTATATCTAGCGGCTGTTATTCATACAGAATGTTTAGACTTTTAACAAAGAAGTTGCTTGGGCATCATAAGAGAAGACCCTGGAGGGAAGTATTTGTAGTTTAAAAAAGAGGGAAGGAAAACAGCTGAACAAATTGCTCTCTTGCTGGTATTCTCCAATGAAAGATTCTGCTGGGAATTTCCCTGGCCTCTAACCTCCATCTGTATAGGAAATCATTAAAAGGAGAAGCCCCATAATTGTCCCAACCTTTTTTGTATTTATGGAGTCTGTCAAGTGAATTTTGCAGCATTCTCAGAGGAACAAATAAAAACATCTATATGGAAGGAAGATCTCAAAGGCCTGGCACTTATCTGAATTGGACTCAAGCCATTTGAACATTTTTCCTTTCTCACTTTGACACTGTGATGTGGCAAAAGTAGTGCTCCAGGCAGCTAATTATTAGAATGTGATCCATATTGCAGTTGCGTTTTTATGTTAGCAATTTCACGTTACCAACATTAAACTCTTGAAAGTGATAAGGCAGCTACCAAGGTGCTGACATGCCTTGGTGAAATTGTTCTCTCTTCTCTTGACTGTCA
Source organism: Podarcis melisellensis (assembly GCF_964234715.1). Taxonomy (NCBI): domain Eukaryota; kingdom Metazoa; phylum Chordata; class Lepidosauria; order Squamata; family Lacertidae; genus Podarcis; species Podarcis melisellensis. The sequence continues at coordinate 20,644,586 of NC_138543.1, forward strand.
GCTAGAGAGTCAAATATGGCACTATTTTCTTTAACGTATCGCTCCTTCACTGATCTCTGTAACAATCTGAACTAGCAGGATTTTTACAACAATAACAGCCACGTTTCCAGCAGTGTTCCCACTTAGTGCCAAACAAAACCCACAACCCCAGCCGGACTGCTGGAGTTACGTTCTAAAAAAATAATCATGCACCACTTTTTCCTAGCCAAGGCCACTTTATCAATTTCCCATATTTATGTTCAAAACCACTCACTGAAGGGTGTTTTAGATTCTCTGAAAGATTCTGTGAAGAATTCTCTTTACATACAATTTTTTTTCCCAAATATAAATTTATAATTTGTTGTGAGAACTCTAGAAGTTTCTTCTCAAAGCTCTCCCCCACCCCTCGCCTTTTTGAGAATATTACATTTGGCCAGGGCATTTTGTTACAAAGAAAAATAGAAGTCAATTTGCCCATCATGTGCGGGCGGTTTTGTGGGCAGGCTCTGGGCCTCCACTGGAAAATGGCCTATTGAAGGCAGATCATCCTCCTGCCATCAAATTGGCCAATGACGGCAGGAATAGCAACACATGGCCCAGGGCAAGGTTAAATGACCGGCCTGCCAAACCTTTTGGCCTCTCACATACTGCACTGATTTGACGTAGCTCATAGGGCACCCCCCCACCCCCCATTGCTGGTTTTACTCTTATAAACACTTCCAGCGGACAGGTGGGAGTGACATATGTAGTTGCTTACTTCAATGCCTATGGCCAAACCTTCACACCTGTAACCAATAAAGCTGTGCCCTTATTTGATCCCAAACCAATATACCGTGTAGTGTCTAGTTATTTGCTCCTTGGGGTACAGGGTGGTCATGGGGGCTCACCACACAAATCTCATTTCCCAGTATGAACATAGCATATGATGCAAAACCCATGACAAAAAGTAGCCACCCAGGTAGGGTAGCATTTATCCTAATCATTTTTCCCCAAAATTAATTTTGCCACTCAAGCTTCTTCATGCTTGCCTGTTTCCCTTTCAGAATGATCTATTTTTATTTTAGTCCAGCTATGGTCATTATGGTTATTTCCATAATATTCCATAAATCAACTCATTTCTATAGAGGTGTAAAGTTATTGGCTTGCTTGCACCTTGATATAGTTTTATTAACCAACTGTGACTTGCACTTACTCTTAGCAAATGAGTCTAAAGTTGGCCAGCCTAGAAGAGAAGACGTGAAGTGGAAATAGATGTGAACCACGAATGGGAATAAGGCATGGAAAAAGGAATGATGTCCCATGTTATCCTCACAACAAGCCTGTGAAGTGGGTTAGGCTAAGAGGTACTGGCTGACTTGAGGTCACACAGTGAGCTTTATAGGCCAACAGCCTAAGCACTATACCACATATACCGCCGAGACCATAAAACACCGGTCCTGAAAGACCTACATTGGCTCCCAGTACCGAGCACAATTCAGTTTCCGAGCACAATTCAGAGTGTTGGTGCTGACCTTTAAAGCCCTAAAGGGCCTTGGCCCAGTATACCTGAAGGAGCGTCTCCACCCCCATCATTCAGCCTGGACACTGAGGTCCAGGGCCGAGGGCCTTCTGGCAGTTCTCTGTAACCTTGCAGTGACTCCAGCTGCAGACAAGGGAGGGGATGAATTGTGTTCTAAGCCACTTCAATAGAACTTTAATAGCATCTAAACCCTATGCATGCATTTTATTGTTTTTGCAAAATATGTTACTTCTTGGGTTGCGCTCAAGAGACTCTATTTGTCCTTGGGAAAATGGAGAGGGGAAAGTATTCAAGTCTCTCGATATGACTTTCAAGGCACATTAAGTCTGCTCATGTGCATCACTTGGGACAGTTTCAGTAAAAAAGAAAGAAAGCAAACCAGCACAACTTTCGAAATTATATCAATCTTTCTGTTGACACCCAGATATCTCTAGACAGCAGTAAATGACATGCTGATGGACATAGTATGACTGAAGGACATTCACCCGAATGAGAAATGGGAAATAAAACCTCTGAAAACTGACATAAAATGTATTTGTAAATATTTTAACTACTGGCATGCTTAGAGCATTAGCCCATGGGTGTTTGGTACCCATGTGTGTGCAAAGCATGAAGGGGTTCTCATTAATGTCCTGCCTTGTCCCAATGCCTGTTGTCTTTGTCCATGGAGACAAAGACTCTCGAGAGTCCCATGGACTGCAAGGAGATCAAACCTATCCATTCTTAAGGAAATCAGCCCTGAGTGCTCACTGGAAGGACAGATCCTGAAGCTGAGGTTCCAATACTTTGGCCACCTTATAAGAAGAGAAGACTCCCTGGAAAAGACTCTCATGTTGGGAAAGATGGAGGGCACAAGGAGAAGGGGACGGCAGAGGACGAGATGGTTGGACAGTGTTCTTGAAGCTACAAACACGAGTTTGACCAAACTGAGGGAGGCAGTGGAAGACAGGAGTGCCTGGCGTGCTCTGGTCCATGGAGTCGAGAAGAGTCAGACATGACTAAACGACTAAACAACATTGTCCCATTGCATAGATCATTGGGGAGACTTGAGGAATGTCCAGGAGAGCCCTGGGGGCTGTCCTTTCATTAACTTGCAGTCCATATATTCCTCGCATTCTCTCTCTGTGTGTGTCTTGTGTGTGTGTGTGTGTGTGTGTGTGTGCTAGGTCCGAGCAACGCGGTCCAGGTCCGGTCCCGAATCCAAGGATTCCACGAGGAGTCAGTCCGACAGGGCCAAGGCAGGACACAAGGCAAGACACCAAGCTAGGTCAGGCACAGAGTCTCAGGCAGGTTCTAGCAAACAGCAATGTTGTTCCCGCAACCTGGGGCTGGGTCCAACAGCCTTTTATCTTTGTCGGGGTAACGACCGGTCCTGATCCCCTGGCGACTCACTTCCCTGTTTCGCTTGAAGGCAAGAACTCCTCCTGCAAGTACTTAGGTCTCTCCTTCTCTCAGAACTTTGTCTCTGCAGCTCAGGAGATGCTAGTGGGTTACTAGACCCAGAGGCCGCCTCAGCCTCTCCTGACCCAACTGACAGTGGAGCAGCTTTAAGTGATGGCTCAGCTGAAGGCAATTAGGTAATCCCTGCATCTGGAGCCAGGGCAGGCTCAGGCCCCTGACTCGGCCCAGCTGGTGCTTGTTGCAGGGGAACCCGTGCAGACTGGGGCTCTTCAGAATCAAGCCCCAGACTTGGTTCAGATGCCACCTGAGGCAAAGGATCTGGTGCGGACTGAGACTTCTCTGGTTCTGAGTCTGAGCCCGAGTCCCAGGCCATCTCTCTCTCTCCAAGGAACATTCAGGGGAGCTGGTGGCTTTAACTTACAGCCCATTACCTCCCTGTATACCTTTCTCTCTCTCCTCCCGCCCCCTTGGCCATTCTTCCTTGAGCCCACCCCAAAAAGAGGCAGGTTGGAATGGGATGGCAACAGAACAGGGTAGGGCAGGGACGAAATGGGGGAATCCCCACTCACGCATGTCCCGGAACAGAACTCCAGTGTAAGTGGCTCCCACAGGGGAGCTGCAGAAACCATGTGGTTGGTCAAGGTAGCCGTGGCTTCAAAAAGGTTGCGAAAACCACTGTCATAGATTGCATAGGCATGCCTCCCAAGCTATGCACAATCAGCTTCAATTCCAATGTGGAATGGGGCACAGAAGACCACTGGAGAAGGGCAAAATTGCAACTTCTTGTTGTTGAGCAGAGTGCCCTTTACTTCAGAGTAAACATGATTAAGATGGTGCTTTTAGAGGATGATATTCAAATGACTCCAGAGATTGATTCTTTGAATAAACAAGGAAAACTAAATTAAGTCCATCATCAGTTTTTTTGTTTTGTTTGCTAATTGGCTCCTCTTTGAAGATCAATAAAAGGAGAGAACAGTCCCTTGATTACTATTAACTATCCTTGAAATGTAACTCCTTTACTATTTAATGAATATTGCATTGAAAATGCTGTTTAATAATCCATAGATAAATGAGCAAGCTGGAGATTTGACTTTTTAAAATAGAAATATATTTAAAAGAAACAATAATGTCGCCTTTTACCTTGATAAATAGAAACTGAACATCCATATTAAAAGCAAAAAAAAAAAATGTATTATATGAATACTTACAAAACACAATAGCTGAAGCAGTGCCCCCCCCCCCTTGGTATGTTTGCTCCTTCAATTGTTACCCTGCAGCTAGAGCTGAGCGAATATTGGAACACACTTTTGTTAATATTACTTCTAATTCAAAATCAAATTTAAGCCCAACCTTCCTGATAACCCTTTGATGTTGCCTTCCAGCACAAACAAAAGAGATTCAGCCTCAAAAATGCCTTGCGATAGCTGAAGCTTGAGCTTGAATGTTTGCCAAAAGGAGTTTTAAGTACACGCTAAAATTTATTACCTTACATAACATCACTTAATTCATAAAACAACTCAAGGGGTGAAATGCAATACCCAAAGGTTAATATAGCCTGTTTACCATATATATATATATATATATATATATATGCTTTCGTAGATTTTCACGGGTACAGGAATGCAGGTTTTGGTGTCCTCGGGTGTCTTCCCGTGTAAAAGTTGGGGTGTCTAGGCGACGTTTCGACGAGGTCTCACTCGTCATCTTCAGGCTGGTGCTTTCGGCTTCTTGTTACTGGAACAGAGCAGGATCTCAGTGTTTGAGTTCCTATAAATACTGTTGAGGGGGTGTGGTGTATAGCCTCCAATGTTCTGGGCAGAGAGGAAGTTCCCAGGCTAGTGTGCCTTTTCTTCTTTTGTTCCTTAATTACTTGAGGGATATCTTGAGTGATTTCTTGAGTGATATCCTGCACTTAGTTGTGCTCTGGCTTGGCTTCGTGTATAGATAGAGAAACACCCTCACAACATGAACAAGCGTGACGACACATCCCGCTTGCCAGACATCTGGAAATTAGCCCTCCCCACAAAAACTGACACCAGATCCAGAGGCACACAGAACGCCATCACCAATCAACCACACCAGACCCAAACCCAGACCCTCTCCACAGATAAATTACAGACACCATCCAGTAGCCAAACCATGGTGGCACCTCCGGATGCTGCACCCCCCTGCAATCCCTACACAGATCTGGCTGACACAGGCCACAAAACCACAGCTCGCCCCTATACACGAAGCCAAGCCAGAGCACAACTAAGTGCAGTACAGCCATCTTCTCAGAAAAACTCTTCACAAAGTTCAAGAGGTCAAGACACAAAGACTTTAGCAACTAATCCACACCTAATGACCCACCTAAGTGGTACTCAGGATATCACTCAAGAAATCACTCAAGATATCCCTCAAGTAATTAAGGAACAAAAGAAGAAAAGGCACACTAGCCTGGGAACTTCCTCTCTGCCCAGAACATTGGAGGCTATACACCACACCCCCTCAACAGTATTTATAGGAACTCAAACACTGAGATCCTGCTCTGTTCCAGTAACAAGAAGCCGAAAGCACCAGCCTGAAGATGACGAGTGAGACCTCGTCGAAACGTCGCCTAGACACCCCAACTTTTACACGGGAAGACACCCGAGGACACCAAAACCTGCATATATATATATATATATATATATATATATATATATATATATATGCCTATGCAAGAATATGCAGAACTTTCTGCAGCAGTAAACAATTGTAACAAAGGTCTCTTATAAAATATAAACTGGTAATGTCAAATGGTAACTATAAATTCCATGTAATCCGTCAGCCTTGCAGTACAAAACTCTGCAGATTTACTCAGAAGTAAGTCCCAGTGAGTTAAATGGTACTTGCTCATAGACAGATGTGTATATGATTTCTTTGGTGATCATTCTAGCTGAGTAAGACTGTCTTCCATAAACACAGTTTTAACAATGAGTCCATAAGTGACTGTGGAGACCAATTCTGGATCCACACATCCTTTCACAGAGGGGACATTGGTTCCCGGGCAGGAGTTGATCACAGCGTGGATTTGCCAAGCGTGCCTTCCTCCCAGCACGTTTCTCCCCTATGTCCTGCGTTTCAGTGTCTTCAAGGCCCATGATACCTTTGGTAAAGGCTGTTCTCCAATCGGAGCACTCGCAGGCCAGTGTTTCCCTGTTGTCAGTGTTTATACTACATTTTTAACAATTTGCCTTGAGACAGTCTTTAAACCTCTTTTGTTGACCACCAGCATTACGCTTTCCATTTTTAAGTTCGGAATAGTTGCTTTGGAAGATGACCATCAGCCATCCGCAAAACATGACCAGTCCAACGAAAATGATGCTGAAGAATCATTGCTTCAACAGACCCTGTGCTTGGTCTACTCAATGAGTTAAATGGGACTTATTCCCATGTTATGATGCATTGGATTGGAGCCTTAACCGTCTGTTAATTAAGACTATGCTTTAAGTTTTGCTTTTGAAGATTGATAGCATTATGCTCCTGCCTCCTTAAAATAAATTAAAATGAGGTCTGGGAAACTGCAGAACCCAGGGTAGTAGTGTTAAGAGTTCTGAATTATCTTTAATAGATTATTAAATTTGCTTCTCACCCACCCTAAAAGGAGACGGTGACAGATGATGGAAGGAGAAGGCTGATAGAGCTGGTCTTTCAGCAGCACTGGCAGAATGGCCCTTTCTCCCATACCCCATGCAGCCATGCCCTGGAGCAATTTGTCCTTTTGTTGCAGCTTGGTGGAATGGCTTCTGCCAGGTGACAAGGGAAAGAGGAGCCCAAGAGAACTGGTTTTTCGGTGGTGGCAGCAACCTTGAAATGGACCTCCCTTCCCACACTGATGCAGTGGAACCACTGTCACTCTCTGGACTGGAGCCTCTTGGCTTTGCTACTCCTGCTCCTTGCTCTCTGCCCACCTGCCTTCTCTCAGAATGTGTACAATGGCAAGAGTGAGTCAATGCACCAGTTCCATCCATCAACCACCCCCCCCCCTAAATCTAGGCTGTTGTGCTTGCAGGGCCTCGAAGGAGATGAGGATCGGGCGGGGTGGTTTTCCACTCAAGGTACCTTGCACAAGACAACGGACCCCACCCAAAACAAAACACTGAAACCTTCAGCTGGGATTGTACATACGCACATAGGTGTGAGTTCAAATTCTTTTCTGTAGAGAACTCAAAGAGAAGAAGCCCAGTCCCTAAATATAGCAACCGGCCCAACCTGTATCCTTATCAGGTGTATAAAAGAGTTGCTTGTTGACATGTAGACTGTTCTAAATGTTACCTTGGTTGCTCTTTCCCCAGATACTTGATTAGTACTATAATTAGGCACTGGAGAATGTGACAAGGAAATTAATGTCAAGATGTCCCCCTTTCTGGAGATTAGGACTCTTATAAATGCCAGGAATACTGAAGAGTTTGCCCTCAGCGCTGCTGACCTCAGCAATGCTAGGCATGCTTAACAGGAACATGGCAGTAAATTGGCTGAGAGGGTTAGGATAAATGACAAGAAACGAATGCATTTGAATGGCTTCATGGGATGATGCTTTAAGTGCCCCTCCTCAACATGGTTCACTTGCTGTTTTCAGGTGTGCTCTCATTGTGGGGTGGGGGTTGAAGAATCCACAAGGAGGCATTAGCAAATCCCAGCTGAGAAGAGCCTGAGAAACAACTGTAAAATAAAAATAACAGTGACCGAAATCTCACTGGGGTGGGGTCAGATACATACGTAATTGTATTTGTATGCCACCTTTCCACAGTTCAAACCATGCTCAAAGCAGCTTACAACACAGAAAAAATGCATAACTACAGCATAACAAAAGCAATCATTAACAAATAAAGAATACACAACCAAACTGAACAATTTCCACATAAATCACAACAAGACCTTAAATAAAGATACAAAAAAACCTACAGCAGCAACAGCAACAACCCTGGTCCAACAAAACCCCCAAAACAATACTCAAGAGTCTGTTCGGAAACCTCAGCTTCTTGTAGCTGGAATCAGTCAGGTCCCCACCCTCCCAGGTGAGGTGAAAAAAGGCCAGCAAGGCAAGGAGCAGGTCTTTCAGGGCTCAAACAACCACAGTGGGCAAAGTTATAGAGAAATGAGAACTAAATGACAATCAACTTTGAAAACCTTTGGTTGACTGTTCCCATTCATGTCCAAGTGCCTGGGAATGGATTCTGTACTTGGACTTTTCTTGCAGATGCTCTTATGTTCTTCTATTCAAAGTCATCCTCTTTCTTGGGTGTGAAGAAGCTTTGGCCCTCCATGTTTGTTATTGAACTACAACTCCCAGCCCTCCTAGTCATTGGTCATGCTGGCTGGGGCCAACTGGAGCCCCAGCCAGCATAACCAATGGCCAGGGATGATGAGAGTTGTAGTTTTATTGTGTTTTTAATATTCTGTTGGGAGCCACCCAGAGTGGCTGGGGCAACCCAGTCAGATGGGCGCCATACAAATAAATTGTTGTTGTTGTTTCAGCAACAGCTGAAGGGTGAAAGGTTTCCAATACCTGTTCTACCTGAAGGGTTTTCTGGTCAAAATCCAGTTTAAAGATCAAGTATACAAAGAAGGGAGAGCAGAGACCTTGAAGTAACGGCAGACTGAGCAATCACACAGTAAGAATCACGCAGGTCACCGAGTTAGAGTCTTCCCCATGGTGGTGAGATGCTTTCTATTTATATTATGGCAATTGTTTCTGAACTTGCGTCAATACTTATAAAATAGAATGCACACATTTTAAGCAAATGCGTCTTCCTTTGTCCTGGGGGGAAGCAATCAACAAATGTCCAACAGAACCATGAATGTTTATAATATGGAATTATGGATTTTGTTGGATGCTAGCAGAGAGAGAGAGAGAGAGAGAGAGAGAGAGAGAGAGAGAGAGAGAGAGAGAGAGAGAGAGAGAGGTAGAATGAACCAGACTTCTTCTTCCATTCCCACCTTTAGCATCTGAGAGAGGTTTCTTAGAAGAGTAAGAATCCCCATTCACCATAATGTAACACCAACACATAGCTGTTTACAGTGCTATTTTTCTAGAAAATGAGGTGCCGGAACTCATTGTGATCCCTCGTTCTCTTAGAATGGAATGGTGTCCACGTGAGATGTGCCGGAACTGAGTTCCAGTGAGTTCCTGCTGAAAATAAAAAGCCCAGGCTGTTTATAGGATTCATTGCCAGCTGCTATTGACTGAAGTCAGACATCTTTTTGATTCATCGAATGAACCATCTTACATATGTCATTCCTTCCTACATTCTCGATCAAACCATCTGGCCCAGAAAACCAGGCCAAAACCATACTTAAGAGACTGGAAAGTGGAGGAAATGAAAGGCTCCAAGAGCTACGAGAAATAAACACAACGAAAAGCACACCATGGCAATAGAAGAGGAGTGTGGGTGGTGGAAAACAACTGGAGTATGCACACATACACTTGCCATAATTTCAATTGCAGCTTTCTTATGTTGCGTAAATGCTTGTGAAGGACAGTAGTTTCTAAAGAGAGTGTTATTGCTGGTTGGATAAAATTCCTTCCAAGCAAATAAGGCAGCTAAGTCCAACAGGTCCTGGCAGGTGCTGTTTTGAAACTTAGCAGCATCCCTGGAAGGATCACGGTAAGATATTCCCAGAGGTGAATGCCAGGGAAGACGGGTGATGTTTCTTGAGACTGGAAGCTATTGGGAAGGGCAGCTAGCATCTGCACAGCATACTGCAAGGCTGGATGAGTGCTGAATGGTGCCCAGCCTTATCAACACTGGTGTAAACATTTAATTATGGTTTAGACATATTGAATGAGTCCAGTTTCACCATCTCATTGTAGGAGTAGATCTAGTCTGAACTTCATAACATATGAAAGCATTTCTCCCTTGAAAACAATAGTAAGAGAGCTAATCAATAAACGCATGCTGCGCAACTCTGTAAGTAAAACATTTTTTGTTTTTTATAGTTACATAATGGGAGTCATGTAAGGTGGGGGACAGGATATAAAGCATCTGCATGCACCTTTGCCATCATGCGAGACCTTGTCCTTCCAACAATTTGAAACTGGACATATTGGTGTTTTGTACAATCAATGCTGCCTTAACCCGGCTGTTACATTCTGAGCTCAGGCAACGCAATGCCTCATGAGGGAGATTTTGTAACTTCTGAACCTTCTCACAAGGTTCTAGCCAAATCCTAGCCAAACTAATATAATTCATTATTCATGCTGTCTACTCAACAAAGGCCTTTTTAGCTATTATAACAAGTACTTCTTAGTATTTATGTATCTTAATAATCAGTTTTTTCCCTTCTATACAGAAAAAGATGCGTTGCCTTTAAAAGTGAAGGGGAAATATGTGAGTCTTTCAGTCTCTGCATGCCAAATTTCCTGTGCAAGTACCTGAGCAGAATGCAGCAAATGTCCTTGAAGGCCAGTCATTGTCACATTTTACAGTCAGCAAGCTGCATTTAGCAAAGAATTGTTTATTATTTCCTTAGGACACATTATGACACCAAAGAGGCCAGCATGAACTCTGAATAAAAATGACATTTTTTCCCCCAGTGCCTCATGCAGAAAGAGAGAACTGTTTACCATAAGAAAGATACCAAATGCATCTTCATATTGTAATACTGAAAGGCCTCTGAATTTATTTTACCGCACGGTTTTCCCTACTGTTGTGGACTGACGCCATCTAAAATAAATTTCAGTGTAAACAAAATTATATAGCCATTCAACAAATTTTCATTGCAAGGGATACCATCATTAGTATAGAAGAAGCAAAACAAATTTCCCTGTCTCCATTACCATGTGCTCTCTCTCTCCTGTATGACTGAACCAATGTCGAGAAAGTGAGAGGTGCAAATTTGATGAGGAGGACATAATGTAGATAACACCAGAAAAACTGAGAGACAAGCAGCTTTAAATCCACGTTAAACTCTCCAGTGGATAAGCTCTCAGACAGGATAGGAAAGCAGCCTGGACACACAGGGTGGCATTCAGCTACGTTTTACTCGCAGGAAGCCCACTTAAATGAATGAACATGACTGTTAGATCCATTAATTTCAGCAGATGTTTTCTGAGTAAAACTTGAATTCCACCCCAATGACTAATCTGTCTGCTCTGAATTTGTGAGTGGGATGGCCATGCTGGAAAATGATGTGGTTTGTTATCTAAGATAAGGTCCACAATTCACACTGTGAAGGATTGATATCATTTCAATCATTCTGAGTTCCGTTTCTAGTTATAAAATGGCTGCTTTCAGTTTTAAAGGGTGTTCTGTTCAAAAGGATCAAAAGCCTACAGAAGGGCCAAACATTCGGCCCAAGAAAAAGAAACTTAAGAGGAGGAATGAAACCTAATGACTTCTGGGGGAATGAAAAAGAAACTTAATAATTTCAGGGAAATGAAAAGTTACCCCGAGCTCTACTCTCCTTCTGATTGGCTGAGGGGTTGGGAAAAAGAGTTGGAATAATGTATACACTAGAACCAGTTGAATGTACTGAGGATACAAACCTATCACAAAATACAGTGAGCCAGCTGCCTTGGCTGAAAATTTTGGATACTATTAATGTTGGTTGCTATTTTCTATGGACAGAACTAGAAGCCAGTGCAGGGATTCACACACCCAGAGCCAGCTAGAATCCAAATACTAACGTGAAAAGTTTAGATCTAGAAACCAATGTTGCAGTATAAAGTGAGTTTTGGGGAAATCTATTTTCCAGGTGATTTCTCAGTAAAACCCCACTTCTCTTAAAGCTGGAAAAGAGGAGAAAGTCGGCTGCTCATTTCAGAAGCAATTTACATTTGACATTTAATTCTCACCATTAGTCATTTAGCTTTCTCCAGACAGATTTGGCACTGTGGAGCTAAAACTGCAAATGAAATCAATTTCTCCCATTCTCTAACAGGATATGTTTGTGTGTTTCAAAGCAAAATTCAGAGGGAGCGAATGGGAGGGTAGAAAGGACTTAAAATTGCCAACTGCCTCTTACGTACAGAAGCATTTCATCCAGTTTCAATGCTGCTAGGTTAGCCACCTTATTAGCACTACTGTTATTAGGAGCACGGTCCATTACATTAAAAAAATAAACCCTAAATAAATACATATTCGGCATGCCATCAACATACACATTCAAAATTTCACACATGCAACAACCAAAGGCAAAACTGAATATTGTACAAATTGTGCAAAGCACATAAACTATGTGTTTTGTGGGAATTTTGCCACTACATCTGCTTGCAGAGTGGGGTGCGAACACTGAAGACCAAAGGATTAATTTCAGACCCAGTGTGAACTTTTGTACTACATACAGGGCCTCTGGCACAACACTCACTTGAAGCCTAGTGTTATTTCATTTGGAAGCTGCAAGTGCGTAACTTGATGGTTTCTTCAAACGTCTTCCAAGAAGATGAAAAAACAATGCTGTGTTGTGCCTCTTTTGGCTCCTATTTATCAAATTGCTCCTATCAGGGGAAAGAGGGGAATTTAGCACCACCTGTGAAGATGAAGGGTTATCCGGTTTCCTAATGTGCTAGTCAGAACAGGGAGGTGGCAGATTGGAAAGAACATAGGGTGGCTGTCATATGGCAGAATCACAGTTGCTCATCTGCCTGGAGAGAAAACACTATACTACAAAGAGCTGACAGTGGTGAAAAATAACAGTGGGCAAGAATCAAAGCAAGATGGGTACCTCCTACCCAGTCCTATAAAAAAGAAGAGATGCTGGCTAAAGTCTCATTTAAAATCTCACTCTAAAGAGTGTTGTAGACACATAGAATGCATACAAATTCTAGATAAATAGGAATCCTATTTGTGTGAGACTGTACTGTCACTATAGTATATGGAAAACATATAGTGAATCTCAACAGAAGTGATTTTCTAAAAGTGTGAAGAATAAACTTTCCTTTAGAATGAATAGCATTCTGCCCATGTAGACAACAGAAACCTTGCTTCCACATGGGATCAGTGCTCCTCCTGCATGCAGGGCTGTTGTTGTTGTTTGTAGCAGCCACACAACATTGGCATCAAAATGCCAGCCTGTAACTTTCCCCATTTAATCCAGATTAACCCTTTCCATGGAAAAGCATTCCTGTTTAGCTTACCCAGATGCTTAGAAAGTTGAGGTGGTCTTAATTTGCTTTAATAATTTAACTTTTGCATGCTTAAGAGTAGGTTGTACTTTTTTCTTGATTTTACTGTTGTTGTTTTACAATCAAGCAGTATATAAATTTCATGAAATAAATGAATAATAAAAAAAGAAAAATCAAGTGAGTTGTGTGTTGTTGTTTTTAAAAAATATAAACCCTGTAATCAGTGACCCGTCTAAATGTCATGTCTAAATGTCCTATTTGCAATATTAAGCCCCTGTGTGGAAGAGAAAGGATGTGGCTGAGGCTCAGCGAGAAACATGGGCTCAGGTGGTGCATAATGTACCTTCTACCTCCTGTGGCAGGAATGGGGGACCTTTGGCCATACAAATATAGTTGCACTCCAATTCCCATCAACCCCAGGCAGCATAGCCAATGGTCAGGGATGATGGGAGGTATAGTCCAACAACACCTGGAGGACCATGGGTTCCCTATCCCTGTTCTCTGGCAGCACTTGACCACTAAACTGAACCTACAGGAAGCAGTAATGCCTTCCTTACAGGTATGTTGCATGTCCTTTTACCATCTGTACTTTTCCAATTCACCATATCTACTGTGCAGGCTAGCAGATCAATGCGAACAACATGTCTGTGTCAGTGGAGGACGGTCCACAGAGCAAACAGGGCGTTGCTCACCAGCCTCAGCCTGCCCTCACCTCTCCTTACTTAAAACCAGCCTAAGGAGTGGCCCTGGCTGACAGATTCCTCTTCCTTAGCCTCAGTGTTGCCTTTGTAGAACTCAGCAGAGAAGACGACGGAGACAAACCAGAGTTACTTGGCTCTATTTGCATTGGCTGTGGCTCCCTGCCTTCTGGCCTTCTAGTTCCAATGGGCACCAATTCCCACTGGTTTGTATGATATTGTTGTGAGCATGGGTAAGCGTGAAGGTTAATGGAGTTAATGAAGGACTCCTTAGGTTGGCCAAACCTGCTAGCTGTCTGTTAGTATTTTCCTTTTTTTTAAGAGAAATTGCTGGGTTATGACTCTCAATAGCTGGATCTTCCTGATTGGAGCAAATGCATCCCTCTTCCCTGACCCAAGGATATCGTAATGTAGGTGTGTGTCTATCTGTCTATGAAAGAGTACAAAGGATGCAGACTGCATTTTTTGAGAAAGACACAGGTAAAGAAGCAGAGGTCTAGTTTTTAGGTTCTGAAAAGTCCCTTTTGGGAGACTGGTTGTCTGATAGAAGACAGTGGGGTTTTCTATTAGAATGTTTAGCCTGTGCATACTTACCTATGTTCAGCCTGTATACATGAATCCAAATATTACCAAACACCATAACGCTCCAGTGACCGCCTCCTAAAGGAAACAAGAGCTGCACCCCTGAAACTTCACACAGCTCAGGAAAGTGTGGCAGACATGACAGCAACAAGATTGTTTTGTCTTTCTAATAATTGATATTGATCCATTTAAAGACTTGTGCAGAATGTTCCAAAAACAGAACGTAAGTATGTGTTGCTAGGGTCAACTGGCAGACGTTGAGGCCTCACCTAATTTAGGCCATGGATTTGAGGCAACCTTTCGGTAATAATTCAAATATCTGTTTTATTCATAGAGAAATATAAAAGAGAGAAAATAAAGAAAAAAGGGGGAGCGATAGGAAGAAAATATTCCAGGAGGCATTTCAAAAAAGCATTAGAATGAGGAGAACATATTTTCAACTGCCTTTGTGCTACTGAAATATAGTTAACATTCTGATATTATAGAGGTGGACATAATATTCATCCCTGGATAGAAAGTAGTGGATCAAAAACTCATTTTAGCCTATATTGTACAAAGCTGTCTAGTGTAGTGGAAGAAATTTATCATCTCATGGAAGTAAACCTAACAAAACAGGTTTCTGTTTCTTGCCAATCTGTCATTTAGACTGCCTTCGCCTAAAAGGAAGCCTGCCGTTCGCTGTCTCAGAACTGTGGTGAGATATAATGCAAGGGAAAGAGGTGTATTTAAACAAGGCATTCACCAAGTCTGCTAGCTGAAAGACCAGGACATAAGCATAAAGATAGTGGTGCTATTCATATTGGTTGGATGCAAAAGCCATCCTCCCACACAATGGAGCATGCATAAAAAGGGACCCCCCATAAATGTGAAGCGAATAGTGGTGCTCCAGATAAGGGGAGATCCTGATTGGTCTTGGACCCCACCCTGTCCCCACATGAGGAGATTTGATACATGGGCATGCAAAGGACCCCTGTTTTCACACATGTGGTTAGCATGTTAGCTAGACATAACACTACAGCACACACAAACACACCCAACACAATATCATCTGAACATCCCTTATGTGCTGTATATAGTACTTTCCCCATCCTATGAATGAGGCTCCACTCTGCATGCCCTTGTATTGTAAGGCAAGACCTGGACTAGTTTGCAGTAGCATTCCAATTGCAGGATGTCTTCCCCAAGGATACATTTTGAGGCAATCATGTTGGGTATTAGAAGTATCCATAACAGTGGAGAATTTGACATGCACAAATCCGAGACAGCCATGGGTACATAGTTGGATTATGGTACAAAATTCCCAACCAGTTTCCAAGGAATCCAAGTATAGGAAACAAAACACAGAGGTGTACAACATCACCTCTGCTTCTAATATGATAAGGTATGAAATAATACCTGGTAGCTTGCTTCAGCTTTATTGAATGCAATTTCTTTCCTGCGGTTATGTTTCCAAAGCTTTTATCTTCAAATCATTTGGAAAACTTAAAAGCTATGCATTAAACCTGACTACTACTTAGTGCAACATGACAGGTTTGGGGAAAATAGCTGTTTAGTATCCAGATGTAAGAACGAAACCAAATTATTTTCTGTCCTAGGCACAAGCACATTTACACAGCAGCCATTCCACCTATATTCCTTTGGTTGGCTTGGAATGAATCAAAAGCTATTAAGAGAAGTAACAGAGCAATGTTTTCCTGAGCCAAGCCAATTTCCATGACTCTCCAATGTTTCCACACCTGGATCACTCCTGTCACACACAGAGAAGGGTGCTGTGGGGAAGGTTGACGCATCCACAGTTGCATGAAAGTTACCAACCCATTTCTGAGATCCTCAAAAAGACAGATATCTTTTCAGAAAGAATTTTCTTTCCTGTACACACACAATGGGTTAGATTCAGACAAAGTGCTATGTGCAATGTAGCAGAAAGTTAAAGTCACTCAATGATTTCTTTGCTCTGCTGGTGGAACAAAGCATGCAGAACACTGGATACAACCAGTTTCTTGGGTTTCTCATTTCTTTCCTGCAAAATTATGACAGGCTCCACTTTTGAATGTATAATACACACAAGAAGACTGTGGCCACCAGAGCTGGGGTGCTTTATTAAAATCAAAAGGGCCTTATTAAATGAATGCCCATGTAGCTTGCTAATTTAT
Organism: Podarcis melisellensis; assembly: GCF_964234715.1. NCBI lineage: Eukaryota > Metazoa > Chordata > Lepidosauria > Squamata > Lacertidae > Podarcis > Podarcis melisellensis. Next base: position 20,661,005 of record NC_138543.1, read on the forward strand.
AATTACATTGGTACCTTGGGCTACAGACGCTTCAGGTTACAGACGCTTCAGGTTACAGACTCCGCTAACCCAGGAATAGTATCTCGGGTTAAGAACTTTGCTTCAGGATGAGAACAGAAATCGCATGGCGGTGGTGCAACGGCAGCAGGAGGCCCCATTAGCTAAAGTGGTACCTCAGGTTAAGAACAGTTTCAAGTTAAGAATGGACCTTCAGAACGAATTAAGTTCTTAACCTGAGGTACCACTGTATTGTAGTCTCTCAACAGTGTTGACCAGAAAAGGAAGAAAGTCTCTTTGTAAAAAGAGAGAGAGGAAAAACAAATTTGGCCAGCTGAAAATACCTCTGGTCCCTGGCCCAAAACATCCTGCAGGTGCTTAGTATTCATAGATCTTTGCCATGCTATGCATTCTTCTTCATTATGAAGTGTCTGCTTTTTAGAAAGCAACCAGTATTGATTTTCTTTAGATCCTTGCTGTCACAAGAGCACCTAACTTAACACGTTTGCAATAATATTAATTAAAGAATAACGTGTGATGTGTGTTGCCTGATGAAGAAATGACGGTCACCTCGTATGAGTGATTTCCAAAGTTTTATAAAGAAGACCCGCCATTTCCCACTGCCCCTTCCTCCAAAACAGGCCTGAATTCACACATACAGCCTCTGAAAAGAAGGTTTGCTGTGGCAGGACTGAAGTCACCTGAATGAGACCTTTGAGCTGGATGCGCCCGCCCCCGGCCAGATAAAATGGAGGGAGGGGAATATCGGCAGAACCTGGGGCTCTCCTGATGTTGCTGGACTCTAGCTCCCATCAGCCCTTGCCAGCTTGGTCTATGGTCAGGGATTATGGGAGCTGTACTCCTGCAATGCCTGGAAGACTCGAGGTTACCCCCCTTCCCCCACTCGAGACTTTGCCTCCAGAGTAAGGATGGGGAAGAAATTCAATTCAGTTTGCATTTAAAGATGAACCTAACAAACTCGCGCTTTCCAAAACAATCATCCTTTAGCATCTGCACTTCTTTGAATTTTTCAATGCAGTTCTCTAGCCAAGCAATGTGTACAGAGTCAGATTTAGGTTTGATGAGGCCCTAAGCTACTGAAGGTAATGGGGCCCTTTGTATGTCCAGCTGTCCTTTGTCAACAACAAATTGTTGCTGCTTTTTGTGTTGAATATATGCTATATGGTCATTTATGGACCTAACAGGTATTTAAAGCCATTTACTTACATCATAGGAGCCTACACAGCACAAAACACTGTTGCTGTATGTAGATTTGATTTTATTTGTTTTTTATCTTATATTTTGGAAATGTATATCCAGTTTTTCCCCCCTTTAGATTTTTTGGGGGGTTCCAAGAGAGTGGGGCCCTAAGCTATAGCTTGTTTAGCTTATACATAAATCCGGCACTGCGTACAAATATGCATATATTGGTGCATTTTTGAAAATGCATACATTAGTGAAAACAGCATACAGAAGTGCATTGAACTGGATAAAACTGCTTTGCAAAAAAACCCTCAGGTTTATTGGATAAAATTGCATACAGAAATGAGTATAAGGAGAAATTCACACAAAAATGCTGATGCATTTTCAGAAGATTTTTTTTTAAAAAATCACAAACCCATCATTATTTCTATGCCACCTTTCCATAGTTAAAAGCATGCTCAAGGTGGCTTTCAACATCTGGAGCAGATGAGGAAATGTGGAGAGCTGAACTTAATATTGGAGGAATGAGAAACTGAGACAAACCAAAATTGGCAGTGTCAGTTAAGGTCCCCAAGCCCCCTCACTGGAATCCCCTTATGTACAGAACTGCAACGCTCTCCCCCACATTGCCATATCTCCTGGCAGCAAGACCTTCACCTCCATCTATTGCATGTAGACTACAAAGTAGGCTTAGGTTTGTTTGGCACAAATGGTACATTTCAAGATATAATCCTCGTTTTAACTAAACATTCTGTATTACTGGATATAGCAGGTCTCATAATATTAAAGGTTTTTAAAGAAGGATGTTTTAAAGCATTGCTTTGGAAAGCCGCTTATGTATATCCCTGTTTTTACACTTCCCCAAATATAATTTCTGTAACAACAAAGAATATCAATCCAGGCAGAAATAGCTTAACCCCCATGAAGATACCAGGGCCCTGCCTTTTCTAAGCATCCTTATATTTTTAGTCTAATGGCTCCTATTTCTTCCCAGGTACCGGTAGAACAACTGAAGTGGCAACTCAGTAAACTCCCTGTACAGCTTCATGGTTGCAGATTTGTCGGGAACTATTTAAGTACAGAGCTATGTTTGTGCTGCCGCTCAGTGGTCAAACAGTGTAGGGGACGTTGGAGAATAAAAGCTAATGCAAGCACGTTCATATACAGCAAACCAAGAATACAAGTTTCAAATACATGGGAATTTTGCCTGAACGCAGACCATCCAAGTGTCCCTATTTTCCCGTGACAGTCCCGGATTTACAGAAGCTGTCTCGGTTTCTGATTTGATCCCAGAATGTCCCACTTTTCCTTAGGATGTCCCTATTTTCATCAAAGAAATGTTGGAGGGTATGCTGAACTTTGTTTCATATCTATGAAGACACTTGTAGGAAATCATCAAAAATCAAGGCACAGTCAAAATGCGTATTTCTGTTGTTGATAAGCAGTGTCCAGTGCACAGCGGAATGATGAAAAGTATGAGCCAACATGCTCTATACTACTTTATTTACAGTTCAAAGCTGGTAAGTTACAGAAAAACATTTTCCCTCTGCCGGAGCAGAGAAAGCGTCATCTCTCCTCAAAAGCACGGAGAGAGTCACAAACTGAAACTGCAAAGAACAGTGAAAAACAGGAAACCAGTGTACGTCATATCCAGTCTCCCGTTCCCGTGGGAAAAACCACCAACAGTACAGACTCTGTGGAATGTAAACAACCTGTCTCGTGACAAGCACTTCGCTGCACAGAGAAGAAAGCAGAAACCAACATCCTCCCCCTTTCTGTGAACATCTCTGGGCAGCGTGTTCGTACAATATCAGTACAAACCCAACTTCTGCACATAGGTACAGTGTTGATCCCTTGATACAATCTTGGACAATACATCAGCAGGAATTTCATTACCTGGCATATAGGACACCGTTACGAGTCCCTTCTGAATACATTCCCTAGCATGTTGCAATTTCAATTGCAAGTGCTTCGTGCTTTGCTTACAACCTTCAGAATTCAGCAAAGCCAAACATGCTTTGTTGTCCTGGTAAACCTGGATTGGACATTTGACAGGAATTTTCATGTCTTTGCACAATTGTAACAACCATTCACAATCTTTAAGTGAATAAGACAGTGCATTCAGTTCAGCTTCACAAGTACTTAAGCTAACTGTTGTTTGCTTCTTGCATGACCAATCAAATAGACCCTGATTGTACTTATAGCAAACTCCAGACGTACTTTTCCTGTCTGTAGTGTCACTTCCAAAACTTGCATCTGCAAATATCTCAAGACCACCAGACTTCTGATTGTTAAATCTCAGTCTGTAATGCATAGTGCCTTTCAAATACCGCGCTATGCGTTTCAGAGCTTTCCAATCCTTAACAGTAGGATTGTTGACTAGTCTGCTTAGCAAATTACAGCTAACAGCAATGTCTGGTCTTGAACATCTGGCAATGAAGTTTAGCTTGCCTAGCACACTTCTGTACAGTGTAGTGTCAGAAAATGCTTCTTCAGTGTCATCTACCTGATAACCTGTTATCATCGGTGTGTCTACAGGATTAGCATCCATCAGGTTTAGTTTGCTTAACACATCAGCAATTTTCCGTGACTGGTGTACTAGAATGTTACCATCTTGATCTCTCTCTATTTCCAGAGATAGGTAGTTGTTTACCTCACCAAGATCTTTCATGTCAAAGTGCTCTTTCAGTTGAGCTAGGGCGTTATTGTACATTGTGACATCTTTCCAAAAGAATAAAAGATCATCAACATAAAACAAACAATACAGTTTCTTTTGCCCCTCCTCTTTGACAAATACACATGGATCAGATTTCCCTTGCTTAAAACCTAGAGAAAACAATACTTCAGTGAGTTTTGTGTGCCAACACCGTGCACTTTGTTTGAGACCATAAAGGGACTTTTTCAGAGCACAAACAAATCCCTGTTTTACCTGTACGCCATCAGGTGGAAGCATATAAAGTGATTCATTTAGAGATCCGTACAGAAAAGCTGTATTCACATCATGGTGACTAATGTGTAGATTCTCCTCTGCAGCTAGCTTGAGCATAAGCCTAATGCTCTCATACCTCACTGTGGGTGAGTAGGTCTTGTGATAGTCTTCACCTGGTACCTGTGCAAAACCTCTGGCTACCAACCTGGCTTTGTGTCTATCTTGCCATTTTGATCAGTCTTCGCTTTGAAGACCCATTTGCTTCCAAGCAATTTCATTCCTGGAACTACTGGAACAAGGTCCCATGTTTTGTTCCTTTCCAAGGAATCAAGCTCAGCCTTCATGGCATTTAACCATGGCTCAGCTTCCTTTGAATCCAAATCCTGGATTTCTTGGAAACTCGAAGGTTCAAAAACCTTCTTGGAGCTTTTAACAGCTGTTACCGCTATTTTAGCAAACTCATCAGCAAATCTCTTTGGAGGTCTGCCTTTTGTGGCTCTCTGTGACCTACGAATTAGCCTTAAGTCTTCAACACTCTCCTCTTCCTTCTTAGGAGAAAAGTGACCTATTGTGAACAATGGTTCCTCCAATTCTAGATCAGAGCTTTCAGAGGGTCGCATAGAGGCTTTCGCACTCTTGAAATCCTCTGAATCATCTGATTCAGTTTCAGACTCAGAATCAGAACCTTCATCAGTGGGTGTGGGTTGTTGCGGTTGCTTTTGCTGTTGACTATCCTCAGTCTCATCACTGTCATCAGGATAACATTGGAAAATTCCCACATTCTCCCCCCACTTGGCATTGTACTCAACACTTCTTGTGAGCTTAATTTCCTTAGAGTCAGTCATCATTATTCTGTAAGAACCTTTCTGATAACCTAGAAAGATACCATGCAATCCACGCTTGTCTAACTTGGAGTGTTGTGGTGAGTGAACCCACATGTCAGAACCAAAAATTTTCATGTGTTTGATGTATGGCTTCTTGCCAAACATCTTCTCATAGGGGGTACAACCAATCGCTGAAGACAACCTGCGATTATAACTGTAAGTGAAACATGAGAGAGCTTCGGCCCAATAACTCTCTGGAAGATTTGCATCATGCAGCAAGGTTTTTAACCCTTGAAGCAATGTTTGATTTGCTCGTTCCGCAAGCCCATTCTGCCATGGCGAGCGAGGACTAGACAAATCGTGTTGAATTCCTTTCTCAGCCAGAAAAGCTTCAAACTGCTGAGAAGTGAACTCTCCCCCCCGGTCGGTGAAAAGAATCTTAATCTTCTTACCATGCACATTTCCCAACCAAGCACAGAATTCCTTGAACCTAGGAAAAGCCTCTGATTTCTGCTTGAGATTGTACACATAAATATACCTGGAAAATGCATCAATGAGAACCATGAAGTACCTATTCCCACCCAAAGAGGGCGCTAGTGGTCCAACCAAATCAGCATGAACAACCTGGTATGGTTCTGTAGCTTGCCTACTAGACACCTTACCTTTCGCAGCCATTTTCACCTTGTTTGCTGCGCATGCCTTGCACTTCATGTGGTACCTGCAGGGTTTAATAGTCATACCTTCAACCAAGGCAGGCATTTTAGATACTGCCTCAAAATGCAAATGAGCAAATTTCCTGTGAAAATCATGAATACATTCTGCATGCAAACTTTTGTTAGAACCTGCAATGCAACAAGTGTCATCCTGCACAACATCATCATAATACAAAAGAAACAAACGATCAACAAATTCAGCATACAATTGATAATCATTTTTCTTTGTGATGATGCACTTATTGTTCTTAAAGGAAACGTCAATTTTCCGCTCAATCAGCTGTCCAACGCTAAGCAGATTATGTTTCGCATCCGGCACATAAAGCACATCCTGTATCGATAAGTCCAAACTGTGAAGAACAACAGTTCTGTAGCCTTTACTGGGGATTGTGTGGTCATCCGCCTGGTGAATTGCACCTTCCTGCGGTGTAAAAGACATGAACAGTCGCTTATCGTTGCACATGTGGTGCGTTGCAGCTGAATCAACAACGAAGAAAGATCTAGACGTCTTCTGGACCTCTGCAACCTCTGCAACTTCTGCAACCTTTGGAGCGTAGCGTGAGACCATTGCCTTGTGCTGCGTTGTCCTGGACACCGGACCTTTGCCTTTGCTCTGGCCTTTTCCACGCGATGAGCTTTCGCTGCGCTGCTCTGTCTTGGCCCTGGGATATTTGCATTCCCTCTTCATATGGCCTAGACGTCCACACGAGTAGCATTTCACTGCCTTCAAAGCTTTGGCGCCATCTGGTGGTTCCACTGCACTGCGGGATGACGACTGTGAAGTCTCCCCCTTGTTGATGCAGCTAGCACCGCGGCGATCCGCTTCATTCAATATCACGGCAGTAACATAGTTCACTGTCAGCTGAGCAGTTGGCTGTATAGCAATCTGAGTCGCAACAGACTCCCAACCTGAACCCAAAAATTGTAGTATCATGAAGGAATACACAGCCTCTGGAAAGTTGAGTCCTCTCTGTTGCAGCTCATGTCTCAGATTCTGCATCTCCATCAGATGTATACGCACATCTCCACCTTCAGCAAGAGCCATATTATGCAGCTTGTTGAAGTAAAACATAGTGGACCCAGCTTCTGTCCTCAAGTGAGCCTCTTTCAAAGCATCCCAAATTTCTTTGGCTGAGGTCTTATCACGCAATAGACAGAGCTCTTCTGGGGATACTATCAACGTAAGAGTTCCCCTTGCCTTAGAATCCTTAGCTTTCCATTCATCTGTAATTGGAGCTGGGGGGTTGTCTGTAATCACCTCAAACAGACCCTCTTTCCGCAGAATTGCCTCTGCATACAAAACCCAGTCCGCATAATTTTTCTTATTGAGCTTAGGAATCCCAAAAGCATCAGCTAGCTTTGCAGTCGCCATTTCTGCTTGTCTGCTGCTGCTTTAAATCAAGCTGCTTTAATCCAAAGGCAATTTCAAAACAGCCTCTGCCTTTGAGCCTGCGCCTTTCGGTATGCTGCGTTGCTTATCTGCAGCTGTTTCAAACTGCATTCCCAAAAGGCAAGCTCAAAAGTGAAAGTCCCCAAGTGCTTTCTCTATGCTGTGCTAAATTCTTGCTGCGTCATAGAGCTGCAGCTGCACTTTACTTTCGTTTTCCCCCAGCATAGCGTCCCTTTGAGCCATTTGCCTGTGCCGCGGCAAAACCGGCTATAAAAGTTCAAAGTCCAGCCATAAAGCCATTAATTAGAAGCTGGCAGGCTGCCTGGAGCAGTAGCACATACCTTCATCAATCATTTTGACGCGCAGAGCAGATACCGTGCGTTCCGTTCCTCTGCCGCTGTTCCGATGCTTTGCCGGCACTTCGTTTCTTGCTCCTTTGTTCCTCTGCCAGGAGCCCGACTTCTGAAGTCCATCCTCAAAACACTGCATTTTTCTGGGCCCGAAACCAAATGTTGTTGATAAGCAGTGTCCAGTGCACAGCGGAATGATGAAAAGTATGAGCCAACATGCTCTATACTACTTTATTTACAGTTCAAAGCTGGTAAGTTACAGAAAAACATTTTCCCTCTGCCGGAGCAGAGAAAGCGTCATCTCTCCTCAAAAGCACGGAGAGAGTCACAAACTGAAACTGCAAAGAACAGTGAAAAACAGGAAACCAGTGTACGTCATATCCAGTCTCCCGTTCCCGTGGGAAAAACCACCAACAGTACAGACTCTGTGGAATGTAAACAACCTGTCTCGTGACAAGCACTTCGCTGCACAGAGAAGAAAGCAGAAACCAACAATTTCATGTGCATATTTCACAGAGAAATATCCACAAAGGTTTTAGATTTTGATGTCATTCCAAAATTTGGTCCACTGTACTGGTGTCTGTTCAGTCTCTGCAAATCTGAAGGGGTCATATTTGACATTAGAAATGGAAATGCTGATATTTTCCAAACCCAAAGTGGCCAATTTCTGATCTCACGGCCACTCCACTTAATCAAAAGATGTTTAGAAGCACAAAGGTTATGAGGCTATGGAACTAGTGTTCACTGATAAATCTGACTGATTTTCATTTGGTTGGGCAAGTCTCGCATGTGGGCCTTCTTGGTAGTGGCACCCACCCTGTGGAACGCCCTCCCACCAGATGTCAAAGAGAACAACAACTACCAGGCTTTTAGAAGACATCTGAAGGCAGCCCTGTTTAGGGAAGCTTTTAATGTTTGACAGACTACTGTATTTTAATATTTTGTTGGAAGACGCCCAGAGTGGCTGGGGGAACCCAGCCAGATGGGTGGGGTATAAATATATTATTATTATTATTATTATTATTATTATTATTATTATTATTATTAGATACCAGACTGCAACCATGAGGTGTGTTTAGACTTAATCTATGAGTATGCTCTCTCCTAGTGATTGAATTATATTTCAGTTTAATCAACTGATTCATGTACAATACCTCTGCCTTCAAAATGTGTTTACCTTCACAGTGCCCTTCATGCCAGTTATGAAATATTCTTGCCTGTACAAGCTTGTGGCACAATAAATGTGGCAGTCATAGAAGCCGTTTCTTATTTTGCCCCTTGGATCCATTCAGAGCTGTGTGCAATCTTCCTGTATAATATAGGTGCAAAAGACTGCAAAAGATTTATAGGTCTGACATGGACAGCTAGCTACCAGTACCTCTAGTTTTCAGATTCACTTAATTGTGTCGGTCCCTCAGAGTCATTTCGGAATATGCTTCAGAAGCTCCTCCACTGTAACATTAGGTTCTGAAAGCAAGAGAGATGCAAACAACCATTGACTGAAAATCAAGATGCAGCTGGAAGGCACAAATAATTACATTCCTGACTAGCTTTGTATATGTGTTTATAATTTTCCCTTGGTCAGCAGACATTGAAGAGTGCAGCCTCTCTACTGTGAATTTCCTTTCCACTCTTTTCATTTAAAACGCTGCTGCACATTTTGCAGGTCACTGCTCACTCAACCTCTGAGGATTTGCAAATGGAAATAAGGTGGACAGCTCATCAGGGTTGTAAATGCTGCACTTCCACAGACAGAGGCACACCCCTGCATGTTACAGGGACACTGCGTCTTTGTTTTGTTTTGCCTTTAAAAAAACAAGCATCCAAATCTCCACTGTGTCAACACTTTCTTTGCATACTGCTTCCGCCCCCCGCGCACAAAATAACAGGCAGGCTAGAATGAAACAAGCAGGTCAACTACAGCTTTCTGGATGAAAGCATGTCATTTTATCTCATTCTGATTCTCAAGTAAGATGTCCTCTGTGTCCTTCTTCTGCTGTCGGATCTCCAGCATGCCCAATAAAAGCTGCCCAGAGTTGCTAGGGCAATCCAGTCACATATTATTATTATTATTATTATTATTATTATTATTATTATTCAGAAATGGGGATTGATACAGCAAAAGTGAAACAAAGGTGTTGAAATGAAGTGAAATATATTTGTACAGACGAGGACCTGAGCTCAAGTGGTAGATGCTATCAGGTGAGAAAACCCAGAATCCAGTTCTGAAAGCTGCAGGTCATGGCATGCCCTCTTGGCTCTGGTGCATTTTACCTCATAGGTTTACCACTGAATGTCCACTCAGCTAAGAGCTGCAGCCAATCATGGCTTGCCAACAGGTTTCTAGCAAAAGCAGCTGGGGAGGTTTTGGGGTGCTGGCAGGTTGCTCAGAACTCTGTTCTGGCTTGCTTCAGCTCCCCTGTAAACAAAACAACAACCCTGCTAAGTTGTGCATATGTAAAGAAACCAAAATGTTAGAAATCACCATGCGGTTCACAACCAGAATTATGGTACTTTTGTATTTTCATTGCCTCAGGAGTGCCATTTAACTGCAGAAAAGCAATTTAAACACATCCTCACCTCGGTAGCCCTTTCGATTCGTTCTCTCCACGTGCTCACAGGATGTGAGGAGAGGTGTTGCTCCCAATGCCCTCCTCTTGACTCAGGTGATATTTCATTACTCTGTGCATATCCAGCGATGCATTTTGGGTCCTTTACATTTTAGACCACAAGGGCAATCGGATCACCTAAGGCAAACTGTCCTGATTACATGAGGCAGGCTCCAGAACCCAGCAGTTCCTTTGGCAAGACAACTTGTGCCAGATGCACATTTTATTCAGCAGAACATGCCTCCCCATATTATTAATCATCCTATATAGCTTCAATTAATCTCTCTCCAACTATACGAACCACCACAGGAATATAAGCTCAAAGGAACCAATAATAAAGTGTGGGTCAATTAGGAGGAAACAAATCCAGCAAATGTAACTCATCCGTGGTAACCGTTTAATATCTCTAATATCCGCTGGGTAAAGAAAAGCACCTTAACTTGTATTCCAGTTCCATAGGGCTTCATTTTAGGCATAAAGGTCCCCCAAGTCTGGAACGAGATTCAACTATCATACGTCCTGTGCTAGTTTCCTTGGACAGCTGCCCTGAGTACTGTGTTTATGAAAAATAAGTAAGTTTTAATCAAGACATAGAAGCTTTGGAAATCAAGCATAGAAGCTTTGGAAATGGCAAAGCTTTGCTGGTATTTCTAGTTTCCCAGTTGCAAATGCTTCAGTTATGTGCATGGTGCAATATTGGCCAGATGTGCCTAAGACTTGCTCCACAGGCTCCTAAGATGAATGACAGTTATGAATGAGCCTGCAGAATGCTTTTGTGGTTAATCACAACTCCGATAGGCCTCCACGGGCAGATTGTCAAAACTAGCAATTTTGCCATCGCAGCATCTTTTTAAAGCAGGATGTCAGTTTTCATATATCTGAGGCTCAAGGCTTATCATGCAGAGAAGAAATTGCACGCGCAGTTTCAAAAGGTACTTAGGAGAACTGACAGACCTCAGATGTTCAGAGCTACTATACTGACCCTTTTACAGCACACCCGCCATCATTCTTCAGCTGAAAAGAGGGACATTTCTCACTCCCCCTCAACTGACCCTCCTCGACCCCCTATTTTTGCCCCCCCATCAGAAGAGGGGCGTGTTAAGATTCTTCAGACAGCTCTTTTTTATTCACAGGCCAGAACAAAACAGAACTGAACTGAAGGGTTCAGACAACCTACTTATATAGAGCTCAACCACAAAGCAACAGTAACAACTTTCTGTACTATCCAATCACTGAATGTCACTTTCAATTCCTTATTTGCATATGCGGACCTGAGTGAAAACTATCTACAGTATCCCCCTGCTGGCCCAGGGTAAGAACTTCAGTACATAACAGGGTGAGTGCCACCAACATGAGACACAGCCCACATGCCCTCCACTGTCCTGAGAAAACCCTTCAATCCAGATTTTATTTTATTCTTTGGTAGATTTACAAAAAGAAAACTGCACACCAACAAATAAATTTTAGAAAGGGGCCAAGATTAGACACGGATGCACAAAGCATTTTTAAAAAAAAGAAAAATCAAGATTCCTTGCACTCCGCTCTACTTTCCCCCTGGCGAAGGGCAGCTCTGCCCTCTGCCTGCCCCTCAGAGCCAGAGCATCACCTGGGGCTGGGCCTCTGAGGCAGCAGCTTCTCCTTGTTGCTCACTCTCCAGCAGCCACTACCAGCTGCCCAAGGAAGGAGATTGGCAGCAGCGACCATGGAGATGCTCCCTTGCAGCTCCCACCACTTCCACTTGGGATATGTGGCAGCTCCTCTTCCTCCCCGAGCTCAGCAGCAGCGGCATCAGGGGGATAAATATGGACAGTCCGGGATCAAATCAGAAGCCAAGATGGCTTTTTTAATTCCAGGGCTGCCCCTGGAAAGTCAGGACATTTGGAGGGTACGTTACAGGGTTGCGACCACTACAGATAAGTAAATGCCTGGTGCAGTTATAGATGGGCTGGTTAACTCATGAAAGGCACAATGGCTGAGAAAGGGGCTTCTCACTCAGGACTGAACTCGGTCCTGCACTGGAAGTCCTAGGTTCTGTGATTCCTAAGGTCACATTTAAGTCCCCAAGGTGCCTAAGTATCAATCAAATACAGTGGTACCTCAGGTTACATACGCTTCAGGTTACAGACTCTGCTAACCCAGAAATAGTACCTCGGGTTAAGAACTTTGCTTCAGGATGAGAACAGAAATTGTGCTCCAGCGGCACAGCAGCAGCGAGAGGCCCCATTAGCTAAAGTGGTCCTTCAGGTTAAGAACAGTTTCAGGTTAAGAACGGACCTCTGGAATAAATTAAGTACTTAACCCGAGTTAAATACTTAATCACCCCTAATAGCAAGCTCAGATGACTGTCACTCTGGAAGCACAACAGGGCAACCCAAAAGGAAAGTAGTGGCTTCCACAAATGTTGAGGATGCCTCAGGTACACAGTAGTCAAGTAGGGAATAAGTTGGTGAATTCAAATCAAGTTGCATTTTTAAAAAAATCTGCACGATAGGAACAAGTAAATTTACAGCATAATATATCTGAGTGATCAAAGTGGCACTAGATCCTTTTTTTATGTCATTTGAGAAATTAAATACTTGGCATCTGAAGTCAAGATGATAGATAAATGTGGGTACTTGTGTACATTAAATCCATACTGAAACTGACAAGATTCAACAGAATAAATGCAGAGTCTTTAAAGTTCCATTGAAATCAATGGACCTAACTTGGTCATTTTCATTAACTTCAGTGAGACAACTGTGAATATGACTAATATTGAATACAACCCTAACCCTATGCTTTCATGGACTAGAGTCCATTTTGTCACACGTGTTACGTATATGTTGACAGGTAGGTATACATATGGGGGTGCAAAGGGGGAAATGCAGAGATTGGCGTTAAATGGCAATGAAATGCAAAAAGAAGACCCCTATTGGGCTGCAGCAAAAGGCCTACTGGGTCACACAGCACAAGGCAGTTCTAAAGATTGCAGAGCCAGTGTGGTGTAGTGGTTAAGATCAGCAGTCTCGTAATCTGGGGAACCGGGTTCGCGTCTCTGCTCCTCCACATGCAGCTGCTGGGTGACCTTGGGCCAGTCTCACTTCTGTGACGTCTCTCAGCCTCACTCACCTCACAGAGTGCTTGTTGTGGGGGAGGAAGGGAAAGGAGAATGTTAGCCACTTTGAGACTCCTTCGGGTAGTGATAAAGCGGGATATCAAATCCAAACTCTTCTTCTTCTTATGAGCTCCCCAGGACTGTCAAGACTTTGCTCCAAGCCTTGCAGCCACACAGCAAACTATTACATGTTATCTATAAAATATTACGCAGTTCATCATAAATGTACAAGAAGCAAAAAAAATAATTGAGTTTCATACTGAAACGAATAGCATAAGGAAAGCTATGCCAGTGACATTCATCATTTTGATGTTAATTAAGAACTAGGATAATGATTGAATTAAACACTACCACCACTCCCCCCCCCCAAAAAATGCTTTCTGTAGCGTTTAGCACCAAAATGTTACAGAATCTGGGGAGCTTCCTTGAGAATTTCAGCTTCAGTGCCTAAGTGCACAGTTCCTGATTGTGTCTCCCAGGTCTGGATCTAGGGTCAAAGGGACCTTTGGAGAAGGGATGCATGGCCATTCCCCATTTGCAATGGTGGATTGCTCCCCTCTCCAGGGTTAGAGGTCTGTGGGATTACTCCCAGCATGCTGGCAGGGCCCACTGCAGACATCTTTCCTTGGGGTTCACTTTAAAATAAATCTTACTGGCTCCTGCTGCATTTTCTCCACAACATTGTGGAAGTCAGCACAATTCATGGCCGCCACTGGAAGAGGGTATGTTTTTCATCATGGAAGCTTATTTTCGTCACTGTCTTGAGCCGATTCTTACTTCCAAATTGCTGAACAGCTTTAAGATTGACCCTCAGCTTCCCACAGAAATTGCAAGTTACGGTGCCAGATGTGCCAAAGCCTATGAAATCCTCTGATAACATGCCCCGTTAATTTATTTGACATCTTAATTCTGACTCTTCATCATATCAAGTTTCAGGGCACATACGGATATATGTGAGTAGGACCATTAATGAGATGAATCCCATCTTTTACTACAGAGGAAGCGGCATTTTTACAACTTTGATCACGCTCTTTGAAGTGGCAAAAGGAACATTCATTTTATGGCTATGGGCTTAGCCATTTCCTTAGCTGTTGCTTTTGAACTCAGATATCTTTGTCTCTGTTAGTGCTTGTGTGCAGCCATTTCATTAATGATTTCTGCTGCTAAAATATTAATAGATGATTTGAGGACTTAAAAGCTATTGAAGAATCTGCAAAAGTGAGGTAGGAATTCATCCATGCCAAGTCACTTAGGATTTGGTCCAAAGCCCATCAAAATCACTTCTTTGGGAAGATGCCATTCGTATAAATCTGCATGAATCCCAAGTGGTGAAGAACAATTGCAGTGACTCATTTGGGCCCCTCTATTTGTATCCACAGCACAGGCCATGTCTAGTGCAAAACAGAGCACAGCTAAGAAACCATTAAATATAGAGTGGGTGCTGGAATAATTTTTCCCCTCCCATTCTCCTCAATTGATCTCATGAAAAATGCTGATATGAGTTACTGTTGTCCACTGTATGAGATAGATTGTATAACTGGAGCCACAAGACAATTAAAATGTTAGCAATGATAAGTGGTGTAGTCCTCATGAAATTGTGCCATCTCAGAATGTGCATGGATATATCCTGTGTCCCACAATCTCCCTCTACATCAAAGAGAAGGTTTTTAATACCTGAGAGCAAGAGGAGACATAACATGTCTCCTAGAGAAGATATTTTTTCCTGTCAGGTTGTGGTGGGGAACCTGTTGGGAAATAAATATACAGTGGTACCTCAGGTTAAGTACTTAATTCGTTCGGGAGGTCCATACTTAACCTGAAACTGTTCTTAACCTGAAGCACCACTTTAGCTAATGGGGCCTCCCGCTGCTGCTACGCCGCCGGAACCCGATTTCTGTTCTCATCATGAAGCAAAGTTCTTAACCTGAAGCACTATTTCTGGGTTAGCAGAGTCTGTAACCTGAAGCGTATGTAACCTGAGGTACCACTGTATATATAATTGAATTCCTCTGATTTGAATATCACTTGTTGGCAAATAAAACTGACTGGCTAGATCCTTTCGAGTCTGGCTTTCACCCTGGTTAGGAGACACAAACGCACCAAGAAATTGACAGAAGGAGTGCAACTTTATTGGTTCTTCTCTCTCAGGAGCATTTGATACGCCAGTCCTATGGTGTACCTGCTGTCTGGGATTCTGTTTCAGATTCCCATCTACCATAAGAGACAAACAACAGCTAGAGTTTGTACACCAGCTTGTTCAGATCCTAATTTGATATCTCAGAAAAAGTTGCATGATTGGACCAAAGTGGTTTGTTTTATCTTTACTGGCTGCCATTTTGTTTGTCTGCTCAATTCAAGGTGATGATTCAAACCTTTTTAAAAAAACCTTAAACAGTTTCAGACCTAGAAATCTTAAGGACTGCCTGCTTCAACATGTTTTTTCCTGCATGTTCCATTCATCATCCAAGAGCTTGTTCCAGATCCCTCAGCCATCTGGAATACAGTGAGCAGTAAAAATTGGGCCTTTTTAGTGATGGCACCCACCTTGTGGAATGCCCTCCCAAGCTGGCGTCTCCTGAGCTCTTTAGGTACCTGCTTAAAACATGGTGATTTAAAAAGATGTTCATTTGAGTATTCTTTCTTGGATGGGCATATCAGTGCTATTTATCTCCTTGGTTTATGAACTGCCTCTTTTGCTGCTTGCTCAAATTTTTGCTTCCTATAATAATGGTTGTTTTATTATGATGATGGTTAAATGTACTTTTGTTTTTAGATTGTTTGATATTTTATAGTTATTGGTATTAAATGGTACACACACACATTTCTTCATGGATGAGGGAAATATGTTAATTAATACTTTTGTGATTCCTCACAAATCTACTCATCTGAATCGTGCCTCTTTTCTCTAAAAATAAGAAGCTTAATAGATGTGTTGTGCCTCCCTTAATATGCTACCTCAGCCTGCCACATGCAGAATGGCCTGTTATGTCCATTGCCACATTTCTGTGGAGATGAATTGCCAGACACACAGAATATCTGCTATGAGGGCGAGAAGCTAAACAGTGATTCAGGCATCTGATTTATTCCACCTTATGTATCAACACATTTTTTCCCATTATTCAATGATGAGTATGGAACCACAGCATTAAGGCGGGGGGGGGATTAAAAGGAAAAGGTAATATGTGTCCATCAGCTCATCAGAGTGGCATACCCTCCAACATTTCTCCAATGAAAATAGGGACATCCTAAGGAAAAGTGGGACATTCCAGGATCAAATCAGAAACCAGGACAGCTTCTCAAAATCAGGGACATCTCTGGAAAATAGGGACATTTGGAGGGTCTAGAGTGGCAAAGTGAAAGAGGACAGCTAAGCTGTTTCTTATTTCTGCTTTTAGACTGCCCTCAACATTTGCTATATACAGCCAAGACTGACACTGAACTGCAATAAATAGCAGGTAATATCAACAATGCTTGGAAGACAAAACAGGGGAGAATAAGGTTTAAATATTACAGAGATTTAGTGAGAACCATGATTGTTGCAACTGCAAAGAAACAGCATTCCTAACTATATTGGAAGCTAAATTGAACTGGACTCCAATATGCGAATTTTTTCAAAATATCTCATCTCTGCAATCATTCTGTTGCTTGCATGAGAAATTTCCAGTCTCAAGGTAATAGCTCCATAACACTTTAAACAATATTCTCTAATGGAGTGTTTTAGAGCATATTACTATGAGTGGGAGCTACTTTGTTTCTTCATTCTTCATTCTTAACGTGCATTTTACTGGATTTTTAATGTTTATTTAAGTTTGGCAATGAGATCATTCCTTCCCTTCCTTTCCTTCCCCTGCATTTCTTTAGAAAGCTATCGATCCCACAGGTTTATGTTAATTTTTGGTCTGCAAAGCATGACAAATCATTCATTTTTAATGCACCAAAATGGTATACCAAGTTTACTTCTGTGTTTAATTACCATGTAAAGTAGCTAATTAGAAATATATATATGAGAAAGCCAATTAAAACTGGAATTCTTAAAATAAACACTATTTACTTTGACCACAGCTTTGTAGATAGCACTGGTTGAAAATTAATTAAACGCCACAGATTCAAAAGGGGAAGATGTAGCTATGTAGAATTGCAGAATATTGCTATTTAGAATCTAAATTATTCATTACCATAAAGAAAATGCTAAATCATTATCCCAGGTTACTATATAAGGGAGTGGGATTAAAGATAGCCAGTGTGCTTGACAATACTTAGACTGATAATTTCAACAGATCAGCTTCCATCCTGTGCTACAAATTGCTTTTGAAACTCTACAGCAAGAATTTGAATAATTAACACCAAGGTCCAAACTGCAAACTAACCTTTTAATTGCAGTTAGCCAGCCCCAAATCTCAGAAATTGGACAAGGCTGAGTTGAATGAAGCTGCAATAGAGAGAAATTTGCATCTGGCTCTGAATTTTAAAAATTGGACAGATACAGTTTTGATTCATATTGTCATTTTACAATGACAATAAATTGCATGTCCATCCCATTCGGTACTAACGGGCTACGTTTCATTCTGAGATAAATGTGCAGCTAGGTTTTATAGGTCTAATCCCAATCTATTAAAATCAATTGAAGTGCTGCCCTCCATTTCAGTGGAATGGCTATTGACCCTCTATTCTACAGGACAGAGAAGTCAAGACTGACAAGACTGCAGCCTCTTTTAATCGGATCTCACTATACTCATTTGCAGTCTTACTATATTTATCCCGTGGTATGTACCTTCCTTTCCATTTTCGCAGGCAACAACAAAAATTCCGTCTGCAATGAGCAGGAACATTTGTATTGGCAAAACACAGAATAAACATGATTTGCCAGGGTACTTTTTTTTCTCCTCCCAAATATTGGGTTGGTAGGCAAAATCTCAAAGAAAAATCAAAGAGATTGGCTGAGCTTAGAAAAGGTATTTGCTGCGCACAGCAATTTGCAAGTGGTAGAAACGGTCTCCTTCGGAACGTGTCACAGCTGTCAATAAGAATCAGATCTGAGGGTTTGCTGAAACCTGAAAGGAATAATCAATCCTTTAGAAGGCAGAGCGGAAATCACCCTGCAATGTTACAGGCACTGCCTAAATTGTTACTGCGCTCTCAGGCTCTCCCCCCCCCCCCAGGGGCTTAATTTTTGCATTTTACATGTCCAGCATTGAAATGCTGCTTCGATAGCCTCTTTCATAATATTTTCATCAAGATAACACCTTCGTGCTTCTACCTTTCAGATGTATATGAAACCCCCTAGACTGACAACAGAATTGTTCACCTTCACAAAAGGACTGTTGTGGTGGTGATATTGATTGCACACAGGTAAAAGTTTTGCCACAAAACACCACCAAGACTTCAGGAAATGGACTGTTTATCTCTCTGCTCAACACATTAAAATCTCTTATGCTTAGGATGTGTATCAAGTAATCAACTTTTCCATCTTACTTTGTTGATTAGGAGTTTTTAGGAAGCAGATAGGAGAGGATTGCCAGGTGTTTAAAAAAGACTGATTGGGACTTATTCATACTGGCATAAATGCCATTGAAAAATACTGCTCTTACGCTGCTCCCATTCATTTAAACGGTGTTTGTGTGGATGTAATTCCTAGAGGACTGTGCATTTGAGCCTCAGGCCACAGAGTGTGGTCAGCCACACAAACACCATTCCCTTAAATGCAGCTTGGTTGGTGTGCACATCCTGTTAGCCCAGGACAGCCCAGGATTAATAAAAGAGCATATAGTGTATTCATAAAGGGAATCCCTAAGTAGATCGTGCATTCTATGAATGTGGGAGACCTGATGCCATCAGAATTTAAAAGATGCCCTGAAGCACAGTCATTCTCCAAACAGAATATTCCCCACCCACTCACACACCATTGCATAGGGATAATACATACAGCATTATTACTAACATTTGATCCAAGCTAGTTTGGAGCTTTGGAGTGGAAAAATGAGCATGTCACTTTATAAGGCCCTCAAAGTGTTTTAGTAGGAGCATCCCTGTCCCTGGAAAGTGGAACCATCTACACGCCAGGCATGTGCTTTACCACTGACCTTCCTTTAGTATCCACACTGTCCAGGTTGTAATGTTGACTCCAAATTCTCCTCTACCTCATTGTTCCTTCTTTTAGGATACCAGCCTGTTCCATTGGTTCAATAATTACTCATGCATACAAAACATTCCCACGCCAATGAAGAACATAAGAAGAGCCTGCTAGAGACTAGCCCATCTAGTCCAGGATCCTGTGGCCAACCAGAGGCCTATGGAAATACCACAAGCAGGATCAGACGCAACAGCACGCTCTCCACCTGCAGTTTTTCTAGCACCTGGTTTTCAGAAGCACACTGATGGCGGCAGTGGAGGTAGAGGCTGCAAGGTCTCTCTTCTTCACTCAAGTGGGGATCAAAACATTTGTACATAGAATAACATGAGGAATTTACCTCAGCTCCCAGAGATGCTCTGCTCACGCAGAACACCACTCTGTATGTGGGATACATGTGCAGCTATGGATTGAGACAAAAGCCGTGCTTCGCTCTTTCTGTGTTATTTTGCACCATTTTCACTGTGCTCACCGTTACGTGCAAAACACATCACTCTGGGAGCCAGGAGAAATCACTGTCAGCAGGGTAGAACCAGAGACAGTGGTCGAATTCTGCAATACCAAGGAAACCAAATGCATTCGCAAAGGTATTTACTTGGGTAGCGTGAGGGTCCCTTTCCCAGCACACACACACCGGGAGAAAACACTACAGTGAAAACCCTGTTAAATCCTTCTTCATTAGAAACGAGGAATTTATATCTGCTACAAGGAGAAGCTTAAGATGACGGGTGCCAAGTCCCCGCTTTCCCTCCTAGGGAAATGTTGCTGCTGACATATTGTGTGTTGGAATTAATGATGTTTTTATCGTTCCATCTTCCCCAGTTCTGGGGGGAGGGTGGTCTTTGGGGGGTGGAAACAGGCACTAAACTGGAAAATAAAATGCACATCTGCTGCGCTGCCTATTCAAAGAAAAATAATCTGCAGTCATTCCCCCTCACACCATTCCTTCATTAGAATGCAGAGCCTGTCGGAGGTTCCCTCCCGCAGTTGCTGAAGGGTTCTTCCTTCACAGAAGGGTTGTTCCTTTGCAGTTCTATTTATAGATCCACTTTCAGCTGCTGCAGGGAACTCACCATTTGCTGTTCAGCATTTTTATTTTTTCCTGTACTCAGCTGGTCTCCCGAGGTGTTAAACATTTTCATAAATCCTGCGAATGACAAAGAGGGGGAGGGGGTTTGCAGCAGCCATTAGGACTCATAAAAACTATTTCTTGTAATGCTTGCTCTTTTTTGTTTTCAGTTCAAACGTAGGAAGCTAACAGCATCATTTCACAGTGCATAGAAATGGGGTCTTCCCAGCTCTTCATTTTGGAAGGTTTCCCTCCACCCCTGCCCCACAAATGCAATCTGTTTTAGAGCACTATCAGGAAGATGCTTCCCTCATTACCAGGGAAACTATCAGACAGTTGGAACGGAACATATGCACAGGGTGAGAAATGGGATTTGAAATTCATTTCTCTCGAGAGACGATTGTCATTCAATATCGTTTATCAGCAGGGAGGCGCCGTGCAGTTAATGCAGTCCTCGTCTTTTAACAAACCTGACTTACTTCCAAAAAGAAGTCTCGGCTTTACGCTGCTCTGAGCATGCCGCAGCACTGAAAACAATGGGGGGCAGATCCTGGGGTAGCTCATATGAATTGCTCAAGATAGGCTTAGGCTTTAGGGAGTAGCACCACCATGTGTCGTCCTTCCTAGAAGATGGTCATATGTGTAAAGGGCCATTAAAGGGCAGTTGCCTGCTTGAAGGGCTGCTTGGTTCAAGTCTGGAGAGTAAGGAGGCAGGTATATGGTCTCCATGGTCACCTTTGTCACGCCTACCACCCAATAGCTGTAGGAGCTCAGCAGAACCATAAACTAACACAGCCTCTTCATCTTCTCTCTCTCCGACACTTCAAGAAGTGAAAGTGCTTACACTTAATAGGCAGGCACACAAGAGGTGAAGAACTATCCTTCTTGCCTGTCTGTCACCATCCCGGACAACAGAGATTTTTATCCATTGTGATACAGCCAGCACAATATACTGATTCCTTATTTATTTGCTATCTTGATATAACACGTTTCTGCCAAAGCACTCAGGAGAGTTCATAGTTCAAAATAATGTAACAAAATGCTGCAGAATCAAAATGCATGGTACAAAAGGAAGAATGACTGGGGAGGGAAGAGAAGAGTAAGCAAACTTTGGGTATCAGCACTTTCAAACTGTTATAGTAAAGTTGCATGGTGACCAAGTGTGGTGGTCACTGCAGGAGACACTTCTAGGCGAGAGGAACCAAATGACGGGTGGTCCCAGCCAAGATGATACAGGGGACCTCAGGGCCTTGCCTTTTCCTCCGAAGTAGTCAGGAAGGACAGTTGCTGACTGAGGCAGCACTTCCTCCACTGTTGCAGGAATAGTGGTTCCCTTCCTGTGTAATTTCATATTCAACACTGGTAATAGGAAATCAGATATGCTGTTCACAACTTCAAGACATAATTGATTTGGTTCAGGGATTGTGGGTTTTTCTAAATAGAGGCAAACATCTAAAGCTGCAGCAACTAAGTAGTCAAAAATGATTGATAGAGCACGCAGTGGCTCTTTGCAGCAGCATCTTGTTTCAGAGCTGGAAAAAAGCAAACAAACCAGGCTGTGTCAGCAAAAGATAATGCGGTCTGCTCTGTTCGGTGTTCACACTTTGGAACTAACAGGTTGCCACTGTGGCACAGTGCTTATCCCTATTTAGCGTGGAGCAATAGTGCCATTAAAAAAAAATCAGATATACTTACATCATCATTATTTACAAAAGTATATGCTGAAGCACCCCTTTTCAGAGGCACACTCCCTGATGAACTTCTCAGGGCAGCAGACCTATCTAATGATTCTTTGCAATGCAGACTTTGAGCCCTTTAATACTCATTGTCTTAGGTTGGCCTGTTTGGTTCAGAACCATTTTTAACAACCAGAGAATGTGAAAAAGAGAAGCAGGACAGAGAAGAAGGGGGGGGGGGACGACTTCCAAACTTCTGGCAGCTTCAATTTACCAGTGTATGTGCACTTCTGGTATTAGATGGCAAGAGCATCTTGATCAACAGGCATAGCTTCTAGGAAGGTTTGGGCCTTAAAATCTATCTGTTTAGAAAGAATGTGCCAGTTCATACTCCTTGCAACCCTCACTTGGTGATCCCTAGGAACATACTGACATTCCACATGAACTGTGCAATCATACTAGCCTGGAAAAGCAATCACACAAATTGCAGGTACTTTCTGTCCATTCATCATCGTCGTCATTATCTTTGTTTGTTTCTTTGCTGTCTCTCCATAGTTAAACCGTGTTCAAGGAGGCTTTCAGAATTACATAATTACAAAAATACTACAAATCTGAAATAGTCATGCCATGATCTACAGAGATAAACCATATCATAAGTTCAGATTCACACACACCTCTTCACAATGGTTGTGAGGACTGAGAAATGGAAGGTGAAGAAGCTCTCGTGACCAGAAGGCCACAAAGAAGGGAGTCATCTTTCTTGGACTTGGTTGTCACCAACTGAGAACAACTGATCAATGAAGTGAAAATACAGGGAACCTTGGAAGGAAGTGATAAGCTGAATGTAGTTGGACATGCAGTCTGGACTTTAAGAAGGCTGATTTTTAAAAAACCTTAAGGATCTACTGGAAGATCTACTGGAAGCAGTCCCATGGTCAGAAATATTCAAAGTGAAAGGAGTCCAAAGATGGGTGAGAGTTTCTTAAAGGTGAAATATTGAAGACACAAGCACACACAATTCCAACAAGAAAGAAAAGTGGGAGGCACCTAAAGAGCTTACAGATGAGCTGAGATGTAAGAAGGGAATGTATAAGAACGGGTGGAAAGGCGACATCACAAAGGAAGAGTATACATGTGTAGCCAACAGTTGCAGGGAGAAGGTCTGATGGCCAAAGCTCAGAATGAGCTCAGGATTGCAAGGGAGGTTAAAAATATTTTTCAAAGGGTTCTTTGGCTATGTTCAAAGCGAGAGGAAGGATAAGCCAAGTAGTAGGTGCCTTGCATGAAGAAGATGGAGAAATGATATTGGGAAGACAGAGAGAAGGCAGAACTGCTCAACAGCTTATTTGCTTCAGTCTTCATCCCAAACAAAAGCAGTGCCCAACCTGATGATAACACAAGAAACAATGCAAGGAGGGAGCTGTAGCCCAAGATAGCAAAAAAGATGGTAAGGGAACGCCTAGCTACTTTAAATGAATTCAAATCTCCAGGGCCTAAGTAGTGTTCAATCAAGAGAAGTCCCTCTGGATCCAACTCAATATTTATTGTGAATCCGAAGTCCTTCACAATAAATGTACTGAGTACATTTCAATGGAAGATACCCTGTTAAAGAATCTGTTTCTGCAGTAGAGATATTCATTTATGATAAATAATTCTGCCACTCTTTCAAGATGACTGGATAGGAACTAAAAGCAGGTAACTAAAAATAGCCATGTTTAGGTCTGACTCAGTCAAATCCGATAAAAAAAAAAGAATTTATCTACAACCTACCCACTGGTTAGGCTTTAAAAGTCTTACAGAGAAGTTTCACCTGCTGAAATAAGTACAATTCTATTTTATGCATGAACTAGCTTGTGTGGCTCTTTACAATCTATCATCTGCCCACGTGGAACAATTTCCAGAGAATGTAAAAGATAATGCAGCTAATATTTGATTTCTGAAAGTCTGGGAATGTAATATTATATCTAATGGTATCACATGTATCTAGCTTTTTAAATTATAGAATCTAGGGGAATTGCAACAGATGCCTTCAGGATTACTTCCATCTACTGCACTGGTTATTTACACAATGGGAAATTGCTTCTTTGGCACAGACATTCATCATGTGCAATGCAGAGGTGAATTTAAAGATGGGGAAATATAAAGAAAGGGGGGAATCTATGCTATTAGTGAGTGCATCTGCAGTATGAACAATTGCAGATGTTCTGTTGTGCAAATGCAGCTGCAATTATGGTGTCAGGCAGCTTCCAGTGTGCACTAAACACAGGCTCAACCACAGAAGGGCTGCACAGAGAAGGTTGAAATCCCTTTGTGTGAGCATTGGGTTCCATTCAATAACATACTTATTTGAGATAGAATAAAGCAGGAAAGAGTATTTTAAAGTTTTAACTCTCAGAATGTTGTTGCACTTCGCGTTTCACTCAGGGGCACCCTCCATCTTGGGCATGATAACATTCGAATCCCATTTTGCAAGGACTGAAACTATATTTCAGCACAGCAATTTAATGGTCTGGTAACTTCCTGCCTAGGATACAGTAATGTGTTGTGCATGGGGCCACCATTGAACTATCATAGAATCATAGACTTGTACAGCTGGAAGGGGCCATGAGGGTCATCTAGGCCAACCCCCTGCAATAAAGGAATCTTTTGCTCAAACCCACAACACTGAGATTAAGAGTCTCATGCTGTACTGACTGAGCTATCTCAGAAGCTTCAGTTAGTGCAGAATTCTGCCGCCAGAATTTTGACTGGTGCAAGGCAGGCTTTCTTTGAAAGAATTACATTGACTGCCTATTAGCTTTTGAGACCCATTTAAAGTGCTGGTAGTACTCACCTTTAAGGTCCCAGGCAGTTTTTTACCCTACCACTCTAGCCATGTCCTGAGATATCCTTTACTAAGGGCACATAATATATTTCAACACCTTTGGAATAGCACATCCACTTTACAATTTTTTTGGCAATGACACATTTGGCACCAATAGCACATTATTCTCAATGCCAAGATCTTCCTATCAGCCAGAGCATTTTGGCTGGGTGACATTTCAGTTGGAACTGCTCCTTAAATTTTGTATTTTTAGTCTGCCCCTTCTCCTGTTTATGTGTTGTGTCTTCAATGCAATGTTTATTTGATATGTGAATACTTTTGTTCACCCTTTTGTACACCACCTTGAAATCCTTTGACAAAGAGACGCTAAGAAATATTTTTCAATGAAACCATGATGATGATGATTATAATTTGTTGTATTGAGGTTTCACTTCAGACCCACAATTCTGCCAAAGACTGAGGTGAAAACTATACACAGTTTTAAGTGTATCTTTTAAATAATGCAAAAATAATTGCGAGGGGGCTGATAATTTTTGTGCTGAAAAGTTCACGTGTGTAAATTCTCTGTGTACGTGAAAGGGCATGCCCTTTGAGTTAGTTCGCTCGCTTGTCATTACTCTGACTTACAAGCAAAAAAGCCACTGAAACTCTAACTACTTTTTGTTGGGTTCCCAGTATAACTGTGTGTCAAGTCAATAGTTCCCCTATTAGGTCAATTGTCTTTGCAACAAGGTAGAAAGTTGAAAATATGATCAATGCATGGAGATCTTTAAAAATTGATGATTTCCAGGTGATAATGACCTCTCTCTTCCCTGCTGGTTTTTGCCCTCATCACAATTTGTTGCATAACAAAGATCAATAAGTATTAACAAAAGCAATGGATGGGAAGGTCAAACATATTGGAGACCTCTGGGGATATATGTTCGAGCCCTATTAAGCTAGTTGGACTAAATTCATCTCGAAGTTCTTTCTAAGTTTATGATACTATGATAAAGTCTCAGAGGTCTTATGAAAAGAAGTGAATGGACTAATTGGGAAGTAGCAAATTGTATTATTTACTTGATAAGGAACAAGGCTTGAACTTATTGATAAGAAGATACAGTCATGATCTAAAGATCCTCAAGGACCACACCATGTTGCACATGTCCCAAAAGACAGAGTCAGCTTTGATTTTCATTAAAATTAAATGCACCTTACAGTAGTAATTCTAGTTGCTGCTGCTGCTATTTATTTCTCAAAACCACCAGAATGCCTATATTACGCAAATCCAGTTGTACATACTGGACTTGGGATCAACTGAAAAGCTACTTTTTAATATATTATGTCACAAAGTTGATTTTGACATTATGAGAAGTTGTATCTAATTTTTGAGAAGTAGTTTCTAGTACTGTAAATAACTTTGCAATTGTTACTATACGGCCTGTTACGTTTATGTGTTTTTTCAATTGTATTTGCGTAATATAGGCATTCTGGTGGTTTTGCTATTTATTTCTCACCAAACATTCCTCATGCAAGATGACTCAGGGATGCAAAATCATGAGCTGGTCACATTTTTGCCTATTGACACCTAATCTGCTCTCATAACTTTTAAAAAGTTGGATTCTTCGAAGGAAACTACCTTTGAGTAGAATATTGTAGCTTTCTTCTTAGAAAAGCTTTTAAAGAGTCCATTTAAAAACTGACTGGTACTTTACAATTTGTGTCCTAAACCCAGTGAAATACATTAAGAGATTCCAGGACTAATTCTGAAATCACACAAATCCCAAGTAGAACAATAAGGCTGTAAGATGAGTGTTGCTAGTCTGCCACTACATAACATTTTATTTAGCCAGAGGGCTATTTCTGAAACTAATCAATAGTTTAGTTTCTTTTCAGACCTTTTTTATTGTTATTTTTCAAGCAATTCCTTATTTTTTGTGTTTTTTTAATATATTTTTATTACTTCTTATCCTTTGACACAAACTGTCAAAGAGGCTGCATAAAAGAGACAGACTACTGGACAAATCCAAACACTATTCTCTACAGTGTGGTGTAGTGGTTAAGAGCGGTAGTCTCATAATCTGGGGAACCGGGTTCGCGTCTCTGTTCCTCCACATGCAGCTGCTGGGTGACCTTGGGCTAGTCACACTTCTCTGAAGTCTCTCAGCCCCACTCACCTCACAGAGTGTTTGTTGTGGGGGAGGAAGGGAAAGGAGAATGTTAGCCGCTTTGAGACTCCTGAAGGGGAGTGAAAGGAGGGATATCAAATCCAAACTCTTCTTCTTCTTCTTCTTCTTCTTCTTCTTCTTCTTCTTCTTCTTCTTCAGAAGGTGTCATCACAATCCCTTATTTTTCCAGTGTTCAGGCTGAGTGCCACTACTTATGGCTCCAAGATAGAACCACATACACACACAGAGAGAGAGAGAGAGAGAGATGGGAGAAGGGATGGGGGCATTTGTTTCAGTTTGCATTTAAAGGCGAGCCTACATAATTCACATTTTCCAAAACAATACAAAACCAAAATACAGTCATATTTTGAAATTCACACTTCTCTGAATTTTGCAAGGCATTTCTCTAGCCACATCATGTGTACAGAAATTCACATATTAGGGTATGGTTTGCATTATAATGCATATATATATACAGCATGCAAAAAAAAAAATGTCAGGGAAATTGCTTGGCCAAAATGTGTATATTGGGCAAACTTGCATACAAAAGTATGTCTATCGGGAGAAATTTGTGCTAAAATGCTCCTGGATTTCCTAAGAACGTCTTTACAAAAATCAGAAGCTGATGTTGAAATGTGGAGAACTGAACTCAAAATTGGAAAAAGGAGAAATTGGGAGAAATTGAAATTGACAGGTTTGTCCACCCTGGCTCAGGAGAGCCCAAAATTTCAGAAGTCCCTCCTCCCACCCCCCACCAAAAATAATTAAGGGGGGATCACAACACCAATGAGAACTCAGCATGTTCAGTGGCCGTGAAATTGTGACTGACTGTTGTAGGTGAGGGTGGGGAAAATGGGAAGTGGGGGAAAAGCAACAGAGTAGCTGGAGCTGTGAACTGAAGCACTCCATGCTGCAGCATTTTCTGAAATAAAGGGTAAAGGGACCTCTGACAGTTAAGTCCAGTCACGAACGACTCTGGGGTTGTGGCGCTCATCTCACTTTCCTGGCCGAGGGAGCCGGCGTTTGTCTGCAGACAGCTTTTCCGGTTCATGTGGCCAGCATGACTAAGCCGCTTCTGGCGAAACCAGAGCAGCACATGGAAACGCCGTTTACCTTCCCACTGGAGCGGTACCTATTTATCTACTTGCACTGGCATGCTTTCGAACTGCTAGGTTGGCAGGAGCAGGGAGCGAGTAATGAGAGCTCACCCCATCACGGGGGATTCGAACCGCCGACCTTTTGAGCGGCAAGCCCAAGGCTCAGTGGTTTAGACCACAGCGCCATCCGCATCCCAATTTTGTGAAATAGAATTATCCAAATGCTGTGCACATACTGTGAACATTTTGAACTGGTCTAAAGGGCAGGGCTGTCAGCTGTCTCCTGGATTTGACTCAGTCTCACTGAGCATTCGCCTTCCCAAGCCAGCTATCATTTTATGCAACCAGTTACTCCCACAGCTATCTGCAATCTTTGCAGGGGAGGAACTTGGCTCATATTCATATTTTTCTGCAGCAAGGAGTAGAGCACTCAGGTGATGTCATTGTGCTCCATGGTGCATGCCTTGGTCACCCTGGCAACCAATCATCAGCATCAGCTACAAGGGCAGGGCCTCCCCACGCATCCATCATCCTGGACCACTAGGGGGTCCTGCTAGTCTGTCACCATGCTAACATATGCAATGCTCCCCTAAAGAAAACTAAATCTCATTACTAAGAGAGTGCCACTTCACAGCTGCAAGTGCAAATTAAAATATCAAATAAAGATTATGTGTCATGCACTCAGAGCCTGGACTTGTTAGATGCATAGGAAGAGATGAAAGTCATGTATAAACAAAAACCTTTTGCGCAGTTATTGAGTGTCCTGCCACCTGGAGTAGTCAGTGAGTGATTATCCCTCAATAAAGGTCTGGAGTTGTTATATGAAATATCAATCAAAGACAATATGATAAATAATAGACAACTACAGTCTGATTAATTGGCATAAATAAAGCCTAAAAAAATGCAATGGCAATCCATTTCACAGAACAATGGGAATCAACTTAAACAAGAAAGCACCATACAGTTTTACTCCAGAAAATATTTTAAAAAATAAAAAAGGGACACTGCTTTGTAAAATGGCTTTTCACATTCATCCGATAGTTACAACAAAGAGAATAAATTGCTCTGTCAGTAGGAAATATTGATTTCCCCAGCATCCTTTGTGACAAGATCATCCCACCAAGCCTCTGAATTCAAGCATATGACTGCAGCAGAGCAGTTTGACTTGTTTCATTTCATCCCACCCGGTTGTCTTTTCCATTCTTCTTTTGTGCAATGTAGACAACTAGAAAGACCCTTAGGAGGACCATGGTTTGGGTGAAAGCAATGGTACAGCATTTATAAGGACAATCACTGCACACCAGCCTTGAGGTGGGAAGCAGAACTCTGTTACAACAGATCTCAGGCGCTGGAGTCTTTCGGTCCTATCCTTGCAAGCCACCCTATTTCTTCAACAACTTGTAAAAGCGGGTTTCAGGCAACAAAGCTTAGTGATATTTTTTCCCAGTTCCCACTCTTCTTTCACAAAGATTAGGGTTAGCCCCTCATTCCACATGTTACCCTCACAACAGCCCAGAGGTCAAACAAAACATGAGTGGGGTTTCAAACCAGGATCTCTGTGGCCTCGGTCAGACATCCTAACCCCACCACCAAACAGGCTCAGAATACTCCTGGCTGGAACACATGTGGATATTCCTTAGGAACGCCTATATCACTATTTATTGGAAGAAGACATACATACCCCGCTCTTGATGCAAGGCCGAGCTCTGTGAAGTTCCAAATTAGACCCACAGAGAAGAATAAGCACTGGCCTCACAGCTGTCACTGTTCTGCAATCACAAACAAGAATGAGGCAAACGCCCTTAGGTGTGCCAAAGGTTGGGTGAAGAAGGGGCTGGGACTTTCTAGTCAGCAAGATAAAATTTCCCCACTCATTGCAAAGCGTAAGGCAGGGGTCGGTGGGTGGGCCTTCTTTTAAACCCAACTGGTGCTATACCTGCCAATTTCTTGCCACAGACGGAACTCCACAGGGAACATAAAGCAGCCATATTCTACCAGACTGGGCTGCAGCCTCCTGTAGAATCACAGAATTGTAGAATTGAAACGGACCGCAAGGATCATCTGTCATGCAGTCGAATCTCCCGTCATGCAGGAATCTTTTGCCTAACGTGGGGCTTGAACCCGCGAACCTGAGATTAAGAGCATCATGCTCTACTGACAGCTATCTGTATTCCGTAGCAACCAAGAATAAATGTTGCTGAGGGGGAATATTCTGACAGGGGCAGCCTCTTTTCTGCTTTTGCTTGTTATCTTTTTCTGGAAACTCTGACCCCTAGGGACTACTAGCAAATGTGAACTGACCCCAGTGTTTTTTGTTACCGCTTCCTGCAAAGGCCAGCCTCTGTCCAAAGACTGAGCAAAAGCCTAACAATGCATCTTCAAGGTGGAGCTCTGTAGACTTCCCGGAAAATTCCCAGCCTCTCTGTTGCATTCCTTTCCTCCTGGGGTGTGTCTAGTACTTGACTACTGGAAGGTATCACGAAGAAACCACAAAGAGTGCTTTAAAGATACACTTAGTTTGGCACAATTGTAAAAGCAGGCCTTACATTTTGCTGTGGAACTAGGCACCCTGCCACCCCTCTCCCTCACAAACACACCACTACGACTGAAACCTAAAATGTCCCCCACCCAAGGCTATACACAGATTTGGATCAGCCCCATTGGCTCCTATGGAATTAATTTAAATTGCTTGTGGGCTTCAGCCTATGTTAACTGTGGACATTTCATATTTTTGATAATAACTTAGAGCTGTGAGAATAAACTTAAGTCCCCCTCATTACACATAGCAAGGTTGTGATTAATGAGCATTCCGCGGCCATCATTACAGAAGCATGGTCTAATTATTTCAAAATTCGTTCAATAAATCATACTCCTTCCAAGTTAATTTTTTACTTGTTTTTGTTTTTCGCCTTGCTTGCAGTGACTGCAGTATTTCAGTTAATTACAAGTGGGGCACAGGGCAGAGTTAAAATAGTTATAGGTTGTCAAAGAGGAAAGTGCTGCTGAGTTCTAAAACTAATATACTCTTGTCACTTTATAGTGAAAGAAAGAGAGACCGTGATACGGGCTTTTCTGTCGGCAGGGAGTTGGGCTGAAGGGGCTGAGCCACATTTGCTTTTAGTAGTTCTTGCATTTCATTCTTTATCTGCAGGGCTGACCCAGGACATTTTTCTGCCTGAAACAGAAGGGTAAACCCTCTCTGCCTACCATAAGTCAGGTTGCATAAAATCCAAGACTGGCCAAGTTATTTTGCATAGGCGACACGTCCCAGGGGCCCTGAGTGCCATGCCTCCCATAGCATTTTAAATGAGGGGGCCGGGCACCCACAAAGTGGGGCACGGCCGTGCATACATGACCTTCCCGTTGTACGTGTGCTATGTCACCGCTCCCCACTACAGGTGTATGTGACGTCAGTATGCCGGGGCTATGATGACGTAGCACACACATGCCGGGGCGTGATGACATGTCTGTCAGGAGTTCAGCCTACACTTGAGTAGGACCCTGGTAGAGACACATGCCTGACTGGCATGTGCCCTCCCTCCTGGTCGATCGTTCGGGAGCTTCAAAAGCTTTCTTCATCCCAAACATCACAGCGACCGATGCCAACCGACACCGGCACACTTAAGGATCCACAGAGTTCACGCAACTTGCGTAACAGACCTCAGCAACTCAGCATTTTGGCTAATCTA
Organism: Podarcis melisellensis; assembly: GCF_964234715.1. Taxonomy (NCBI): domain Eukaryota; kingdom Metazoa; phylum Chordata; class Lepidosauria; order Squamata; family Lacertidae; genus Podarcis; species Podarcis melisellensis. The sequence continues at coordinate 20,692,743 of NC_138543.1, forward strand.
CTTTATTTACATATAAACACGCACAGAGCACTGCAACATGGCTCCCTCTCTCTCTAGCATCAGACAGCAAAGAGAAAAACAACAAAGGACAATAGTCCCACTTCACGGAACACAGTTACATAAACATCCTGTCTCCGTCACTTCCCACTCTGTGGAGTCAAAACATATACCCTCATGTGAGAGACAACAATCTTATGACTGCAATCATGGAGCAGGAATTCTAACAGTGTCATGGCTCGTGCCCTGGTGATGGCACCTGCAGTCACTCTGGGCAGCTTCCAACTTTTTTGAAAACATTATAAAACACCAAACATTAAAAACTTCCTGATCCAAAAAAAACCAACAAAAAACCACCAACCCCTCTACTGAGTTGCTCCTAAGTAACAGCCCTTGTTGGAGCAGATGGGACCATAATGCCTGGTGGATGGCCCCCACTATAAAGACCACTTTTATATCATGGCATATAAGCTGAAAAGCCGAACTATCTATAAAGTTCTCTCTGCCTTGTTTGGGAGCTTTGTTCCCCCTTTCTCAAGCTCCCTAATGGGAATATCAGCTCCCTGAATCTTTTCTTGAAGTAGTCCTGCCAATTTCAAAGGGCCTACTTCAAATTGTACAGAGAATAGGGGCTCTAGTCATTCATTGCATGGAGAATACAGATTCAGGTCATCCTCTGAGTTTTTTCTTCCTTTAGTCAATTTCCACTCAACATTTGTCCTGTAATGGGAACTTCAGCTCTCCTTGGGCATCTTACTGGACTACTGTGAAATGTGCAGATAATCATGGCTGTAGTCTTCATTGTCTGGGTAATACAGAGTCAGCTAGATCATCAACCAAATATTCTCTCTCTTGCTTTGGAGTTATTACTTTTCACTCACTTTTGTCCTTGCCCTGCAATGGGAACTCTCAGCTCTCTGAATGAAGTCCTTGAAGCGTGTTACCTTGAAATAGCTCTCATTACTTCAATGCAACAACTTCAAAATATGTAGATTGCACTGGTTGTGCAGCCAGATCCTATACATATTTAACTAGAGGCAGATCCCATTCTGCTTAGTGGTGTTTGTTTTCCAAGTAAAAGCAGTATAGGATTACCCTTTCATCTTATGGGAAATAGAAAATAAAGGAAGCATATAATGAAAAGCAGAGATGCATAGTGACGAAGAAGAGAAGGGTAAAAAATAAAGCGAGGCATTCAGGAGAAAAGAAACACAAGGCAGCAATCGGCTGAATGAAAGGATGACAAGAAGCCATGGTTAAGCAAATATTGGAATGAAAAAGAATCGCATGGGTGTATATTTTGTCCCAGTATATGCACTGGGTAACTGCTACATATAATGGCTTCTCCACCTGTGAATTAGGGCCAAAATACATGCCAGTGTGGCCATTCTTATATATTCTTATTTATAGTTACAGATAGGTAGCCGTGTTGGTCTGCCATAGTCAAAACAAAAAAAATTCCTTCCAGTAGCACCTTAAAGACCAACTAAGTTAGTTCTTGGTATGAGCTTTCGTGTGCATGCACACTTCTTCAGATACACTGAAACAGAAGTTTCCAGACCCTTCTATATAGTGAGAAGGTGGGGAGGGGTATTACTCAGAAGGGTGGTGGGAATGGGTGATGGGCAGATAGCTGTGATGAGCCTGTTGACGACTCTTAACGACTGCAATAGGTATTACAGGAAAAAGCAAGGGGTGAGAAGGTGAAAAGTGGCTTTGTCATGTATAATGAGATAAGAATCCAATGTCTTTGTTCAGGCCAGGTTTCTCCATGGTTTTAAGTTTGGTGATAAGTTGCAATTCAGCAGTTTCTCTTTCCAGTCTATTTCTGAAATTCCTTTGTAGTAAAACAGCTACTTTGAGATCTTGTATAGAATGTCCTGGGAGATTGAAGTGTTCTCCTACTGGTTTCTCTGTTTTGTGATTCCTGATGTCCGATTTATGTCCGTTTATTCTTTGGCGTAAGGTCTGGCCTGTTTGTCCAATATATGCCATCAAATGCCAACAGTGTCCTTCAGCTCTCTATATTGGACAAACAGGCCAGACCTTACGCCAAAGAATAAACGGACATAAATCAGACATCAGGAATCACAAAACAGAGAAACCAGTAGGAGAACACTTCAATCTCCCAGGACATTCTATACAAGATCTCAAAGTAGCTGTTTTACTACAAAGGAATTTCAGAAATAGACTGGAAAGAGAAACTGCTGAATTGCAACTTATCACCAAACTTAAAACCATGGAGTAACCTGGCCTGAACAAAGACATTGGATTCTTATCTCATTATACATGACAAAGCCACTTTTCACCTTCTCACCCCTTGCATCACAGCTATCTGCCCATCACCCATTCCCACCACCCTTCTGAGTAATACCCCTCCCCACCTTCTCACTATATAGAAGGGTCTGGAAACTTCTGTTTCAGTGTATCTGAAGAAGTGTGCATGCACACGAAAGCTCATACCAAGAACTAACTTAGTTGGTCTTTAAGGTGCTACTGGAAGGAATTTTTTTTATTCTTATTTATGTTACTTTGCAAACCGCAGAGAGAAGGAACACCATGGTGCACCTGTAGCAGCATAACTGGGTGCTTTCATTTGTCCCAGCTGCAATAAAACATGTCTCTCCCATATCAGTTTCTACACAGCCACAGCAACTCTCCAACAGTTTGGCTTTACCCTCGAAGGCACACTCTTCCATTGTCTCCCAAGACAGATGCCAACAAAAGCAAATGGTTGCTTGCACACGAGTTTGAATGTTTATATGCATTGATGGGAATCTTTTTCAGCATGGGGGCCACATTCCCTACTAAGAAACCTTCCAGAGGCCACATGCCAGTAGTGGGTGGGGCAAGAGGCAAAAGTTGGCAGATCAATGGGTGTATATTACACCTTTGTACAGTTGTATAGTTTCCACACACACACCTGAACACCCCTCTCTATTCTCCAACCAGGCAAAAATAAGTCACATTCTGAGTTCTAAGACACATACTAGCCAGGCAAAAGCACTCCAGGAGAGTGTGTAAAGCAAAGCCAGTGAGGTGTGTAACTGGGGTGACTGGGTGGCCTCAGTGGGAGTCCCAGGGGCCAGAGAGAAGGCCCAGAGGGTCACATTTGATCCCTGGACCTGAGGCTCTCCATCCTTGACATGCATACTGTGAATAGGCCTACTTATTCTATACAGTGGTACCTTGGTTCTCAAACTTAATCCGTTCCAGAAGTCTGTCCCAAAACCAAAGCATTCCAAAACCAAGGCGTGCTTTCCCATAGAAAGTAATGCAAAATGGATTAATCCGTTCCAGACTTTTAAAAACAACCCTTAAAACAGCAATTTAACATGAGTTTTACTATCTAACGAGACCACTGATCCATAAAATGGAAGCAATAAACAATGTACTGCAGTCACACAATCACTCAATCAGGAGCTGAACTGGGTTCCACACAGTCACAAAAACAAAACAAAAAGAGTGGCAAAAACAAAAACGCAAATTAAATAGCAAAAACAGACAGACACTCAAACCGGAAGTGTGGCACTCAAATCCGAGCACATTTGGCCTCCGAAAAAAGTTCGCAAACCAGAACACTTACTTCCAGGTTTGCAGTGTTCGGGTTCCAAGTTGTTTGAATACCAAGGCGTTTGAGAACCAAGGTACCACTGTAGTTGTATCTTGCAGCTGCTCTTACCTTTAGGGGTAAGGAGGGGAGAAGTAATGATGCTGCTTCTTGGGTCTCCATTGGAGTGTTTCCAAGGTGCTTTTTCAGACTGCTAGGTGAAGTCCTGGCAGTGACAAAGTGATAATTACCTGGGTGAGTGCCGCCTGAACAAACGCCAGGCCATTAGCTCTGCAAAATTCACAGGTGCACTGAAATACCAGGAATGAAATTGAATTTGCAATGAAGTGCAGCTTTTGCCTAAAGGCAACAAATATGCTGCTTTTAATTTTCATTAAATCGGATGTATTGATATATCATTAATGTTCTCTAGGATCCAGCTTTCACGTGCACTCTTCATCAATCTTCATGTGCTGATAGAGCTACAGTTCTATTACCAAAATACGACAGCAAAAGTTCAGGGCCACAGAGTCTTAAAGGGATTAAGAAATCTGATTGTAAGCCTTTTCCTACTAGATCAGCAAGCCGTAGCCAGCTTTGGTCAGCGCTAGCATGGCATTATCAGCTGATGACGGCTTGGAAATCCACTCTATACAGCAGGGGTCACCAATCTCTTTCTGCCTGTGGGCACATTTGCAAACAAGAAAAACTGCCGTGGGCATTGCTTACTCAAGATGGAGCTGCCAATTTCAGTTTTCTTGGCTTCTCATTTTTCTAATCTTAAATTCTGTTCTCCACATTTCTGCAGCAATTTGTGGAGCGAGAGATGTAAATCCTCATAAAAATTCTTCATCATTTCAATCAATTTTTTTCCTAACAAAGTCATTCTTGTGTTCAGTTTGGACTAACACATACATTTTTTTGTATGCAATTACTCCTATTATAATGCATGTTGTATTTTATATTCATAAATGCTTTCATTTTTATGCACACTTTCCCTTAATATATGAATGTTTGCAAACATTGTTTGGGAAACTACATTGAAAAACTCAGATATGTACGAACTTTGAAGGATGTTTATGTTTTGGTTGTCATATTTTGTTGGGAAGTGTGAATCCAATAGATTTTGCTTTAAATGCAAATAATCAGATTTCTGCTCCATTCCTTTCACTTACACAACGCATAACCTGTACTACTGGCTACAACAGAATGCTTCTTTCAAGCCTAATTTCAGATTGGGGGACCCTGTAGGCACTGTGGAAGGTCTTGCAGGCTGTGGCATTCGTACGGAGCCCCTGGTCGTCTCAGGGACTATTGACCTGTACACCACTAATCCGCTGCCACCAACCAGGTCCTCCCTGGTAAAATCACTTCAGTCTCAGTCAGCTTCTCAATTAATAAATCAGAGTGTATTTTATTTCAGACACAAACAAAACTTTTACGGCATTCCAAACGTTGTTGCCCTTTACTTTTTTAGCCTTATTTTCCTCTCTCTATCTATTCTACCTCCCCACACTCAAGAACCCACTGCCCTAACTGTCTCTCTATTCCCAACTGCCTTTTCCTACTGCCTTTCCCAACCAGCCAACCCACTAAATCCAACCAACTACCACCAACAACAAACTCCTCCCAGAACTGGTTTTATAGTCCCACTGACTCCACCCCCCCCCCCAGGTCCTGGGCAACCTGTTTAACTATTTCTGGGCAACCTGTTTAACTATTTCCCCTCCAGCACTCTCTCATATATGTTAATGTCACAGAGGGTACATGTGATAACCCCAAATAATAATAGAGGCCTTCATTCTCACTGATGTAGGAAATTAGAATTTAGGTTGTACCACTTCAAGATACAGGTATAGGCTCACATGATTAAATCTTCCTTCATATAAAGAACTATATTACACAGAAAGGCAACAACATAACCTTTCTCCCTGCCACGCTAGGTTTCCATGTACAGGGGGAAATTATGGAGGAGTATTCGGTAACACAAGCGCCCACCTTTTTGTCTGAGGTGGTACAGTGTACCCCTCTGGTGAGAAATAGGTTATAAAATGTGGGGCTTAATATAGTAAGTGTGTGTCAAAAACTTAATTCCCGTGAAAACGATAGAATGGGCCGAATTGTGCTAAAGAGCTAACTCCATTTCCTGATGAACATATGTTAGATTGTACATTCCCTCTAAAACTTCACCTTCCATTACTTGGATCGGCTCATTCAACAAGTGGCTGAACTATTCTCTTTGTGGCTGAACTCTTCTAATGCTAAAACAAAAAAAATTCCTTCCAGTAGCACCTTAAAGACCAACTAAGTTAGTTCTTGGTATGAGCTTTCGTGTGCATGCACACTTCTTCAGACCCTTCTATATAGTGAGAAGGTGGGGAGGGGTATTACTCAGAAGGGTGGTGGGAATGGGTGATGGGCAGATAGCTGTGATGAGCCTGTTGACGACTCTTAACGACTGCAATAGGTCTTACAGGAAAAAGCAAGGGGTGAGAAGGTGAAAAATGGCTTTGTCATGTATAATGAGATAAGAATCCAATGTCTTTGTTCAGACATGGTCTCTCCATGGTCTAATGCTCACAGTTCTGAAGGTACAATTTAGTTTTGCACCTCCTAACAATTAACTAGCAACTCCATGGCTAATATTTTCCTCTCTTAATTTCACACAACAGAGAGAGGAAATGAACAAAATGGCTATTAAATATGTCATATGCCAAACTGACATTTCATGAGGGATCAGCAAGTGAAACTGATTTAGAATTCATAGGTTATCTCAGTACCTGAGGTTTTTATTCCAGTATTTTCTCCTCCTTGTCGCGTAGTGTCTACAGCATATCTCACTCTGACTTTGAGATGTGTGACTTAATGGATGATTTCCACAACATGTTGTCTCATAGCTTCAGTGGCAAGTAGGATTTCATTGGCCCAGGATATCTAATATATTTAACAGAGAAGCAATTTATGATAGTAACCTTTGGCAGGGCAAGTCATGCCCAATTTTCTTTTACTAATTTATTATATATATCATTCTTCAGTAAAATATTCTCAAAGTGGCTCACAAGCCATCAAACATAATAGAATAGCAACCCAATAACAAGGTTAAAAGCAGAAATAAAATGCATGAATACTGACCTGGAATTTTGGGGGGTATTTTCACCCAAGAACAAGAGTTGTTTTTAAATCACATAAGCTTGTGTAGGATTGCCATATTTCAAAAAAGTAAGAGCCAGGACACTCCAAAAGCTGTTGACATCAATTCCACCTTTGAAATCCTAGTAATGTCTGGAAAGATCTGAATGTATGGCAGCCCAAATAATTAAGAAGGGAGCCATCAGAGAAAGATGAACCTTTTCCATAATGCCAATTGGTTTATGACCAGTTATATCCTTCCTGTCTTAGACTGGTCTTGTATATGAGTCCGCTGCCCTTTACAATATTGTTAATTAGCACTGACTTCGCATCCTATATGCAAAATTGACTTTGGCGCAAAGTTGTCACTTCCACTGTTTAGTTAAGTTTACCCTGCTTTTCTACAAAAAGTATCAAAAGTAGCTTAAAAAGACATGGTAAAAATTGTCATATCACAAAATAAAAGCAAAATTAAAAACAACCAATAGTTACCAATAAAAAATCCAAAATTCAAGATAAGGCATTAACAGAGGCTACATGTGGCTACTCAAAAGTAAGTTCAAAGGGTCTTGCTCCCAGGTAAATTGATCTAGGATTGCAGTCTAAAATAATCAAAGCAAACACTCAGCAAAAAAAGTCAGAATCAGCAGCTGTGCATTAGACTCTTATGCTTTAAAAGCTACTCAGAACCAATTGTCTAAAGCCACTTCTTAGAAACAAATCATGCAGAATTCTTGTGAGGTTCATTGCTCCCAGAGGTAGTTGCCATAAGGCTCCGGGGACTCATCCAAGAAGCTCTGGTTCTATTAGAACAATATTTAAGTGAAGACTGAAACACAAGTGTTCACAAAATTGTCATTTGTAAAGTCAACTTTAAAAAAAAATTAAAGTAGCCTATGCCATTTACAATTAACATTTGTGTAGTGATTTTTAGATGAATACATTTAAGAAAGGTGCAGTCTGCTTACAGACTCTCCGTAAACAGAATGCAAAGTTAAAATATGTCTGGTAAATTATTCATTGCAAATTATTCATTCAAGCTGTTGATCTGAAATCTTTCACAGCCTCTCTGCCTCCACTGTTAAAACTGAAGAAGGCTACAGATCCCAAAGCATTTCCTTTACTAACAATTAAAACTATGGCTTATTACATTTCGGTAAAGGGCTGACACAAACACACACACACACAGAGAGAGAGAGAGAGAGAGAGAGAGAGAGATTTTTCTCCATTAAGAGACCTCCAAATTCACAGTTATTCTAGTAACAAGTACAAATTTGTCCTGTCTATCCTATTCATAGATTGCAAAATATGTAGTTGTATCAGAAAACATGGTTGCAGCAACCCATGTGGAACTAATGGATGACTCAGCATTTCCTTGGCTTTCTAGTTACCAGCTTTTAATGTTAACATCTGGGCAATCAGAGTCAATTCTTTCTAATGAAGCATCCAGATCAGTTTTCAACATGCTGTTTAACAATGTGTACAATTAATTATTGTTTTGAAAAGTAGATTTTGACATTTCCTTTTAGGGATCCCACATTGTGGCTTTCTTACACCTTCGTTGCACAGAGAAATAACTGAACATATGACAATACTGAAATGTGGAAATTTAAAGATTGACCACCAAGCAGATAAAGGTTGGATTGCTGGCCTACATTTTAGCCTCTATACCTCAGTTTAACTTATCAACATACTTAAATTTGTAGTAGAAATGTAGATAAACAGAATTTCTTTTCTTTTCACGCTCTCACTCCCTCTGCTTCCAATTTGCCCTTGACTGTCAAGCTCCCAAGGATCAATCATATATGGTTCATGGGTTGGTACATTTCCAAATTACTTTTGAGAGTCTGCTTTCCATCCAAGCTATGTTTCTGTTTGTGTACATTTTGGTAAAGGGCCACTATTTGGTTTAGATTTGGTGGCACTAATCTGAAGCAATTTATCTTTATCAACCAGCAAGGTTTGAAGACACAGCATCCTATTAATCCTGATCTCAAGATGACAAACAGTATTATAAATATTACCCGCTTCTGAGAACAAGGAATTATTAGCACCCTTTAGCCTCAATTCTTACTCACACACAGCCCAGCATGCAAGGATATTTGTGTGTGTGTGTGTAGTTCAGTATAACATTATCACACAAATGGGGGGGGTCCTGAAGTATGACCCTATATAAGTCTATTCAGAAGCCCCATGGAGTCAAATGGAACATATTCCCTCAGGTAAGCGTGTATAAAATGTGCACCATTAACGGGTCAAGGGATCTTCCTTTACTTCTCAGTAGATCTCCATAGCTTTAGATGGGATGAATTGCAATTAGTTAAGTCATGCCATGGACTACCTGGATGCAGAGGAGTGGTAGGGGGCACCAGCTGGGGAACCGCCAAGGGAACCCCCGGGGGAAGTGACTCACAGCTAGGGGATAAGTGTTGGGATGACGATAAGAGAGACGAGGGAGCAGAGTGAGAGGAGGTGGTGTCAAAAGCTGAAGAGGCAACAGGGTTTAATGAGCAGGAAGAGGCTGTGGCAGAGAGCAGTCCAGAATCAGAGGTAGAAGCTGAAGCAGGAGAGAAGGAGGGCCAAGAGGCACAGATGAGCCAGGCTGCTGACAAAACTAGGGGGTTCCCACATCCATCCTGACAATTCATTTTCTTGCTATTTTATAAAAAGAAGAAGAGTTTGGATTTGATATCCCGCTTTATCACTACCCTAAGGAGTCTCAAAGCGGCTAACATTCTCCTTTCCCTTCCTCCCCCACAACAAACACTCTGTGAGGTGAGTGGGGCTGAGAGACTTCAAAGAAGTGTGACTAGCCCAAGGTCACCCAGCAGCTGCATGTGGAGGAGCGGGGACACGAACCCAGTCCACCAGATTACGAGTCTATCGCTCTTAGCCACTACACCACACTGGCTCTCTTTATAAAAAGCATATTTTATTCCATGCATTAGATAATCACTGAACAAGCATAATGACATATATTTTTGAGGAAACGGTACGTACAACTTAGAGGCTGTGTGCTGAGAAGATGATGGTTTCATATCAGCAAATGCCTTGTTTGCTAATACTGGCATCCAAGAAGCTATTTCACTTCTGCCCGAAACCAAAATTATAGACCTAAATATGGTTTTGGAAAATTAGCCTATTCAGGATAAAGTAAATTGCTTTCTAAAATGTGTGTTTATGTCTTGTGTGTTTGTAAGCCATGAAAAGAGTGGTCAGAATCCTTGGATTGTAAAATGGAGTAAATATTTGTATTCATTTTTTACATTACATTTATTACATGAAGAATACAATGCCTGAGGAAGTTTGGCATTTTCTGTTTACCAAAGGCGTAAAGTTTTCTGTGTTCTTTGTGATGAAGAAAAATTATTTCAAGATCACATTTGTCTTGTTGAAGGAGTTGCAAAATATATAAAGCAGATCAAGGTGAACAGTGATATTGAAGGAAGAAAAACAAAGGAGCTTTCTGCAACACCACCACCAGGCTTTCTGTTTAACTCACAGATGTGGGAAACATTATCTGCACAGCCTCCATCTTAGCCAGATTATTTCCTAGAAGCATTGTGAAATATTGGGTGATATTTTATATCATTTACAATTATATACTTCCGTTCAGTCTCCTGACAGCTAACTTGCCACCATCACTGAAGATGTGACACTGTCACCAGTCCGGTCCAGGAAGTGGGAAGGGTAGGAAAGAGATTTGGTGAATAGGACAGAAAACTGTCTAATTGGTTGGAAGATTCTCTGACTCAGATGATAAGCTTCTTCCGTGAGGTAAGCTTTATAAACTCAAACCTGGAAATATGAATTTGGTGGCACCTTGGGAAGTAATCGAGCATCAGTCGTGAACCAAAGCCATTAAAATTAAAGCAATCTCAGGGATTACTTGGTTTTATTAACCTACCAAGGTTTATCTCATAATTCTTGGTTTTATTATCCAACCATGATAGATCAAATTCATGAATATTGCCTGCCACCCACCTATCCTGTTACTTCCACAGAGAAGAGTGCATTTCAATATACCCATGAATAGTTCTGCTCTGCAGAGGTAAATAGCTTACTACAAAAAAAAAACCTCAAGCAATCCTATCCTCAGAGTAAATTGAAAATTCTTGTCCGTTCTGCTCCAGTATGCTGTGAATGGCAGTTATTCAGAAAACTGGTTTCATGTCATAGCTATACCAACACACAGCTAGTCATAGCATATAAAAGTAATTGACAGATAGGCACACAAAATGCAACAGACATGATCTTCAGGTTAAAGTGTTAGTCCTGCTTTGGTGTGCCTCAAGGGAGTTTAATCCTTCTGAAGTTTTGAAGCATTAATTTGCCATGGCAAGAGTAAGAGAGACAAAATAGGCTGCAGAGCAGGACCATCACTATCACATGTAAGATACAACGGGTGTTACGTGAGAGTTGCGATAAAAATGTGCTGTCACAGTGCCATCCATATGAAATGGTGCAGATGACCAGGTAAGCGATAAACTCTGGAAAAAGAACAAAATTAGAGGCAGGACAGGAAAATTGGCTGTTTCAAGCAGAAAGAAAAGAAGAAAAAGAGAGAGTGAACAAAGCCCTTGCACAAAACAAAATCCATACTGTAAAAATACCAATAGTTTATATCAGGTGATGTCCAACTAAGCCACAGACCCAACGAAATCAATGGCCTGAATACTGTAAGGTAAAGGTAAAGGTAAAGGGACCCTTGACCATTAGGTCCAGTTGTGACCGACTCTGGGGTGGCGGCGCTCATCTCGCTTTATTGGCTGAGGGAGCCGGCATACAGCTTCTGGGTCATGTGGCCAGCATGACTAAGCCGCTTCTGGCAAACCAGAGCAGCGCACGGAAACGCCATTTACCTTCCCACTGGAGCGGTACCTATTTATCTACTTTCACTTTGAAGTGCTTTCGAACTGCTAGGTTGGCAGGAGCAGGGACCAAGCAACAGGAGCTCACCCCGTCACAGGGATTTGAACCGCCAACCTTCTGATCGGCAAGTCCTAGGCTCTGTGGTTTAACCCACAATACTGTAAGACTGACTACCAATTATTAGTATTATTTCACTGAACTCAAGGCAACATGCAGAAGATTCCTAGGCTGCCTTCTATTCACACACTGAATCAGAGCTGGGCACCCATGAGATCAAGTGAGTCAGGATCCCCTAGGAAAACACATCCCTATGTTGATCTTTAGTCAGTGCCAGCCCACCATTGAGGCCAAGTGAGGCAACCATAACCAGCAGCAGGATCCCCCAGGGCAGCAGATCACCATGTCAATCTTTCTTACCTGCTTGCTCCTGGTGTAGATCTTTTCCTCACTCCTCCTTTCTTGGTGGGGAGGCAGGGTGCCATTTTAGTGCCTGCCTCAGGGGCCAAAATGTATTGGACCAGCCTTGCACTGAATGGAGCTGGTCCACACAAAAAGAAAACATTGCTGAAAGATTCAAAGACAAAAATTGTAACCAGAATTAGAAAAGAAGTAACCTCTACAAAATTTACTTATTTTCTTGTCTTTGATACTGTAGCTCATTCAAGTGTGTTTTTGCCACAAATGTCCCTTTCTATAAATAAAAGCACTGTTCTAATTTTGGGTCCTAAAATGTATGTTTCTAGTCTCAAAATGTAACAGAGATGATTTCTCACCAGCTTACTGGGAGGCCTGCAGGGAAATTTCATATTCCACTTCTACACTGTATTTGGAAGCAAGTTATGGCCAAACTTAATATTATGTAGGAGATCCGTGACTAGATCTCCCAACAACTTTTAATTTCATGAAAAGCAGTTGCAGACACCACAATTTGGATCATGACCCCAGAATGAAATACAGTCTTCTTCATTTAAATGGAAAGAACTTATGTATTTGCTGGATCATGCTCCTTGTGTTTTTGCCTTCTAGCTATCATCTCAGCAGCAATCTCGCTTCAGAAGTTGCTCAACAATTTTTTGATAATTTTATGCATGACAAACTCTTCCCTTCCCCTTTTCTTCCAAGTTTGATGCCCATTAATTTTAATCTTCTGCCTCTTGTCCAATGTAACTAATCCCATTTATATATATTAAAACACCACTGATCCAACAAGTATCTGGGCCTTCAAGGCCCTTTCCCCCTTCTGATCCTTTTTATAGATTGCCTTGGCTCCACCTTTTGGCCTATGTAGTCCTTGGTTTTAAACTCTTAACTCCATAAAATCTGTTCAAAAAATACAGAACCCCAAGCAAGCACAGCTTATGCTCCACATGCTGTTTTCAGTAGCAGAAAACTTTCCCCAAGTATTACAGGTGCGCACCAGCCACAATATTATATTGGCATCCCAATCTGGCACTTCCGTAGATTACCTGCTTTAGTCCAAAGTACTTTGAACTCTGATTATTCATACAAAAATAATGCTCCATGCCCTCTGCATTCACTATTGCAGTGGAATAAAAAAATGGTGATAACTTTTTGTCCTTTGGGCAGAACTGGATAAAATTTGCAGGCATAATAGCCTGCATATAGCCTGCCAAATTGCAGATAAATAGGTCCAAGATTTTTGTGCCGTTGTAGAGTATCAGAACCAGACAAACACCATTTTAGGCCAGCAGCAGCCATTACCCTGAGGAAAGAGTGCCATATATTGCTTGCACTTCTTTTTATAATCACTACATCTCCCTTTGGAATGTACTGTTGAGGAACAGCAAGCAGAACACCCACTGTAACAAGAGTGAAGGTAAGGAAGTAAGACACCACAGAACTGAAGAACAAGTAGAAAAAGTTGAATAGTGTGCTTTGATTCTATGGCACAGTATAGGTCAACACTTCGTAGCCAATCAGCATGTAACATAGTATACCTTCCTGGTGACCTGAAGTAAGCAAAATGTATAAAAATATATCCTCTGCGCCCATGAGGCGTACAGGCTCTGGAATCCATTGTCCTGTACCTTCTTACTGCAGTCTGAATCGATATATTCTTTTCCACCCTGGTGTGATTATTGGCTCAAGTCACCCCCTACTCTTATCCGTAACACTGTGCACTTTAAAATGTGAGGTTTTGTTTTTTTACAAACCATCTATCACTTATTTTATTTTTGCTAGAGCCTCCTGAGAGGATGAATCCTGCTGAGTATCAGAAGGATAGCTGCAATGATTCTCCTGAAAGGGCACCTTTTAGACTTATTCGCTCCCCTGTTGTTTTCTGGGAAATTGTTATGAAAATGGAAGGCAAGAGATAGGATTCCCTAGGTGCCAAACTGGAGGCAAATAGGTCCAGGGTGTTGTGCTAGGTACATTTGATTTTGGGGGTGGGGGGGAGACTAAAAGAGATTCAGTATTCTCCTTACTGTTGTTGTTTAGTTGTGTCCGACGCTTCGTGACCCCATGGACCAGAGCACGCCAGGCACTCCTGTCTTTCACTGCCTCCCGCAGTTCGGTCAAACTCATGCTGGTAGCTTCCAACCATCTCATCCTCTGTCGTCCCTTTCTCCTTGTGCCCTCTATCTTTCCCAACATCAGGGTCTTTTCCAGGGAGTCTTCTCTTCTCATGAGGTGGCCAAAGTGTTGGAGCCTCAGCTTCATGATCTGTCCTTCCACTGAGCACTCAGGGCTGATTTCCTTCAGAATTGATAGGTTTGATCTTCTTGCAGTCCATAGTACTCTCAAGAGTCTCCTCCAGCACCATAATTCAAAAGTATCAATTCTTCGGCAATCAGCCTTCTTTATGGTCCAGCTTTCACTTCCATACATCACTACTGGGAAAACCATAGCTTTAACTATACAGACCCTCCTTACTGTACCACCTCCTCAAATAAGCCCAGGACCCCTCTGAAATATCCCACTTCAAGATTCAGGATTCATTCTAATCCATCACACACCCTTACTGAGCATCTTGTTATACTTAACTGGTGAAGCTACAGTGCAAGCAACATAATGAACCTTATAGTTATTCATAAGTAAAGGGTCAAGTGATAGTTGGTTTGGAGTTCAATTATCTGAGCATCTTTGCATGTTACCTGGATGCAGCCAGTGGCAAAGAAGGGAAACACAAGTTAGTTATTGTGCATCCTGTTTTCACATGGCTGGTGTAATTTCTGAAAAAGAATTTGCATGAAAGATATACACACACACCAGATGTGGAAGCAGATGGAACTTCTGGATGTAGCAAGTGCCTTTGTCAAAATAATGAGTGCCCAAAAGTGTTCAAAGATTGTTCTGCTTGTGCTGCATATTAATAGCAAGAGTACTATCCTTTTATCCTTGTGTCTTTTTAGTATTTTACTAATAATATATGTCAGGGATGTATTTGTGCTCTTGCTATATACTGAAATTATTCAAACACCTCACAATTGTGACGAAGAGATTCAGGCAGGGCAGAGGGATTCAGGCAGGCTATGAAGCCTTATCATTATCATTATCATTACCGCCACCATTAGAATGAAACAAATCAGAGCTGTTAGAACCTAAAACTAAGATTTTGTCAAAGATGTATAACTTGCTGTTGAAATGGAACACTTAGGATGAGACGGTGAAATCAGCTATGATTAAATGGGCACAAGATGTTGGACATAATATTATGTTTGCTGACTGGGAACAATTATGGACCACAGGTATGAAGTTTACGGCATGTAATGCCTTAAGAGAGAATATAATGAAAATGATCTACAGGTGGTACATCACCCCAGCCAAGCTTGCAAAAATTTATCATTTGCCCGATAATAAATGTCGGAAATGCAAAGAAAATGAAGGTACATTCTTTCACCTTTGGTGGACGTGCCCAAGGATTAAGGCTTTCTGGGAAATGATTTATAATGAAATGAAAAAGGTATTTAAATATACCTTCCTGAAGAAACCAGAGGCCTTTCTCCTGGGCATGGTCAGCCAATTGGTGTCAAAGAAGGATAGAACTTTCTTTATGTATGCTACAACAGCAGCAAGAATACTCATTGCAAAGTACTGGAAGACACAGGATTTACCCACTCTGGAAGAATGGCAGACGAAGGTGATGGACTATATGGGATTGGCAGAAATGACTGGCAGAATCCGAGACCAGGGAGAAGAGTCGGCGGAAGAAGATTGGAAGAAATTTAAAGACTATCTACAGAAATATTGCAAAATTAATGAATGTTAGAATGATGTCGGATAGAAATTAAGTGGTTTCCAGCTGTAATGCTTTAAGAGAATATGGAAAAAAAAGATTTAGAAATAGGTTAAAATTTATTAATAAGGATTTGCTGAACTAATACTGTAATTTGAATTGGAATACAAAAAAGGGAGGTATGAGGAGGTCTGGGAAATAAGTTAATGAAAAATAAGTAATGGAAACTTTATGTGTTTTTTAATTATTTTTATTTTTGTATTTTTGCTATTATTATTTTTTACTTTTTGATTTTTATTGTATTACTATTGAAAACCTTAATAAATATTATTGGGGAAAAAATAGAATGAAACAAATCATCCAATGAAGTTGGGACTTCCGGTCAGCGCCAGCGCTTAATGGCGGATTTCCCTCTGAGCTTCAGAGGGAGTCTGCTCCGCGGGTTTCATAAAATTTTATTAAAGCTTTTCATAGTATAGTAAGATGAAAGAAACTAATCTAAATAAAAACAAAAACAGAGAGGCAAAAAAAGGAAATACAGAATCCTTTCTCTCTCTATGAAATGTTTTATTGCTTTTACAAAATTTTATACATTTTAACTTTAACCGTTTCAAACATTAAAATTAAAGGGTTCTATTGAAGCTTCAGACCTCCTTTCTCCCTCCATGGGTTCCATATTCAAGATAACGTTTTCTGCATCTTTTTCTTTTATCCATCTGTTAAATATCTATAGTTACCATACTTAATTCCAAATAATAATAATAATAATAATAATAATAATAATAATAATTTGTTATTTATATCCCACCCATCTGGCTGGGTTTCCCCAGCCACTTTGGGTGGCTTTGGGTGGCTTCCAACCAAATATTAAAACCGATACAGCATCAAACACTAAAAACCTCCCTAAACAGTTGTCTTTTAAAAGTAAAATACCGTATTTTTCGCTCTATAAGATGCACCAGACCACAAGACGCACCTAGTTTTTGGAGGAGGAAAACGAGAAAACAAGCAGTGAAAGCAGCAAACCCTCTTGCTGTTCTGGCTTCTGGGATAGCTGCACAGCCTGCATTCGCTCCATAAGACGCACACACATTTCCCCTTACTTTTTAGGAGGGGAAAAGTGAGTCTTATAGAGCAAAAAATATGGTAGGTGTTTATTGCTGGGAGGGCGTTCCACAGGGCAGGTGCCACTACCGAGAAGGCCCTCTGCCTGGTTCCCTGTAACCTCACTTCTCGCAATGAGGGAACCGCCAGGAGGCCCTCGGCGCTGGACCTCAGTGTCCGGGTTGGACGATGGGGGTGGAGACGCTCCTTCAGGTCTACAGGACCGAGGCCGTTTAGGGCTTTAAAGGTCAGCAGCAACACTTTGAATTGTGCTCGGAAACATACTGGGAGTTTGCTGACCCCTGCAATAAAGACTCACGACAATACGTTTACTCACAAGTTGTTCACAGTACACATCCTAGAAGGCAGGCTTTAAGCTTCAGGTTACAAAGATATAACAGCTCACATCCTTTGTGAGGATGGGCCTAAGTGCTGCTGGCTGAGAGCCAGAGACTTAACTGAATTGAATAGAGCTGAAATCGAACAGAAGACAAAATGGCTGTGTGCCTCTGCTTTTTATAGAGTCACACTCACCGGCTGAGTCATTTACAAGAGGAACAGGTTACATATCCCCGTCTCTGTCCACTCTAGGAAGTAAAGCATGGTGTAATTGACTGTACTGATATAACACATCCCACAAAAAATAAACCTAGCAAGAATAGAAGTTAAATGGGATACTGCAGACTTTCCATCTAATGACCTCTAATAGTGGTGTTAGTATTGCTGCTTCTGTATAAAGTGTAGAAGAACTAGTTCGGGATTTGTTCTCCACATGCTTTGGAAAGCTTTGAATGCTCCCTCAAGGCTCAAGGAATTCAGAGGAGAAAAAAAAGCTTATTTACATTCTGCATTCACAGACCATATGGTAAATCTCATTAACATCAGAGGGAGCTGTGAAAATGAGGAATAATCGTGTTCTGATAGGGTACTTTTAATTTGATGTGAATGGATTTAACTAAAATAGCATCAATGCCACAGAATCTTTCCAAAGACAAGTCAAGGTAAAATGGACTTTGTATGATACACATCTCTGGCTTAGAGACTTCAATGTGGCTAATCCTTGGGTTGCTTAGCCAGTTCAAAACAGCCTTTTCTTTCAGACCTGGGAGCACTCGATTAATTCTAGAGAAAAATAAGCAACTTTGCTCCTTTTCCTTTCACAGGTGTTGAAATAATTTCTTTCTGGAATAAAGCCAGCCGTCTACTCATGCTTTTAGGGTGACTTTGGAGGGCTTAAAAAATTTCAATTTGTGGATGACAGTAAGATATTAGTTCTCTCTCTCTCTCTCTCTCTCTCACACACACACACACGCACACACTGTGTTTAGTGTTTTCTCAGCCCCTTTTCCAATGCAATTTTTCCACTATTATCATTACTCAGTAATTACTTAGTGTGGTGTTGTGGTAAGAGTGTTGGTCTGAGACCTGGGAGACCAGGGTTCACTGGGTGACCTTGGGCCAGTCACCATCTCTTAGCTTAACCTACCTCACAAGGTTGTTGTGAGGATAAAATTGGAAGGAGAACTATGTATGCCACCTTGTAACCCTTGCAGGAAAGGTGCGATATAAATAAATCAATTATATCAATTAATTATGCCAACAAAAATTAGTATTCATAAATAAATGAATGCTGATTCATCCTAATGAATATCATATGTTCCGCAAGACATCGTCACTACTGAAATTTAATGATACGGTAACTAACTATATTAAATAAATAACTGCAGAACAATTAAGCATTCATTTAACCAGGTCCAGCCTGTAAAGAAGAAGAAGAGGAGGAGTTTGGATTTGATATCCTGCTTTATCACTACCCTAAGGAATCTCAAAGCGGCTAACATTCTCCTTTCCCTTCCTCCCCCACAACAAACACTCTGTGAGATGAGTGGGGCTGAGAGACTTCAGAGAAGTGTGACTAGCCCAAGGTCCCCCAGCAGTTGCATGTGGAGGGGCAGGGATGCGAACCCGGTTCACCAGATTACGAGTCCACCGCTTTTAACTACTACACAACACTGGCTCTCAGAGAACAAACAATTATAAGCAGCCCATGAGCTGTGTGATTGTCAACTTCTCTAAGCAAATATATGTCCACATTTATTGAGTCTTGCTCTCCAGTATATCCACTGCAGGGCAGAGGGGAACAAAACACCAAATGTGTAAGGTCTGTTATACACAGCCAGTGGATTCTGTCATCTTTTGAGGCTGTTGTTATTCAGCAAGGGAATAAATTAGTACTCAAGATAATTTTGACAAAATAAATGTCTATATGGCTAATCTGACTCAGTAACACTGTCCTGCTTTATACATACATACATACATACATACATACATACATACATACATACATACCACACTGCAACCCACTGAACACAACTGTTTTGACATGTTGACTCCCACGTCCACCACATATGGAATATGAAAATCAGCCTAAGTTCCACCATCTTGTAATGTGAAGTGCCTTCTGGTTCATGGCACAGTTTATCTTCATATTTCTGTACAGCAGAGCTGGAGAAGTCCTGTCAGCCCCAAACAGCAAGGACTGTGATCACGGATAATGGGAGTTGCAGTCCAACAACACCTGCCGCGTCACAGATTCCCCATTCCTGCTTTACAGCTAGGAGCGAAGCTGACAATTGCTACATAAAATGCTGTCAGAAACCTTATGAATTTTTGAGCGATGTTGTATTGTTTTAAGTACCGTGATCTGCATCTTTAACAAATAAAAGAAAATAGAGCTTTACCGCCTTCCAGGAAGCTTTATGCCAAACCTTACACCTCACTAAAATATATACTGTTTAATATTAATAACTTCTGGCATGCCATTATCTGCGTCAATCAATTAATAGATGGATGATATACTGAACTTTGACAACTTGGGTCGCTCTGTCATTCTCCTCCAGTCTACTGAATAATTGATCTATTCTCTTTTGTGGAGTGTTGCTAAATATTGTATCACAGAATACAGTGGCATAGCATGCGTTGCCAGAACCCGGGGCTGCGCAGAGGAGTAGGGATGGGAAGGAGGGAAATGGAAAGAGTCCACATGTAATGGCGTCTGCATCACCCAGGAGATTGCAGCAGCAGAGATAAGAAAAGAAGAGTTGTTCCATTGTCTTGAGAGGTCACTTCCTGGTTCCCATGGAGAAGATGTTTTCAACGGAGCCCAGTGACAGAAGCGCACAGCTGTATTGAGGCAGCACCGGGTGTTGAAATTTTACTCCCTTAACACTTATGTGCCCCCAGGGCAACCGACCCTATGGCCCTCCCCACACTATGCCACTGACAGAGTAGCCTTCTAGTGAACGACCCATAGATATAAGAAAAACATGAGTAAAATGTCAATATATATTTGCTTTAATGTAGACTGTAAGGAGAATCAATGTATCTATGTCCTGTCTCATTACATTGACAGCCAATAGGGTGTATCAGTGAACAGAACCAGGATTCAACTCACCTTTCAGCAACTAAGCTCATTGGGCAATCTATGGCCAGTCATTATTGCTCAGTCTATGTTACCTCAGGGTTGTTGAGGAGGGCAGAAAAAATACTTTGGCTCTCCATGTCAGCCAGAGGAAAGAGTGGGGGCAGGGGAAATGTAATTAAAAAATTACCAAAAGTAAACCATTTTTCTTCATTATATCTAACAGTCTACTAGCGATGTGAATAAGTCACATTTCATTTCAAGGGAAATCCTCATGGTGCAGCTTTGGTGCACAAAACAAAGCTTTTAGAATCCTTGCTTTTATTTATAAGCTGTGCCTGGGATTTAGCCTTGTCAGAGCTGCTATAGAAAAAGAGGACTGATTTAATAGATTTTTTTTCAGCTGAGGTATTTCCCTTCTGCAACTTTGCTTGAGTTTCTTTCTAATGGTGTGTTATTCTTTTATTCCCCTTAGATTACTGTATTTTGCCTAAAGAAAAAGTTTATCTCATACGGACAGTCTACTTCTTCAACTCACCTACAACCATCTAATTGTTTTCTGCATTTTGCCTCTGAAAATGACATACATTTTGCTTCAGAAACAGGCACCAGTTCCCCTGTTATTTGAGGCACACACAACCCCTACTAATTAGCCACTTTACAGCACCTCCATTCCTCTTCCTCAAGAGCTGTTCAGGTTGATTTGGTTGAAAACTGACGCTGTCAGGAAAGGATTGTGATTCAGATCTTGGATCCATACCCACAAAGCTGTTTACAAAACAGCCTTAATGATCCGATCTATCTTCTTCTGTACAGACCCAAATAACATACAGTAAGTCGTCCCTGCTGGATCAAACCAGAGGCAGAGCAGTGGTCAACTAGACACCTATGGGAAGTCCACAAGCAGGGCAAGAATGAATAGTACTCTCCCCACTTGTGATTCCCAGAAATTAGCATGCATAAGCATACTACCTCCATCAATGAAGATTGAATATATCTATCAAGGCAAGAAGCCATTGGTAGCCTTATCTTCCATGATCCTTTACTTTTCTCCCTGCCCTCTCTCCCAATTCTTTTCTCCTCATTAACTTTACATCTGTTCCACTACTGTAATCTTCTCCCACTGTTGATTTTTGAAACACAGAGTCATGGAATCATAGAAATCTAGTCCAATGCAGAAATCTCAGCTAAAGCATCCATGACAGATGACCATCCAACCTCTGCTGAAAAACCTCCAAGGAAGGAGAGTCCACCACCTCTCATGGAAGTCTGTTCCACTGTTGAACAGCTCTTACTGTCAGAAAGTTCTTCCTGAAGTTTAGCTGGAAACTCTTTTCTTGTAACTTCAAGCCATTGATTTGGGTCCTATGAGCCTGCTCACTTTAACGGTGATAGCTGCACAGGAGCCGAGAGCATGCTGCCCTTTCAAAAATGGAAACATAAAAAGAAGCATGTATATGAGAAAAGTGGAGCTTATACCTAGATATATCTCGCTTTTGTCCTATATTCATTTTATGTTTGTGGCCTCCTTACTTTACGGAATTTGGCCTAAAGCCAGAAAACCCTAATCTTGTTTGTTAAGATGTTTCCAGAGTTAGTTGGATGTAGCAAACCCCAAAGATGTTGTAGCATCTTATTATGGCATCAGCTTTTCAGGACCAGAGTCCACTTCATCAGCTGCATGAACTGTTATCTTCACTTGGCAGACAAACATGGGCACAATGGGGGGAAAGCTGGTAGAAGATTTCTGCCAAGCACTAAGGATCTATTGCCAGCCATAGCAAAGTTTGCTTTAGATTTGAAGGACAGTTTATTCTACAGCTTCTAGAAATATGACTGGCCTGGTAAGGGGTGGAGAAACGAAGAATGTTCTGAGAACTAAGAACATTTCCTAGGAAACCACTAAACTTAGAAGTATATCCTGACGGAATATCCTCCCCTCAGCCTTTGAACTGTGTTAACATGGTTTGGTCAACATGGGATTTGTACTTTTCTTGCTCAAGATTATGCTAATTAATCACAAGTGTTTTCTGATCATTCTTCTGTGAGTTTGTTGTTCATAATATTATATATGCAGTTTTAATATAGAACAGGAAGGCTGACTCGTGTGTCCTGAGCCAGGAAATAAACTGGTGTAGGAAACAGGGGAAAATTCTGCAGAGAATGCAGAGGGAATAGTGTGGAGCAAGCTTAAATAGCCTGTCACCACAACTCCCCATCAGGTAAAATCACCCATCAGGCCATAACATTCTCCCTTGGGAGATACCACCTTTCAGAGGAGGGTGTGTGTGGCAAATTCATTCCCCCCCCCCCGAAATGGTAGGAACGGCATTATAGAAATGGTTACTGTTGGCTGCTGTATAGAGCTCTTTCATCAAGTTCATATTGGTCCTGATAGACATTTGGAGTGTATTCTACTTTGTGGGACAATGCTGTTTTCATACAGACTCCAGAATATTCTCTGTTCACTTTTGACAGCCACCTTCACACCACAGAAGATAATTTGGTAACTAACAATGGCAGCTTCAGAAGTCTGCACATTCAGCAATTCTCTTGCTTTACACTGGATTTAAGCAATCCCAAAACATTAATGAAAGTCTGACTGCTGCTTTTTGAATGGAATACTAATGATATTCCGGAGGAGCAGAAAATGCAGCTTTAGTTCAACAGCATATATTGAGTCTTATTTTCTATGTCTATAAAATACGTTGTAACATAATATAACTCTCTATTTGTGTTTCAGAATAGATGTGATACTACAGTTTCAGGTCATATTAAGCACACTACTCTAAAGACACCGAGGAACGCAGATATCCTGTGATTTTGCCATATCTTTTTATTCAGTTGCTTGTTTAGGCCTGTTTTATGGAGATGATTGCCCTGAAGGATTAGATGGATTGAAAAAGTAATCAACTTGGACCTCAGAGAAAGAGAGAGTGCAAACACTTACTGCCTTAGGGTTTTCTTCATGATTCTATAGAGCAGGAATCATTAATGCAGCATGCATGTTGGTTGTTATAAAGAGGCAAGAAAGCATCAGACAACAAGACAGGGGTCCCAATTGCATTGAAAAGTACACATTTCACACACAAAAACTTAGAAGGGTGACTTCACTTTTTGCTTCATAACTTTATTTCTAGGAAGGCTAGAGATTTCTTTTTTTAAAGTTCAGGGTCTAAGCACCTGTCTAGAGGCACTAATGAAGGTCTCTAAGGGCACCTATGGAACCTGTAGGCACTGGGATGGAAAAACCTGGCTTAGGTTATGTAGAACTTTGATCCTGAAGCGATGGCTTGGAGCTTGCGCTAAGTGAGTTGCAACAGCAGCAACACCATGAAGCAAATGTGAGGATTAAAGTGCATCCGTAAATGAATATTTGGGCTAAAGGACAGTCCCAGATCCAAAAAGAGTGAAGACTAGTGTTCTAGGACATGGTGTGAAGATCTGAAGAAGAACGGTGATCAACAGGGATATTATGACCTTTTGGGAAGGCACTGTGAGATCACAAGAAACTTAAATGTTACTCCAGCAGTCTTACAGGAACATAATAGGCACTCCATCAGCAAGAAGCGTATGAAATTAGATTTACAGAGGCTTCTACTACACAAAGACTATCAGGAAAAGGCAAAATGAGAAAGGTTTAGCTTGAACTTTAAATGTTATTGACTCAGCATTGCCATGGGGTGTTGCTAAAATATTCTTGAGAAGCAAAAGGCAAAGCAAACAACTGGCTGAGTTGTCTGAACCTTAAACAAACTGGATCTGGAAAACGATCCAGAGGGGATTGGTTGTAGTAGCATTAAAAATTATTGAAAGATTTTTTAAAAAAATAAATAAATAAAATAAACCAACATTATTTAAAACTTAGAGCACTTGAGGTGAA
The DNA here is from genome assembly GCF_964234715.1 of Podarcis melisellensis. NCBI lineage: Eukaryota > Metazoa > Chordata > Lepidosauria > Squamata > Lacertidae > Podarcis > Podarcis melisellensis. Next base: position 20,716,897 of record NC_138543.1, read on the forward strand.
GGCTGGAATAGTGACACCTAAAATGAACCCATACAACTTTTCATCTCTACACAATTCAAACTAAACCTGAAAGACAAACCTGATAGTATGACTGGATGCAAAGGAAGGCAAAAAGATTCCCACATTGCTGCAGGGGGCTGGACTAGATGACCCTCGTGGTCTCTTCCAACTCTACAATTCTATGATGCTATATAAATCCTTAAATAAATATAACGCATTGATGCTCGTAGTTTTAAAGAGAGCAATAAAAACTACAACTTGCCACACCGTAGCAGGGAATGCTGTGCACAGGTGACGCCAGTGCCAGATTTACGTATAAGCTAAACAAGCTATAGCTTAGGGCCCCACTCTCTTGGGGCCCCAAAAATATTTTAAGGGAAAAACACTGGGTGTACATTTCCAAAATATAAGATAAAAAACAAATAAAACAAAACCTACATACAGCAACAGTGTGCCGTGTTGTGTAGGCTCCTATGATGTAAGTAAAGGACCCCGCCTGCTAGCCTGCTCCCTAAAATATCACTGGTTTGCTCCTTTCTATATATAGGGTGCCTACATTCTGCATGGACTGGTTTCATGGCAACATGTGCAAATGGCTTTAGATACCTATTAGGTCCATAAATTACCATATAGCACATATTCAACACAAAAACAGTGGCAATTTGTTGTTGACAAAGGACAGCTGGACATATAAAGGGCCCCATTACCTTCAGTAGCTTAAGGCCTCATCAAACCTAAATCCGGTCCTGTTCCTGGCTCAGTGTGTTATCCAGATGTGATCTATTGATGGGCAACTTTGAGGCCCTTGCTTCTCTCCTTTCTTTTGGTGCTCTATCTTTAGACTGGAATTGGACCAGGCAGCCCTTAAAATAAAATATATGCTCAAAAAGAGGTCTGTCCTCTCATAGCCCTCCACACACTGGCCTGCCCTCTGCAAAACAGGACATAAGGCCACTGTATTCTCAACCCTGTAAGAAATCTTTGCCACAAGAGACTTTAATCCGGTATCCAAAAATTGAAATCTAGCAATTAGCTTTTATAATCATGGGGATTTGAAATTTGAAATTGCAAGATACCTTTAAGGCAGAGGGGTATAAATAACATATTGTCCATGTGGTGTATTTATTGTCTGACAATAATCTTAATTCCTTATGAAGGGCAGAGAGGATATCTCTCCCAGAGGAAGGCTGTTCTTTACAAAACTTATCCACAGCCTAAAAAGAAAAAGAAAGAAAATCTGTCAGCCATATTTTATTCCCTGCTGAACATAACACATTAATTAAAGTCGCCTTGAATATTGCTGCAACATGCAAAAATTAAATAACATTTTGTACTAAAAGGACAGTCAGTAAATATATAGGAAGTTTTTTAATAGTTATAATGGTTATAATGACTTCCCCCCCCCCCAAGGATTGCCTTTTTTTAAAAAGCTTTTGCAACTTTCCCCACTGCTTCTTCCATCACGTTGGCATACAAAATTCCCCCCTGACCCCCTTACACCCCCAAACCAGAACATGTCAGGAATTTTCCTGACATATGGCAAGCCTATCCCCCCCCCAAAAAAAACATTATTTCTAGCTACATATAATGCTCCTGTGGAATAAAAATTATTTCACGTCCCAATTGAAAAGTTCATCAGAAAGAAATACCCTTTAGTGCCGCTGTGCTGCTGTGAACAGAAGGTCACCATCCTTGCCCGTAAGTATGAATGAGTTGGTGGAAGCTTTGAGCCCATGTCAGGAGTGGCCACTCACTGACACACACTGGTGCCTGCTAGTGGCGTAGCAAGGTCAGCTGGTACCCGGTGCAGAAATTTCTTGTCACCCCCACCACACACACACACATGGGGTTAAACTTTATTTCATAGTTTTTTGGCGGAGCCAAAGTTGTTGAGCTTTTTTTGGGGGGGGGGGAGTTGATGAGCTGCTGTTGAGCTTCTTTTGCAGAGATTGTGTGCATTGCGATGAGCGGTCTGTCTGCTGTCCTACACCTGAGGCGGAGCTGGCGGGCAGACCATTTCGGCAGCAGAAAGTCTGCGCACGCCAAAGCCACAGTGTCTCTCACAGCCGTTGAGTGCCGCACAACATTTTGTCACCCCCTTTGGAGGTGACACCCAGGACGGACTGCACCCACCACACCCACATTGCTCTGCTTCTGGTGCCTGCACACACATACATATGTCAGGCCTAAAAGGGTGCTCTACCCAATACTGTGCCATTTTCGGTATTCCAACTAACGGTAAAGGTAAAGGTAAAGGGACCCCTGACCATTAGGTCCAGTCGCAGACGACTCTGGGGTTGCGGTGCTCATCTCGCTTTACTGGCTGAGGGAGCCAGCGTACAGCTTCCGGGTCATGTGGCCAGCATGACTAAGCTGCTTCTGGCGAACCAGAGCAGCGCACGGAAATGCCGTTTACCTTCCTGCCAGAGCAGTACCTATTTATCTACTTGCACTTTGACGTGCTTTCAAACTTCTAGGTTGGCAGGAGCAGGGACCGGACAACGGGTCACCCCGTCATGGGGATTCGAACCACCGACCTTCTGATCGGCAAGCCCTAAGCTCCTGACAATGTAGGCCCCAAGAAAGTGCCCCAGCCCAAGTTAGTACCCATGGTTGTGTAAGCCCCTCCAAATATACCACACCTGAGGTGATGAATACCATAGATTTTTTAAATGGCTTCAGGATTTGTTATCAAAGGCTATGGAAGCACTCAGTGACCCACAACCTCTGTTCCATTAATGGGATGGAGGTTGTTCACAAGAAGCTGGCTTAAAAACTTAGTGAGAGTCAGGTGGTCATTTTCCACCCTGTCATGCTGTCTTTCAGAGTCTCCCATCTCAGGGAAGTGCCTAAGAAGGCGGCACACAAGTTTTGTTTGCTCCGTTGTCAACAGAGGGGTAGCCAACAGTGGCATGCCAGAAAAATATCTGGTCTGCTTTGGTATACTTCTTTCAATGATGCCGTTTGTATGGTGAGGTTATGTGTAGCAAACTGTAATAATTCTGCCTCTTCTCAGACACACACACACACACACATTTTTTGGCCTGCTGGATTTCTCATTTGAGAAGAAGCTTTACATGGGTCACTTCCATGGGCTGCTCTAGCCAGGCACATCTTTTGAATGTTGTATGTAGTGCATTTAGTACATTTTATAATTCTTTCCAACCGTAGTGACAGCCTGGGTGTCACAAACCCTATTTCTGGTGTGTCAACCAGGTGGCAGTACGCGATAGCCATCCCTCACTTCAAAATCTGACTGGTTCATGGGTCTGAGTCAGGCATTCATGCTTTGGTGTCTCACCTTTAATATACTATTCCTTGCTCACCAAGTGCTTAGGACCCAAGTTCACTCAACTTAGTCTGGATCCAGCCCATAGATTGGTCTGCCATGTTAACTTTACTAAAGGCAGGGGGAGAACGTGTAGTAGAAAATGTATATATGGGAGCCCTGAATATACTGTCCTTTGATCATTTAGTTTTACATCTTTGGGTAGTCGCCTGCCATATTTTTTTGCTGTTTTGTTCCAGTCTTAAGGCCTTGTTCGATAACTTTCCATCAGCCAAATTTGTAAAGCAAACATAAAAGGTTAAATTGATTTCATCAAGGACTATCTAACAAACATCTGGCACCACAGAGATGAAGTTAATCACCACAGCAGCTATTTATTAAAAATTTATACAATCTTCAGGCCAACAAAGGGACTTTCCAAAGGTCAGACCTCATGAAATAATTCTGCAGTTTAGGTTTTTAAACAGATCTGGTACCCAGTGCAAAGACAACAGATCTTCGGTTCCATAATCCAACATAAATGGATTATGTCCTTTGGTCTTCCTCCAAGATTGCCAGTTGGGAGAGCACCAAAAGTGGCTTCTTGATCTCTATTCATAATAAGGCAGTAATCTGAATTGTTTCACAGTAATCTCTCATATTGAATGCGATAGTGGTTTTAAGCCATTGAAATTTGACAGGTATTAAGGTATTAAGATTTAATTATATTCTTTGTGATTTTTACTGAAACCTGGGAAAGTATTCTCCAGCCTTTAAGACTATTCTTTCTTTTACTGTTGATTTGTTTTATTATATGCATGTTTCATCATTTTACTTTGATGTATAGTTTATTGTCATAATATTACTTGGTAAACTGTAGGGGGGGAGAATTAAATTGTTCATGTCATTTGGAGAAGCCATATGGAACAGACGATAGATAAACAGGAAGCATTTCCTCACCAGCAAGATTTGTACTATAAGTTTTTTAAAGCAAAAAACTTCAGGCTACATTTTACAAATACACATTTAGAATCCAAAAGCGGTTTAAGAACGACATCCCATCCCATTTCTTGAACACATTTATTTTATCTCACTGTCGCCTCTAGCTAAACAGATTTGCAGGCTTAAGGGAAGTGTAAATGGGATGAGGGAACACAATAAAGGCAGGAATGCTTCTTCCAAACCACCTTCAACTTTCTCTTTCAAAAGGAAAGTCTCCAATAGTATGGATAAGTCATCTCCACTGAGATAAAGTCATTTAATTGTTGCTTTAAGCAGGCATATAATATGGTTTCCACAGGTCTCCAGCCTCAGCCTGAAAGATTGTGAAGGATACCCCAATGGAGAGGAACTCGTATAGAAATGCTAAGTTTGTCAGATATTGGGGAAAGAATAAAAGACAGCAACATGGAAACCTACCATTTCCCCAACATTACTCATGCATAAACACCTCATCCACGAGTCGTATGTATCTGCTTACATCAATACATGTGCAGGCAATAGTTGCAGCTGCCGACTCCCATGTCTTGCAATATGGATAGAAATGCTTTCAAGTTTTGAAATGTTAAAATGATAGTAAAATTAGTGAAAGGTGAGCTCCCGTTGCTCAGTCCCTGCTCCTGCCAACCTAACAGTTCGAAAGCACGTCAAAGTGCAAGTAGATAAATAGGTACCGCTCCGGCGGAAAGGTAAACGGTGTTTCTGTGCGCTGCTCTGGTTCACCAGAAGTGGCTTAGTCATGCTGGCCACATGACCCGGAAGCTGTACGCCGGCTCCCTCGGCCAGTAAAGTGAGATGAGCGCCGCAACCCCAGAGTCGGCCACGACTGGACCTAATGGTCAGGGGTCCTTTACCTTTACCTTTATAAACTTGAAAAGCATAAATAAAATTTGAAAAGGAAAAATAAATGCTTATTCTCATCCAGACTTAGCAGTGGAAGCCTGCCACATGAATCTGTATCTGGGTTGTACTCAGCTGCCTTTTGCTCATAGTAGACCCACTGGAATTAATAGACCTAAATTAGTCATGGCCATTAACTTTAATAGGTCTACTCATTGGGACTGGCGGCGACTGTTTTGTGCAGGGGTTCCGTTCCCCGCACACCTAGGCGGAGCACACATAAGCTCACCCTGCCCTGTTCGGCCCTCTTCCAAGTTCAAAGGGACCCACACATCCGTGGTCACGCTTCAATTGGACACAGGCAAAATGGTCGCCACCTGTGCAATACCTCCCTATGTGCAGCAGCCTCCCAATCCAACAATCTGCTTTCACATGCAAATCTCCCTTGCTGGATTGAGGCATACATGGTCACTTTATTCCCTTTTTAAACCTCAGGAACATCAAAGCAAAGAGAATGATAAATACCAAAGACTAACAACTGTTGTCTGCTTCAAAGGAGGTGGGTAGATTGGTGTGTTGGTTTTTTCAGGCTATACAATGGCACCAGCATAGGAGTATGGTTTCCTTCTGATGAACTGAATTCACAGCTCCACAGTTACAGAAGCCCTTTTCAGGCATTTGTCTGAACAGAGAAATGTAAGAACTGTTGTGCATGCACAAGCCCTGTCGCCAGTGTCATCCCATACGGTATGTGATCCCCTCTAAGACCATCACATATTGAACCTGAAGGTTTGGAGGAGGCTTCTGCATGCATTTGACTGAACATAGGTAGAAACCATGTGGATCAGGAACTTTTTTATCAGGATTCCCAATTGCGGAGACTTCTAAATGCATTCAGTTGAATTGATGTAGTAGCCCACTTCAAACTTTCACACTCAACATATGAAGAGCCAAGACCAATGCACAGGGACATGGAGGTAAGGCTTGTTCACGTGCCCCAGTGCCTTGAACACTTAACTCTTACACACTGGGGCAAACGTCTGATGAGCAATGACTTCTGTTATCCCTGCTGCATCTACTCATGTACCATTGGCTACTCAAAATCCATTTATCAACCAGATGATCATGTTAAACACCCAAATTTGCAGCAGGGGGGGGGAACTGTCTCTACACACAGTGCACATTTGCTCAAACTTCTTGGAATAGCCCACAGACTTTTGCCAGTACTAATAGAGGTTCTAGAGACAATGAGTTCAATGTCTAGCTCTATACTTCTTTAAGAAGACTGAAGACTTGTAGCCTATGGCGATGAATAGCCTTATATCTGAAATAGATAATTTATTTTAGAAATGATCTCCTCTCGGAAACCCTTCCTTGAGTTAATTAAAAGCAGAAATACATTTCTCCATGTAAAACACTGCACTACAAGAAGTGATGACTTATTAAGTATTCTCTAAGGATGTTCCAAGCTTGTGCAATTTTCTATTTATGGAAAACCCAATTAGTGGCTCTGATAAGTGCAATACATCTATAGGTGATTTAGTTTTAAACAGAAATAGGGAAACCCCTGTGTCACCCTACATTCTCCTCTCTCCAAATCTTCCTCCTCCCAAAGATGAAAGGACAGAATGCAATATTTTAAAGAAGGGACCAAGAGAGGAAAAGCATGTTCTCTCAAGAATAACCCTAAGAAGCACTTGACAAATGTGTTGACTATTCGTTCAATAAAAAGCATTATTTATTACTTATTATTATGCAAGAAAACACAAAGGTGGTATACGACAAAATCATTAGGACTTCATAAAACACAGATGAAATGACCAACACTGAATCAAATTAATTATCAGGGGGAAAGAAAAATTATCTAAAGAAAACAGGAACTATTCAGCAGGCAACAAAGTATCAGAATTGTGTGTGCTGGTCTGATTTCAATGGGAAGAGTGTTCCATTGTAGGGGCTCCACTATGCTAAGTCTTACTTTGCATAGAAACTAAACAAATAAGAGAACTGCGGGACTGTCAGGAGGTGTCAGGGACTGGGCAGAGGAGGAATGGTGGAGACCGCCTTCAGCTCCTTTTCTCCCTTCCAGAGAAGAGGAAGACAGTATAGATTTACAACAGTGGTTTGCAGAAGGTCACGGCTCTGAGACAGAAGAGGGGCAAAGCTGGGAAATAATGGGAGAAGAGGAGTGGGGAGAAACAAAGCTGGAACAGGTGGCTGATACATTATCACGAGAAAGTATTCCAGACCCCCCTTCTCCCAGAACCCGGTGAGCAGTGAAAGTAGGAGAAGAGAGAGCGAAGAGGCAAATGACCTTAAACAGCCACCATAAAGGGGCTGGTGCTGTTGACGATTGAGAAGGGAAGGGGGTGGAGTTTACTCGGAGCAACACCATTACTCATAGAGGCAGCATTTCTAAGCCTCTTTCTCTGAATATTGAATAAAAGACTTGGTAAGAGTTTCTTGTCTATTACTAGCAGCCTGCCATGGGGGGGGGGATCGGATTCCCTGACACCTGACGGGGGGTTTCTCCAGACGCTAGAAGTGATCTGCTGGTGTATTAGAGACCAGGCTTCCCTCTGGGTAACCTGGATTTGGACCATTTATATACTAACAGTAATTCCTTGAACTTAACTTGGACAGTAATTCCTTGAACTTAACTTGGTAAGGTACTGGCAGCCAGTGAAGAGTTTTCAGCACCTATGTAATATGCTGCTGTGGAGCAGCTCCAACCAAAACCAAGGCAGCAGTATTCTGTACTAGCTACAATTTCTGAACCAAACTCAAGGACAACCCCATATAGATCACTTTGCAATGTTGTTGTTGTTTAGTCATTTAGTCGTGTCCAACTCTTCGTGACCCCATGGACCAGAGCACGCCAGGCACTTCTGTCTTCCACTGCCTCCCGCAATTTGGTCAAACTCATGCTGGTAGCTATTCAACCATCTCGTCCTCTGTTGTCCCCTTCTCCTTGTGCCCTCACTTTGCAATAGCCCAATCTATAAGTTACCCATATATGCACTACTGTGGACAAACTATGCCTGTAGTGGGTGGACCAGCCAAAGTTGGGGGAAAACACTCTTAGCTGTGCCCCCCAATGACAGTGATGGATTTAGGAGCACTCCCAGGCTATGTGTATGCTCCTTCAGGGAGTGCAACCCCATCAAGAACACCAAACCTGCCAAGTTTCCAAACTTGGGGGACACTTGTGTACAGAGCTTCTGTTTTACCAAGATTTATTGGCCCTCATTCACGGCCACCTCATGACCTCTAGTCATTGGCCCAGGACTTGCAAAGCCTCACCTGATTCAGACATTACTGCACTGAACTGAGTGTCATCAGCATACTGGCAATACCGTGCTCTAAATCTAAGGCTTTGACCAGTCTCAAAAGCTCCAAGGAGATGTTAAAAAGCATTGGGGACAAGATGGTACAGCTCAAATTGAAGGGGCTGATAATTGTCCAAAGCCACTAGCTGTAACTGTCTTCAGAGAGCGCAGTCCCACAAATTTCTGTTCCACAGAGCTGATCCTAGAGGATACTATGGTAGACAGCATCAAAAGCTGCTGAAAGATCAAGTAAAAGCAATGGAGTCATACTCCACCTGCCCTTCTAATAATAAAAGTCATCTATCTGTGAGACCAAGGCCAAATTGGTCTTGAAACCAGGCTTGAAGCCAGACTGAAAATGGGTCAGGATAAAGAAATGGCCATTTGTCAAGACAAATGGAGTCATTTGTCAACACACTATCAACGAACACTATCAGAGCACTCACAATGAAGGAAGCTTTAGAATTTGTGAGGGGAAAGTTCTCGACTTTTTTTTTTAATCTGGAGACATTGGGAGTAACCTATTATGCCCAAACTTAAAGTCCCACTAATTTCAATGCAAAAGAAGAAGAAGAAAGCATGCACTTTGCTCCTCTAATAGCCCAAATTTTGGTGCAGTCATCTGGTACAAACTTTGGTTTGTTCACACAAAGCACCTCTGCACAATTTGGGGCACAGTGGAGATTGTTGTGTCTTTATGACATGTGGTTTATTTAGACGTATATACAACCTGAGCATACGATGGAGGAGTTCACAGCTTTAACACGCCAAGAATGTCTTGCTTCTCCCACAGTCCCAGCCTTGGATTCACGCAGAAATCAGGCATGGCTCATTTTAGGCATTTCACTCAGGACAGTTACCAAAATAGTGCATCAAGTGCAGGAACATTAAATGATTTTAAAATGTTAAGTTTTAGAGTGCTAAATATGCATTCTGTACTTGATCTCCCTAATGATGTTTTGTTTTGAAATATTTAAAATAATATTTTAGTTTCCTGTTAATTATCTTGCTTTGAATGCATGCTTTATATTTGACTTTCCTTTATAATGTTCTGTTTGGGATTGTTTTATCTGACATTTTAATGAAGATTGTAAACCACTTTGAGACTGTTTACCTGAAAATATAAAGTGGTATAGAAATGAAATTATTATTTTTAATAATAATCATAAATAAATATTTTCCAACTCTGTACAGATACCAAAGAAAAAAGACAATATGTTTTGCAGGTAAGAATACGCTGAAGGAAAAGGGATCAACAAGGAACAAGTTACAAAATGAAAGAGTAACTGATGCCAAAACCTCACATACTAGTGTGCATGTAGAATCTGTTGATGTTCTTTTTGATTTGTGTACCCAATAAAGTCAGACCAATCCCCAATGACTCCATTTCAGTTCCTTTCTGGAACCCTTTGTGGCAGTTTCTCAATTAACACCAAGTCCTGCATCTTCCAGACACTCACCTCCAGCTCTGACTGCCACACTCACTTCTTTTTATCCAGCAATGGTTACACTGCATAGAACTCCATCAGTCCTTCTAAAATATTTAAGTCGTTATTTAGCATTGCAGTATCTACAAAGTAATGAATCATTTAAGCCTGTCTGTCATTTAGCACAGAGTGCATTTAACACTCAGATTTTCTGGCTTTTTAGTCACGCCCTCTTGCTTCCATGTACAAGACACTTTCGTTTGTTCTTCACTTAGCTTGCTGCCAAAGAAGTATAAATGGTTTCATATAAATATAAATATGGGCTTTCAGCGAGGTGTTGAGCAGCTTGTTTTATCCAAAGCATTTCAAAATTTCAGTACTAAGTCAAAATGTACCAGAGAACACCATTCACCAGACACTACTGCCAGAGGTGGAGCGAGCTCCAGCACCCCATGGGGGCGGGGCTAGCTGCTCGCAGGGGTGCGCCAGCGGTGGGGAGCTTCCTAGGGGGGGCACCTGTGGGGCATGCGCTCCACGGGGTTCGCCACTGCCAGTAAGCGTCGCAGGAGGGTGCCGCCCATGGCGATGTCACCCCCCTTAGGGGTGACACCCAGGGAGGTCCGCCCACACCGCCCTCAACTTTCTTCGCTTCTGACTACTGCTGAAGAACCACCTCCAATTACTATGGGGTTTGTGGAAAGTTCTTCTCAAGACATGGTATAGACACATCTCCCAGCACCCCTTGTTTGTGTTGTGTTGTGTTGCTGCTGCTGCTGCTGCTAAAAGCAGTCATGGGGGGTGCGATTTGAACCCCAGAGGTGCATTGTGGGTAGAAGGGGTTTCATCATTTCTCCCCATACTAATTCTGCAATGCAGATTGTCCCCTTGGTGCCAACATGTTTTATCCTCCACAGCTGAGAGAAATGTTCAGGCAGGAAGTTTGCACTGAGTAATTTGGCGTGAGGGTGCAATTTAACACCCACTACATCCGAAACCCAAACCCCACCCCTTCAGTATGGGCACAGCAACTATATCTAGAGGGTTGTACACCAAAGTGTTTCTGTAAACTTCTAAAAAGCAGAACGAACAGCTATTGTGTGAGGGGATCTGATTAATATTTACACTCAAAAAAGCTATCATTTTCCTAAATAATTAAACAATCCAATGGAAACCAATTAGAACAAGAATGTACAATGAGCTTAGAAAGTGAGAAAATTATTATTCCAGACAGACTTTCATCTTAATTCTCCATCACGCTGCACTCAATTGTCTTTTTTTAAAAATATATATATATATTTATTCAAAATTTTCAAAATACAAAAGCATTTAAAACATAAGCAAACAAAAATAGAAAAAAGAAAAAAAGTAAAAAGAAAGAAGAGAGAAGAGAGAAAAAAAGCATACAAGATTCAAAATAGCTTCATTTCATTATCTTGTGTCTTAAACCTCCTCATGCCTCCCTTTTTTGTATTCCAATTTAATCAATGTTTCAGCAAATTCTTCCCATATTTATCAAAAATAGACTAGTTTATCTTAACGATCTATTTCAAATTTATCAATATTATCTTTAACTTTATCTTTATTTTCTGAACCATATACCTTTAAATTTAGAGCTTAAATTATATTTATACTTATTACCCATAAATCTTTCTACTAAAGCCAATTATTTCCTTTCCGCCACAATCTCTTATTTCACAAATATTACTCAAAATTAACGCTGCACTCAATTGTCACCAGTGATGTACATGAGACAGTCACTGGTGTACATTTTTCTACCAGAGTACAGATACACAAGTGTAGAGTCCATGTAAACTGGTTTAATGAGCATTGGGTACCAAATAAGTGTTATGTACTGAAGTTCTCACCCTGCGCCAGCAGGGGGATACTGTAGATAGTTTTCACTCAGGTCCACATATGCAAATAAGGAATTGAAAGTGACGTTCAGTGATTGGATAGTTACAGTACTGTTGTGTTGTAGTGTAGCTCTATATAAGCAGGCTGGCTGGACCCTTTGGTTCAGTTCTGTTCTGGCCTGTGAATAAACAAGAGCTGTCTGAAGAATCGCTGTGTCGTCTGATATGTTCACCCACAACTTAACTATAAGACTGTATGTCTTTCTGTCTGTCTGTCCCTCTTTACATACCTGTAGTTGTGAGTTTAGAGAGCTGGTCTGTATGATGCCTGAGACCTTCTAATCCCTGGGGTCCTGGAGCCAACAAGGGTTAAAACGCTAATGCAGGATTTCATTGTTAAACTAGTCAGGCAAGCTTCTTTGTGAGTTAATGGTCCTTAAAAAACATTGTTAGTATAACAAAAAAAAAAAGTTGCTCTGTGCCAGAGGGCAAATGAGTGGACCATCTTTCTCACCTGGCTGGTAGTTAGCCAGGGCCAGGATGTGTGAGCTGGGACCAGGCAGTAGGCAGAAGCTGGGAGTCAGAGCCATGCTTGACTTCTGCTGGAATCCAAGGCTGTGGCTATGGGAGAAACAAGTACCTCTTGGGGGTGTTAGTGCAATGAGCCCCTCCATCTTAGGCTCAGGTTGCAAAAATGTGTAAATAAGCCATGTATCACAAGATGAAGGCCAACAAATAAATATACAAAACGCAAACAACAAAACTGTGTAACCCGCCCACCCCAAACACATTTAAAAGGCTGTATAGAACATTAATCAACAAAAGGCCTGGTCAAAAAGAAACATTTTCGCCTGGTGCCTAAAAATACATAATGAAGGCACCAGGTGAACCTTCCTGGAGAGAGCATTCCACAAAAGGGAAGCCACTTCAGAAAAGGCCTGTTCTGGTGTTGCCACCCTCTGGACCTCTCAAGGAGGAGCCACACGAAGAAGGGTCTTGTGTTCTTGGCTCCTCTTTCTAGAGTGTGCAACTTCTTCCTGAAGCTCTTCCTTACAATGTATTTGCCAGCTTTCCTCCCTAGGCAGGGAAGCATGACATCTGTACACTGACAGTCTTTACTGCCTCAGAGCTCCCTGCTTTATGAATCTTAGGCACCAGGCACCTTGTTCACCATAATGCACTAGGCTAAATTTAGGAGATTATACTTTCCAAAGAGATTAATTTAGTTTGATATGGATGTTAATCTGCTTCCAAACAGTCACACAGGTGTCCCGATCATTATATATACAAAGCTTAGGCAGCTTAATCTTAGGTCACTTTAATCTTGCCATGTCTGAAAGTCATATCAGATCTTGCGAGGGCCCTCCCATTTCACATTTACGGGGTTAATTTTCTTTCGTGGTAGTGAATCTTTATAAATGTAGGTCATTTTCACCTTGAGGGAAGATAGGACCAAATGCCTTCTCTGCACTGCAGATAACAGAAGATAAAAAGTAAATTTTATTTCCTGCCAATGTTCTCCTCACTAGGCCCTTTGCTCTCACCTTGTGTTGAATACTGATAACACCTAAGCATCCTATTATGCAATTATGCCAGTGTTATCCTGACTGGCAGCAGCTAACCATGGCAATTATATACAGGCCGATGTACATGGCTGGCTAACAAAACTGATTGCTAGATTAATGTGAAGCACGCCTAATAAGAAAAAAGAAAATAAATCTAGGGCATGACTGAAAATAGCACACCGGGGGGGGGGAATCTTATTTTTAAAAAAATAAAAACAATTTGCCATATCCGTCAACAGTTAGAAATATCCTGCAAAATATTATCTCAAAATGGGAACCCTCAAAATGTTTGTAAGGTAATATTTCTTCTTCCTCATAGCCCCCAGCAGATATACATTTATACATTTCCTGAGGATCGTAATGAGATTTCATACCCTCCAACATGTTTCCAATGAAAACAGGGATGTCCTATTCAATAATAATAATAATAATAATAATAATAATAATAATAATAATACAGGTCTCCTAAAACCTGTAGTTGGCAACTTGCCTTGAAGCTTTACACCAATACATTTCCTGTGGCTTTTACTACAATGAGAGTCTGCTGGCACCACGAAGATTAAGAAATGTGGCATAAGTTACATAGGGCCTCATAATCAGATACTTGAAGGGGATGCACTGGATGAGAAGGGATTTAGCAGCATGCCCCAGCCCCCTCATGCATAGCTACTTCCTTGTCTATGCCAGTACACAGCTTGTACAGCAACATCCCAACTTGCCTCTGGCCACCAGTCCCGCATCAGATCACCTTTTTTTTCCTGGTGGTGACTTTCTGAGTCAAGATGCTGAGCAAAGGCACAGAATAGGGAGGGAACATACTCTCTTGGTAAAAGTGCAATTTGGATGTCTGAGCAGAAGTTAAATTCTCCATTGCTGCATTTGTTCTAAGTAGTTTGAGGGCTGCAGTTTTCCCAGTATTAACCTGCAATAAAGAGAGCATTATGGTTCTCTCTTTTCTTCTTTCTAAACTCCACAGAGACCAATAAACAAGATTTCTGCTGCTACTGTCATGGCAGCTCTTTTGTGCCAATATTCCTATGGAATAGCATGGGGTGAGGGTAATGTTTTTAGGTACCGGTAAATCTAATCTGGGGGGTAAAAGACACTCAAAAAGGAATCTTGAATATTTCACTGAGCATTGCTTTATGGACTATCCTGAATTGACAAACTTGGTTTTTAAAATGCAGAAATACTGCAACGTTTCAAGGGCAAGGCAAAAACCCCAAGCAAACCCTGTTTGAGATAAATATAGCACTTTGGTGATGAATATTGTACGATATAACATGTAAAATGATCTATTGCTCATGGGGCCCTTAAAATATAGCACAATAAATCCCAGCAAGCTATTTATTCTTGAGTATATTATTTTCTCCTGCCCCTAAATAACAGCTAACCATAATTTTTATTTTTACTTTGTGTAACCAAATAGCCTTTATGTGGAGTTGAATAATTTACTCTAAAGAAGAAACACACACACAAAAGCAAATTTGCTGGACTATTTACCAAAGGTGGAGATAACCTTGTGTTTACCTTGGACTTGCTTTTCAGTGCGAATTTCTCTCGCCTTCCATTAAAAATGAGCTCTTTCTCATTCTTTGCAATGTGCTTTTCAGGATCTCTTGTATGGTATGGACATTTGCCAGGGGGTGGAATTGCCCGGCCTGTGTGCTAGATGCAGCTTATAGGACCTCTTCATTCAACCACCACCTTCTTTCTCCCCACGGACCCCATCGCAGGACATATTCAGGATTCAGAGAAAGAGAGGAAAAGAACACATTATTTCCTGCCTAATGATAAACTTTAAAAGGAGAATGCTTGAAGTCTTTAGAGCAGTACTGTATTTTCCTGGATAAACTAGATGGAAGTTTTAATAAGCTAGACAATTAACCTTGGAGAGCACCTTGTGCCTCTTAGACCAAACAAATTAATAAGTATCTGTTGCTTTTAATGGCCTTGTAGATACAATAAGTCATGGTAATGACAGAAAGTTCATTCTGTGGTCAGAATCTGCATATTGCTACATTTAAAAAAATGTATTCTATACTGAAAACCTTTTTTAAAAAAAATATGAAAATTTAGCAGAAAAGACCTTGGTTTCTAAGTAGTCCACACCAGTTCTATAAGGAGTGAAAACTCTCATCCAGAGCATGCCAATCATGCCAAAACTCATCATCCAGATCATGCCAAACAGCTCATTTGGTTAGAGTGTGTGTCTGATAACACCAAGGTTGCAGGTTTGATCCCCATAAGGGTAAGCTGCATATTCCTGCATTGCAGAGGGTTGGACTAGATGATCCTCAGGATCCCTTCCAACTCTACAATTCTATGATTCTATGTAAGAATGGGCTAGGTTAAACTGGCAGCACCATGAGAATGTCATAAGCTAATCATTCAAAAGCTCACTAGAGAAATATGAGCAAATGCATTTTTAACTTAGTGGGGGTTTGAATGTGTTCTCATTGGCTTGGTTCACATGTCACATTAAACCAAGGTTTGACTACACCTTACATAATAAGCCGTGGGCTAGCATTACATGTAAACACAGCCCAGCGCCTTAACTATAGCTTATCAACAATGCTTTGTTAGTTAGAATACGCCGTGGTTTTGCAGTTGGCTTACTGACTTCAACTATAGTTTGGTGTTGTGTGTAAACTTGGACACCAGCCTCTTTCACACATCACAGTAAGGCAAACTATGGATTACCAAGACTGCATGAACATTTGGTGGGCCCATGGTCCCTTAGTTTCACTTGTTGTTGTTGTTTAGTCATTTAGTCGTGTCTGACTCTTCGTGACCCCATGGACCAGAGCACGCCAGGCCCTCCTGTCTTCCACTGCCTCACGCAGTTTGGTCAAACTCATGCTGGTAGCTTCGAGAGCACTATCCAACCATCTCATCCTCTGTCGTCCCCTTCTCCTTGTGCCCTCCATCTTTCCCAACATCATGGTCTTTTCCAGGGAGTCTTCTCTTCTCATGAGGTGGCCAAAGTACTGGAGTATCAGCTTCAGGATCTGTCCTTCCAGTGAGCACTCAGGGCTAATTTCCTTAAGAATGGATAGGTTTGATCTTCTTGCAGTCCAATAACATTTCAATAACATTCCCATTATTGCTTCACTTAGGTTTGGCCAAACCCAGATGTTTAGTGTGTGGTCCAAACCCAGACTCATGGTTAAGCTTTAAGCTCTACTCAATAACAAAGTTTGGCTGCTCATAGGTAGTGACTAGAGACAGCTTAACCACAGTCCAGGTTTGGACAACACGCTAAGCCAAGCCTTGGTTTAGGACTGTATGGCAGTAAAAAATAATAATTAAAGTCCAGAAAGGAGCAAAGTCATGGGAAGCTCTTCTCTAGAAGCCCACACCTTCATACCATCTCAGTAAGTCATTGTTTAGCACACCATGTCATGAGAACCATTGCACTGCATGGTCCCAATTATACAATCAGCTTTCCTGGACAGTCACAGCTCAGTCTGTTTTACTTTTACATTTAAATACTAAAGTGTAACTTGAGAAGGAAACTGGTTTTCAAAGAACATGAAGAAGTTCAGTATGACCTGCTCCTCATATGAATGCGATTCCATGCAGTGAGAAAGGTGACACAAAATGGCCCCAGAATTTCTCCTGAAATTCCCTCCACTGGCAGTGGTGCTTGAGATTTCTCTCTATCTCTCTTCTTTTAAAAAAAATCAAGGGTCATAATTGCTAGTGTCTTCTCAGGATCATACAGGCAGCCTAGTGCACCACCACAACAGCTTTCAATAACATTTCCATTATTCTCAAAGGAATAAATTCCTATTAAATTGTTTTTTTAAAAAAAAATATTTTTATTGGTTTTTACACATAATAAGAACAAACAAAACAAACATAAACATTAAAAACAAACAACATACAACAAACAAACAAACAAACAACAAAAATTGACTTCCCCATGCCTTCCCCTCACCACATCCTTGTTTTACCATTTTTTCGAGCAACTCATCGATCAGTCTTTAGTCAGGTCCCTTTTGAGTTTTCTTAAAGTTTAAGATTTACAGCTGTAATTCTTTGTTTCCTACCCCTTAACATCTTATCAGTCCACAATTTGACAGTAATTTTTTAGATATGTTTTAAATTTCCCCCAGTCCTCTTCCACTGTCTCTTTCCTCTGGTCACGGATTCTGCCGGTCATCTCTGTCAGTCCCATATATTCCATCACCTTCGATTGCCATTCTTCCAGAGTAGGTAGTTCTTGCATCTTCCAATACTTTGCCAACAGGATTCTTGCTGCTGTGGTTGCATACATAAAGAATGTCTTATCCTTCTTTGATACCAATTGGCCGACCATGCCCAAGAGAAAAGCCTCCGGTTTCTTAACAAATGTCCACTTAAGGACTTTCTTAATTTCATTATAGATCATTTCCCAGTAGGCCTTAATCTTTGGGCAGGTCCACCAAAGATGGTAAAAAGTACCTTCAGCCTCATTACATTTCCAACATTTGTTATTGGGCAGATGGTAGATCTTTGCAAGTTTGACTGGGGTCATGTACCACCTATAGATCATTTTCATTATATTCTCTTTCAGGGCATTACATGCCGTAAATTTAACACCGGTGGTCCATAACTGTTCCCAGTCGTCAAACATAATGTCATGACCAATATCCTGTGCCCATTTAATCATAGCTGATTTCACTGTTTCATCCTGTGTATTCCATTTCAGCAGCAAATTATACATTTTAGATAGATTTTTAGTATTGGATTCTAACAATTCTGTTTCTAACTTTGACCTCTCCTTCTGAAAACCAAGTTTCCTGTCCTGCTTAAACATCTCATTTATCTGACGGTAGTGTAACCAATCTCGAACTTTATGCTTTAGCTTCTCGAAACTTTGTAGCTTCAGTTTTTCGCCATCATATTCTAAAATTTCACAATACTTAGGCCAATTAGAGTCCATGTTAGTTTTTTTCACTGCTTTCGCTTCCATTGGTGACAACCACTTGGGGTTTTACTTTCCAGTAAATCCTTATATCTATTCCAAACATTGTACAATGCTTTCCTGACAATATGGTTTTTAAAACTTTTATAAACCTTTACCTTGTCATACCACAGATATGCATGCCAACCAAAACTATTGTCATATCCTTCCAGATCAAGAATGTCTGTGTCTTCAAGAAGTAGCCATTGCTTCAACCAGCAAAAGGCTGCTGATTCATAATAAAGTCTTAAGTCCGGCAGGGCGAAGCCCCCTCTATCTTTTGCATCAGTTAAGATCTTAAATTTTATTCTGGGCTTTTTGCCCTGCCAGACAAATTTAGATATGTCTTTCTGCCACTTCTTGAAACAATCCATTTTGTCTAGAATCTGCAACGTCTGAAATAAAAACAACATTCTTGGCAATACATTCATCTTGATAACAGCAATTCGGCCTAACAAGGAAAGTTTCAGCCTAGACCATATGTCTAGATCTTTTTTGACTTCTGTCCAGCATTTTTCATAGTTATCTTTAAATAGAAACACATTTTTTGATGTCAGATTTACCCCCAGGTACTTAACCTTTTTTTCTATTTCCAACCCAGTTTCACTTTGAAACCTATCTTTCTCCTCTTTTGTTAGGTTTTTTTCCAGCAATTCCTATTAAATTGTTGACTGATTTAATTTAGGTCACCTTTTACTACATATACTCCCAAATATATGTAGTATATAAATATATACTACATATATTTGGGAGGCAGCTTCCACACATTAAAATCTTACACTTTGTCATCTGTGTTATGAAATAGATAATGAGGCACAATTTCAAAGGAACACTATAGACCCAATAAAAACTAACAGAACCTGAAAAATCCCTAACTGGTAGAGAAGGTGTTACAGGTTATGCTCACATTAGCTTTTTGCTACTGCCTGCATAAATATCTCCACCACTGAAGATTTATTATTCAAAGACAGCTGGTTTTCACCCAATTTAGGTGACATTCACACCATATATTTAAAGCATATTCAACACGTACACAAAGCATTTAAGTTCCCCCAAATAATCCTAGGAACTATAGTTTACCCACAACAGAGCTACAATTTGCAGCATGTTGAATGAACTACATCTCCCAGGATTCTTTGGGGGAAGCCATTAACTTTAAATGAATGGTGTGGAGGCAATGCCAGTAGCCACTCGGAAAATTCAGCCTCACCACTGAGCATTGTGGGAAAACCGAAATGAAAACTATATTGGGAGCAAAGAATGCTGCAAACAGTTCTGGAAAGATTATTCTTGTCTAATCCATTGTGCTCCACATACAAAGAAACAGAGGAAAACATAGCAACTATACTTTTGCAGAGCAGTTTGAAGAATGGGACCAAGCAGACATGTTTTCTGGGAATTTGGTTGGATTTTGGTTGACAAGATAATCAGTTTCTAACTATTATGAGAATAGGATTAAATGTGGTACAGGCTTCTGCTGTAAACAGAAACCATTACCTATGCAATATTATCTTTTGCTTTGCATCTTTAGCAGGGAATACTGTGAAGAATATTAAACTCCTGCAATTTTAACTGGACCCTGAACTATTGCCATTTTAGCTCACATGCAGCTTACTGCTAGGCTACAACCAGTAGTAGACAGTATGATGGGGCTGCCCTGCTCACCTAAGCTTCTTCCAGCTGCGCAACTGATGAATACCCAAACAAGAGGAAAGCCAGAGAACTGGTCAGCTTAAAAGGAAGAGGCACTGGCTGCACTGTGCTGACCCTATTGCCACCTCACCCTTCCCCTTTTGGATTCTGGTTCCCTCCACAAACAGAAAATAGGATCATAGCCAATGTTGTGTGTCCACATGATCGTGTGCATATGGGGTGTTTGCCATCTCCCCAATCCAAATAAAGCAGCATTGAGAAAATCAAGGAGCAAAGTGTCCCTGGGCTGTCCTTGGCACCCCGGTTTTATCCCTCTTTCAGAGAAAGAGGTTTGTATTTAAAAGGCCAAGGCCAAGGGTACATGAAGTCCAAGGTACAAGCAAGTGCAATATACGACACTATATGTTATTAGAACATATAGTTATAATTACATTGCTAAGTAATTGAAAGGCAGGAGCGTTAACATTTTCTCTGCTTTTTCTGGAGCATTAGTGAGCTTGTAAGAACCTTAACACTTCTAAGCCAACATACCAAAGGGTTTCCCCACCCACACACCCAGTATATAAAATTATGTAGGAGTGTGCTTTGTGTGAAATTAATGTTAAGATTCCTTGCACATAGGAAGAGGCTTGAAATAGCTTCGCTTGCCTTCCAACAGGCAAGCATAATTTCTTTTAAACGCTGGACAAATTGTTTCATGAGCCACTGGAAGCAACATTTCTATCAAAGCTGTCTTCCTGGCGTTTAAATACATTTACCTGAAGGGAAAGCAGGTAAAAAAATAGATGAACTGCCTTCCTGTGCCAGATCAAATGCCCATCTAGTCACTCCTCTTGAATACAGCTGCCCAGTTTTCTATGGCATCTGCCACCAGCTGAATTCACAATCTGGAACCAAATGCCAGTAGAAATGGCTGTAGAAAAGAGTGTTATGTCACAACAAGGTACCACAGCCAATAAGTTACGAAGCAATACGAGTCCTTTTGACAGGGACTTCCTGTATAGGTGGCAAAGAGCCCAAACAAGCCTACATGAAATAGCCACAGCTCAGGTCCTTAGGAACAATGACACTGGATCTAAGAAAACAAATATTAAAGATTGATGGACATGATACAGGCAATGGTGGATAGACAGCCATTTGGGAAATGATGAAAACAAGGATGGTGCGGGAGGCAGAAAGAGGTAATTCCAACAAAAGTGCTATAAGACTGGCTGGGGCAACCCAACCATCGTCCTACTCACAAGTAGGACCCTGGCAGAGACACATGCCCAACTAGCATGTTCTCTCCCTCCTGGTCAGTCGTTCAGCAACTTCAAAAGCTTTCTCCAGCCCGAACATCACAGCGACCGATACCAAGAAGCACCAGCACACTTACGATCCTGCAGTGTATTGGCAGTTCGCGTAACAGACTCAATAGCTCAGCATCTTGACTAATCTACTTTATTTACATATAATATACTCAGAGCATTCTGACTTAGCTCCTTCCTCTTTCTCATCAGACAGCAAAGAGAGAAAGAACAAAGGACAATAGTCCCACTTCAAGGAACTCAGTAACATAAAGCATCCTGTCTCCGTCACTTCCCACCCTGCGGAATGAAAACATATACCATCATGTGATAGACAACAATCTCATGACTGCAAACACGGAACAAGAATCCTAATAATGGGCAAGGTATAAACAACAATAGAGGCTGTGCAGGTTGATAGCAGAGCTCTGTGTGGAAAAACTCTCAGACTTATTGGAGTGGCCATAAAATGAGAGTCCCGCATAAGCAGATCATGTCATAGTGACATCAGGTAACTGACTGACAGGAGGTCCTGCCCACCTGCCAAAATGGCCCACTGGGGTTGGAGGAGCTAAGTATCAGAACTGCCAGGCTGAAAGGGTTCCCCACCCCAGTCCTATTTTATCTTCACAGCAACTCTGTAAAGTGGTGCCTTCCATAGTTCCAGTTACAGATAGGTAGCTGTGTTGGTCTGCCATAGTCAAAACAAAAAAAATTTCTTCCAGTAGCACCTTAAAGACCAACTAAGTCAGTTCTTGGTATGAGCTTTCGTGTGCATGCACACGAAAGCTCATACCAAGAACTGACTTAGTTGGTCTTTAAGGTGCTACTGGAAGAAATTTTTTTTGTTCTGTAAAGTGGATTAGGCTGACAGATAACCCCGGGGTCCCTCAGTGAGCTTCATGGCTCAGTGGAGAATTCCAACATGCTAACCACAACATCATACTGGCCTTACTATATAACAAGACATATTTGCTTCAGTATCCTGGCATAAGAAGGCACAATTCCAGTGTATTTTTCCCATTTGTATAAAATTAGGATTGCAGTATGGAGGGTGTGCCAAAGTGCCCATTACAATGGCAGTCAAGTAGTTTGCCTGTTAATCAACAGCAACTTGCTAGGGGACAGGTGTACATCCTATTCAAATATCATAATCAAACCTCAGAGTAGGAACATTAAATATCATATACAAATATCATAATAAAAGCTCAGAGTAGGAAGAATAAAAAAGAATGGTGTAGTTTACTCAGGCTCCAAATGAGGTCCAAAAGAAAAAGATTTCCTTGCAGAAATAACCCAGGTAGAACAGCTACAGTAAGCAAATTTACAGCTCAGCAGCTCAAGCTTTCAAAGAGGAAAACCCTGTATATTATACAGTGTGCTGCATTGGCAAGAGGTTGTTATGAGGCTAAATTTCATGTCAGGAATTTGCTACCATAAAACACAGTTTTATTGTGTTACCGCAAATCGTGATGGAATTACAGACCAGTAATAAAAGAATTTGCCCTCATCTCTCAAAGGAAATCACACATGACAAGGTCTGCAGCTAAACAACAAGGAAACATAAATCAATGGATGTATATGTAATCTGATGGACCAGTACTTAAATCTTAAGAATTCAGTTAGAGTGGCCTGCACCATTCAAAAGGGAAAAAAGCACCTGCAGATAAATAAAACAGTTGTACATTGAAAAAAGACCAGGGATTGTCATGCTCTAATCTGGAATAAAGCATTATAGGTTAAAAATATATTTTAAAATCCAGCGGTTGTATGGGACAAATATAAAGGCATGTTTATATGTATGCACTACCAGCTGTATATCTGTGCAGTGGTCATCCACACATGCAAAAACAGTCACTTGATATCATTGTGACATCAGGTGATTGACAGGTGGGCAGCCCTGCCCCTGTCAAACCTGGTCTATGGGTGGAAGAAGGAAGGATCCAATGCATCAGATGGACACAGTTCACCACCCCCTACACTAGAATTAATGTTACCATAAGCATTGAATTTCTCCATCACTTCTCTCCCCCATATAAGTACAGTGGTACCTTGGAAGTCGAACAGAGTCCATTTGGGAAGTCCATCTGACTTCCAAAACGTTTGGAAACCAAGGTGCAGCTTCCAATCAGCTGCAGGAAGTTCCTACAGCCAATCGGAAGCCACAGAAGCCCCGTTGGACGTTTGGGTTCCAAATAACATTCGCAAAACGGAACACTCACTTCAGGAGCCAAAACGTTCAACTCGCAAGGCGTTCATCAACCAAGGTACGACTGTATATGCAAAACATTGTAGTGTTTTCCAAAGCATATAGTTCCAGTCTCCATGCAAATGAATAGCAGCTTGGATACCTTGGATGAGAGTAAAAGCTGTACAAATTGTTACTTTGTGATAACATCCAAATCTCGCTCCAACTGAAAAACCATTGCCCTAATATAGCTGGAAAGGTCTGAGTCTTGTGAGTTTTGGAGGGTTATATATCATAAAGACACCACAGTCTCCGTTGTCCCCCATTCCAAAGGAAACCGAACCCTGGGTGAGCTCCTCAAACCCCTGGAATCTCGCACTGCTCAACAATATTTCTCACCAGCTCAGAAAATGGCCACTGACCTCCTGCTTTATCACAAGTGAACTAGTATGTTTTGAGCTGCATTAAAGAAAACCAGTACAGAGAGTGCAAGACAAACTCATTTGTGACATTGGAAAGCTCCAGATAATTGAAAGCTCCAGATAATTGAACAGTAGTATGGGCCTCCGTTCTTGCACAATGATTAATGCATCTCATCTTGATCACCCAACATACATTATTAATTGATAATTTAAAGGTACTCTAAACATTTCAGAATACAATGGGCATGATTTCATTTTCCACTGTTGCTTTCATTTTTCATTGCATCAGCTACATAAAGGCACTTTAGTAAAGTGTCTGGTGGCATTCTTGAATAGCAAATTTATTATTATTATTATTATTATACAGAGGATGCTGAAAAGAGAGCAGAAAGCCTGCATCTAGCAACCATCATGAACAGCTTCTGCATACCAATTTTTCTTTTCCGGCAATGAAGGGCATTCTCGAAGACAAAAAAGGTATTTCCCCTTTAGTGCAGCAGAAAACCCATCAGTTATTCTGTCAGCGTGCAGAGCCGGGGAAATCCTTCACAAAGGAAAATTCGCCTGCAAGAAATCCCTGCAAACATTCCCCAGATACTGCCGCCCACGCAGAGGAGCTCCACATAATATATTGTATTTTCCCCCCATTCCCCTTTTTATTGCTCCTGCAGCGCTTGGCAGAGTATAGAGCTGGTGATTAAAATTCAGCAACAGGCTGGCCACCTTTAATACTGTCAGATTCCCCCCCACCATACTTCCCCTCCTTTATCATAATAACACTTACTGCAGCAATCCAAGTTCATGGTGTATTATTGCAAGGATTTTTAATATTAAAAAAGGGAGAGTATGTGCTCTCAATTAAATGCATGAAGTTTAATATTTATTTCTCAAAGCATGGGGGAGGAAAGATGAAAGACAGAAGTATAATTCACCCACCCACCATTTTCCTAATCTCTCAGAGAACAGCATTTTGCTTTCATATGAGCCCCTTTATAGCTAGCTAACATTGAGTCTATGTGTTTGGCAGACAGGGATTTTCCACTGAAAAAATAATAATGCATGGATTCTCAATCATTTAAGATTAAGGTAAAAAGACCTCCTGATTTAAAAGCAGTGTTGAAAAGGCAAATGTCTTTAAAAGGGCTGAGGCTCAAATGGTTCCTTGAAGGCTTTCCTCTCTGCAGTAGAAGGCTTTCCCCATATATCAGATATGCAGGAGTGATCTTTTGGTGATGAGGAGAACAGACTATTTCAAAACCACCTCTTCTTATAATTCTAGTACAGTGGTACCTCAGGTTAAGTACTTAATTCGTTCCAGAGGTCCGTTCTTAACCTGAAACTGCTCTTAACCTGAAGCACCACTTTAGCTAATGGGGCCTCCTGCTGCCGCTGTGCCGCCAGAGCACAATTTCTGTTCTCATCCTGAAGCAAAGTTCTTAACCTGAGGTACTATTTCTGGGTTAGCGGAGTCTGTAACCTGAAGCGTATGTAACCTGAAGCATATGTAACCCAAGGTACCACTGTACATGTCTTCATAGCAGCGCAGTCCTATGTGCATCTACTCAGAGGTCAGACTTACCAAAATCAATGAGATTTATTCTCAGGTAAGCCTGTATAGGATACTGTGATCAAAAACTGTGATCAAAGGCTGAACCCTGGCAGAACTGGGCAGATTATGAGAAGAATTTCAGAAAGGTATTAGAGATTGAGACCTTTCACAAATGATTTGACATGGAACTTTTAATCCACCATTCAGGGCTCACCTCAAGCATCTGATCTCCCTAGATGAAACAGGAAGAGAGGGGGAAATCTCCCACAAAACCAGGCACTGATCACTCACTCAACATATAAAGGCGAGTTGGTCACCATGTTCCTTAAACTGAACTAGATGGATGGGAAGGTGTGCTTCCATTTCAATACAGCTGTGCACTTATGCATCCACAGCAGTTTTGTGACACTAAAATGCACCCCAAATATCTTGGTCTTTTAGCTTTGGGCTATGTCAAACAAAGCCTGTGTGCACCCATGCTCTATAGTCCCTCTCCCTAGTTGTGTAGCATGGATTTCCAGAGCCCAGGGCAAGGCAGGAGAGAGTGAAATGGACAGAGTACACATGTGCATTCAACTGCCTAACGACGTCCATGTCACCATGGAGATCACAGCCACAGAGAAGAGTCATTCCATTGTCTGGAGAGGCCACTTCCTGGTTCACATGAGGAAGCTGCTTTCAGTGGAGCCTGGCAATGGAAGAACACAGCTGTATTGAGGCAGCACTGGGTGTTGAAACTTTGTGCACCTAAGAATTTTGCGCCTGGGGCAACTGCCCCTATGCCCCCCACGCTACATCACTGCACCCCACCACCACCTCTTTCTCTCTCTCTCTCTCTCTCTCTCTCTCTTTCTCTCTCTCTCTCTCTCTCTCTCTCACACACACACACACACACACAATAAAATCTCAGCTAGAGGGACCTTCTCATCTGCATCATAGTTGCACAAGAGCAGCTGGTAAAATGGCAGCATCCCACTCCCTGCAATACAGTCAGAAGGGGGGAGACAAAGGCAAACCAGGGGGCAGCCACAAAGCCAAATCCTAGTTCTTCTAGGAGGCTTTGAACTAGCAAAGGAAGAAAGTGGATTGGAAATGGCACTATATGGTTAGTGTTATGTACTGAGTTGAATAGGATCCAAAAGGCAGCAGTCTGATTGGTCCTAGAACAATAGGGTCCAGAATGCAGCAGTCTGATTGGTCCACAGGAGCCACCCAATCCAGCTCCAGGTGGAAGTGAATCCGCAACCAGATTGGCCTACGGGTGAATCCCGGAATTAGCCAATCACGTGGGGCCCATTGTGTAAATAATGTATATAAAGCAGACATTCTGGGGGAACTTCCATTCCTCCTCACCACTATGAGCTCACCACTAAAGAGCATGAAATCCACTCTTGACTCGGAGTATATTTCAGTTAGGATCTTGTATTTTCTGCCATTCACCTCTACATACATTCCCATAAGGCCAGGGGGCATCAGGTATGACTCATTGTCTGAACCTCCCTTTGGCATGGGGGTCTTCCATATCTGGGTAAACCAACATGAAAATCAGATCGCTCATCTGACATTTCCCATGTCATGGTTAGCAAACCAAAGCAAATCTGTCGTGATTGCTTTATGAAGGTTTTATTCTAGTAAGCCTCCCTTCCACAGAAATTGTCCAAGTGTGTTATCTGACATTCTTGTTGCTATCATTCCTGCACTACGGCAATAATAGGATTTTCCTTTTTCCGAAAGAAAGAAAAAAGTACAAGGCAAATGAAACCTAATTCTGACCACTGCAGGCGATACGCAGGTCTCATTCATCTGAACACTTCTTTGGATAATAGAAAAATTCTGGTAATAGCTTGGAAATGATCTCAAGCACAGGAACGAACAGCAGATTTTAAGAGGGGTTGATGCCGACAGGAACTGTGTGAGAGCACCACCATTATGAACACAGGAATATTGCAAGAGAATGTAGCAGGAAGAGGATGCTGACTTCAGAGGCACCTACTTGTGAAGCAAAAGAAAAGATCCAAAATGCATCATAAGCACTGGTGCAAGGAATGGTGTCTTTGATTTATATAGAAAAGGAAGGAAGAGGTCTTGGTAAGGAAATACAGGCAATGGTTTTTAAAAATTGCCTCTTGTGAGTCAGAAGCTAAAGAGTGTTAAATAGCAGAGGCTGCCATCCCATGAACCTAGGAATAAGCCCCGTTAAACACAGTGGTACTTGCCTCTGAGTTACCATGTGTTGTGCTGTGCTGAAATTTGCAGGTTTGTACAATCCCAAGCACCTGGACATGTGATGCTGCTTACATCTAAGAGCTGGAAATATGCATCGGCTGAGTAAAGGGCTTCCACCAACTCCTGCAGAGAGTTCGGCTAAATCTAAGCTCTTAGACACAGAATTCGCTTTCCAAAGGTATTCCATCCCACTTAACTGCTTTCTTTAAGTGTCTGCAGCAGACCTGCGAAACCTCCAGCCCACAGCAAAAGAGAGCCTGAAGCTGGATTTCAGCCCTCTAGGTCCCCTCTCATCCATCAGCTCTTTTAGCAGGGAGAAATGGAAAGGGACAATTCGAAGCGCACAATTCTAGCTCCTTCTTTCACAAAAGGATCTGCTCCAAGAAGATCAAAGCAGAAGGCCAAATGTCTCAGTGGAGAGGTAGACTTGTGTCCCTTGCCCATATGCAATAAGTGTTCATACATTTTGCAACTGCATGTGCATTTTTGAGATGCAATTGCATTTTTAATTTTGAGGCAGGCCTTTTTGTGTTTTGCAGAATCGGGACAAATACAGGGTGCTGGATATATGCCTGTTTTCATAGGAAATAGTCCTGTTCATCTGTGTGATCAGTTGTGTGTGTGAGTGAGAGAGAGAGAAAGAGAGAGAGAGAGAGGGAGGGAGGGAGGGAGGGAGGGAGGGAGGGAGGGAGGGAGGGAGGGAGGGAGGTGGGGGGGGGTCTGATCTCACATTACTGGAATGTGACCCCAACGGTTTTCCACTACAGCAGGGGTTCTCAAAATGTGGTCCATAGAATTCAAATTGTAAATACATCATCATTAGGGTCCTCAGCAATTTTCAAGGGGGAAGGAGTCATTTGGGAACCATTTCACTAGCGTAATGCAACCCTTGGCCTGGAAAAAACATTCATCTTCTAAAAGAAAAACAAGGTTGGAGAAGTGGCTTTATTCTCGACAAATGGAATGTTGGCTAATATTATGCTCAGCGCTTTTTTCAGCCAGAAATCGCCGGAACTCAGTTCTAGCACCTCTCAGGTGGGGGCCTTTTCCGTTCTAAGAGAACAAGAGAAGTGTTCGTGGTGAGTTCCGGCACCTCTTTTTCTAGAAAAATAGCCCTGATTCTTCTTCAGTGACACCTCTAACCCTCAGTGCTGGCTATGCTCTTGTATAGCTTAAAGACTAGCAACTTGCTGAGGAGCATTAATTTTTAGTCTTGCACTTAAAAAAAACAAGGTGGTAAAGTAACTGGATTTAAAAATAATTATTTCAAATAAGGTCCAGTCTGCATATAGGAGACTAAGATGCTGGACTTTTGCTTAGAGAGAGCTATTTCCAAATCCTTGCTTAGCCATAATTTTTTTCAGGGTGGCCAGCTACTATTTCTCAGTCACAGGGTAATTGTGAAGATAAAAGCAAGGATGAAGGTCAGGGCAGGGGAAATGTAATAAATACATAATTTTGACATTTATTTTTAGTTCTATCCCACTGTATTTTCATTCAAATCTTGCATCAAATCTTTCAGAGCTGAAGGCAATTTTTAAGTGCTTCAGGTAGTTTCGTTCCTTCCAAGGGTTTAAGAGTCCTTGCAGTGTCCTTCTCCTTTAATTTTAATTTCGCTACTCTTTTTGTGAGCCCTAAACTAGACGTGCCATCCCTGTATTTGTGTAATTACTAATGTCAGTGTTGACATCTTCAGTTTCCCAGATTCCACAAGGCATCCATTCAGAGTACTTAATGAATCAAAAGCCTTCTCATACTCAATAAACCTTAGGCATAACACTAACTCATATTCACTGCAACTCTGGCATAATTCATGGAGGATTTGAAAATGATCCAAGTACTATGATTACTTATAAAGCTGATTGCTTGTAAAATATGCTCGCTCCCTTGGGTGACTGAAATCAAGTTTTGCTTGAAATCCATGCAGGCATTTTCTATTTAATTTGATAAGCATTTTTATCAAGTCTTTAATGTTATATAAGACTTTATACTGGTGAATGTCAGTGGGAGCCACAAAGTCATTAAAACCAGAGTCTTCTTTTAAAAAAAAAAAAATTCCCCCTCTGATCATTCTTTACTCCTGAGCAACCAGCAGCTTGAAGAGGAACTAATGAAGAACTAAAGAATTAGTTCACATTTCAAATGATATTTTTAAAGAACAAATTGAGCTTCCCAATTTCGAGTTTTCAAAATATGAATTTCTAACTACCCACACCTAACTGGTTCCTAAAGCACTATTGAGCATTCCACCCTACGCCCAGCCCGAGTATTTAAGCTTTTTCTTTTTTTGTAAAATTGACACTGCCAACATGGGTTGCCATACATCTGAATAGTCCCAGAAATTTTGCGAATTTCCACCTGGACACTGCTTCCGACTGCAATATTCGGGTATGTCTGGGAAATTCCGGAACTTGGCAACCCTAATACTAACTGTTGTGTAAATTTCACAGAAATTACAACTGGTGAGGCGAGGTTTGTGCTTTCCCTCTGAAGCTGTAATCTCTGTGAATTTACCCCCTCCACACATGTTCCAATCTTGATTTCATTTGGGAGGGTCTCCTAATGCAGAATGTCTGTTTAACCGCAGGTCAACATAAGTGAAGTAAAACACTTACCATCTGAAGGGGGAGTGGCTCCATAAGCCTGAGAGCACAGAGTCTAGCAGCGGTTCTCAACCTGAGGGTTCCCAGATGTTGTTGGACTACAACTCCCATCATCCCTGAGCTCTGGCCTAGCTAGCTAGGGGTGATGGGAGTTGTAGTTCAACAACATCTGGGGACCCACAGGTTGAGAAAGGCTGGAAAGTTACCCAGCCTGCACCTCTACTGTTCAGGGCCAAGTCAGAGAAGATGTGAAGATATCAATCAGGGCTTTTTTTCAGCTGGAACTCAGTTCTGGCACCTCTCAGGGGGGCACCATTGCCATTCTAAGAGAACAAGGGAGGCGTACGTGGTGAGTTCCGGCACCTCTTTTTCTAGAAAAACAGCACTGATATCATTGAACAGATATATGCAGCCATTCTGATTCAAACTGCGGCCACAACACAAGGGAAAAGTGTTTCTAGATGTGGCTGTTACTCAGCAATGAGTTGCAAAAATGTACCGTACTCCAAATCTCCCAAAATGTGCTCCAAAGCTTGACTTTTTGCATAGCTTATAGAGTAGAATTTTCTCACGGGCTACTAGTTGCAGGAGGTCTTGTATCCAGTTTTCTGTGCTTGGTGTGGTCCAGGCTTTCCAGTGTTGAAGGGTGATTCATTTTGCTGCCAGTGTGATTCCGTGGAACCACTTTTCTTGTCCTTTTGATGACCCCCACCTGGCAGGTGTGTAGCAGTTTATCGCAGAGAGAGACACAATGCAGGGATGGAAA
The DNA here is from genome assembly GCF_964234715.1 of Podarcis melisellensis. Classification (NCBI taxonomy): domain Eukaryota; kingdom Metazoa; phylum Chordata; class Lepidosauria; order Squamata; family Lacertidae; genus Podarcis; species Podarcis melisellensis. The sequence goes on from NC_138543.1 coordinate 20,747,822, forward strand.
CATCTCCAATTTAATGGATGTTATCTGAGTAAGCATTGACACTGATTTATCCTAACCCTTATCTGAGTGTGCAGACCTGAACACTGTGTAGCATGCTGAATATCAGAGATTAAAATACTGCAACTAAAAGGATGGGAGAGGGAGCGAGAAGAGGGCAGGTGGTCACAGAGAAGCTGGATAAAGCACTATAATGTTCTGCTGTAATAATGTGGAAACCCTCATTATAGATTGTTTAAAAAAAATGGAAAGGGGGGTGTGTTTTTAACACTTCTGCCTACCACTGCTTTCCCTCTCCAAACTGCCCCCCTAGTGCTGCTCTTTGCCCAATGAGAGGAAAAATAGAAGAGTAGCAAACAGTTCTTAGTTTGGACCTCAGGCCTCTGACCGGTGAATGAGTCTTGTGGGCCACTGTTGCTGCAGCCAGTTCTGCTTCATGTATATTGTTCTAAATTTGTTCTATATTGCTGTTTTTATCATTTTCCTCTGTTGGGACCCACCTTGAGCTAACAGAAAGGTGAGGTGTAAACAAATAAATAGCATAGCATAGAGTTACGATGAGATCCTAAAAGCCAGCAAAGACCTAGCACTCAAGGGTGTTGGGCTGTTATCACTAAAATGAGACACTTAGTTGGCAGTGGTGCCTATTCAAGAATTACCACTTTCCTGTTTTATTATGCTATATAAATATGTCCCCGTTTCCTCTGCCAAGACCACGAGCAAATGAAGAATTAAAATACTGCTTGAAAGAAATAAACATTAACAACCTAATCCTCAAAACACAGTGGCAGAGAGCAAGCCCCACAGACGTGCATTTCCAAGCGCCCAAATTGTAGCATGTTGCTCTCAGCATCCAACCAAGCTAGACTTAATTGAGTTGGTGATTTCAATGGAGGCCAGTTGTGTGGGCAGAAAAATGGGAAACAGCCTGGAAATGGTGCTCTGGGCATCTTTTCTTGCTGGGGCTCGCACATCTTCTCCTGCGCTCTTCATTCCATCACCTCATTCTCTTCTACAACGTGGGGCTTTCCCCCCCCCCTTGGGGGGGAGGAAGGTGGAACAGGCAGCAGAGGGCAGAGTTAAATGCAAGTGAAACCAAGACAGAGGAATGTTCAAGGAGTCTGTGTTTGCCTCAGTTCTGCTCACTGTAATTCAAGCAAGGATGTTCACCTAGCCAGCCTCTCTGCTCCTTTTCTTCTTCCTTTCCAAACCCAGATTCAACGGAGGCTCCTTGGTTGGGCAAAGTGGGGTGTAGCCCTCCCAGGTTTCTGAGCTCCTCAAACCCTCCAAAGCCATAGTCCTTCTCCTGTCACCATGAATACATTTCCACTGACCAGGAGGCTTCCTAGATACTTCTACTCATCTCCTCTGCTCAGCCAATGAAAAGAATCACTACCAGCAGATCTCACTTCTGACACAAGCAACTCTCTCCCCACAGAAATGGCTTTGGCAGGGTGGTGGATTCTTCTACCTGTTCACATTCTTTTTTGATCTGTGAGGAGTGATGGCTTGGGAAGGGAACCAAACTAAAGTTTGGAACAAGGGGCGGGATGGGGGAGAGGCATTGGTAGTCCTCCCTGTCAATTAGTCCACCCTATGCCAATCAGGACCATGCATTCTTCCTGTGCCATCATCTGCAGTGTGTACGAGAAAGAGAGAGAGCTTACTCACAGGAAGAGCCTTGTTTACCCCCTTTTTTTGGGAGGGGTGGGTTGCTGAGGAATATGTGTGTGCTTTTGTTTGCTTGCTAGAATCCTTGCTCTCTCCATTGTTGCCTTTTTTCCTGTTCCAGGGATGGAAGGCTCTACTGAATCAATCAATTAAAAAAGCAATTTCCTGCCCTTTCATGACACCCAAAATAAGATGCTTGATACCCCAATTCATCCAATGGTAGGGCTGACCCACTTTCGAACACTGATGTCACAGGGACATGCAGTGAGAGAGTAGCCCATTGTCAGCAGATTCCATTAGGTTTTCAAGGCTAGATTCCATCGTTTACAAGGGTTTTCAGGAAATGGCAAGCAGGGAGCCCCCTACATATCTGTCACATATTAACAGAAGAATCATGTCATGTATAAAATGCACTGTTATTATCCAGAAGAGAACAGAGCAGGGTCAAATGTTGGTGTGCCAAAGAGGTGAGAGCAAATCATGCTGCAGTTAAGAGAAAAGAACAAGCCTTCAAGTAGTTGCACAAAGCTGATATTCTCCTCTGTGATTTGTTCAGTGTTAACCCAGACATAATGGAATCTGCTTTGGCTCAAGTGCTTGGAAAATGTGCAAAAAGAGAGAGAGGCAGGTAAATGTGGTGGACATTCAAGGGTGACTGGCCACAGCACGATCAGATTTGATGTTGGCAATTGCATATTCAGAGATTAGTACCACAAAGATATTGGATTTTTTGCGAGGAAAGGCTTTATAGGAATACAAAACAATGTGAGGAGTCCAGGGGAATCCTAATTAGAATTGATTGTTGAGAAAGTGTATTCTGAAAAAGTGGCAGGAGAGCCAAGAACATTTACATCTTCTGTCACAAAGATCCCTGCCACCACAGTGGAAGGTAGGTGGTGCACGCTAACTGGTAAGGCTTGTCAGAAATCATAAGGAAGGCGTCATATGTATCCCTGAAAAATAAGAAGTGGATGGATGGAGGAGGACTGTGTGTTCTGCCAAGGGGCAGAGATTCTTTTAGGATTCAGAACATAATAAACACGCAAATGGGGTGAGGGCTAAAGATTTTTTATCAAATAGCCCAAGAACACGGTTGCATCTAATCCAGATGAGAGAATATCTCTTCCCTCACTGCAGTTCAGCAAAGTACCCCGTGGAAATAATATGAATGGCTGCATATCACAAGTGGCAGCAGTTCCCTTCAGAGCTGTCACTGAGATGATTATCTCTGAAAAGGAGGAACTCATGGCATCTCCGTGACTGTCTGATAATGCTAAGGCTCCCAAGTGAACTGAAAGAGATCGGAAGCCTACAGATCTTAAACCTTTCCACTGCACAAAACTATATATAAATGACAGGGTTATAGTATCTATTTAAGTATGCCTTTCCTCACTCCTCCTTAAAGGTGAGAGCTGTGAAGTGAAGCAATTCCTGTCAACCCAAGGGCACAGAGTGAGATGCTCTTAAATTTCAAAAAGGATAAGAACAGCATGGCTAACTATAGAATGTATGTCATTTATAGAGTTCAGATGAAAAGTGATTAAAATTTAGCAACAACAAAAATTGCTTTTCTCTATGATCAACAAACCAGTTAAGATGAAGTAATTAGATGTTTTGCTCCATTGACTTAAGGATAATAAAACAGCTATACTTGCACACCTTACATATGATCTTAAAGTGTGGTGAACCAGCTACACCATACATGTAAAGTTCATTAAAAGCTTCCCCTAAAGAATCCTAAAGCAGAGACATCACCTTGCCAACAAAGGTCCATATAGTTAAAGCTATGGTTTTCCCAGTAGTAATGTATGGAAGTGAGAGCTGGACCATAAAGAAGGCTGATCGCCGAAGAATTGATGCTTTTGAATTATGGTGCTGGAGGAGACTCTGGAGAGTCCCATGGACTGCAAGATCAAACCTCTCCATTCCAAAGGAAATCAGCCCTGACTGCTCACTGGAAGGACAGATCCTGAAGCTGAGGCTCCAATACTTTGGCCACCTCATGAGAAGAGAAGACTCCCTGGAAAAGACCCTGATGCTGGGAAAGATTGAGGGCGCAAGGAGAAGGGGACGACAGAGGACAAGATGGTTGGACAGTATTCTCGAAGCTACCAACATGAGTTTGACCAAACTGCAGGAGGCAGTGGAAGACAGGAGTGCCTGGTGTGCTCTGGTCCATGGGGTCACAAAGAGTCGGACACGACTAAGTGACTGAACAACAACAAAAAGAATCCTGCGAACTGTAGTTCATTAGGGTGCTGGAATTGTAGCTTTGTGAGAGGTAAATTACCGTACAGAACCCAGAATTCTTTGGGGAAAATCAAGCACTTTAATTGTGTGGTGTTGACACAGACCCATAAATCTAATCTATTGCACTCACAAGAGCAATGGTTCTGCAGAGACTTCCCCATTCATTTTGATGTCAATTACAAAACTATATGTGCATCTGCTGTTAAGCATAATTGTTTAATTGTCACTGAAATGGATCATGTCTGAATGTGTATTGCTAACATTGTGGATTTTCCATAGCAGCATACTGACTGCTCTCTGAGCTTTAACTGGTTGATATTTTAACAGTGATAGTCCCTGCTCTTATACTGAGTGTTTAACTGTAGATCATGAGATGAAGGTATTGGCCATCTGGGAAGGGTGGTGGCTGTTTCCTTTGTTCCCAGGCTCCATGGGAGAAGGATGTGGGAATGACTCACCCCAGGGAGCTCAACAGCCTTGGGCTGGAATACAGGCTAATTGAACCCGTTTGAGAAAGAGCTCTGTTTGTCAGCTCTGATTGTAAGTTCTTTTGTTTCTAAGAAGATGAACCTATGCCTTGGACAGGTATATGTCTTATGGAATTATTTTGATGTGTCTTTGATTGTTTTGTATCTGTTTCTGAAGAAGTTCTGCTTAGTAAAGCTTTGAACATTGTCTGGACAATGTTTTATTCCAAAAGGAGTCAGTTTTCATGAATTAGTATCTATAACACCTGCCGCTCCCTTGCATGCACAGGGTTGTTTCAATAAACAAAATCCTTTGTGTATGTGGGAGCTCTGACATGCACACACTGAAGGCTCTCCAACTTGGGCCAGGTGTAAAAGAAACACTGCTTCCACAAACACTCTGAGAGCATAGGCACGACAACTCTAATCCATTGCCCGAAGCCCTACTTTCCTCAGCATTTCAAACAGGCAGAGCAGGACTCCCAAGTTGTGCTTTTGGTGAGGGCACAGATCAAAGTGGCCATTGGTGAGTAGGAGTGCTTTACTAAGGGGTTTCCTGCAGAAACAGTCCAAGACATTTTGCTGCCTGAAATACAGCAACAAATGATGCTCAGTGGGTCATTCCACACATTAGGCCAACTATGCAAACAGAACGGGAGCTGTAATGACTTCTGGTTTTCCTGATAAGCCTACCCATACAAACATGTTCATTGCATTTCAACTTTTCTTGTTTCCAGACTCTAGCTAAGATGTTTTAAGTGCACATCTAAAAATGTAATGTCTGAAATGGCCCTGTATAATTCTTTCCCCCTTTCTGTTTATAAAAATAAAAAGTTATATGCATAAGAAGATTACAAGACATATTGGCACATACATATGCACTGAATATATAAAGATGCAATACACGTGGAAGCCAAAAAAGAAGACTTTTAAAACTACTGTGCGTCAATATAATACTTTGCCTTACAAAGTTGACAGTATTTCTAATCCTACATTTTCTGTAGGAAATCTTTTATTCCTATAATTCAAAAACTTTCCCTATTGCTCTATATAACTCCTATATTTAACCCTGCACTTATTCACACAATACATTTTTGCAAACAGTTGGGGGGCACACCTTTAAAATGCCCTGTTTAAAGCAGCCCAGAGTCTCCAAAGAGGTAAAAAATATCCCTCCTATACAGATGACAGCAGGAATGAATTTGATTCTAGTTTAGGATTCCTAGTCCATGAGCCTTGGCATAAGTTAAATGACACTGAGCAGGGGGTGTATCACACTTTATTTTAAAGAGTTGCAAAAGTGATTTCTAGCAAACTCTGGCAAATTTGGCTCACTATAAAAGTCTGTGATGAAGGCTATCAAACCAGCCCTGTGATTTATTGTACCATTACCCACTAGCTGCTTCGAAACCAGATGTCTGCAAGAAATATGAAAAAGTCAAGGCTGATATTCAGATAACTTAGCTCCTAGCACCGCAATCAATTCAAGCGACTTTCATTTACTGAACAGTAATGCACATTGTTTTATTATCACATGAATGGCCAAGAATAATGGGGAGGAGGGTTAAAGTACCCATCGCATGACACTTTGTGGACTTTAATAAGATAAGAAATTTAGCAGGCAGGCAAAGAGAAATGGCAGCATAGTCAATGAAAGGAGTATGTACACCAGCCTATGTTCTAGTTTATATATCCATCATATTTATGAGATGTCTTGTGAAGTAGCTTCCGTGGGTGTTGTACAAATAAAGAGAGCAAACACAGTAAAAACTATCCTGCAATAAAGCCACAATAAACTTGAGACAACCAGCATAAAAAAAATCCATCAACTAAATACCATCGACTAAAACAACCCTCATTAAAATCATCAACTTAAAGCAGATCTTAGAAGGCCTAGAAGAACAGAAAAGTCTTAATCTGGCACAGAAAAGAAAGCAATGTAGAAGCCAAGAGGGTTTCCCTAGGGAGGTGAGGAGGCCACCACCAGCAAGGCCACTCTCTTGTGGCCACCCTTTAACTTCAGATTGAGGCAGCACACAGAGCATAGCCTCTGTAGATGACCCAAACTACAAGTGGGTACATAGGCAAGGAGGCATTCCCTTCGGTACCAAGAACCCAATTCATAAAGGGGTTTATGGGTCAAAATCAGCACCTTGAATTGGACACAGGCATGAATCTGAGGCCTGTGCAGATAACCACCATGAGGAGAAAACAGGAATCTGTAGGACAGAATTATAGCATCAAGATGTTACATAACGCTCAAATGGCCTTAGCATCGTAACTTCAAAGGTTCCTCTCAATGTTTTCACAAGTCATTGCAAAACTCGATATTCTGTCTGCATAAATTATCAATAAGAGGTATTTGATACCAACCGCAGCAGCTTCAGTCCTGTTGAACTGCAAACCAAATAAAGGGAACACAGCTGTACATACTTAGTATTAAAATATTCATATATTTTGGAGTGATTATGCTGAACAGGGCTGCGAGTTCCTGTTGGTCACTAAATAATTTGTCAGCCTGTTATTAGAGTTGCCACACAGGCATACAAATGAATTTCCATCAGTCACCCATAGAGACAAGTAGTATTTGCAAAAGAAGACCGTAGCATGGATTACTGTCGTGATTCGAGGACCTGATCCCCGCTTGGGGAATAAAGACACGTGGACACAGAATGTAAGGTTAATGGGTAAGGTGAAGGCCACAACTTTATTGATTACAGCATGTGAGAAGGTATTGGCTTAGGCATTGGACCACGGAACATTAGACTCCACCCACTCGTAGAGGGGTGAGTCTGAGGAGGGGTTAACCACCAGTAGGGGAAGCCTGTTGATGCTAATCCAACTATAGGCTCTCTTCCTGATGTCACCGAGGGTCGTGCCATGGCCCCCCGCCACACGGGCATCCGACAGGATCCATGACTGCCGGATTCCTTTAGCGGAATACCCAAAATTGTCGGGGAAGGCGATGGCCACACCTTGCCACCCGAAACACCAACAACACATTCCAATGCCTAACCGCCAAATACCATGAAAGTTGTGACGGTTGCTACGAGGTAAGCGAAAAAAACCAAGAGGCCGGGCCAATTTAGCCAATTGGAAAAAAACTCCTACCAGGCACCCTGGTTAAACAGGGCGACCAACCAGAGGTCCATAGCAAAGTCTCAGGAACAGCTAATCTAAAGGGAGTGGAGGGTGGGTGACTCGAAGAAAATGTGTGTGCAATGGTGGGGATGGCTGGCACAGCTGCGTTTGAGCAGCAAGCCACTCCCCCATCGAGCTTCCCTATTGGGTGCCCAACTGGGGAGGGGCGTGGCGCCAGCCCTGGAGTTGAAGCAGGGGGCGGAGTGCCTCCTGCATGACGCGGGAAGCATCTCCCGATCACAACCCCTCCCCTCCTGGGAGGAGTAAAGGCTTTGTTCAAAGTCCTCATTGAGTTGTTCAGGGAGGGGTACCCCTGGATCATTTTTTGTCTAAAGGCTTCTTGGACTTCTGCAAACCCTTGGGGGTTCCCCAAGCCCACTGATACCTCCTTCTTGTGCTTTAGCTTGGGGTAGACCATCTGCTTTGCATACAGAAGGTCCCAGATTCAGTCCCCAGCATCTCTAGGTAGGTTGAAACTCTTTAGAGACACTGTTAGTCAATGGTCTTTCTCAGTATAAGACAGCTTCCTATGTTCCTTGCATATGGGTGTTGTCTGTTTTGCTGTAAAAGAATAGGTACATAGGGAATAAATTTAGTATTTGTATATAGGAGCTAACTGGCATTTTTTAATCAGCTGAAATATTGTCTTCCTTGGGGCTTCTCCAAGTATACAGTTAACATTCAGACTGTTCTTTCTTTCTTTTGGGTAAGTTCCTGACTCTTTTATTAAGATCCTATCCATAACACTTTGACAACAGAAGATCTCGGAAATTAAAATTAATAATTAACTTTGAACTGTAATGGTAGTCTGCAATGGTAGTTAACATCAAGGCTAAAGTTTTATATTACATTTCATGTAACATATCTATCAAGCTAGAACTTGCAAATACAGTAGCCACTACCAAGAGGGCCCTCTCTGCCGATCTCAGCACCTGGGAGGGTCTGCAGGGAAGAAGGTGGCCTTTCAGGTAGAAGGCTGTTGTGTTTACACACAGGCACCATTAGATGCTACCCATAGTCCCCCCCTCCCTTATAACTATTGTTTTCCTCCTATGCAAAGTTATGGCTATTCAATCAATCAATTTATTAATCAATTCTATAATTAGTCAGCTACAATTCCTTGAAGCAAACAGCGCAGTTGGCTATCCTTTCCATTCATTTGACTAAACAGGCCATTTCCAGCATCTAACATGGACTCTTTTTGATCTCACCTATTTAAGTCACTGTGTATATTCAGCAAAATAACATCATGCATTTCCATCTTTCATGGTATTTGGACCAACACATGGTGTGACCAAGCCTTTTGGCCTACAGTGATTTTGGTAGCCAGATGCATGTTTTGACTGATGATACTGTGGGGTCCATGTGTTTACCAGTAGAAATTAGGCTCCATCATCTAGATATATGATACAGCAAAGTAATGTCAGGTATGAGCTGAAGTGAAACACAAGGACTTCAGTGGTACAGGACTTATGAAATTCTATTAAAATAACAAAGAATCTTGCGGCACACTAACAGCTAACAGATTTATTATGGCACAAGCTTCTGTGGACTCCTGTCCACTTAATCAAATGCAAGATTAAAATAATAACCCCTGGAATCGATATGCTCAAACTCTTGTACCAAATAGAATAGAAAAATAAAAGCAGCTATGCCATAATATCTGCAGGATATTACTCAGTGTAGGACACGGAATACAAGCAATTAATCATTTCAGTAAGTCTAAAAATGAGCTCTCTCACTCAGATTCACGCTGTCTTCCCCCCACTGCAAAAGGAAGGAACAACACATATTTTAATGCGGGCTACTTATCTTCAATAGGCAGACTTCAAAACTCTGCCATATAACATGCTAATCCTTAATATTTCTTCTCTTCTATTTCTCCAGTGTGAGAAAAGAGATAACCATGTTACTAATGGCATTCTAAAATAGTTTGTAAAGCATGGCTCTTGTTTGTAAAAGCAAAAAATGAAGAAAGCTGTCACTGTAAGGCTAAGTACAGAATGCAGTAGGCATGGGAAATTCAGTGTAGTTTGCCACGCTCAGGTTTCCACTTGTGTTAAAGCCTTACAAATTTTGGAGCAGACAGCTCTGAAATTTCCTATCTGACATACGTCTTCTACCACCACATTCTCTGCTTCCCTCTTTCCAGCTCCCAAACATAACTGTTATCCTTGTGTTCACATTGTCCTTAACACCCATTCTGTTTCCATACAGATGTCTCCTGAATTTCTTTCTTGAGTTAGATTGAAAGCAGTGTTTGATGGGATATGAGATGCCCTATCTACCAAGCCTCTCAAGGACCAACTATGGCTTCAGTCCTTGTCTATTTCCATCACCACTTCATGTCCTAGCATGTTGTATCTCAAGTGGAACCTTAGAGTGATAGCCAATTAAGTCCAGGTCACAGTAGACACACTGAAATAAATGCAGAATCATGAGCAATGCTACAGGACATAACAGCACACTTGTGCATGTGTCTACAGAGCAGCACTAGCACCTATTTTCCTTCCACTTCTGATTCTTTGAATCCAGCCCATACTGTTTTTTTCTCCCCACTGCCCTAAATAGTATGTCACTTGGGACAAAGGCAGATGTATTCCTTCAGTTGCTCAACCATCCTGTTCTAATGGTGTAATGGAGCACAAGCACCTCTTCATTTCCCATATCTTGGCATCATTAAGAGAGAGTTCACATGTACAATGATACCCAAAGGACACTCTCAGCTCTCATCACTCGCTTATATATTTTTCAATAATTTTCTCTCTGCGTAAAAAGATAATTATATGAGGTTGCAATCAACAGTAACGTTTTGTTAGCAGAAAAGACTTTCCCCCAGGCATTTGCATTTTGCCAATTCTCTCCCTAAGCCACTGAAAATCTGCTTCTGAAGGTTGGGGGACCCTCTGGACTAGATTGTGGTGCAAGGACTGGTGAGATTGGCAAAAATTGGGTGATCCACCTTGCAGACCCTCCAAGTGTCCCTATTTTCCAAGGACATCCCTGATTTAGAGAAGCCACCCCGGTTTCTGATTTGATCCCCAAATGCCCCGCTTTTCCTTAGGATGTCCCTATTTTCATTGGAGAAATGTTGAAGGGTATGGAGTTATCCAACCCCCAAGCCGCCCCAAGACAATTCTGTATAGGGAAGTTTTCTTTTAAAATGTTTAATGTTTTATTATGTTTTTATATATGTTGGAAGCTGCCCAGAGTACTGGGGCAACACAGTAAGATGTGTGGGGTATAAATAGTAAACATATCATTATGGAATGGGACGTCCCTATTTTCATCAGAGAAACATTGGAGGGTATGACCTTGCATGGGTCGAGAACAATTTTTGCTCGTCGTAAGTGCCCATCAAATACAGCCCACCTTATTCTGTTCATCTTTTATTACAGAGAAAACAGAATCAAAAATTATGTTGCATTACACGGATGGTATCTTGCTAACAGTCTATCCCTAGGTTACTGATACTCACTCTCTCCATTTATATGAAGCCCTCTTTTGGATAGAAATCAATGGGCATTATTCTGTAACGCTGTCAAAATACATTTGAGCGGGAAAGATTATATTTGTAAACAACAAACGAGAAGATGGACAGGTAAGGGTGGCATATGCGAAACAGTGAGAGAGCCTTTGTTGTGCAATGTCAGAGTATGGGAATAAGGCTGGGGAGACTCTATAACCATTGTTTCAAATCCTAAATGTAAATTGCAGCTGACTATGGCAGCATAAAGCAACAAGGTTAAATATTCAAAAATCCATATGACGGCAGCACATTTACTGGGATCATCAAATGGTGTTTTGGTTGGCCTGATATCGATATTGTCCTAATGCAACCCTTCAGATATTTTTTCTCGGCATTCAACTTGCCCATCTCTACACTGTGTTTAAATATAAGAATACGGAAGTCAGACTGAAATTTGGTAAAATGTAGTTTCACAATTCAGACATAAAACCAGTCTCTTTGGAGCGAGAACAAGAATGTGAAGTAGTGAACTTCACATTATGAGAACTATTTTTGCAATTCTGTTGGCCAATGTCAAGCTAGAGAAATTGGCCTATTGCTTCCTATATTGTCACACTGCAGTAAGCGCCAACAAGCTCAGTCCCATTAGAGCGAACTGAATTAGATAAGCTACGTCCAATCTTCCCAGTGAAAAGCCCTTTTCCCAGCCCACGTCCCTTTTCTCAGAGTAAAGCTTGCTATAGAGAGGAATGCTATGATTAGCTGGGTAGGCTTCACGCAGATATTCAAAATCCCAGTCCCCTTCTTAAAATGTACTAGCAAGCAGTGTGCGTCCTTTTAATCAGAGCAGCCTGGCATTGCGGGAACAGCTGAAAGCAGGCTTATTAACAATCTCCAGGTTTTTGGCACTATTGGAGGTGCACATTCATTATGGAGTTATCACAGCTTAATTTTAATTCTACGGGTAATACAAATTACTCTGGGCCAAACTAGGCATATGCATGTTTATTAAGCATGCGATTGCCAGTTCAGCTATAAAAGCAGGGATGGAGATTAACCACCTTTAACAGTAAATGGAGCAGGCAGGGGACAGGAGCTATGCCCTCCCCCACTTCCGAACGCCCCTGCAAGCTGCTTTATGAGGTTTTCTCTCAGCCCAACTCTGACACCAGAAGTGAGCAGACCTGGAAAGAAACACGTTAAAGCAGAACACAGAGAGGCCAGGCAGAGACAGGAGAAGGATTCACTTCATAGCAAAATTAGCAAGCACAGTAATCCTTACCTTCTTCTTCTTTTTTAAGTATTACTACTGGGGAACCATGAGTTGGGAAGCTGGCTGAAGACAGATATAAAGGTGGATTGCTGAGGTGAAGGTAGTTTGCTGAGGCCTGAATGTTAAGCTGTTCCTTCAAGGTGTGAGAACTATACGTTGTCACTAACCCCAAAGTAAACATCCATTTTACTTTATGTACAAATATCCCTTTAATACATACCCTTCAACATTTCTCTGATGAAAATAAGGACATCCTATTACATAAATAATAACAATAATATTTATACCCTACCCATCTGATTGGGTTGCCTCAGCCATTCCAGGTGGCTTCCAACATATTAAAAAAAAACATAATAAAACATTAAACTTTTTTTTTTAAAAAAAAGCTTCCTTAGTACAGGGCTACTTTCAGATGGCTTGGGGATTGGGTAACCGTTTAACATTTCTCCAGTGAAAAGAGGGGTGTCCTGAGGAAAAAGGGACATTCTGGGATCAAGTCAGAAACTGGCATGGCTTCTGTAAATCCAGGACTATCCCTGGAAAATAGGGAAACTGGGAGGGTCTGTTAGTAAATGATCTTAAGTTGTTCCACGCTGCATGATAATGCGCATTCAGTGCTGGATGCAGGCACCTTTTTGAGACGTCGTTCCCATTACAGTGGTACCTCAGGTTACATACGCTTCAGGTTACAGACTCCTCTAACCCAGAAATAGTGCTTTAGGTTAAGAACTTTGCTTCAGGATGAGAACAGAAATCGTGCTCTGGTGGCGTGGTGGCAGCAGGAGGCCCCATTAGCTAAAGTTAAGAACAGTTTCAGGTTAAGTACAGACCTCCGGAACGAATTAAGTACTTAACCTGAGGTACCACTGTATTTGCCAATCTAAAGCACATTTTGCTGGGGCAGACTTGCTAACATTGCTGAGCTTGGGCTACACCCTCTCACCATATTTAACTTGTCTATGAATGAAATAGGCAAAGAAGAAGAAAAAGGAAAAGAAGAAGAGGAGGAGGAGGAGTTTGGATCTGATATCCCGCTTTATCACTACCCTAAGGAGTCTCAAAGCAGCTAACATTCTCCTTTCCCTTCCTCCCCCACAACAAACACTCTGTGAGGTGAGTGGGGCTGAGAGACTTCAGAGAAGTGTGACTAGCCCAAGGTCACCCAGCAGCTGCATGTGGAGGAGCAGGGAAGCGAACTCAGTTCACCAGATTACAAGCCCACTGCTCTTAACCACTACACCACACTGGCTTCGCCAGCTTAGCCACCTTGGTATGTATATCAGTAAATCAACATACCAGTTTCCAGCCCCTTTTTTGTAAAGCTGCCCCCTCCCACAAATTTTCTTCAAAGGAAATACCAAAAAAGGGGGAGCAATAGAGAACAACATCATACACTAGTCTGAACACTGTGTGTTCAGTGCGTTCAGAACAAGGATAGTAGTTGCCACTATCCTTACATTATACGATTGATTTATATTATTGCATGAAGTTGTGAACAATTTTGAACTGCTATGCACATGGCCTGAGCTGAGGAAACTACAACCTCCTATTACCAAACAGCAAAAATTAAGCACACCGTTTAAAGAAATTTCCTGGGTCACTTAATTTTCCCCTTGCTAATCCATGATGCATTTATATTTGTGTGTGTTCATAAATCACTTGTTTGTCCCACTGATCACAACTAAGGTCACACAGAAGCAGCCAAGAACTAATTGTTAGCATTAATCAGTGCTTCTGCCCTGTGCCAAATACCATCAGCCCTGTGGAAATCTGTTCACTTGGAGCACAGATTTAACACCCGATCAGCTATCCTTTGATGTATATCATGCAGTAAGACATGGAAGGCTGGAGGGGTGGGGATCAGTTTTTTTTTAAAAAAAAAAAACCTCAGACATTAGACAAATCATATCTGAGTGAATAAGTGTTGGAGGAAATTGTCAGAACCAATAGTTTTATATGAAAGATGAAAGATCAACAAGCACAGCAGAGGAGTGTATTATTATTATTATTATTATTATTAATACCCCATCCACTTTGGGTGGCTCCCAACAGAATACCAAAAACACGATAAAAGATCAAACATTAAAAACGTCCCCAAACAGGCAGGGGCGGAGCTACCTGCCACGGCACCTGGAGCGGTGTGGTGGCGGGGCTAGCTGCCCACACGGCATGCGGGGAGCATGGGGGGCACTGCTAGCCGCCCGCCACCCTCACAGCGAGTGTTGGGGGGCACCACTAGCCACCCACACGATGAGCATTGGGGCTGGCGCCGGTAGCTGCCCACAGCAGCATTGTTCCTAGCAGCCCGCCACCCACACAGCGAGCGTTTGGGGCCACCACCCACGCAGCAAGTGGGGTGGTGGTGCGGCAATGTCACCCACCCTTACAGCTGACACCCAGTGCGCACCGCACCCCCTGCACCCGCCTTTCTCTGCCAGGGCAAACAGGGCTGCTTTCAGATGTCTTCTAAAAGTCAGATAGTTGTTTATTTCCTTGACATCTGATGGGAGGGTGTTCCACAGGGCAGGCGCCACTACCAAAAAGGCCCTCAGCCTGGTTCCCTGTAACCTCACTTCTCGCAGTGAGAGAACCACCAGAAGGCCCTCAAAGCTAGACCTCAATGTCCGGGCTGAACAATGGGGGTGGAGACACTCCTTCTGGTATATTGCGCCAAGCGTAAAAAAAGAAGGGGTCGATATTAGAGAGAAGGAAAATATGATGAAAGGGAGGGAGCTGCAATCTCCTTGGATGTCATGTGGGTTCCCTGCAGCATCTGCTCCTGAAATATGATTGGCCCCATAGCTAAGGCCACATTCATACTATACATTTAAAGTGCTATGTTTTTTAAGGGTGCTGAGAGTTGTTAGCAGGGCTACAGTTTTCAGAATAGTTTATCAATCAATCCCTCTTCCTGGAGAATTCTGAATGTAGCTGTGGGAGAGAAATGGGGTCCTCCTAAGAGCTCTCAGCACCCTTAACAAACCACGGCTCCCATAATTCCCTGGGGAGCTCTGTGGGACTTGTTCTAACTTTGGATAGTTTTCAAGTTTAATTGTAAACAGAAAGTCTTATTAGCATCTTTCAAAGTATGATGAATGCCCTGGGGCATAATACTGAAGGCAGAGGCAGGATGGGGGAGGCGAGGTGGGTCCACTGGACTGAAGAAAATAATTGCAGTAATTACAGGAAAAAGGAAGGAATTACCATATCCTCGTTTCAATTGCGTGATTTCTCAGTGGGTTTCCTATCAACTTGTACCAGACCGAGGTTTACCATATGTGAGTTTTTTATTAATTATAAATCTGGAAGAATTAAAGTGTGATTAATCTGTAGTATCACACCAATAAAATAAACCAGTTGGATCGTGTCAATAGAGAGCCTCTTATCATTTTGCTTTCTTGTATGCAGAGTTTTGTTTTTTTTAGTGAACTTTGCTACTCTGAGTCACATGATGCAGGATAGGCTTTTGTGTGAATTGTCTGAGGGGAAATGTCATACTGTCTCACTTCCTGGGCTTTCCCCCCACAAATTCTTTTTCCATTATCTGGCTTTTCTTTTGAACTTGTGAATTTCCAGCACTGCACTTTTCACGCAGGCACGATGTTCATTTCATCGGCAGATTTAGCTCTGTCCTGAACCCCTGGCCTACCTGGCAGCAAGTCAGTATGCAAAGTCCAAATTTCAAAGTCTTGGGGTCAGTCCACACAGGCAAAGTCCAAAGATCAGGAAACACAGTCCAGGGTCAATCCGGATAGCAAAGTCTGAAGTCCAGCAGTCAGGAAACTGTTCAGAGTCAAAACTGAAGCACAGTCCCATAGAGCTCCAGAAGCATCCAAGTCAACATGGGCAGATGAGCAGACACAGTACCTGGGCTTGATGAGGCTTGTGACCCTCACCTGTTCCAAGCCTACTCCAGCTGAGGAATCACACCCCTCCTCCCAGACCTAGCGAACCTCACCTAGCTAGCTAGTGAGCAGGGTTGTGGGCCCTGGCCTGCCTCAGCCTCCTAGAGTGCCTCTCCTGCTGCTCCCTACACCTCAGAACCTGCCATGTTCATGGAGACAGGGGCCCTCTGGCTCTGGTGTAAGAAAAACACTGGGGCCTAATTTGACCAGTACAGTCAAACCTTGGTTTTTTAACATCTCGGCTGCTGAACATTTTGGAAGCCGAACACCAAAAAATAGGAAGTGAATGTGTTATGTACTGAGTTGAATAGGATCCAAAAAGTCTGATTGGTCCTAGAACAATAGGGTCCAGAATGCAGCAGTCTGATTGGTCCTAGAACAATAGGATTCAGAATGCAGCAGTCTGATTGGTCCTAGAACAATAGGATTCAGAATGCAGCAGTCTGATTGGTCCCAGAACAATAGGGTCCAGAATGCAGCAGTCTGATTGGTCCTAGAACAATGCAGCAGTATGATTGGTCCACAGGAGCCACCCAATCGAGCTCCAGGTGCAGATGAATCCACAGCCTGATTGGCCTACAGGGGAATCCCAGAATTAGCGAATCGCGTGCAACCCATTGTATAAATAACGAATATAAAGCAGATATTTTGGGAAAACTTTCATTCCTCACTACTATGAGCTGAATAAAGAGCATGAAATCCACACTCGACTCCGAGTATATTTCAGAATGCTTCCGTTTTCAAACATTCATCAGAAGCCGAAGGGCTTCTGAGGTACGTTTCTCCATTTTTCTCAATAGAACTTGCTGACAGTCCTTTGCTCCTTGGTTTTCGAAAGTCAAACGGGCTTCCGGAATGGATTATGTTCGAAAACCGAGGTTCCACTGTAGAATGTTTGGTGGGCGGGGCTTGTGTGTTATGCTCTGGAATCAGCCCCTCCCTTCTGTGTTCCGTTAAGTTTCAGTTAAGAGGGACCAACTGCCTCTTTTTGTTTCTTTCCTCGTCTTGTTTTCTTTAGTTTCTCGCACTATTTTGTTACCGTTTTCTTTATTATTAAAGCTTAGTTTACTTATTTTTCTCAAAGAAAAAGAAAATCTGTTGAGAAAGGTGTGGGATGTCCTAAACTGTGTGAGTGAGGGGATATTCCCAGTTTGCCAGGAGAATTTATTTTGTTAATCATCTCCCCACCTCCACAACAGATGGGTCCTGCTGCTCTGGTTCCTGTGCATTGACCCCCAACCTATGTCACTCTGTGAGTACTTCTTACACCAAATCTTCCTTCCCCAGTCCCAGCTACACCCCTCATCAGAATCCTCCTCCCCATCGCCCTGCCAATTCATGACAAACAGCAGCTGAACTTGACTGCCTTGTGATTCCATTTTGAGGAAAGACCAGAAAAGAAACTTTCATTCACATTTGCATGAAAGTTATTGGAATGCCTATAGTCAATTTTGTGTAACTGCAGATTCATTGTTTCAGAAAAATAAATTAAGGGGCTTAATCTAGGGTGGTCATATTTAATAATTACTTCGAAGAGTGAATTTCAGTAAGTGTAGCTTGTGTGAAGAGTGCATGCAAAGATTTGTTTAGGACAGTGAAACAAAATGCCACAAGACCTGATGGTCTGGATGGCCTCCAACAGGGCTCTGTTGCGGGAACACTACAATAATCCCTGTACAAGAAATATTACAAAATTCAGGCTATCGGACAAATTGGCACATTTAAATCCAGTGGGAACACCAGCATCTATCTTTGTGTGCTTCAGATTGATTTGTTTTGATCTCTGGATTACCATGTATCACTAAGGCTCATAGCAGGTTTCAAAACAGCCATTTTAACTTATCCTTGAATATAGAAATAAGATTAAAAGTCCTATCAGAAAGCACTCACCATTATGCCTTTCTCAGGCCCAACATTATTCACAATTTAAAAGAAGAAAAAAGAATTGTGCTTACACCAGCTAGTGGGCCATCTATCTTGGACCTGGTCCTCACCAATAGGGAGGAACTGATTGATGAAGTGGAAGTGCTCAGAAATTTGGGAGGAAGTGATCATGTTCTCCTGGGTCTCAGGAAACAGAGGCAAGAGAAAACTGAGTGTAGTCAGACACACATAGCGAATGCTATTCTAGGCTGCATCAACAGAAGTATAGTGTCCAGATCAAGGGAAATAATCGTACCACTCTATTCTGGTTTAATCAGACCACACTTGGAATACTGTGTCCAATTCTGGGCACCACCATTTAATAAGGATGTTGACAAGCTGGAATGTGTGCAGAGGAGGGCAACCAAGATGATCAAGGGTCTGGAAATTAAGCCTTATGGGGAGCACTTGAAGGAGCTGGGTAGGTTTCACTTGGAAAAAAGGGGACTGAGAGGAGATATGATAACCATCTTCAAATATCTTAAGGGCTGTCACATGGAGGAGGGAGCATGCTTGTTTTCTCCTGCTCTGGAGGATAGGACTGAAACCAATGGCTTCAATTTGCAAGGAAGGAGATTCCGACTAAGCATTCAAAATCTTTCTGACGGTAAGAGCTGTTCAGGAGTGGAACAGGCTCCCAAGAGAGGTGGTGGACTCTCCTTCCTTGGAGGTTTTTTCTGCAGAGGTTGGATGGCCATCTGTCATGGATGCTTTAGCTGAGATTCCTGCACTGCAGGGGGTTGGACTAGATGACCCCAGGGATCCCTTCCAACTCTATGATTCTATGGCACACTGGCCGCTTTTATTTTAAAGGAAAAAGAGCTGTGGCCCTAACCAGAAACACACTCCCAATCTGGATTGGGGCTCTGTGCCAGTTTCCTGCTTTTTGATTTGACTGCAAACATCACCTTTCAGGGCAAATAACAACCAGGCGTGTAAGGTCCTCTGCTGGATCATTATGAGCACATTCTAGATCAGGGACCTCCACTATAGTTTTGTAAAAGTCTGGCTGTAGGCTGACAGAGAGAATACGTTTTCTTCCATCTAGACCAGGGGGGAAGGGCAAAGAGAAGGCTGCTTCCCTGTTTATGTAATTTTAAATTATCTAGATATCTACAGAGTGGTTTTTTTCTGGGGGGACGCAGGGGGACGCATACCCCTAAACATTTTATGAATCTAAGTTTGGCCTCATTGAGGGACAGTATTTCAATATGAGTAGGAAAATGAGAGTACCCCTAAACATTTTTTAGGAAAGGGGGGGGGAGCACTGTATCTACATGAAAGATATATCTTAGTGTCAGTTGGCCTACTTAGAGAAGAGCAGATGAAACAGAAATTCACCACCACCCACTTCTATTTATTTGTCACATCGGATGAGAAGTTTCTAGGAGGACGGGAGCCAAATTATTAAACAGAGCACAGCTCTAAATGGGTGCTTTTTATAAACCTGTAGTTCTCTTTCTTTCAACAACACCCCATATAAAATAATAAGAAACACCATACTGCCTCAATTTGGGATCCACGTGTGAATATTGCTGCATAAAGGTAGTGCTGACAGAATGATCTGCCATTTTAAAACTGCTGCTCTGTCAGGCAATAAGGCAACTGAGGCTACTCCTGCAGATTTATCCTCCAGTCTTTTGCCTATCCCCCTTCCTTACGCTACGGCACTGAGCAGTGCTCTTATGAGATAGGCAGACAGGCTCCTAGCAAAGTGGCCCCTCAGCCAGTCATTTGTCACACAAGGAAGGGGCAAAGCAGGATGACTACAAAGGCCTGCAGTCATTATCAAGGGCAGTTACTCTTGTAGAGACCCCATTAGCCGGCCCAAATTATGGCTATGGCCATGGCAAGAGGCTTTGCCTGTGTAAAAACGTAAGGGGACCCCTGACCATTAGGTCCAGTCGTGACTGACTCTGGGGTTGCGGCGCTCATCTCGCTTTATTGGCTGAGGGAGCCGGCGTACAGCTTCCGGGTCATGTGGCCAGCATGACTAAGCCACGTCTGGCGAACCAGAGCTGCACATGGAAA
The DNA here is from genome assembly GCF_964234715.1 of Podarcis melisellensis. Lineage (NCBI taxonomy): Eukaryota > Metazoa > Chordata > Lepidosauria > Squamata > Lacertidae > Podarcis > Podarcis melisellensis. The sequence goes on from NC_138543.1 coordinate 20,767,949, forward strand.
CACCATTTACCTTCCCTCCAGAGCGGTACCTATTTATCTACTTGCACTTTGACGTGCTTTCAAACAGCTAGGTTGGCAGGAACTGGGACTGAACAACAGGAGCTCAACCCGTCACGGGGATTCAAACTGCCGACCTTTCGATCGGCAAGCCCAAGCAGCACAGTGGTTTAACCCACAGCGCCACCCACGTCCCCTTTAAATGAATTAGTTAGCTATAAAATGCAACTGCAGCAAAAAACTTCCTGGGGGTTTCGTCCCCCTCCCCATATGATTGACTGCACTCACTTTTACAACTCTACCAGGGTTTCTACCAAACATGCTGGTCCCTCCCTCTTTTTTCTCAGCAGTTGTGTCTTGACTACAGTCCTGTCAACTGACTTTGTTATGAGAAGGAAGTGATGAGTGGACATGAAAGATCTTGACCAGGGGTAGGCAACCTAAGGCCTGGGGGCCGGATGTGGCCCAATTGCCTTCTTAATCCAGCCCACGGACAGTCCGGGAATCAGCATGTTTTTACATGAGTAGAATGTGTCCTTTTATTTTAAATGCATCTTTGGGTTATTTGTGGGGCCTGCCTGGTGTTTTTACATGAGTAGAATGTGTGCTTTTATTTAAAATGCATCTCTGGGTTATTTGTGGGGCATGGGAATTCGTTCATTCCCCCCCCCCCAAAAAAATATAGTCCAGCCCACCACATGGTCTGAGGGATGGTGGACTGGCCCACAGCTGAAAAAGGTTGCTGACCCCTGATCTTGACATTAGGAAAGGGCACTGCTATCTTATAGCATATGTAAGTGCTGTGTTGAACCTCCATTTTTAATTCCACTTCTTCTGAATCAAACAGAAGTAATGTCTCATCTCTAAAAGGTTCTAGCATGGAAGCAACCAAAGGAATATCTATAAGGTTATGTAGCTCCAATCCAATCCACTTATTCTTCCCCCCTCCCCACCGCAAATATCTCCCCAGGCTTCCATATTACATGAGAACACTGATGATTTGGGAACCCCATCTTGGTTTTGAAATGATTTGGTCCCCCTTTAGACTAGGACAGGCACGTCCAACAGGTAGATCGTGATCTACTGGTAGATCACTGGATGTCTGTGGTAGATCACCGATAGATCACCGGCTCCCCCCCCCTAAAAAAAAGCTCAAGAATTTTTGTACTGCACTGCCAGTTTTTAACTCTGTGAGTAGTTCGCAGTCTCTTGGGAGTTCCCCTGGATTAGGAGAAAGCAAGGGCTTTTTGAAAGATACAGTTCTTGTCCCATGTTTGCCAGTTCACATACTAAACTTCACATATTAAACACTATTAAAACTATTTTAGAGCTGTCCAAGGTCTGGTGCTTGCCTAGTTTGGATTTTTTTCTCTCCCCACTCAGTCTTGGGGGTGAATCTCCCCATGGTGTAGCACAGACACTGCTTCGATTTCAAAAATGTTTTGCTATGCCTCAAGAGAAAGAGAGAGAGCTGCTTTTCAAGTAATGCAAGTCCAAATCCCCTTGGATATGCAGAACATAATCACACTGTTATTGAGGAAATGTGTAATCAAATAATGCCAGATATGTTACCATGGCATTGCAAAGAGAGGGGGTGAGTGGTGGGTGGGGACCTACGGACAATTTTAATGACTTGTAAATGTGCAGTCTCAAGCTGACACAACCCTCAACCATTTAGTAAGTAAGCACACTTTTACATTTTTTTAAAGAAAGAGTTGATGTAAATATATCAAGCAGAGGACTGCCCTAGGTATGTCAAGACCTTGCTTCATCTCTTCTTATTCTGAAATGCATGGAGAAGCAGGCTAATGTACCTGCTTTAAAATCTAATCATTGCGGGGGGGGAACGGGGGGCAGGGAACAAGCATAGAAGTACACACACTTTCCTTCCTGCTGGATTGCTTGTTAAAAAATGGAAAATAAACAGATATGGTCATGATTTTGTCTTTTGTGTAAAAATATGAGCGAAAGATTGTGGGGACTCCCCCAGCCTACAGTATGTGTCTTCCTAGCGAGAGGAAAACACCCTGTAAAGCAGACAGGGAGTCTGAATTATTAAAGCTGAAGGAATAATCTACTCCAACCGATCAGAGAACAGCTCTCTGGAGAGAGAGTGGGTTTTTCCACTGGCAACCTGAATATATCACACGTGAGCTGCATCTAAAACAGACAACCATATTTCCATAATGCCATTTCAAGCAGAATTTGTCAACTTGGGGGCTTTCCACGGTGGTTTCTTGTTTTTGTTTTTTAAAGCGTTCTGATGGAGGGAGCTGCAAATGAGAAAACGGTGCTGGATTGTTCTAAAAACAATTAGATTTTTGTCTCCCCAGTGAATCTGAGGCTCCCAAGGAAATGATATATAACTAAGAACGATCCCTTCTCTAAATGCAAAGGACAGCAAAAATGAATATCGATGGGCAGGCGTGTTTCCCAGGCAACCCCCTATCAGAAGCCTTCCTGCCTTTGGGCGATACAGATTTCAGATGCTTAATATCTCAAATGTGCTTACACAAAAAGCAAGCCAAAGCAAAGCCAAACTGAGGAAGCCACGTGCGTCCCCTTGACATAAGATATGCTCAGATTCGACAGTTATTTGGATTTCTATATTTCAGTCTCTGAGAAATCTGGTCTGAAGTACCTATAATAAGTATCTTGCAAGCTTCCCTTTAAAAAGAAATCAACACAGAATGAGCTTGTTTTGCAATGCCTTATAAAATATTACTAACCATAACTGATGCAAAAGCATCCTCAAGAACTGTATCTGAGTGATTTTGGAAATCTGTACATGTGATCATTATCATCCCTGCTGCTTTAAGCCTGAGGGCTCTTCAGCGATGACCTCTCAAGGATTCCTCTCAAGCGACTCTTGACAGGAAGAGGCTGATAAAATGATCAGACAGGGTGTACACCTCAAGCCTCTCAGATTCCCTTATGATATAGAGCTTAGCAATGGCTGTCCCTCACAATGACCAGCAACTATTTGAATGGCAGGTCAGCCCCTTCTCCTCCAACCTCCCTGTAGGAAATGATGTTATCAAGTCTTTTTGTAAAAAACAACAACTGCAAGTTTAGCATTGAGGCACACAGAGCCAAATGAGTCTGAGGGAAAATTAGGGTTGTAGGATGTGGGGGAGGCTCTGAAGGAGTTGGGGGGCCCTCTGAGAAATCAAATGGGGGAGCAGCGTCTGAAGTGGTTCTCCACTTATGTTCAGCTTATATGTGTGCACGTCAATGAACTATATATCGCAAAATACCATCTCATTCCAAGGAAGTTAAACTCCTGATACTTCGCCACTCAGAGTCCTGGGGTGAACATGTCAGTATTTATGTAGGCTAGAAAGACCTGAGAAGTTATTCTGAGACAGGCTCATTAAAGCCTGCCTCAGAAAAGAGGTGACCTTGAAAAGCCCCAAATTATTATCCAACTTGAATTTCAATCCAAACTGGAGGATAGCAGGGTTTAGTACAGTTGACTCCCTGGAACAGTTTCATTCCATTAGCTTGCATGGGCTGTTTGGGCTCTCTAAGGCTGAAATCTGCGGTGCAGAGACAAGAAAACATGCCTAAGCCCCCAAGCAAGGTGGTGGGAGCAACTTTGCTCTGTTAATTTTTGTAGGAGTGGGGATACAGGATGTGGGAAAGGAGTAGACCATTTTCCAAAGCACTCAAATTGGTTTGGGAAGTTCCTAGGATCTCGGGTGGGTATTCTAATTCATGGTGACCTTCAGAGCATTCACCTGTCTCTAATTTAGACTCTCTCCTGCTAAGATGCTAGGAAACTTCTGTCACACTAAAGAGTAGACTGAGATATAAAGCATCACTTGAATTGAGCATTGTCATCAAGATCTAGACATAACAAGAATTAAAAAATGGCCTTGGCCCAGTATACCCAGTCTGCACCCCCATCGTTCTGCCCGGACACTGAGGTCCAGTGCCGAGGGCCTTCTGGCGGTTACCTCATTGCGAGAAGCAAAGCTACAGGGAACCAGGCAGAGGGCCTTCTTGGCAGTGGCGCCCGCCCTGTGGAACGCCCTCCCATCAGATGTCGAAGTAATAAAGAACTACCTGACATTCAGAAGACATCTTAAGGCAGCCCTGTTCAGGAAAGTTTTTAATGTGTGACATTTTAGTGTATTTTTGGTCTCTGTGGAAGCCGCCAAGAGTGGCTGGGGAAACCTAGCCAGACGGGCGGGGTACAAATAATAAATTATTATTATTATTATTATTATTATTATTATTATTATTATTATTATTACTATTGCTAACATGCTGTAGCCTCCATTTTTATTTAAGCCGATTCTGTAAACATGACATTGAATTGTGAGACTGGAAGAGAACTGCTTGCTAAGAAGCATTTTAGAATTGACCAACTCCATGGACAACAGCACAGAGGCTCAACATAAAAACACATATTTTTGCTTGCACTTTTCTGCCCTTCTTCCAGCTCCTTTTTGAGATAGGGCAGCAGTAATGTAGAGTACATTCCAGGTGTGGTCGCAACATAGATCTATAAAGCAATAGCGCCTAACATTTTTTAGCCTAAAGGTTGCACCAAAACACAACAGCACAGACATTCACCACATATGAACATCTCTCCCCACATGCACAGGTCACACATTCACTACCTCACCACCCCTGCAGCACACACAAACCCCACACATGTAGACCACGTACACAGAACATACAGTCTTTACTCATGCAGGCCACACTCACTGTGCTTCCCAGTCATACCTGTTGCTTCGGTAGAGGAAGCACTAACCAGTTTGGGACCATTTCTGCAACAGTCTGTGCAGGACAGTTATGGCGATGGCTTCAGTAGTGGTGCTAAGTAAGCCTTCGCCATTTAATGCTGGGCAGAGTGTTTCATAAACAAGAAGGAAAATGCTGATTTGCTCCAGCGCTTGGGGAGTGTTGCAACAGAACGGAGCTCTCCTTTCCACAGTGGCAGAGGAAGGAGGGTGTGGTGGGTGCAGGCCACCACGGGTGTCATCACTGAGGGGGGTGACAAAAATATGAGCTTTTTTTATTTAAAAAATGGGCTCACAAAACTTTTTAGTTCAGTCAAGAAACGTAACGAAACACAGCTGGCACTGGGCGCCACACTGCTGGGGCCGGCACTTACCGCGGGCTTGTAGCGTGCCTGAGCCACGCATCTCTCCTGAAACGGCAGCGTAGGGCTTGCGTCTGCCCACTGCCTCCCCCTCAGCTGTAATCTGAGGGGGAGGCAGTGGAGAGGCACCTGAGCGGCTAGCTATGCCACTGCCTTTCCACTCTGACCAGCTCACAGTTGTGATTGATCAGTAAAATTTGTCAGGTCATTAAAAATGGCTTGTTGGGCCAGCCATGGACTGCAGATTTTCCATCCCAGCATAAAGAGACTTTGATATTGGCAGCTTTATGTTAGATCACTTTACTAATACTCCCTAACACAGAATTCACCTTTTTCAAAGCTACCAAGGTGACATTTTCATTGACATGTGATGCCAAGATCCCTAATTTCTCACTGTGTTTTTATATTTTGTTGTAAGCCACCCAGAGTGGCTGGGGCAACCCTGTCAGATGGGTGGGGTACTACTGCTGCTGCTGCTGCTACTATAATTATTATCATGGGTGTAGCCGTGGGGGCAGGGAGGGGCAGCTGCCCCCCTAAATAAAAAAATAAAAATACATAGCTAACTGAAGTTTTGCTCCCCTAACAAAAGGCTTGCCCCCTCCCAAAAAAATCCTGGCTATGCCCATTGTTGTTGTTGTTGTTGTTGTTGTTTTCCTGGTCAGTCACTGGCTGTTCATGACCTATCAGTGCTAATATAGAGTTAGGCTTTATTGCCCCAATGTGTAGCATCTTACATGAACGGGAACAGCATTTGCCAATTTGATGCCCATTCACTAGGCTTGAAGGTAGCCTTTTGAAGCTTATTGCGATTCCTTTTTGTTTTTAGTACCTTGAATAATTCAGTGTCTTTAGCAAGCTTGGCCATCTCACGGCTCACCCCTAAACTCTAAATCATTTATGTCCAAATTATAAAGCACCTGTCCTAACCCAAACCCTGGAGGGACCATTTCCCAGCTGTTCTGAAATATTCTTAGCCTGGTTGCAGCCACTTTCAACTCAATGTCCAGCCAGAGGAAACTAAGTCTTTCTGAAATCTAATTAAAAAGATGGAGTACTCTAAAGGATAGCTCTACGTGCTCACTCAGTACTGTCTCCCATCACTAACAAAAGAACAACAGATCTTTACAGCAACAGACAGGCATTTTTTAGAGTTGGCAAAAAAACACAACCATAACATGCAATATGAGTAGCTTCTGATTTAGGACTGGTTGCACTCCACTGTTGGAAAAGAGAATAACCACTGCTGGGACTGTTCCTGTGCCAGCTACAAATTTAGATCTCCTAGAATAAAAAGCACTCAAAATCATAACCTATGGCTTTGCTTCAATCACATATTTAACACCAATTCCAGTATCAGTGATTTGTTGTCTTTCTCAAATTCCATAAAAAGCAAACATGTATCCACAAATGGTGAAAACACATACAACTTTCTATGCACAGCACAAATAAAATACAAAAACACAAATGCTAGAGAAACAGACAAAATTGCAGACACACAATGCAATCCTATGCATGCTTATTTGGAAGAACTTCTTACTATGTTCAGTGGGGCTTACTCCCGCCAGGTAAACATGCATTAGATTCTAGCTACAGAAACGCCATACATAATTTTTAAAAGTACATAATATAGATAAAATATATAAAATATATTGTACCTTCTGAAGATGTTTGACAAAAAGACTTTTGGGTTTTGATGTGGAAAGCCTAGATTCAATTCCACCATCTACAGTTACGGACTTAGGGAAGACTCGGCTTTAGTTGATGTACTTTATTGGGTTGTTCTTCAGGAAATACAAGAGAAAGGTTAGGAAAACATCAGAAAAGGGCATGTAATGAAGCTGAATGTTGGGAAGACAAAAGAAAGTACTTATTCACACAGCACCAAGTTAAAATATGGGATTCGCTCCCATAAGAGGTAGTTACAGAGACCAACTTGGATGAGGATTAGACAAATTCATAGGGAATAAGGCTATCCAGCTATGTTTTACTCAACTGCCAGAATCTTAGAACTAAGGAGTTGGAAGGGATCATAAGGGCTATCTAGTCCAACCCCCTGCAATGCAGGAATCTTTTGCCCAATGTGAGTCTCAAACACATGACCTTGAGTTTAAGAACCTCATGCTCTACCAGCTAAGCTACCTGAATACCAGTTGTTGGAAACCACAGGAGCTGTTGAGCTCAGGTCCTCCTTTTGCTCTTTGCATAGGTATCTGGTCAGCCACTGTGAGAACAGGATGCTGGACTAGATGGGCCACTGGCCTGATCCAGCGCCCTCTTCTTATGTTCCTAAGATGCAAGCTACCTTGCACCTTAAAAGTTCTATAAAAATAGTTAGTTTTGAAAAGATTTCCATCATAGAAACAGTCACTACTAGAATCTGCTTTCTATCAATAGCACCACTGATCAATAGATTATTTAATTGGTGGGTTGCTGGTTTATGCGGGAGAGCAGGCATTGATTATAACAAGATATAATAATAACTTGAATTCTGAAGCGACGTAGGTGGGAAATAATTACAAATATCATTCCTAGGCTTTAGAACACTCACTCACATTGTGGGATTTTTACAGAGGAGGAAATTGCCCAAGTTTTTGTCTGGTTCTTTTTAAAGCTCTCATTTGTTAAAGTTTAAATTTGCAACACCTGGAATGTAACAGATGTGGTAGCATATAATTTCCTGCATGAGAGCAGATCAAATTCTTAATGCCCCAGCAGGAAGCCTTTTTAGTTATGCTTTTGGCCTCGGCTCCCACTGCAAAACGTCAATCTGATGCAGCAAGATTACCCAGATTGGAAAATACCAGGTCAAAGGAAACTAACACTGAAGAGTGAGAGGAAATAAATTGAAAAGGTGTCAGCAGAAGGCTATTGTGCAATGTTACTAAGCCACGTCTTGAATAAATGGCAATGATATGGGCCAGCACTGAACTCACATACATTCTCCATCACAAACAGCAACATTTCAGTTGCATTCAACAAGGAAAAATACATTGGATTCCTGTCGCTTTAACTCATTTTGGTGAACCCTTTTTAGGTGGTGGGAATTGTTATGAGTTATCTACTGATCTGAGTGATGATTAATCCCGAAGAATCCAATCCTGACCCCACTCAGCAGTGAGAGACCCAGTGAATTCAGTAGGACTTATTTCTGAATAGGACTGAACTGTACATCTCTTTCAATTCCGGGGGTTGATAATTTTTTATGCTGCTCTAAGTTTTTAATTTTTTATGTTAACTTTTATTGTGGTTTTATTTTGAGGTGTGCCTAAAAATGTAAGCAATTGGAAAACTCTTTTTTGATGTAAAATTATTTTAGAGAAGTGCTATAATATTAATAAAATAAAATCTCTCTCTCACACACACACTCACACACACACACACACACACACGGTTATTAATTCAGGGGCGCTAGACCTCTCTAAAATTTCTGGAACCAGTAAGGGTTAGAATTTAATTAATTAAACCTTGGGGTGCTAAACTGTGCACCAGATGCTTCTAATCCTTGGATCTAGCAAGCGTTAAAATCTAAGAAAAGACCTCTAATTCCGGTAAGTAGCCAGGCTAGTCTCCTGATGGGCCATTAAGAGAACAAAGGATCAAAGAACTCTGTGCAAGACAACAAATGGGTAGAGAGCCCCCTTCACTCAACTCCCAGTACATTGGCTCCCAGTACGTTTCCAAGCACAATTCAAAGTGTTGTTGCTGACCTTTAAAGCCCTTAAACGGCCTCAGCCCAGAATACCTGAAGGAGCATCTCCACAGCCATCATCCAGCCCGGACACTGAGGTCCAGCTCTGAGGGCTTCTGGCGGTTCCCTCTCTGCGAAAAGTGAGGTTACAGGGAACCAGGCAGAGGGACTTCTTGGTAGTGGCACCTGCCCTATGGAATGCCATCCCATCAGATGTCAAGGAAATAAACCACTATCTGATATTAGAAGATATCTGAAGGCAGCCCTGTTTAGGGAAGTTTTTAATGTTTGATGTGGTCACTTTTTTATTAATATTCTGTTGGGAGCTGCCCGGAGTGGGTGGGGAGACCCAGCCAGATGGGTGGGGTATAAAGTTGTTGTTGTTCTTGTTGTTGATGATGATGATGATCAAGTCACAGTTTTGAGTCAATAATTAGAAGCAATGTGAGCTAGAAGCTTAGAGTAGTGAGCAGGAGGTAAATCAAATAAACTGGAAATGAAAATATATGCCCCCACCCTCAATCAAATTTTTAGGTATATTTTATTTTTCAAGGATGCTAAATAATAACATCTGGAATCACTTAACTGTAATAGGCTCAGTACTAGCTAATGGCTCAGTGAATACATTTCTGTCGTGACTTACACATCTGCTGCTCTGGTATCTGTCTACTTATATTGTTTGTTTGCCACATTATTGTTCAAAAAGGCTGACTGGGTGCCTGAAGGGCATACTTTGGGCTTATGAAATCCTGTATTTGCCCAGGGATAGGACGTGAACCTGTTGGAATGCTATTAACTATACTGAGCACACAATATGGTAATTCCCTGAAATCATCCATCGTTTATCATCCATCACAGGCTTCCAGAAACCACATAATCCACATATTACTGAAGAAACTGGAATTGTTTTTATAAAGGCAACTGTAATTGCCACAGAATGTAAACTCCACTAATTTCCTAGCATATGTGTTTATTCTCATTTTCCATATTAAGGGCATTTAAAGCACATTTCTCCCTCCCCAAAGATTTCTGGGAGCAGTCATGTACCCCTCACAGAGCTACAATTCTCAGTGCCTTTAACAAACTACAGTTTCCAGGATTTGTTACTGAGGTTTGCTTTAAATGTATGGCATGAACACACTTGAAAAGTGATGCACGATCCTTTGTTTTGAAACATCTTCCTCTGCAGGAGGGGAAAAAAGCGAACAGCAATGACAAAAAAATCCTGCCATTAATTGAAGCAAGGAAATCACCTATTCTAGTTTGCACCCCACACAAAATAAAGCACTTACAGTTACTGCTGCTTCAAAATGGAGATGGTAGGCAAGGGTACCTGAATCTGGACCTTTGCCACAGCATTTTGCGTTTCATGAAATATAAATCAGCTAGGAGAAAAGATGTTGACAAATTGGAAAGCATTCAGGAGGAACTATGTGAGAATAATAAAAAGTTTAGAAGACAAGTTACGCAAGGCAAAGCTGCAGGAACAGGGTTTATATGTGCTACAGAGAGAAGAAGGTGAAGGGGGCATATTGACAGTTTTCAAATATTTAAAAGGACATCAGATAAAGCGGAAGGGCAGTAAGGAGCAAGGAGTTGAGTCTGCAGAAAAGTAGATGTAGGTTAAATGCCAGGGAAAATATCCCTAACTACGTGAGCATTCAGCATAAAATCAGTAGCCAGAGAGAGAGAGAGAGAGAGAGAGAGAGAGAGAGAGAGAGAGAGAGAGAGAGAGAGAGAGAGAGAGGTACTTCTTTGTTATTTGTAAAATTCATGTATTTTAGCAGCACCTAGAAAAGCAAATTTTCAATTGACTGCAATTGTAAAAATGCATGCTTTGAGAATTTCCAGATGGGTAGCTGTTGGTGTAGGTGGATTCCCATGAGGCAAGATGCAGTGATAACAGCAAGAACCTTTATTGAACTACATAACTGGGAAACAGGGGCAAAGAACTGCTTATATACATTCCTGAGAGCCTGGGCCACTCCTACTCCCAAGTTGATTGGCTGTCTGAACTTCAAAACGGAGAATCACAACTCAGAGTTCAAGGGCCAATGGCAGAGGCCCAGTCCTGAAATGTTCTGTGATTGGACATCATTTATCGAATCAGAACACAGGAGCTTAGACTCCTTAGTCCAGACTCAAACTCAAATGTTAGTCTTTAAGGTGCTACCAGACTCTTTGTCATTTTTTGTTGTAAAAGACTATCAACTTTATTGTGGCTTAAGCTCTCCTGGACTACAGTCCACTTCGTCAAATGCATGAAGTGTTGTCCTGACTTGCAGGTGTGTATATAAATGTTCAGGAAGCAGAGTGTAGATGTTACAGTGATCATTACTAACTTAACAGCTGTAGTTCACAAAACAGTTCCTGAGAACACAGACATCCTGATGTTCTGATGAAGCAGATTGTAATCCATGAAAATGTTTGCCATAACAAACTTGTTAGTTTTTAAGGTGACACAAGGTTCTTTGATCTTTTGGCAGGATGAGTTTGAAATATGTATCCCAGTTTTGAGCATTGCTTAGGAGTGGAACACTAATGTGTGCAAATAAGAGGTTGGAAACATTTAACATACAGTGGTACCTTGGGTTAAGTACTTAATTCATTCCAGAGGTCCGTACTTAACCTGAAACTGTTCTTAACCTGAAGCACCACTTTAGCTAATGGGGCCTCCTGCTGCTGCCGTGCCGCCAGAGCACGATTACTGTTCTCATCCTGAAGCAAATTGCTTAACCTGAAGCACTATTTCTGGGTTAGCGGAATCTGTAACCTGACGCGTATGTAACCTAAAGCGTATGTAACCCGAGGTACCACTGTATTGCTGCTTCAGAATTTCCTTTGCCTCTCTTCCCCCACCCCCACCCCACCTGAAAATAAGTTCACCACATGGCAGGGCATTGCTAGTGGAATGGCATTTTGCCATTTTCAAACAGGCTTAGATGAACATGGGAAGCACCCGACCTCTACGCCTTTCAAAAAGAACAGCCACAAGTATTGGTGACTATTGTATTCCTAAACATATTTAACATGGCAGTTACAGCAGTAACTGCTGTGCTGTGTGGGGGAAAGAACAATTTTCCAAAACACAGCTGTGCTTTGAATGTTCTGAATTGTAAATGGGAACACAAAACTGCTTTGGGGGAGGATTTTTGGATCCAGCCCAACAAATAAGTCACAACTTCGTGCACGTTCGTGTTTAAAAACAGTATGCAAAGGTACTAGGAGTTCCTGGCCCTTCAAAAGCACTGAGTGAAGTTCCTTGAATAATTATCTGCCAATCTCATTGGCGCAAAGTCTGTGCATTCTATTTGGAGCCTCTTTGTACTGCTGACAAAATTCAAGAAATGCACTCAGTTTCAAGCATCTAGGCAAGATGTTTACGGCCATATTAGATGTTAAACAACTCATGTGTTACCACATAGGTCGGATGTTTCATTATAAAGTGGGGAGGTTTTTAAACTCAGGTTGGATGGCCAACTGCCAGGGATTCTAGCTGTGATTCCTGCATTACTGGGGCTGCACTATTTGATCCTTGGGGTCCTTTCCAATTAAACAGCGGGTGGCGCTGTGGGTAAAACCTCAGTGCCTAGGACTTGCCAATCGTATGGTCGGCGGTTCGAATCCCTGTGGCGGGGTGAGCTCCCGTCTTTCGGTCCCAGCTCCTGCCCACCTAGCAGTTCGAAAGCACCCTTAAGTGCAAGTAGATAATAGGTACTGCTTTATAGCGGGAAGGTAAACGGCGTTTCCGTGTGCTGTGCTGGTGCTGGCTCACCAGAGCAGCTTTGTCATGCTGGCCACGTGACCTGGAAGTGTCTGCGGACAGCGCTGGCTCCCGGCCTCTTAATTGAGATGAGCGCACAACCCTAGAGTCGGACACGACTGGCCCGTACGGGCAGGGGTACCTTTACCTTTAACTAAGCCCCACCAGGAGGAGAAACTGCTTGAGTGTAGTGCTTTAGGAGAGATAAGGGTTCATCAGCCCCATCTTATCCATCCAGGCAGCTCTTTAAATGCATCAGTCCTATTAAGAACATAAGAAGTATGCGTGTTGGATCAGGCCAATGACCCATGTGGTCCAGAACTCTGTTTTCAACTCTGTTTTCACAAAGACCTAAGAGATGCACATAGTGGCCAAAGAGATGCATTTATTTTATTTTTATTTTTTACATTTGTATACCATCTTCTACCGGTAGGGATCAAGGTGGTTCACAACACTAAGTTACAACATAAAAGCACAGCATACATAATTAAAATAATTAAAACAAAGAACTATACTAATATATACAAACTAATAAAAAGAACAGTCCCCAACAAAAGCCCCTAAATAGTCCCCCAGCCAAGAAATACAAATTCAAAAATCCAAATTAACGTATTAAACAATGTTTTTTTAGGAGGAACTGCCCCTCAGTTTTTGCAAAATGCTCCATCTTTAGGGACCGTCTGCCTGCCAGAATAAGGAGGCTGCTTTAGAGAGGCTACTTGGCTGATTTTGTAGAAGATAAATTGCATCAACACACGTTTTTCCTTTGCAAGTATTCCTGCTACTATTTGGGCACACTATTCTCAAGTCCCGTTGCTCCTTTCTATTTCTCCGTATGATTCCCGTGGTTTTCACCTTGCCCATACTTACATCTGTCATTGATGTTGAGTGACCTGTACGTTTTTATGTCCTAACATACCTTCTGCCTAACTGGAAAGCCCACTGTGAGTCCCAGCTTAAGGCAATCTTGCAAAAAGAACAGACTATCAGCTGTACACTGGAGAGTCGATTTGCTAATAGCTGCTCTGCTGTGCTTGTCTAGGTCATTTGTAGATGGAGGAGAGCCACTCAAGTGTCAGTTACCGACCGTCCCCAAGGCTTTGTCCAACAGTCCTTTTCTCACACATGACTAGCAGATGCGAATGAGAAGGGAGAGTTAAATGCTCAGCTGTACTGCTATAAAGTGGAATGAAACATGATAGGCAATACAAGGGCAGGAATACTACTGAAAGTAGCAATGTGTCATTCACACACACACACACACACTTAGGGATGTGGATATCTATAGGTAACTATAGGAAACATTTATCCATCTGGCATAGAGTTACACATAGCTAATTCACAGAGGGCTGGGTGAAAACTGCAGGAGAGATTTTGCCAATTAAAAAAAAAGACATTTACTCTTAATATTCTTCATCTCACCCATATCTTTGTTTCTGTCTCTTACCGACTTATTTCCCCCCCCTCCCCAAACTTTCCCTATTCAGAACCACATTCTGGAACCACCTAGAATCTTGTGCACTGCTCGGCAAAGATTATGGGTTGGCATGCCAACCTTTGTAATAATATTGTTTGACTGAGGACTACCTACAGCAGCTTGGTTTTATCCGGGGCATCTGAACTGGGTAGGACATTGGACCTTCCATCACCTCTGCTAGATCTAACTTATTGCACTAGATATATGACAGCAGCATAACCCTCATCCAGAACAACAGAACAAAGTGAAGTGGCGGCGGCAGCATCATTTTCATCTACAACAGTCTGAGCTCATTTGGGCTGAGTTTGCAACTCCATGCATTTCCTTAAAAGGATTGTGTAGCACAGTTCTCATAATGAGAAAGGTAAGAAAATGCTGCCTACTCCTTAAAGTTCCTTAAGGACAAGTGTCTATGAATCTCAGCAAAAAAACGTTTACACCTGTCTTAATTGTTACAGGGGGTGTGGGAGAACACGATATTCTCCAGAACAACTAAACACGAGCAGTGTACACAGAGAGGCTCATTTACCAGTATAATTATCCTGTTTTCCTACTTAAAAACTAGATTGCTGGTATTATTCAAATAAAGCCTTTCCTACTCCCAGGAGGGAAGGGGTTGTGAGCGGGAAACGATTCCTGTGTCATGCAGGGGGCGCTCTGCCCCCTGCTTCAACTCCAGGGCTGGCGCCACGCCCCTCCCCAGTTGGGCACCCAATAGGGAAGCTCGGCAGGGGCGTGGCTTGCATCCCCGTTTGCAGCCGTGCCAGGCATCCCCACCATTGCACACACATTTTCTCTCTGCCATAGCCTCTTCCTGCTCACTCAACCCTGATCCTCTTCTGGTTCCGACACGTCCTCCTCCCAGTCTGCTTCTCCCCCCCCCCCCCCGTGACCACTCATCATTGTCCCACCACCAATCCCCTGGCTCTGAGCCTTCTTCTCCTGGGGGTTCCCCAGCTGGTGCCTCCTCCTCTTCCTCCTCCTCCTCCTCCTCCTCTGCATCCATCCAGTCCTTGACATGGCCTCCTAAAACATGAAGTCAGTCATTCTCACTGAATGGAAATGGGCAGACTTGCTCAGATTTATATGTAAAAGGGGCATGAAATGGGGGCACTTTAATCTGAGGATGCCATCATGTCTGCTTTGGCTTCCACTTGTACTTCAGTTTCAGAATATCAAATAAATGTGAGAGAAAGTGCCTCTCTCTGCTAGCAATCAGAAAAAGGAGTCGAGACCTCATAGTACCAACTACAACACCTTTCCAGAGCGACAGTCCCAAACCACAGCTCATCAGCTGCAAAGCAAACCACACTTAACTCTCCAAATATATATCTGTGCCTTTCTGCAGTACTCAGACCTAACCCCCTCCGGTTCCAGAAGATTTCATGACACCACTTTTATTATTCTGCAGGTGTCATGCCAGAGTTTTCCCCAGATGATAGCAATCACTATTCACTTTTTAAAAAGCACCCTTGTAAGAGAGTCGACTGCCTCTTTTCTCTGCAAAGACAGGGTGACAGATGGTGTCATTCTGAATATTCATCAAAGGCAAAAAAGAAAAAGAAAACCCAAGTTCTCTTCCAGCAAGGTGCGGAAAAGGAGAGGATGAAATGCTAAAAGTCAAGAGCACAGATTTCATAAGATGCAGAGGAACAGGGCAAGTCCATCTAAAAGCAAGACTTTGTTCTCGCCTTCTTTTTTTTAAGCCGGCAATAAAGAAAACATGAAATGGTGAAAAATGCCTTTTGTCTAATCAAACACTCCAAGCTTATATGGTTCCACTGCACAATAAGATACAATGCTGTTCTGATTGCATTTTCACAGGCGAATATAGAAAAGCAAGAGGCAAAAACTTGGGAGGGAAATCTTAAAATGCAGACTGACAGGAAAATTTCAATCGCACCAAGCTGCTATACCCATGCACTTGTTGGCTTTAACGGAAACAAATATGACATCACAGACAGCCAATCAGAAAGGTCCACTTTCATGCAATTAATAATGTTTAGGATAATGGATTCAATTTATTTGTGTCAGTTTCATACTAAACCTGCCACAAACACTGTTTTATATACACGTACAGAAGACAGGGGAGGGGAACCCTATTCAAATTGCTGTATAAATGAATATGTATTTAAAAAAAAAAAAAAAGCAGACATGTTCCAATAGATCAGATACCTGACAAAAGCAGTTCATCTTTATGATTAGTGGACAATTTGTGCATTTCTAACTAGAACATATTTTCCATAAACAGTAGATCACGCTTTAATTCTCACAGAATGCTGACGCATTATTTTTGCCCTTGGATTTAGTGAAACTAGTTTGCATGCTGCTTTCTTCGGGGGTTTTGGCTCCTTCCCCTGACTGTTCTGCTTTTGGATTCCCAACAACAAGCACAGACAATGCACTTTTTGTCCAAATAATTGACAGTAGATTGCCCCATTGAAATAGTAAATTTTCACATTGCTGATTTTCAGAGATAAATGGCGCTGTGAAGCCAAGGGGCTGCCTTTTGACTTTCAAACTATCTGCTGCCTCAGCTGAACTGTAAATTGAAGAGAATTTGCAGAGCAGAGCTTCTTTATTGATAAGGGTCTATTTTGGGGAGGATTAAGACTCTAACGTCATGGAGAAACAGAAACATGCCAAGAGTCTGAATGAATCAAACCTAGATTGCGTTTTCCTTCACCGTCTTCAGTTATTCCTGCACATTACAATACTGTCCATTTAAGGACTACTGCGATTTGAAAAACATTCCTTCACAGGGTATCCTGCCAGAAGAAAGGACTGTCATATACTTTTATGGCTTGGGTGACCACTCTTTTATCAAACATCCATTAATCTCTTTGTGCATGTATGTGGAGAGAGAGAGAGAGAGAGAGAGAGAGAGAGAGAGAGAATGGTTTGAACAAATAAACACCCTTTATAGAACACTACTGCCTTTCCAGATAAGTAACAATGCACACACCTGCTAGAGCTGATAAAGCTACTTTAGCGGTCTGAAGTTGCAGCAAAATATCTACCCGCCCCCCAATGGTTTGGGCATGTGCAGTTAACCATCTGTGATAAAGACTCTCCTCCCTGGAAGAGAGGGGAGTGGTTGTGGGCGGGAGCCCGAGCACCGCCCCTAGCAGGGGGCGTTAGCCCCCTGCCTCCACCTTACCTGGCTGGCGCCCATGCCCCTCGGCAGACACCCAACCAGGTGCCTCCGAGGGGGCGTTTACAGCAGCCTTTTGCTGCGGCGCCAGCCTCTCCCCGGCCTCATTCTTCGCCGTCATCTCGTCGCGAGTCACCCACCCTCCACTCCCTTTGAGTTAGGGCTTAGGTCATTGGCCTTGCTATGGACCTTAGGTTGGTCACCCTGGTTGTCCAGGGGGCCTGGTAGGAGTTTTTCCATTTGGCATTAGGCTTCTTGGTTTTTTCGCCTACCTCGTAGCAATCATCACAACTTTTGTGGTATTGGTGGGTAGGTCAGGCATTGGAATAATGTGTTGTGGTGTGTCGAAGGGCTAGGTGTGGCCATCGCCTATGCCTTCAATTTTTGGGTATTCCGTTAAAGGAATCTGGCGGTCGTGTATTCTGTCCGATGCCTGCTTGGCGGGAGGCCATGGCACGACCCTCGGTGACATCAGGGGAGAGCCTATAGTTGGATTAGCATCAACAGGCTCCACCTACTGGTGAATAAACCCCCTTGTTTGAGAGATCCAATGCCTAAGCCAATACCTTTTCACTGCTGTAATCAATAAAGTTGTGGCCTTTCCTTGCCCATTAACCTTATATCACATGTCCTTGTGTATTCATTTCACATTGCGGGGGTCGGGTCCTCGAACCGCAACAGCTATGCTGCAAGGATGTAACTCAACAAGTTCTTTTGATTATATGCTATATTTATACTTTCTTGACTTCTTTGGTCAATTTTGTTGTTGTTGTGTATTCACCTCTTGCACATTAAAGCAATGCCTACCTTTATGCCAGTTTCAAATCCTTTGTGCAAACACATTGTGTGATTCCATCTTATCAAGCTAATTTCCCAAGAGATAAGTACAGGGGAATGGATGGGAACATGAGCCGCTTGTAAGTGATATCATCATATACAGTGGTACCTCCAGTTGTGGACGGTCCAGTCGGATCCCGAGTTTTCCGCAACCTGAGGATCGCTTCTGCACATGCACGCACAACCAAACCCGGTAAAATACTTCCGGGTTTGCTGTTTTCACATCCTGAAGTTTACGTAACCAGAGGGTTACATAACTGGAGGTACTACTGTAGTGTATATTATATGGCAGGAAAAATGTAGTAGTAGTAGTATTTCCACAACTTTTTGCATTTAAGTTTATATGAGCCCCCACCCACAACTGAGTGAGTAGCCACAACTGAGCACCTCTATGTCCCTCTGACTTCAATGAAGGCAAATTAAGCAATGGGTGCAAATTTCTGTATTTACGCAAATCTAATGCGCCATCAAATCTAATACGCACCTCAATTTTCAAAACCTTGAAACCAAAACAAGTATTTGCTGGTGAATGTAAATGCGCCATCAAATCTAATGCACACCCTAATTTTTATGACGCAATTTAGCCTTAAAAGGTGCACATTTCATACTCATAAATATGGTAAGCTGGAAATAACTGACATACTTAAGGCTGACTGTATGGCAAAGACGGGTTGATTCTTTGCTAGACTCCCAAACGCTCCTCAGTTAGTGTGTTCCCATAGGTCAGTGATAGGGCACATCCAGAACACTCCTGGTTCAATGTCTGCCACCTCCATAGGGATGGGAAAGTTTAAAAACCAGGAAAGCAGCCAGATGAACCAATGGCATAAACTGGCACAAGGTCTTCAAACCTTTTGAGTTCCTCCAGAGCCTATTTGTACAGTTCAAGCTATGATAGCCCTTTAAGGATGTTAATAACCCAGTAACTATCATGAAGGCTGAAGGTGGTTTTCACAATGAAAATCCCTACCAACTATATAAAAAACTAGTTGCCTTATCCTGTCAAAGTGGAATAACTGAATGAATGCCTTTCCTCGCAAGGCTTCTCATGAATTAAAATTCATCTCAGAGGACCTTTCTGAATCCCATCTGCACTGAAGCAAGGCAGGTGATGACCAGAGACAGATCCTTTTCATACATGTTGTACTAGCTAAGGACTTCCAAGAGGTTTGGAGTTTGCCAGACATCAAGTTTGACGATGTTTTGGTGGCAGGCAATCCCTTTTTTATTTCCCCAGGCGTTTTACATTTCTGATTTTCAGTTCTGCTTTTTGCTGGGTATGCTGTTTTGTTGGGGTTTTGGTTTTCTATTGTTACACGTTTCAAATCTTGTTATAAGCCACTCTGAGAATCCTCTGGATTAAAGAACAGGGAGGACCAATCAATAGGGCTAAAGTGGGAGCACAGAATGGAGCTTTGCTTATTATGGGAAGGGCAAGCCTCTCCGGAGACGATTTGAGCTATGTTTAGAAACACTATCAAGGGAAGGGCAGAATCTGCAGCCTACCTTTGGTCTCTGGGTGACCCAGCCCTCACTGACAGGGATCCTGCGGGAGGATGCAATGTCTACGCAGATATGCTACATCCTTCAGGGTTCCTTAAAGCATATAGGACCATATACAGGTTCACATTCACCTCACAATGGATGCTTTGCTTCTTATACATTTGTAGTCAGTGGACCATAAATAATGTTTCTCTTTGTACAAATATCATTTGTGTCAGGGAAGATACCAAGTAACCAGCGAGGAGAGACTGAAGGAGGTAGTTCCTTTTTTTTCATGTGAAAAGGGCATTCCCTATTTTAAAAATTTATACAATAGCACCACCTAGCACAACACTAATATTTTCTACACTACATCAAGGATGTAACCATGTTGCGGAGTTGAAACAAAGGTTCACAGATGCTTCTAGAACTTCAGAACATTACCAACTGGGGAATGTTTCTTTAAGTTTGTATCATATATGCACATCTTAATTTAGCAGAATATTGGTCTGAGTGGGTAAGCCCCTACTCATCAACACACACAAGGAGGCAAGTCAGATTTGTGGCTTTACTGTGGAATACATTCTGTCCTTTAGCTTTGCCAACGGTAGTTTTCCAGTGTCAAAGACCGCAATCCTAAACACACTTTGCTGGGAGTTAATTCCATTTAACTTCATGGGTCTTGCTTTTGTACAAATATACATAATGCTGGCTCCATGCTGACTGAACAAAGTACAATGAAGACCACCACTAAAAGACAGAGACCCCAATGATCCTATTTCATCCTGCTTCTGTATAACTAAGCAATTGCTTAATATCATACAGGTCCTCTCACCCCCAAATTATGCAGATTGCCTGGAGTGCGATATATTCCCGAATATTGGCATCCCAAGATGGAGTGAATGCTTCTGCTTTAGAAATGTGTCGGTATATTCTAGAACCTTCCAAAGAATGCAAAGAGCAGGGAACAGATTCACTCAAAAAAGCAAACAGATACCAAGACTGGTTGCCAGTGCAATAGTACCATAAGAAGAGTATTTGTATTCCACATTACTATACAAAAGTTTTGTTGTTTTTTTCATTTCTCCTCATAAACAGGGTCATAAAAAAGGGGGGGCTTCAATTACTTCCAAGAGAAGATGCCAGCATTAAACCTAGGGGCATTTCCAGAATGGCTTGCAGGGACAAAAAAGCAAACATGCTTTCCTGTATAAGAAGTCTCAAGGGCTTGGGCTAGCCATGGAAGTATCACAGCTTGAAGAGTGCTTTTGAAGAAGGATTTTTTAAATTTTCAAATCGGAAAGAGTAAAAACTGATTGTGAGAAAAAAGTTCCATGCACGTAAAGGAGGCTCCCTGGCAGCTGAAGCTGCCCAAAATCTCAGTCCTCTATCTGAGAATTATAAAAGGCCAGATGCATTGTAGGCAAAAACCTTCTTCAACCAGGCCTTTGGCTGATTAACATACAATACCCTTTTAAATGTGTTGAGGGAAGGGTTTGTTTTTCTTATTTTTCTTATATATTTTGTGTTTTTTATATTGCATTTTTTATGTTGTGAGTTGCCCAAAGATCTATGGATGAAGAACGGTATACAAATTTAATAAATATAAAGAAATAAAAAAAGGCTGTTGACAAGGCAAGGTTATTAAATGAACAAAGCAGGATAGTCTGTTAACTGCCACATACCACCTAGATCAGGTATTTTTCACTGAAGTTCCCGCTTGTAATCCTTGGGACTCAGGTCTTGCCTCTTACCTCCTGCCACAGCTCTTCAAAACAGATCATGCTTTTGCTGCTTTCATTGTCACTGGAGAGCTCTGCTAGCTCCACTACCTAAGCCTCAACGCTTTTCAACTATGCATTTGTTATTATTAAATTTTTTGTTCTTCACAGTGGTAACTCAGGTTAAGAACTTTGCTTCAGGATGAGAACAGAAATTGCGTGGCGGCAGTGGGAGGCCCCATTAGCTAAAGTGGTACCTCAGGTTAAGAACAGTTTCAGGTTAAGAACGGACCTCCAGAACGAATTAAGTTCTTAACCCGAGGTACCACTGTATATGGAGCTAGAGAAGAGAGAGCTTCATTGATACACTCATATTTTATCCATCTTTGTTGTGACCCGTTTTGACTGTAATGCATGCAGAGAAAGAGGACGGGCTGTGAAAGGAACCGGGAACTTTTGGATTTTGAGATTTAGATAGGCCAACCCATAAAAATACATATGGACAGTAAAATACATATAGCAACTTGATATGTACACTTAGGAAGAAATATCTTGATTTCCAAACACTTGGAAACAGCTTTGTCTTTACCTATCATACTCCCCTAGTTTTCAGCACCATAGCCACTTTATTTATGAGCGCACACCTCTGTTCCAGAGGAGAGCAAACATCATAGGAATCAGATTCTTCACTGGCTACTCACCTTTCGTTTTGATTAAAAGGCCCAGGTAGATAAGGAAAGTCAAATGAACAGTGAACTATCAGTCCAGAACGTAATGGCTGCTTAACCCTGTAGCAGTGACTAGGAAAGGAGGACCCTTTAAGCTTACGCAGAATTAAGTCGTACTATGAAAAAGATTATTCAGCTTTTTAGAAGTCGATGAAATTCACTAACAGGAATAAGAAACCTGTGTGCATGTAAACTTTATTTAGGGGAGGAATGTACATACAACCCAACCATGCTGACACTATATTTTCATATAACTTATTATTATTTTGTGCTTTAGAAATATCTAGCCTATAGCAAAAAAGCATGTAACTGATCACATTTCCTTTGTACCCGAGAACAGCTGCACCTGAATCCTGATCTTGAAGACATTTAGAAGAAACATGTAAGACAGCCTTCTTCCTAATTTCCTTTTTAAGCTATATTAGGTTACTGCAGTTTGTATAGTACCTGAAGAAGAACTAGAACAGAATACTTATTGTTGCTATATACAACCTGACAATGAATGCAATTTAACAATCAGATGTGAAGAACTAATTCTTGGTAGATATAGTGCTTTGATAACAGGTTACTCTCTGCTGTAGAAATTGCTCCGAAACACCAATCAGCTAAAAACAAAATGGCTTTATTCTAAATACATCTTATTTCCAAGTTAAAACTGGTAAACTGGTAAATTACTGGCATTTGTTAGTAAAAATTAACAAGAAAATGCGATGAGATGTACAGAGGAACTCAATTACACATGCTCAAAAATCACAAATAAGTCAATCTATACATGAAAATGTAAAAAAACCCTTAACAATGAAATGCAAAGCCAAGAAATTCAAATCCCAAATTCATGTAAAAGTTAATCCACTGTAGTTTTATCCTTTTATTAGTGGTTTGTGGCAAAGAATTGCCTTTTTAACATTCTTAACTTAGAAGACTGCTCAGTAATTAAACCATCCCTGTTCAAATGCTCTGCAGAAAAGCTGATTTGGCCATCGTGCTTTTAAAAAATGAAACTACAGGAAAGAGATTGAGTGGGGGGCTGTACAAGCAAAGTACAACAGATTATATATTTGCACAATGTAGGAGGGAGCTATTTAGACAAATCAAGTCAAAAGAAATATGGCAAGTGAAAAAGAAAATCAAAAGGGCACACTACAAGGAACTTGTAGGCAATTTTGGGAAGGAGAAAAAGGTTGCTGGTGATTGTTTTAAGAGGAAGGCTAATCAAAATAAAATGGTTCCTTAAAGATACCTTTCCTTCAAAACTGAAGAGGCTGTTCCTGGTGCACCTGCTACGAGCAAAGAATTAGGAAATCCATGCCCATTTCTGCAAGCACATAATGGACACAGAATAAAGTCAAAATTAAAACACCCCAAAGCCAGCTTTCTGACAAAAGGCACTCATCATTTAAATTGGATTTAATCTGAGAGGAGGAGGCTCTTTTCACTGCTTTGTCTACTCAGTGTTTTAGTCTAGTAGCAGGTGTTCCCAACCCTTTCAACTTGGAAGCTGTACCTCCAGTTATTTTTCCTTGAACCTTGTCGGAACAGGATTCTATCAAGATGAATATTACTCATTTTCCCCAGACCCACTGGTTTAAATTACAACACTGTTAAAATTTCAACAGCAGCTTTGGTCTGCTTTGGTGACCCACCATTTGGAGTTTGGGTGTCTTAACATTTGAAACTTCAAAGTGAATGAAAAAGAACAAACTTCTCAGTGAAAATAAGAGCAGTCCACATGGTTTCCTTCAAACCAGAACACAGAATCAAATCTAGTCTGTGCTAGAGGAGTGCTGACGACTGCCTGCAGCTCATTTCCCTCAGGCATTTCCTTCTTTAGGTGCACTGGTGATCTCAGCACATTATCTATTTCACAGGAGGTGGAACTGTGGAGGAGAACGACAAAGTTTTAAGTCTTTATTCATCAAACAAAAACTTCTGCTTAATTTTGGCAAAGGACAATGTGGTTTTCTCAAGTGACCACTCTGTACATCAAGCTTGTTCTGGAAGAGCATTTTAAAACACAGGAAATTACTACGCTGGCCTTGCAATCTTCTGCTTCACTTGTCTGCTCTACTGGCCTTTCACTCTCCATCCTCCCTCTACAGCTGTCACCCTGGTGCAGTATTTTAGCTCCACTTCCCCCTCTCCTAGCCTTAAAATCTAGTGACGTGTGGATCTATCTAATATTGCATCAATAACCACTTGAGAACAGCTACTACTTTCTCTAAGCTTCACCAACAGGGTTAGAAAACCTTCAAATTCATTCACATTCTCATCTGGAGAGTATACCTCAAAAGTTGCCCGTCGTATTTTCAATCAGCCGCATTTTTCTCTCCTAAAGGAATACGGTCCCAGAGCTGCAGCAACTGTTCACCAACCTGAGGTTCCAGTTCCTACACCAGGGAAGGGGAGAAAGTGACGGTGTTATAAGGCCAGGCTATAAAAAGGAGACCACTACATGGAAATGACAACTAACCTCAGTAGAGGCTGCTTCAATTACAAAGCCGGTTACATCCTTCACTCTACAGGGAAATTTCTTGATGTTATTTCAAATAGTGGGATAAAACTGGCCGTTACCGGTTTTAAAAAATGAACTATGTCAAGACATTCTTGACAATGAAGACAGAGGGAATCAAGTAATCCACCCTTGAGCATATCCTTGTACTCAGGGCTGTAAAATCAACATACCTGGCCATCTCGACTTATTTGTACTTTCTTGTTGTCGTTCCAAGGGTTGAGTAAGTGATGAGCAAACTGAAAAGGAAGACTTTCTTTCCGGATCCACTCCACCTTGAATACTCCTCCTAAGCCAGCAGAACCCCAATCCTGACTCTTCTCACGTCCAATCTCTGAAGACATTCGAGCAAAGCCCTACAACACGTTTAAAATGTTAGAATCTAAATAAAACCAGTTTTTACTCTGTATTAAACGCATCAGGTGGTATCCAAATCAGAGTAGGACCATTGAAATAAATTAACTGAAGTCCATCAATCTCAGTAGGTTTATTCCAAGTATGGCTTAGTTGGATAGCATCTATTCTCGATTAGTAGGGGAAAAAACCTGATAGGTTTATGGGGTGTCTTTTTATCCCAAGCTGACTTCTAATATTTCTTGGGGGAGCAGGATATCCAAAATAAAACCATGTGTGTTGTGTCAGGAGAATAATATTTTAATATGCTTCTCTGACCAGTTTTTGCTTGAAAAAACCCACAGCATTTTTCTTTACCTCAATACATTAATTCATAAAACAGAAACAGTGTTTTAGAAGTTGTTTTTCTATCTCAAGCCAAATTCAAATGCTTTGGTGCGGCAAAATGTCCCTCAATAAAGCCATGCGTGGTGCTGCAGAATGAGGCCACTTCATTGCTTATCTGGGTTGGTTTTTGCTTACTATCTGGGGTAAAGATTCATTTATAAGAGTCAGCTATTTTTCTTCAGGTGCTTAGTTGCCGCAGGTGCTTTTTATTTACAAAAAAGAAAATGTAAATGTTAAGTGGCTGAAGTTTGGGGATACTGTTTACTACCATGTTTGAGAATACTGTTTACTACCACGAAGATGAAAATAAGTTAGGAGGATTACATTGCGGATCTAGTTCTGTATAAATGTCACTCCCGGGGTGGATTTCAACCCCTTTTTTCATGTGAGGTTGCCTGTTTCTAGTAGGTTTCAGAGCCTTATTAAATGCCAGTCCTTTGTCAGATCACAACTTGACAAATTAAGAAATTAACTCTTCACACAAGTTGCCTATATTACATCACTGGAGGAAGGAAAAGCACAAATTATAGCAAGGTAAATGTTGTGAATGTAGCAGATGTTGTTATACTCTGGTAACAATTTTGCAACATACTCATCAACTTCAGTGTATCAATTTCTCACCTGAAAGTGTCCCGATCCCTGAACAGAAAATACTAAGTAAACAACACTGCTCTCCCAAAAGGCTCGGTTCAGTTTTCGCTCATTACTTGGGGTTGTAGACCAAATGCCCTTCTGCTGTGAAATCTCAAGGTTTCTCAGGTTGCTGCTTTTCATAATGAAGTATCGAATTGGCATATTTGGTCTTGGAGAAGGAGACTTGGAGCCCTACAAAAACAGATAACTTTTGTAATGTTTGGACACACTCAACCCACTATGTCCCAGCAATTAACAGTAAGTAAGACCATAGCTGCACTACCTGGGGATAGACTATGTTTTGGCTGGGTGTTACATTCAAATTCAACAGTGAAACCTTAAGGGGTGAACCAAGAACCATGGTACAACTTGTGGTTTTTCTGGAAAGAGATAAATCATGACCACAGAACTGAAGGTAACACTAAGGTTCAGCCCCGAGTGCCATGGCAGAAGCATGACTGGAAGAGGAGCCTTGCAGCTGCAATCTTGTCTGCAGAAATCTACATGTTCATGCATTTGCACTAAGCCATGGTCTGTCTTAGCATTATATGAAAACCAGGTCAATGATTAGACACTTGGTTGTTTTTTTAAGGTATTACCTTTAAAGGTATTTTTTAAGGTATGACCATACCATTCTTGTGGAAAGTAGTTCAATAGTTGGGATCTTTGCTGTCAAAGGAATGCAAATACGAAACATTGCAAATTAAGGTAGTAATCCAATGTTGCAATACATCAAGTTGAATGTTATTGGGATCCCTAGCACAACTACAGTTTAGGGACAACCAAGCAGCTCTGCCCCTTTTGCCATCTGCTGTCAATAGGTCTCTAGAAGCTGCCTGTACTTTTAGGACCAGTTCTTGTTGAATCCCAAAAATCTTGTAGGATAAATGTACAGGTCATATTTTACCAAATGAAGCCAGCTCTGGTATCTAAGCAGAGCTGGTTTTCTGGCTCTTAGGAGAATGAATCAAGCACCATAGTCAACCAAAATTGAATTGAGGAGAGAACAGGATTATACAAAAGCAGTCAGCTCTTTTAAAACTCTGTGTTTTTAAACATTTCTACGGCTCTTTATTTAGCCTAACATCTACCAATCCCTTAATTTTCTTCAATGATTCTCAAGGTATTTGTGTTTCTGCTCTACATATGGACACAAAAACCTCTGAGAGGGTACTCCTGGTTAAAGTTGGCAAAGAAATAAGCCATACAGATTTATCTGAAAGAGCTTAAACCATGTACTCCAGAAAAGGAAATCACACCAGCGATATTTTCAAAATGTTTTCAGCTCCAGTGTACTATGTCTCATTTTATTATTTCAGCAAGCAGTCAGCAGCTTCCAAAAATTTAAAACAGGATGAAGAACAGCTACTGTACCTTCCCAGATGACGGAGGAGAAGGACTGGCACAGGGGCTGGGGAAACTGCTGCTGTCTGTAGATTTCACAGATGACTGGTCTGACCTATCATCTGTGCTTCGTTTGGAATGCAAAACGCTTCTTTCTTTGTATTTCAGGGGTTGGTGAAATGCTGGAGATGCAGACTTCATTAGAACTCTGTTAAGTTGAAAGCAGAAAACCATGTTTAATGAGGATCAAGCAATTCTAGGGAATTGACAGGAGACCGTGGACCCCAAATGTTGGGACTACAACTCCCATGATCCCTGACCATTGTCCATGTTGGCCTGGGTTTGATGAGAGCTGGAATCTGACAGCATCTTGAAGAGCCACAGGTTGGCCTCCCCTGCTCTAAGAGGTTTCCTGAAGATGCCATCTGCTCACACTTAAGGGGTTACAACCTCTGGTCGACAGGCGGAAGCAGTTTTTCTGTATATACTAGCAACCCAATATTCATCAAAAAGCGGCATAGGGACAAAGTCAGGCAAGCAAGGATAACAGGTTTCCAGACAAGTTATTCAGCAGCAGCAGCAGACTGCACAGCAGCCTTTTGCCAGTTACCATTGAGATTTATCACTGTGGAACTAGGTATGAGAAGGCAGACTGGCGTAATGGCTGCTAGAGTCAAACAGCACCAATGCCTTGTTATTTCCTTCCACTGTAGTTCATATGAGCAAGTAATTTAAACTTTCTGGAGAAGGGACAGTGCAATTCACTATTTTTATATTTCCTTAGTAAGCAATCTATTCTATTTATTTTTCTCTTGTCAAATTGCCTTTGTAATCTTTGAAGTGTGCTTTTTAAAAGCTTTAAAAATCGGAACGTTACCTTAATATTGTACTGTTCTGTTCTTTGTTTATATCATAGCTTAAAGTTGCTTTGGGGGGATTTCTGAAAGAGAAAACGGCTATATATTTTCAAGTTGTTTTAGAGACATTTTACAAACATGTTAAAGACTAAGTTCATATTATGCTCAAGTCCTTCATAAATACTCCTTTGCTTTCCTACATATTTGTGGTTCTTGCTGTTTGTTTTTAAATATTGCAGAGAAATAAATACAGTGGTACCTTGGGTTACATACACTTCATGTTACACACTCCACTAACCCAGAAATATTACCTCGGGTTAGGAACTTTGCTTCAGGATGAGAACAGAAATTGTGCTCCAGCGGCGAAGCAGCAGCAGGAGGCCCCATTAGCTAAAGTGGTGCTTCAGGGTAAGAACAGTTTCAGGTTAAGAACGGACCTCTGGAACGAATTAAGTACTTAACCTGAGGTACCACTGTATTGTTGAACAATAAGCTTTTTTTGTTAACGCTGTTTATTTTTTTAACTACTCTGTTAGCCATCAACGTTGTGTGAAAACTAATTTAAAAATTATGAAAAATCATCTGAATATGTTCCAGTATTATTAGATTACCTTTTTAATGATGCTGAAATTACGGTAAGCTTGAACAGTAGCATACTTGTGTCTGTTACACATGACAATTCTTATTTTTAGCAGTATATTCTAAAGTGTTAAAAAAACTCATGTATGTATGTGCACATATATGTGTGTGAGAGGGAGTATGTGCATGCCCCCATAATATAAAACTGGGATTCCATGAAGTATTTTTACATATAAAGTTTTGTGTTTGTAATTCTGCCCTCCTCAATGGTCTTACCCGACCAGGCAGGAGAGGCAATCTTGAAAAGTTCAGGGGGGGGGGGACTCAATTAAGCTTCGGTCCAGCCATCCCTCTTTTGTCCTAATGCATTTTAGTAAAGCTTCAGATATTTTGGTCCGTGGAAGCAACGAGTCAACCAAAATGCAAGCAAGATTTAGGCAGGTATAGAACCTCAGATTCCACTTCTATTTGCAAAAGACACAAAATCACAATATGACTTTCTATGAGCATGCACTGTCAGACTAGGTCAGGAGCCTAAACACCAGTCAAGAACAGAAAGGAACTCTCCCTCCATCAAGAAATACAATGTATTAGTTTGAGGGGACAACTGTGGGTTTGCAACTGCTGAGGGACAAGCAATGAGTGGACACAGAGAGGAGAGCTTATGCCACCTCTGGTCCTCTCCTGCTAGGGAAAAAACTACAGCTTCATCGCTTCATGCTACTTGTAAAGCAGGGATGGCCATCATCCCAGATCACTGGCCATCCTAGCTGAGGTTGATGGGAGTCTCAAAAAAAGTGGAGGGCCAAGGTTAGCTTTAAAGCATACAGACACCTCACGGGGTTAAACCGTTTGCACACGATGTGCTTCCTATTCACGGCAGGCACAGAGCACAGTATTGCGGACAGTACTATCCACTAGATACTGACCTTTCAGCATTAAAAGCATCGTCTGCGAATTCTGCTTCTGCTGAGCTTTTTCGGCTAGTGTTTGATCTCCATGAAGATGCTAGAGGAAGTTCTTCAGATGACATGGGTCTTGGTCTTTGCCCAATTCCCGAAGGCTGCTGTAGACCTGCAGACTGTTCTTCAGTGCTTAAAACAGCAATGATTGCTCGTATGGTTGCCTCATCAACTTGAGACCAGGGCTTTGAAGGAGCTCTCATGCGCCGTAAAAATAAACTATGCCATTTTTGCCTCAACTGCAGGAGTAGGCTAGCAGCCTGTAATAAATATAGTTTATAATTTAATATATATATGTCTTGGAGACCCTTCCAAGAACGCTTGGTGACCCTTTATTGAATATAAGTGTATTAAATAGTTTTGATAACTCCAATACTTTGAGGAAGTTTGATGTCAGCAACATGATTCCTGAAAATATCCTTTTGTTCCAAAATATTTGGAAGATTTTTTTAAAAAATGTATTTTAATTAATACTTCATTCCTCTGTTATATCTGTAACCATGCCCAATGGCAAAGAATTTCAAGTTTTTCAACTGGGATGATTATTCTCATAGTGATAGAGGAGGAACTGCGATAGGTCCAGAATTAAACTGCCCCTGAATGGCTTTCTTGCAGCACCGTTTACATAAGTGAAAGGACATGAATGGCAAAGGAAGGGGGAGTTCAATCTAAATCAACATCAATAAATGGTTGAAACATCTGCTCTATCCACCCAGGCGAAGTGCACAGGTTTATGTGTCCCGTCCCTACCTCCAACCTCCATACATTCATCAAATCTGGAGCTTCCATTTAGCCTGTAGAGATAGTAGCCTCTATAATGGACACGTATAGAAGATCAATCTAACCACTTCTAAAGTCATCTAAGTCAGTGGCCATCACCACATTTTAGGATAGCAAATACCATGTTAATTATGTATTCTCTGAATCTAAAGCCAATTAATTTAATTTAACTGAGAGGGGAAAATACCTCCAACGACTTTCTTGACATCATGTATGATGTTATAAAAACACACTAAGGTCCCCTTGCTGTTTATTTAAAATAATAATAATAATCATTATCATTAATCTTATTTGTACCCCACCCATCCAACTAGGTATTAATTCCACATATTGGTGAAGACCAAGCCCCAGCTTCCTGCTGATCTCTCCCAACTAAGTCCTCCAAACATTTTAACCTTTTTTCATATGGAAATGGTTCCAATCCCTTTGTTTAATTTATTTTGACTCCCCTTTTTGTGCACCATTTCCTACTGTACAACAGTGGGGGTTTTGTTTGTTTAGATGCAGTATCTAGAACATATATTTTAATGTGGTCACATAATAGATTTATAAAAAGTGATTATGATGCTGGGTGGTGCCAATATTGAAAATGAGAGAGAGTTCTGTTTCATTCAGTGGTCAGTTTTTGAGCCTGGAATCCTAATTTTAAGTCATTTTGAGGTCAAAATGCTGAAAGCAATTCTCAAGACTGAGTTTTTCCTTTCATTTTTTTTCAGATGAACCATGAAGTACGCACCTCTGGGTCTAATTTGAAATGAAGCCATTCATCCAGTTTCAAGGCAGCCAAGTTAGCAGTAGTTCTGTCTTCCATCTCACTATCACTGCTGTCATTAGGAACACCATCCACTATATTAGAGAAAGGCAGATCTCAGACAGTATCATTTACTGTACTGTGTACTTAAACTGACAACAATTATGAGATGTACGCATTCTTAATATGCATCAAGATTAATCTGCTAACTTCCTACCTTGGTGTCTGATTCAGAAGCTTCAGCTAATGCAAAATGCAGCTGCTAGGTGACTTAGTGGAACACCCAGATTGACATGTTACACCAGTGTTGTAAGATCTGCCCTCACTCCCTATTAGCTACTGAACCAAGTTCAAGATTTTGTTGTTGAAATTTAAAGCTCTAAATAACTTGAGAACAGGATACCTAGCAACACAGAAGTGGGCCTTCCCAATGATAGCACTCACTCTCTAGAATGCAGTCCCTTGGGCCATTCTTGAGGTGGTGACAGTCATGACATTTAAAATCTTACAGTTACCCAAGCTTTCCGGGACTCCAACTCATTTCTTTCTTTCTTTCTTTCTTTCTTTCTTTCTTTCTTTCTTTCTTTCTTTCTTTCTTTGTACTCTGCTTAGTTTTATTTTCAATATACAGCTGCATTTTGCTTTTATCTCACTTATTTAACAGGTTAGCTTATATGACAGTAACCACATTCATATTTATTTTAATAAAACATTAAGAAAAGGGACTGTTTGAAAGTGCTGCTAAAGGGAAGACAATCTACACTTTCTTCCCAACAGTGAGGTGCTTTCCCTGCAAGAAAACATAATGTATGAAGCTGCTTTCAGACTTCAAAATAATGAACAGAACCCAACAATCTGTTGGAATTTAAGAGGGAAAAATGAGAAGAGCAAGTCCCAATTTTTCATTCCCCAACCCATTATAAAAAAAATGTTTATTTTACTTTAGCGCAGGAAACAAAAAGCTCTTAACAACTGCTAACACAAGTCAACAAGTGGATTAGATGTACCCACACATGCATATTAAAACCATGTTTCTTATTCTAGCACTATACCTCTGAAGGAAGAAGGCTCCTGCAAAGCATTACTTGGCAGCCTAGCTGATCCGCAGAAGAGGGCCACAGTGACTGGCGTCACAGTTGAGCAGCACCTGATATTGGCTATGCGATGGGCTCTTGTCATTTCATCGTATATGAGCCAGTCCGTGGGAAGTGCCTGAATAGCTGCCACTTGACCATTCGCTGGAGGAATCTGTTAGGCAGTAACACAGAAGGAACAGAATTGCTTCTTTCGGTTCGATAAAAAGGGACAATTTAAAACATCCGTTTGCAAGCAAACCTTCCCCAGCCCTCTGAAGAAAGCGGGCAGGGAGTACCCAATGCGCATCACTGCTGAATCTAAACCATTGTGAACCTCCTCATTGCTGTATGGGAGACTACAGGAGCTCCACATAAAACACAGAAAAAGCTATGCAGAACAAAAGTACATGGTCAGGTAGCCTGAAGAAAGGGTAAAATCCTGCTGCATGAGGTGGGATGAACAGTCCACATGAGGAATACTGTACAAAGCCTTTACAACACAAACGTCATGAAATAAGATCAGATAATACCATTTGGTGCTAAAACAAGTTTAGCAAAGAAACTCAGTAAACGCTTGTGCCACCTTATTTTACTAGTTCTCTGCTTCCTCGTTAAGAATTGCAACTGGTATCGGTGATGGGTTTATTATTATTAATTTATTATTTAAAATACATTTCTAAATAAACAAAGCATTCAAAGCTTATTGAAGAACTGAGGTTCCCAGATCTCCCACACTAATATTTTAAACTTTATACCTTCTTACCTTTTTATACTGGGGCTGGCTAAGAACGGAGGTAGGATGAAATCTAACTTTTTTTTCTTTTGGCCCAGTCAAAACAATGTTCTCTCTGTCAACATGAACTATATTGGGGTACATTCCAGCTACTAAGGCACCTTTCACCACAGCCCAGTTCTCAGAGTTTGTGTTAACATCTCTTATGTCGCCACCACCTCTGGCTCTTACAAAACCTAGAAAGAAAAAAAGAAATAAATGTATGTCCTGCTAATTAAGAAAGCTATTAACTTCAGAGATGCATGTCAGGGATAGCCTTTTTAGCTCCCACTCTGTCATTAACGGTATACCATTCTGAGCAGTGTAACTCGGGCATTCGGTTCCAAAGGATCTTGCCTTGGTTGCAGAACAGGAGAATAAAAGTTCTTTTGCACTAGAACAAACAACACCCAAACACAGCATTTTCTCATTTAACTCAGGACACAATCTTGCCTGCTGAAACTTATGGAAAGATCATTCCTGTCAGGGACTGGGCAGAGGAGGAATGGTGGAGACTACCTCCCCAGCCTGACCCTTCCAGAGAAGAAGACAGTTCCGAATTACTACAGGGGTTTGAGGGAGGTCGCAGCTCAGAGGCAGATGAGGGGGAAAGCTGGGAAATAATGGAAGAGGAGGAAAAAGAAACACCAGAGGGGGGCCAGCTGACAGACACAGTGTCTTTAGAAAGCATTCCAGACCCGCCCCCTCCCAGAACCCAGCGAGCCTTGAAAGTAGTAGAGCAAAAGGCTCAGAAGCAAAGGACCCTCAGTGCCACCCATAGGAGACAAGGTGATGAATGAGGAAGTGGGAGAAAAAGGGGGTGGAGAGTCACTTGGGACAACGCCATTATTCCAGGAGGCTGTGGTCCAATCCTCTCTCTGTAAATATTGAATAAAAAGCAGATGGTAAGGACTTTTCCTTGTCTTATCCATTCCTGGCAACCTGCCGCGGGGGTTGGTTCCTCTGTCACCTGACATTTCCCCTTAAAATACCTCATTTGGGTTTTCTGTGCTCCTGAGCCAAACTCAAAAATATTAGCTCATTTTGAATTAAAACTAGCTCTTGGCTTTGATGAGTTATCAGGCTTATTTATTTTTACCCTACTCTCCAGCTGGAAAACACTCCCAGAGAGGTTTACAATAATCATTAGTAAGGATGTTCCCATCCACAGTCTAAAACTCAGCCACTAATTCTTAACTGCAAAACTCATTTTAACACGGAGCGGAGGCTTGAAGCAAGCTCAAAGCAGGATAGGACCAGCCATAGGTGCACTTTTGTTAGGACAACAGAACAGCAAGTATTCACTACACAATCTACACAGCAAATATTACTTGTGTAACCACAAATACACATAACTGGGGCATATTTACAATCCACTGCAATAGCATAACACCTCAAAATGTGGTAACAAGTGGAATATGCTTTCAGTGTAAGTAAACCAAAGGTTTGGTTGTAGGATAACTGCTCCAAAATAAACCTCAAAAGATAGCAACTGTATCCCTGATCATATACACAGGAAATAGTACAGTGAAATCCAGGAAGAAAGCTTGAAGACTTTGTGGAGCAGATTTCAGGTTAATAAATATACAGATATATATCTATTACCTGATGCTCTGAGTTGCCCAAGCAGCTGTGTTCTCATTCCTATGATAATCTCCATTGTTGCCTGAGAAAGGAAATTCTTCTCACAAAAAGCTCGTTCCCAGCCATCGCTTCGTGCCTTTTGCCATGCCTGCAAAACAAGTTGATTTAAAAGAACTTTCAGAGTAGTTAATGTTTCTTCAGTAACCATTTAGAATGCAACCCCTGACAAACACACATTTCAAGATGTTCAGATCATTAGTATAGAAAGCCTTGATTTCTGGAATAACAATAATTTATATATGGCATTGCTATGATATCGCACAATTCAGAGGCAGATTGCCCTGCCCACCTGTCAAAATCTCTTGCTGTCCCTGCAATCTCATCTGACCACTGGAGGTGGGGAATGAGCTCTTTTTACAACAGTCATGGCATAAGCCTGACATACTAGAAGCCCCAAGTACTCTGAGCCAGTGAGAAAGAAACAGAACACATTTGGGGAATACCCAATTCTTGAAGGCTTCTCTCTACATTGTTCAACTACCAGAACATTGCTAGGAACAGCTATACCACTCTGCAAAGAAGAATCCAAGTGCAAGTCCATGGTTCCCCCACCCCAATTGATGGGCAGATAAGGAAATATGGGTAGTATGCTATTAACCTTTCTCCTTAGCATCATGGATAAAAGTAACTTTGACTAATCCTTACTTAATCATAATATTAGAGCAATCCACCTCACTGCAAGGAGGGGACGGGGGCATACTTTTCCCATAGTATAGCTTCCAACATTATCTGTGTACAATAATTCAACTTAAAAACAAGAGATTCATGGAAAAATGGAGATGAACCAGGTGATTAAAGCCATGGCTCAATGGAAATTAGAAAGTCATCTTTTCTGATTGTTAAAACAACGCTACCGCAATACAAAAGCTGGGCTTGCATATCTCCAAGCAGCCCACCCTCAGACTCAGTTTAGAGCAATAGCAGTCTTATAAAGCAAAGGCCAAAGGAAGACGATACACATACAATCAACATAGCACTGCTTTTCCAGCTAGCGGCAGTTTAAAAGGGGACAAGTGGCAGGTGGCAAGGAGCAAGGGAGGGAGGCAAGAAGAGCAGCCATAGCAGACAAGGTGTACAAAGGCTTGGTAATTAGCCTCTGATAACATTAGTTTACTAGACTGCACTAGGTAGCATTTCAAGATTTGTTAATCCTTGCTTTCTGATACATTTCACAAAGATCATAAGTGTTTTGGGTTTTTTTGTAGACTCTCAATACCTGGAAAGCCCGGAGAAGAGCCATATGGTCACTAAATGTTCCTGCAGTAAATCTTTTTCTACACAGCATGGCTGCACGCTTTTGAGAGGCCTGCGTAGGTAACACAAATGGGTCGCGGTATGCAAGGGTACATGCTATTGTCAGAATAGGATCCAGGCACTTCAGAACAACGGCGCACAGCACCATTTTGCCAAGATGAGGTTCTACTGGTAAGTCAGCCAGATGATAGCCAAGTTCTGTCAGATCCTCCCAGGTATCCATAGCATCTATTGTCTATTTTTTAAAAGAGCAAACAAAATCAGCGTACAAAGAAATGCACATTTCAAAAGCAGGTAATGACTAGACTCCAAATTTCAATTAGCTTAGCAACTATTTCTCTTGTCGTGGCTTCATCTGAAAATGCAAGTGAATTGTTTCATACAAACAATTCAAACACAGACTCGTGTAAAGCCACCTTTGATCAGATATTTCCAAGGCAAACTTCAGAGGAGAAGTGTTAAGTAGGGCACTGATGAAATTGGGAAAGGTGCTAACGGAATTTTTTTAGCGCTATTAATTTCAGTAGTTATGCAAAAAATTAGTGTTTTAAGAATCATTATAAAGGCTGATAATAAATAAAAATACAGGGACAAGAGTAGCTTTATTTATATTACTCACCTTAAGCATCTGTACAGCATTTCTTATGATTAAAGCAGGAGGTGGTTCTGGAGCTTTCATCAAGAAGTCAGCAATTGGACAGTTGATGGGAGCTAGCAATTTTGTATGCAAACAAAGCTCCTAGAAATTAAGACACGTTTCAGAAAAACCAGAATACACAATATAATGTCCTTATATTGAATGAATTTACTTTATTATGGTCACAGACGAGCATAAGCAAAACATCTAAATAAAAAGCATAACAGTATCTCTAAGCAGATAATTATTAAATTAATTGGGAGCAAGAACCAAATGTAGATTAAAACATATACATAGAATACTTGATTAAGCATAGATATATTAAACAATGTGCTTGTAGTGCAATTCTATACTTGTCTGTTCAGAAATGCCTTGGATTCCAGTGGGATTTCTTTAAGTAAAGTGGGTATATGTTTACAGGATTAATTAGTTACTTATTTTTTTCCAAGTATTAGCTCAGTAAATGCATAGGAGAAAAACTGATTGCTCCCTAGTACTTAACAAACTCTTATGCCAGTCTGACATTTGAAAATGTGTGAACTAAAACACACAAAATCAAATATTCAGCTTTAATCACCCCTGATCCAAAACATGTAGTAAAGCTGCAACAAAAATAAAGAAACTAAGAATATTCACACTTTCACTATAGCAAGTCTGCAGTAAAAGCAGATTTTTATCTTAAACCTATATAATTGCTCTGCTGAAAAGCAAGTACCACCAAATTCAGTGGGATCAAGGAATCCTGCCTACGATTGCACCTTAAGGTGCAATCAATTGCTCATTTCTACTTAAGCCTTGATATATAAAAAGCAGCTAAAGAAAAATGTGTGCTTGTGACATTCTACAGACATTCTGTGCTAACTCATACAATGTTGTTCCTCCAAAGGAATGCAAATAGGCAAACAAAACCAGCAACACCATCATCAGTGACTACCACTGGACACAACACTGCAACATTGTCCAAGGCTGCTTTTTGGTATGATGTGAAGTAGAGGTGCAGGACACCTCTTAATACTGATCAAACTTCCATAAGTATTATATAGAAATACAATGGGTTATTTTAGATTCTTTTAAAATTGAGGTGTCCTATGGTAAGTGCTTCAAACAGCAACCTTCCACGCACTGGTCATGTTCACACATCCTGATAAAGCATAGCTTAGCGTGACATGAATAAAGAAGAACTCTTGCATATTCTTCCCAACCAGCTGGGAAGCAAAGTCAATAGTTTCCAATACCATGAAGCCTGAACCATTTCTCAGTCTCCAGAGGCTGCAGCTCCAAGTAAACTGGTGGGAGGACAGAAATTAAAAGGAAACAAACAATTCTAAACCATGGTTTGGAGTCTCAACTATGGTTAGTGCAAGTCATGGTTTGGCTTGAAGGTTGAGTGGGACCACTGTGTTATAAAGACCTCTTTGGACTTAACAATACAAGAAAGATCACTAACCTGTAGTGGCATTCTTAGTAGTTCTGGGGTCTGAAATTCCAGCATATTTTGAAATCTGAGTCTACTAAAAAGTCGGAAACAAATTCCAGGTCGACAACGTCCTGCCCTTAGAAACAGTAAGTATTATTTAAGGTAAGTCAATACATAGAAGAGTAGAATTTTGAAAATCAAAGCAGGAAAAAGAGATGTTGAAAGTAGAAAGTAGATTTCATAAATAAGCTCTTTCAGAAGTGTCATTCATTATAACTTTTGCCTGAAGGGCTCAAATTAATTGGAAATGTAACATGCGCTTCTTAAGAATACTACAATATAAATTTTAAACACAGGGCTGGTGTGTGATCCAAAGTGAATAGTGTGAAAAGCACAACCAGGTGTCTCCAAAAAGATATTATTTCCAGAAATAGTCTAAGAAAGATTTTGTTGAAAAATAAAAATAAAAGTACTAACATTTAAGTTTTTTAAAAAATCAAAATTAACCTGTTTCAAGTAATCTTATACCAGTAATTCTAAGAAATATTCTTTTTCTTGAAAAAGTAAGAATAGTCTGTCTGTAATCTGTTCTTAGAAGAAAATATTCATGATATTTGCATTACCTGCCCTTTCTCTGAACGGCACTAGCTTTTGAAATCCATACCATCTTCAGCATGGTCACACAGTTCAATGCATCAAAGGACTTCTAAAATTTCAAGAAAACACTTTTATTAGAATGTAGATTTAGAATAGCAAGGTGAAATGAACACTTGAATGATAAAATAATGTAAATTAGCAATAGTTTTGTGAAGTGATTTTGGCATACATTGGCCTGGATCCAGGCTTGCCCTTCCAAGAACAGAAGTTCTCTTTCCACTTATAGAAGGCACTGAGATTTGAGGCTCCTGCTGGTGAGAAGGGAGGAGGTGAATTTCCCCGATTCCACTTTCCATGTTGTTGAAAGATCCCCAAAGCAGCTTTTCAAGGGCACAGAGAGCTGCTGGGGAACTGGCAAAAATCAAGTCCCACCCTTCCTGCAGCAGAACATCCTCCACTGCAGACTCGGGTTGCATATATCTATGTGTGTGTGTGTAAAAACACATCAGTCATAAAGACACTGCAGGCTCCATTGTGCCTTATTTCTGAGGAAAACATGAACCCTGGGTGAAAGCCAAGACCCCTGGAATCTCACACTAGTTGAAGACTGGGGTGGCATGTAACAATATTTTACACATTGTAATAAAATCCTTCTTTAAATGTTTTGTTTACAATACAGCACACTTTTAGTTTATGGTAAACTAAAATTAAACATGAGTCTAAGATAAATTTGATGGGTTTTTTGCAATATACAGTTGTGTTTTATTTTCACCTCATTTTTACCAACTACTAAACTTCATTTTATATAAACTACTTAGAGACTACAGTGGTACCCCCGGTTGCCAACGGGATCCATTCCGGAGGCCCAATTGCAACATGAAAAGAGCACAACCCGCAGCGGCGCGTCTGCACACACACAGGTTGTCATTCGTCGCTTCTGCGCATGCGTGTGACGTCACTTTGCGCTTCTGCGCACGTGTGAGCAGCGAAACCCAGAAGCAACCCTTTCTGTTACTTCCGGGTCGCCGCAGGACATAACCTGAAAGAACGTAACATGAAGCACGAAAACATGAGGTATGACCGTATTATATCAAGCAGTATCTTAAAAAAAATAGATAAACAGGCAAATGGCATACCTCCTTCATTTTTCCAGAGTCAATCACAAAGACAACATCATTAACTGTGATGCTGGTTTCGGCAATATTTGTAGAAAGAATCTGAAACAACACATTACGCTGTAATAACAGTCGATGTGAAGAGTGTGGATTGATAGAAATGGTTAAAAAGTAATTTGATACTTGCTATTTTGCGGATGCCTGGGGGAGAGGTCTTTAGAACCTTCTTCTGATCTGATGTCTGCATATTTGAATGCAGCATAAAAACTTGGAACCTAATAACAAAGAAGTATGAATTGAATCAAATGCAGTCTTCTAAGAGTAAAACCAATATACCAAAATAAAGAGTTACATATATTTTTTTACCTGTGAGCGTTATCAGCAAACCTCTTGTCATCAAACAGGATGCGGTCCCTCAAGCCAACAATCTCATCGTATCCAGGAAGAAAAATTAAAACCGCTCCTTTAAGACAAAGTTCCAAAGTGAAAGGAAATAGAATAAAAGAAAGCTATGCTTAGCACCTGGTCTTTCATCATGAGCTCAGGTGGTAGAGCAGAAGACTCATGGGATCATGTCCCACATTGGGCAAAAGATTCCCACATGGCATGGGGTTGGACTAGATAATTCTCATGGCCCCTTCCAATTCTACAATTCTATGATTCTAAGCCTAGACAGGGATGGGCTACATATGGTCAAAGGGCAAGTTTGGGGTTTGTGCCCACTAATGTAGAATGTGTTAGTGTGATGCAAAACCTGCCCATCTCCATTCATACACATGGGGGCCCTGTTTATAAGAACCATCCATAGGAAAAGAGGAGTAGGGCATAATCATAGTCAAATGCATTTGCAAAATAAGAGCAGTCTTGCTGATCAGACAACAAAAGTCAATTTACTGCAGTACAGTGGTATCCCGAAAGACGAATGCCTCGGAAGACGAAAAACTCACTAGACGAAGGAGTTTTTTGTTTTCTTAACCGCTTCGCAAGACGCATTTCCCTATGGGCTTGCTTCGGAAAACGAAGCTTGCCCCGCAAGCTCCGGGGATAGCGGGGAAGCGCAGCGCGTCTTCCCCTCTGTCCCCGGACCCCTTTTGAACCAAGGGGCGGCAACAGGGAGAAGTGATTCTCCCCGCTGCCCCTTCCCTTGCTTTAAAACAGGTCCGGGGACAGAGGGGAAGGCGTGCGGCGCTTCCGCTCTGTCCCCGGATGATCTCCATAGGAACGCATTGATTGATTTTCAATGCATTCCTATGGGAAACCGTGCTTCGCAAGACGAAAAACTCGCAAGAAGAAAAAACTTGTGGAACGAATTAATTTCGTCTTGCGAGGCACCACTGTACTCTACTTCTAACAAGCTCACATGTGGAATATGACAGCCTTTGGCTTCCAACAAATGTTTTCTGTGCATAGTAGTCTATGTGCCAGAGTACAGATTAAAG
Organism: Podarcis melisellensis; assembly: GCF_964234715.1. Classification (NCBI taxonomy): domain Eukaryota; kingdom Metazoa; phylum Chordata; class Lepidosauria; order Squamata; family Lacertidae; genus Podarcis; species Podarcis melisellensis. Next base: position 20,809,019 of record NC_138543.1, read on the forward strand.
CATGTGCGTATAAAAGATTGTTAAAATGAATATTAGCACTACACCTGCATTTACCTGCATCACAGCTGTGACAGATGTTGTATAGCAGGTGCATGATCAGGTCAAGATCTACTTTTTCATCATCAAAGCTGTGATGATAAGCCTTTAGGAGTTCTCTGTCTTCTGCACTGAGTTCACTAGCATTTGCATGGACCAAAGAACTTTCATCGAGATTACCCGACTCTAGTGAGGCACTAAAATACAAGCACCAAAAAATACACATGTCAAACAATTGGCAATACTTGCAGAACATAGAAGCAGATTTTAAAAATATCATTCCTGAAGCTGTTGGTTCCTTGATCTACTTTCACTATTATCTGAAAACCACAAAGAAGTCTTCCCACGAACCCAGGGGCCTTTGAATCAGCTGGCCAGATCCAGTTCCCTATCCATGCTTTAGAAAGTACAGGCAGTTCTCTGCCATGTACTCAAGCACAATGGGATAGCTTAGTCGGTAGCGCATGGGACTCATAATCTCAGCAATGTGGGTTCAAGCCCCACGTTGGGCAAAAGATTCCTGCATTGCAGGGGAATGAATTAGATGACCCTTGTGGTCACTTCCAACTTTACAGTTCTATGATTCTATGATTCCAGAGTTAATAAACACATTACCAATAGGACTCCAACAGATCAACCACTTCTGTCTGTCCGAAGTGCTTAGCCCAGTCTAAAGCTGTCCTGTAGTAATTATAAAAAAAAAAACAAGCATTTTGCTTAAGTACAAAAAATGTAACCTATGAACAAAGAATGTTTTCAATCATTGTTAGTTACATTCAGGACGGCATTTTTAATCTTATTTTATTAGCATATGACTAGAGGCAAGAATCCCACTGGATACTTACAAAAAACCTTTGCCTAGAACTTTAATACATTTTTTTCCAGTGCTAAAAAAAAAAATCAAAAATTGAAGTAGAACCAAGAGGACGGGACTTGATCAAAAGCTCTATTTCTTTTAAAACCAAGGAGCTATAATTGATATGTGGAGATATAATTAAGACTTTTTTGATTATATAGATTTACTAAGATAATGTTTGGGAAGCGCTTCCAGCTACTAGGAAAAGTGCTAAATGACTACTATTATTTATTGAAGTCATCGGAAGATTCTTCCGCCTCAATTTACTGTGCAGAGAAATATACCCGATTCTGAACTTCAGCTATGTCTACATTGCACATAATTTCTCCCCAATTCTCCTTGAAGCATGGAGAAGGAGATTCTTGCAAACAATTTTTGCTTACAGCCGAGTGTCAAATTAAATTGGAACAAAGACCAAAACAGAACTTAAATTAGAGGTCAGAAAGCATAGGCCAAATTCATGCACTGCTTCCTCAAAGACAGGGCCGTAATCATCACGCAGATCTAGCCTGTGTGCATGAGCCCTGTTTTAACATGACATCTACCATGTGGATACTGAAGGCATGGTGGGGGTGGCAGAGGTAGGTACATACTCAGTCCTCCACCCTCATTAGAGGCATATCTGAATAGGGTTCCACTAAATGGAAAAGGCAGAACTAATACAAACTTAGAGTAACAAGATTCTAAGGAACTTGTATTTATTAGTTGAACTCATAGCACTATAAACTACCATACCCAACCAAATGAATTGTAGAAATAAAAAAAAATCTTCATATGGGAGACTTTTAAACTTTTGGACAAAAATCATGTGGCACATTACATCAAGGCTGAGCAAACCTGCAGCTCTCAGGCAAACCCTCGGCCTACTTCCATGCAAGTGGCAAGGAGGGGGGAAATGGAGGAGCAGGCAGAAAGAGAACGTAGGGAGGTAAAAGGAGAGAAAAAAGGGATGTTCTTCCCACTGTCTGCTCTGGCCCCACTCACTGATGCCACCAGTTATGTCCACTACTGGCATGGGGGCACCACAGATTACCTTGTGGGAAGGTAGCAATAAACAGTAAAAGTATCCCACTCATTATAGAGTTGAGTTTGTTGAGGTTTTGCTCTTCAGGGGTGGGGAAGCTGCAGACTAGTAGACAGGAGCTAGTTGCTTTAGTAATGCAACAGACTGTGATGGTCTTGTCTTGTAGGGCAGAAGGAGAATTCTATAATCTCCCACTTCCCACTATATTAGCTATAAATTGTTGAAATTTCTTCTATCTACTTCAGCATAATCACACAAATATTTAAGCAAACACTGAAATCAATTACAACAGACTGGATCTCTGACAATTAAGTCTGCCAGATCTCAGGCAATACAGGGTATAGCACCAACAATGTGGAGTAGATAGCGTGGGAACTAACAAAATAATCTTGTTGCTGCTTAAAAAACAGCTTATAATTTACCCTCAACATTTCCAATAATCCACGATTTCTCTCTACATACACATGCACATACACAAAGAAATGAATGGGGAAAAGTTGCAATGAGATTGTTTTACCAGCCATTGGATGATTTGATGTGAATGTTTGCTCCCATACCAATCAGCTGTTCTACTTGACTCAAAAAACCTCTTCCAGAAGCTACCATTAAAGTCGTTGCACTTGTCTCGCTGTGCCTGTAGTCAACTAGGACAAGGAAAAGGGGACGGTTAGTGTTTAACAAATGCTCAACTCTCCAAACTATTTTGGCAAAATCTTTTCAGAACATTCTGGGATGGATCCATACCAACTTAGCTGCACTTAGTTCCCACTGAAATCAATGGGAAATCCATTTAAATTATGGCAGATGCACTCCATTGATTTCAACTAACCCAGGGTCCACAACTTTAAAGAGTCGCTTGCATGGATTCTTGTTACTTTGGGTTTAAACCTATGTACATTTACCTGGAACTTGCTCCAGAGGAAATATACAGAAGATTAAGCTGCATGTTGAAGGAAAAGGAATTGCTCAGTGGCACAGTATCTGTTTTGCAAGCAGAAGGTTGCGGGTTCGATCAGTGACAGTCAGTGTGGACAAACTTAGATGAACCAATGATCTGATTCAGTACAGGGCAGCTTCCTATGCTTTGGGAAAATACGAATATTGCAGAAACACCAACTGTGGCATTCCACTTGCACAATGACCTTCCATTTTTGCAATGAAATTTGCCATTCTCCCCGCCCGCCCCCCACAGCCACCCTGCCCCCTGCTGCAGAGGGCTGGATCTTGCCTATAGTGATTGCTCATTAGTCCCAGTCCACCGATTCAAAAATAATTTTAAAGAGTTCCAGAAAACGCCTAACTCCAAGAAAACACATATTATTTTTAAAAAGTATGGACCGGATTATTATTTTTTAGGGCAAATAAGGTATTTATGGCTTAGGCGCACAGTTCAGCAAGGGAAAGTTAAGAATGCAAACTTACCACTGACATTTTCAGTTAAAATAAGGTGGAACACCTGTGCAAAGGCATCAATGTCTTTGTGTAGCCAAATATCAGAGAGACAAGCATCCATTTCTTTAATTAACCAAGGTTCAAGGCAGTTGACATCTTTTTCAGCCTGAAAATAAGGAAACAACATTACCTTTTTATCTGAATGCTATCTAAAAGCAACAGAAGATCTCCGGTTGCTATTTCCTCACCCTGAAACTGAAAGAATAAGAGGCTTCAATGTTTCAAAACTTGCATGCTAGGTGCATGCTTCATTGGCCTTTCTTCGACTTTACAGAAAGGATTTCTTCCAGGTTGATTGTCATGAATAATATACATTGTGGGAAGTAACACTCTTAAGTTAAAGAAAGACCAAAGACCTAGATCTATATACATAGTGGAGCTTTTTGCTGTCTTAACTTTCTATTCTTAATGGCAGCCCCTCCCTCTTAAGTTTAAAAGTAGCTTTTACTGTGCCAAAGTGAGAGAAAGTCCTCTGCAGAAGGCAAGGCATCCTGAACTCATGCTACTCCCACATTTAAAAACAACACAGAATTACACATAGGTGTTAAAGAGAGAGCAAGAGAGAGCCCCACCACGCACAAATACAAAAATAGGCATAATCACTAACATATACTATATGAAAACAGTAATGAGTCACTTGGATGCCTGACTTTACAGAAATCCTGGAGAGCAGGAAAAGTCAGGGGGACCTCTACGAATGCACATCTGTTGTGTATGCAGAGGAGACTATGCTGGCTATGAGCTTCATACACAAATGAATGTTGGTGGAAATTTGAACCTAGATCACACCGTTCTTGTTTCATAACAATTCCTATCAACATGAAATATTAGAATCCTTAAACAAATTCATACCAGCTGACTGAACACTGTGTCACCACCATCATCCAGCAGATCATATTCTTCAGCCACATTTGGTACTGCTCTCTGGCGCTGCAATTCTGGCTTGCTGTTGTCTTGTGCAGAATACCATTCAGTCAGAGTTGTCTGTTGTTTTTCCTCTGCAGAACATTTTAAAATGTTTTACACACAAAAAAGGAGTAAGGGTGAAAATGTATATTTACTTGCTAGTGTTTCACAGTATATTGGGGGGGGGGGCGGCGTTTGCAATGTTTGCTTTGCTCTAGATACATCTCCCTTCTAACGCCTGCATATATAGATACCAACCTCGCTGTTTTTCCTTTTTGTATTTGATCATCTCTTTATTTGTGTAGCCTGTGCTTCTTAGTAGGTCTTCAAGGAACATCTCTTTTACTTCAAATGGTCTTCCTGGTACTGAAGACATGAATATAAATAATCAAGTTTATGCTAAATCATCAATTTCATACTTAAACCTGTAGCTTACAGGTTTCAAACTGCTAAATCTCTTTCTCTCTATACAGTGGTACCTCCGGTTGCGGACAGGATCCGTTCCAGAGCTACGGTCAGATCCCAAGGTTTCCGCAACCAGAGGGACTACCTCTGCACGCGTGCGGCAGTATAATATTTCTGCGCATGCGGCAAAAACCTGGAAATATACTTCCAGGTTTGCCGCTTACGTATCCCAAAGTTTATGTAACCAGAGGGATACGTAGGCAGAGGTACGACTGTATATAGATATACATATGCCATGTAAAAATAGTAAATAAGTACCAAAAAAAGCAGTTCAAGACTTATAGAAATGCAGCTTTAATATTTGCATATTGGATTAAGGAAATTGTATACTAATTGTTACAAGCTTTCTCAGCCAGATGAATAGGTCTCTGCCATGGATGTCTATTTTGTATTGTTTTAAAAGATATCTGTTCTCAATTTGTGTGACTTTTACCTGTTTTTTGTTGCATTTTGCACGTTGCCTTGAGACATGTATGTGAAAGGCAGCAGTAGCAGTAGTAATAGTAACAAAAGTAGTAATACATTGATTTGATTCCAAGGTTTGACATGTACTACACCAAGCTAAGGAAAATGCATTCAACTTAATTTAGTAGACTGATTCCTACTAGCATTTGAACTTACTATATATCACTGGGCAGCCTACAAAATATCTGAGAAAGAGGTTCACATCCAGGGCAGCACTAGAAAGTATGAGTTTCAACGATGAGTGTTTTTGTAGTGTATCTCTTAACTTCGTTAACAAGAAGTCGCTGAACCGATCTCTCTCATGGACTTCATCCTGCAATATAAACAAGAAAGAGAGCCCTCTTTAGAACAGAGTTTAAGAAGTTTGCCACAGTCTACTACATAACTTCTGCATTACAAATTTTGTCATTTGTTGACAATAGTTTTATATTTTTGCAAATCAACCTGCTAGGCATTTATTGTGATCTATGTAGAATTAACACAGCATTCATCCAGAAGCAGTAATCTTTCTCATATTAGCAAAAGTGCTAAAGTAAGCTGATTTGACTAACATTTTACTAGGTTAAATTTATTCAGCGGGTTAGGTATCGTGTTCTATCCAACTCCTACTCAGCCATTCTTGCAGACATGCCACCCTATTCTCTTATCCCCCTCATGCTTTCTCTTGTGAGCATGTTCTTTGCTTCAAGGTTTCACCATGTCATCAGTCTAGCAGCACATCTGATATTGTGGGCTATATGTTAACACCTGTGTACTCTTATAGTTCATTGGTGCATACATTATTCCACAGTTCTCTGTGGTGACAAGTTTACACCATAGCAGACATGGTAGTTAAGCTCTCCTTTAGTTTTTAATCAGCCATTCACTGTTCACTAAAGACAACTTTATTGAATAAAAACTGGGCCTATTTTATTTTATATTATTATTACTATTATTATTATTATGTTAAATTTCTATGCCGTATGCTGAGCCATTTAAGGCTTTAGTATTCTGTTGACTAAGGTAGACACAACTCAAGTTCAGAATTGTAGTTATCAAGCTTTATGTGCCTACCATAAGCTATCTGTAGCCTCTTGGTTATCTGAATAAACACATCTGACAGCAAGTGGCTCAAAGTCATGCATTCAACTACAAGTTCCTTCGTATGTCAGCCAACTCCAAAACTATAAAGTTGATCATGGTGCTCCTTGTGTCAATTTATGCATAAAGTTTAAGAAAGAACTAACAAGAAGAACTTTACGTCAAGTTTCACAACTTCAAAAATTTGGCATTGTTATTTTCGTGAGAAATAATTAGTCAACCTTACCACAATGACATGAGTTACAGTTGACAGTGCACTATCTCCTGCCATTAATGTACGAAGTAATACACCATTAGTGCAAAACGTTAAAAGTGTCTTTGGAGAGACCCTGTTAAAAATACAAAACAGCTTATGAAGAAGTATTTGCACACATCACAGATATGAAGTCATTGCAAATATATCACAAATTTATCACATCCAGCCCTGCATAAGATTGTTGACTATGCATAAATACTATCTGACCTACAACTTTTAGTGATACAAGATTGCAAATAACCGATTGCCTGAGAGACAACAGTCCTTCTTCCTGTCTTCAGGACAAAACCATGTTTTATATAGTAGTATATTCAGAAAGGGAACCAAAACTCCCACTGTCTGTCTGTCTGATACATGCACCCTTGTCTCCGCTGTCAGAATGCATGGAACAGATCAACATACTGACTTCTGAAAACCGCTCATTAGAGTGTCTTTTTTCGAGCCTTCCACCTATGGACTTTTACAATGCTTGATATATTCTAAGCTGGAGAGCTCTTTTGCTTCCATTTCTTAGGTTCCACAGTGCAGCCCTGTTTAATAGTGTCATGGAAGCGTTATGCAATACACATTAAAAAAATTTATTTAAAATGTGTAACCCCACTCCTTCAACTTCACAAGTTTCAGCATGGCTTTCAATTAAAAGAATAGAAAAAGAGGGAAATGTTACTAAAACAGCAGAGCAAAGGGAGGAGCCTAAAAGACCTTGACAAAGAGGTCTTCACCCAATGCAGATAAAAAATTACACCAGGCAGGCGTTCCTGTGGTGAGCATTTGATAAATGGGGCACTGTACTGGGGGTGTAGGGCCCACTTAACTTTGAAAGGCAGAGACTCAGCAGATGGCTTTGACTTTTGAGGAGGTTCATAAAGGAATTGCAGGTGCCATCAGAGGTGAGCTGTGCAAAACAGCACAGCAGCCACATTTGGAACCCCTCGTGGCTACCTGCCTTACCTCTGAAAGGAAGAGCCCCAAAGGCTAAAAGAACAGGGGGAGCAGGTAAGAACCCTGTTAAATTTATATCTGCAAGTACAGTCATATCTTGGCTCCCAAATGCCTTGGAAGTCGAATGTTCCAGCTCCCAAACGATAAAAATACCGGAAGTGAATGTTCCAGTTTTCAAACATTCTTTTGGAAGCTGAACATCCAACAAGGCTTCCGCAACTTCTGATTGGCTGCAGGAAGTTCCTGCAGCCAATCAGAAGCTGTGCTTTGGTTTCCGAACGTTTCAGAAGTCAAACAGGCTTCCGGAATGAATTCTGTTCAACTTCTGAGGTACGACAGTAATACATTTCTGCTCCATTGTCTCACATTTTTCTAAATGTTTCTAAAACACTTTCTATCCAAAACTACATGCAATATTGGCAGGACCTGCTTTCCAGTCGGATTTGATAGCCAATCGTCTGCCCAATCTTCTCTCTTCTCTCAGCAGCAACCCTTTCAGCCACAGCAATTGCTGCTAAACGTCTTGGCTGAGTGCAAAATATGCGACATGGTATTCCGTTTTTGTAGCAGTCATCAAGTAGAAACTGGGGAATCTGAACACAGAGATTTTAGATTAGCGTTGAAAAAGTTGTAATCTGCACCCTCCTCACAAGAGGCCCAGTTCACACATAATACTGAGCCAATCTGTGCAGGCTACTGGAGAAGATGTTTTTTGTGCTGCTATGCCATGCCAATCAAAGCCAAAGGCTGACTCAGTATCTTGTACAAACTAGGACTTTTGGTTACAGCCCCCAGTGGGTGAAGAGAGAACTTAACCACAAGCACGTTTTCGGACAACATACTAGGCCAAACCTTGGACCAGGCAAGAGTGAAACAGCTCAAGCTCTTCTCTGGAAACCCACACGCTCAAGCAGTCCTGCTAAGCAATATTTTAACTTAGGATGACGTGTGAACCAGGACATAATTTATTATGACCAACTGAGAATGCGGTCCAGCCAAACCCACTCCAAGTGTCCTGAGTAGATATTAGTTTTCTTCAAAAAGATGCTTCAGTAGTAAAATGCATAAGAAATCAAAGTTGTAAAAACTTTCTAAGAGACTAGGGCTCCGCAGGAACTGACATCTTTGCGCAGGGTCTGCAAGACAGAGCTGTTCCGCCTGGCCTTTGGTTTGAACTTACTCTGACCCTTATGTTTCCCTCCCCTTATGGTTTTGATCTACGGGCTACTATTAAAATGAGGCTGCATTTTAAATTGTATTTTAACCCATATTTTCCCTGCCCTGTTATGTTTTTATTGTAATTTTACTGGGGTTAGCCGCCCTGAGCCCAGCTCTGGCCGGAGTATAAATAAAAATTTATTATTATTATACGTAATCAGAAAAAATAAGTCATCAAAATGAAAGTGTATTTCCATTAGTAGACAAAACTAAATACCTCAGATTTAAACTATTTTGGAATTTGTAAATAAGCAATTCAAAAGATCTTTCCATTTCAAATTCTGATAGAATACATACCTGAGTAGTTTTTCCTGATCCAGTTTCCCCCACAATCAAAATAACTTTATTTTCTTTAATAATTCTAACAATTTCATCCTGCTTTTCATAAACTGGTAGAGACTGCCGAAACGAATCAAATTCAGATTCTCCCCGCTTCACTGGGATTTGAGGGATGCCATTGTTAAGTCGCCCACTTGTTTTGCTCATTTCTCTATTCTCTAAGAAAAGACAAAAGTGATGACTGCACCAAACTTGCTATTAATCTAAACAGATGCGCGCTCAGTCTGTAAGTATGCAAAATTGAATACTTCCTAGCAAACTAATCAAGATTACGTTTTTTCCCCCAGGGGAGGGGGAAGTAAACAACCATGCTAACAGCACATAATTACCGGTATGTCACTACACAAGGGTTGGGGAGTACTCAGTGCTAAGCACAAACAAGGCTTTTATCTTTAGAAATGGTATGCTTCACTTACACGTTTAGCTTTGCCCATGTTTACAGCCAAACGTGAGGTTGCAGCTTAGCAGCTGCGCAACTATTAGTGCTGCTGTGGCTGCTCTGAACACCTGCGACATAGCATGTCACAAACTTTGGTCCTTACTGAAAACTGTTAATGACCGTTCTTGTTAAGTCTTGTAAAAGGCTATTTCTTCATTGGCCACTGAACCACACAATCTCCCAATCTTTTTGTATGCATAGGTTTTGGTGGGGTTGAAATGGCTTTAGCACAGCATCCCACAGTGCTCCATAACACAGCAAAACTGTAGATCATACCATTGAGCTTCAGTCTACTGTAAGAAGAAATGCATGTTTTCTAGAGAGAAAATGGTCTTTTTACACGGCTAGGCAAGTAAAAAAATGCTTTGGAAGCATCACAGGAAGAGCCCTGTATTTGTCTCTTAGTTTACATTTTCTCACTGTCCACCCGATATCCATATCTGCTTACAGAATACTCCTGGCTTACAGACAGGAAAAGTAGAATGTTCACCTCAAAATTCTTCCTCAAAATCTGCTTGGTAGGGCTGGGGGACTTGCCAGAAACGGTATGGGAAATAACACAAGAGGCTGCCTGGGAATACTGAACTGGCAAAAATGGCCTGTCCTCCCATTAATCGGAGCCTCCGGCTCTATTACAGCACCTTCTGTTAATAGAGGGGGCATAGGGGAAACAAGTCATGGTCTCCTTTGGTTTGATGTGCCACAATTTTTGTGCACTTTAATCTGAAAAGATAGTGCACATTTAGGTGTATCTCATATTATCAGAATGCACAGCTTGCAAGGTGAAGAGCTTTCATTCTCCACCTAGCAGTGTTTTCCAAAAATAAAATGGCAGCAAGGTAGTGCTATAAAAGCCAAGTCTCTTGCAGCACCATCAAAATGCAAAGAACATACCAGCACTTATATGACAACCACATTTGCAAAAACATTATGCAGTTGTAATTGTGTCATTATACACACATAAGCCATAGACCTCCAAGAGTTTCCAAGCATAGCTTGGGGTACGCAATAAATTTTCCCTTCACAATTCACCATTATATTTCTTAACAGAATATACTCAACGCACCAGCTTCAACAGCAAAAACATTTCCTCTCTCTGTCTTTGGCAGAAGCTCGGTGCGCTCTTTATTGGTGACAGGAAATCGCTGTACAAGGCTTCTGATAGCGTGTTTTGTGTTGGGAATCAAATTGCATGTCATTACTGTATGTGCCAACTCTGAGCCATCTTTTTTCTTCACAGTTAGATATCTGCTTGCACCTTTCCTAAAAAATAAAAACGGAAGAATCATTTCATATTCAGCACCAGGAGTAACCTTTACAAACACAGGTGAATTATAAGGCCCACAGTGAAGCAGGTTTCTCAAAACATTAAGATATGCTAGGACTCCCCAAATACATGAATTAAACACATTGCTGTGCTTTTTGAGTCAGTGTCAGCTACACTGACTCAGAAATATTGTTTCAGATGCTACATGCCATAGATTTTTGAACCTGGATTAAGTACCTGCATAAAGACAAAGTATCAATGTGGCTTAATGTTCAGCATAGTAAACATCTAACTTCAAATCTGATTTGGTTGGGTCTTGTTTTCCAGTAGGTATGCTTCAAATCTCTTCACTGCCTGACACAATAGTCTCATTAGGGACAATCATATCTCAGTTTAGTAGCCCAATATATAAGAACCCTAACCCCTCAGAGCAAGACACAGCCTTCCTCAACCTGGTGTGCTCCAAAATCTTTGGTATAGCAGTGGCATTACAGCTACAGCAGCCAATCTCTGCTGCCTTACAAAGTAGGTAGCATGCAGAAGAAAAAGTTACTGCAGCAATGGCTACACAGTCTAAACTTGGGAGCCATATATGGTCACCTTAAAGGAACAACTACTTATCACAGGTAATCGGGCAAAGGCTAAATTATGAATCTGCCTCAGCAGTGTCAACAGATATCTACACAGAACTGTTTGAAACAACAGAACACAAAGACTCTCAGGAAGAATTCCACCTCAAGACAATACTCAAAACTGAAAAACAAAATTGTGCCAGAAAGATGCCTATTTTCCCATTCACATGGGTAAGTATTTTTAGCAAGGAACTTACCCTTTACTTTTAGAAATCAGACCAAGCGATTGACTCAGTCGATGAATGAAGGCTCTTTCAGTACTAGTCAAGGAGGAAGGAAATTCCATTTCTGAAAGAGAAAGCATACACGTATGTGTCTACATGCAACTATGTCTACATAGTAGAAATACATCACCCCTGAATAAACAAGCAATGACTTTTAAGGACGATAAACTAAGAACTGCACTCACTCTCGTAGAACTCAATCCCATTGAATTCAATAATAATAATAATGATAATAATAATAAATTTTTATTTATACCCTGCCCTCCCCGACCAGAGCCAGGCTCAGAGCGGCTAACATCATATAAATAATACAATATGCACAAAAACAAGCAATCAATTGATTAAAATGCATCCCAAAATTAATTCAAATAAATTAAAGTTAAAGTTAAAACTGGACAAATGACAATCCTCAGGTTAAAATTGAAAGCGGTTAATACTCGCCAGGACCAACTGTTTCCACTGATATTATAAGGACCTGTGAGCAGGCTGGGAAACCTCCTTCATGCTTGTTCTTATACAACGAGAAAATGAGTCAGACTGAACCCTGACAAAAGGCCTGGCGGAACAACTCTGCCTTGCAGGCCCTGTGGAAGAATGTCAAATCTCGCAGGTCCCTGGTCTCTTGTGAGAGAATGTTCCACCAGGCCGGAGCCACAGCCGAAAAGGCCCTGGCTCTGGTTGAGGACAGTCTAATCTCCCTGGGGCCCGGAATCTTCAGGGTGTTGTTATCTGCAGACCGTAAGGGACATACCAGGAGAGGCGGTCCTGTAGGTACGAGGGTCCTAGGCCCTATAGGGCTTTAAAGGTTAAAACCAGCACCTTAAACCTGATCCTATACTCCACCGGGAGCCAGTAGAGCTGGTATAGCACTGGGTGAATGTGATCCCAAGGCGAAGACCCCGTAAGGAGTCTTGCCATGGCATTCTGCACCCACTGGAGTTTCTGGGTCAGTTTCAAGGGCAGCCCCATGTAGAGTGAGTTACAATAATCAAGCCTGGAGGTGACCATCGCATGGATCACAGTGGCGAGGTCAGGGTGAGAGAGGTAAGGGTAATAAGGCTTACTTCAGGGTAGATATGAATAGGATCACACTATGTATTGAATTTGATCAGAAAGAAAGGTGAAGGAGGAACAAAGGAGATATTTCACACAATGCATAGTTTAAAACAATTAGTGTGTGAAAGTTACTACCACATGCTATTTAAGCATTTAAGATCCCCAACCCCAATCTGCGGGTTGCCATCTGATTGGATTTTATTCTGATCCTGATCTGATTTGAGGATGTATTTTAATTTATTGTCTGATTTTATGTTAGTGTTATACATTTGATGTTAGCCGCTCTGAGCCCAGCTTCGGCTGGGGAGGGCGGGATATAAATAAAATTTATTATTATTATTATTATTACTACTACTATGGTAATTGCCACAGCTATTAGCTGCTGTTCTGGTATGTCCAGAGGTAGAGGACAAACTATGTGCTAGCCATCACTGTGCTAGTAATCTTTCTACAGTATAAAGCTTGCTGCTTCTGGAAACATAGTGTAGCAACTTAGTTTGATCCAGCATGACCATTTTTTATGCTCCCTTCATTGGGTTTTGCTATATAAGTGCATGAAAAAGAAAATATGCATGCTGTATTATTATTTTATTTATAGTCTGTTTTTCCCCCCTGACAGGGTTCAAGTCAGATTACAGATAAAAATGGTATATGCCATACTTAAATATGGGAAGGGCCTCTTCTACATAAGTGATACAACTCCTGCATTGCCTGCCCATGATGCCCAGTTCAGTCCCCATCATCTCCAATGAAAGGATCTCAAACAACAGCACTGAACTAAAGAGGCCAATGGGGTAAACAGCACCCTATAGTAGACAATGGGGACCTGTAGTTCGGCATCAACCCAATCCAGTATGACCAGTTGGTCAGGGACGATGAATTGAACTCCAGCAACATCTGGGGGGAAGGGCCATATATGAGCTGAAGATGGGTGCCAGACTGGAAAAGGACAAAGATTAGTTCCCTAGGCCACAGAGTTGCTGCCAGCCAATAAGACAGCACTGAAAACGAGGGAACAGTGATCCGACCCGTGGCAAGACAGCTCGCTAAGGATGCATGTAGCCACACCACCACATCTATAGCCGAGGTGCCAACTTGAATAAAATAGGGGGTGGCACATAAGCCGTATCCCACATAATCACATAATATGGTGCACGTCATAGCAATGCCCATCAACTTCTTTGGGGGGACGGCCCCCTCAAATATTTCATTTTGGGGGGCCAAGACCCCATAGCCTCTAGGAGTTGGCAGGTACATACAAAAGCGATATCAAGACTAATACAGTGGTACCTCGGGTTACGTACTTAATTCGTTCCGGAGGTTCGTTCTTAACCTGAAACTGTTCTTAACCTGAAGCACCACTTTAGCTAATAGGGCCTCCTGCTGCTGCCACGTCGCCGGAGCACGATTTCTGTTCTCATCCTGAAGCAAAGTTCTTAACCCGAGGTACTATTTCTGGGTTAGCGGAATCTGTAACCTGAAGCGTCTGTAACCTGAAGTGTATGTAACCCGAGGTACCACTGTATGCCTCCACCAAGGATGCAGCAGAGCTAGTACTGGCAGGTGATGCTCAGCACAGGGCTGCAAAAAAGTAATAATAATAATAATTCGGTTTTAATAGGCTTACTGAAAAGCAACCCTTCGGTGCCCTGATGGACTAACTAGGCGCTGACCCGCGAAGACCCACCATAACAAACCCGCCTCTTTCGACTGGGGCCGCTTTCAGGTCCACCCCTTCCTCCGCCCTCGGGGGAAGGGAAGGGGAACCGTTACCTCGCTGGTCCCCATAGCGGAACCTCTCCAGAGCGATGTTCACGGCGATTTTCACCTCCTCGTCGATGCGAATGTCCTTCAGCCCTTTGGAGCGGCCGCTGCCGGAGCAGGAGGACGAGGCGGCGGCGGTGGACGGGCCCCCGCTGGGAGGGCCGCCGCCCCCTCCGGGAGGCCGCGGGGAGACGCTGCTCGGGCGCGACATCCCCCGAAAGCTGAGGAGGAGCTCGGGCTCAGAGGCACCGCTAGAGGGGGCCGGGCTAGGCCGGAGGCGCCCCGTACGCGAGAGGGAAAGCGGAAGGAGGACGCGCCTCCTCGGAGGGGCGGGGGGAGGGGCAGGGTCTGAGGCGGGCCGCGATGACGTCACGGACTCCTGGGCGGGGAAAGCAGGCGGCGAAAGGGCGAGCGGGCGGGCGCGCCCAAACGCAAGTTGCGCGTCTGGGTGATTGGGACGCCGAGCCTAGATTTGAGTTTATCGTAGGAGGCAATAATGTTAGGACAACGCGGGCGGCTTGATTTCTCTTTATACGCGTTGCAGCCGTCCTGTATACACCAACATTCCTAGCTGGGGGAACCCAGAAAACAAGGGCGTGGCCAGAATGTATATAGGGGGGGGGGGCAGAAAGATACTCACCTGCCTCTACCCCCTGAAATGCAGGAATACTTTGCCCAGTGTGGCGCACAACCCTGAGATTAAGAGTCTCACGCTCTACCAACAGAGCTATTTGATCAAAATCAGATCTCTTCTCCTGCACGTGTTCTTTAATTACATCCAGAAAGGACCTCCAGTAATCTCCTGATTGCATTATATTTTCACAGCACCTGTTTCTTGACAGGGAACACATCTACACCATATATTCAAAGCAGTGTGCCATTCATCCAGTGTGCCGTGGCACCCTGGGGTGCCTTGAAGGATATTGGTGCTGCAGGCAACACTGGCCTCTGTCCCTCTTTCCTTCCCTCCCTCCTCTGATGCCCTCTCACATCTTCCTCCCAAAGTCTTGCACAGCTGTTTGTTGCAGCAGCCAAGGCTACAATGTGCTCCCCAAGTGAATGGTGCCTCTGGGGCTGGCCAGGGGGTGCTGGGTGCCAGGAGCTGAGACGGCCTCGGAGTAAGCAAGCAGGCAATCAAGGGAGCCCAGCCAGCCAGTCCGTCAGCCCTTACTGTTGAGGAATGGATAGACAAGTGAGAGGCTAGGCAGGCAGGCACTGTGCTGGCCTTTCTTGTGTTTGCTGTAGGCAAGGCCTTCCTGGGAGCTGCATGCCTTTCCGCCATGCAGGGCCGAGAGCGCCCATTGCTGCCTCCCGAGGTAAGGTGCTAGCCTCATGTTCAGCTCTGGCCAGACTCCATTGGGCCACTAAGGCTGGGAGCATCCTCTTCCCATGCCTTTGTGGGTCAGTGGGAGGAGGCTCCTCTCTTTGGGGCAGGTGGGGGGCAGCTCAGAGACCAGGGGCGGCAGCAGCAGCTGCCCAGAGGACTCTCAAGGAGAGGGGAGAGGAGAGGAGGCTGAGGGAACACTCCACAAGGGAGGATGTTCGAAAAAGGGTGAGAGGCTGCCAGCTTTGCAGGAAAGGGGTGACACAACTGGGCTCCTGAGCCCCACAGGGGTGCCTCAGAAAGAATGTAGTTGGTCAAAGGAGCCGTGGACTCAAAAAGGTTGAAAACCTCTGGTCTAGCAATTATTGATGAAATGTCTCAACAACAGTTGTTAAATTGCTTTCTTTTGACCCCGAGCGCTCAGAAAAAATCTGTCAAAATCTTTCTACAATTTCTAATTTTAGTTAAGTTTTTTTTTTATTTACAGTGGTACCTCGGGTTACAGACTCCGCTGATCCAGAAATAGTACCTCGGGTTAAGAAATTTGCTTCAGGATGAGAACAGTAATCTTGCTCTGGCGGCACAGCGGCCGCGGGAGGCCCCATTAGCTAAAGTGGTGCTTCAGGTTAAGAACAGTTTCAGGTTAAGAACAGACCTCCAGAACAAATTAAGTACTTAACCTGAGGTACCACTGTATTTACTTAACTAAATCTATTTACCATTCTTTTTTTACACACACAGCCCGATCCCATCTGCGGCTGTTTGGAATTGCCCCCCTGTGCACACAGTGTGAGATTTTCCCGTTAAAATTAAAGCGTCAGAACTAAACTGCAGCTCCTGCCTGCAGGTAACCAATAGGACATATGAAAATGTGTGTTCACAGCTGGGAGCAATACTGCTGTCACATGCAGCAGAACCACCTCTAGTTCTGTGAGCGCTGCACAAGGGATTTGAGGCTCCCTCCGTTTGGTTGTATAGTATACATCTGCCACATGGTGGTGCCAGTCTAGCAACTGTAGGGCCTTATCAGCATTGTACATTCAAAGCACTCTTAAACCGTCACAGTTTAACTCCCCAAATTCCTGGGAACTGTAATTTAAAGGGGAGCCATAGGAGCCAATTCCGAGGGGCTCCCCAAATGGTGTGTGTGCACTGTACTACGTGATCAATTATGAGGGGTGGGACATACCTCCCCCCCATTTTATTTAAGTTGGCACCCTGAAGGGTTTGCCGAAACTTGTTAAGAGACGCCTGTTTCCCTCACAAAGCTACTGTTTCCGGATTGGTTTAACAGTCAGACCTTCCTCACAGGGAATTGTAGCTCTGTGAGGGAAATAAGTGTCTCCTAACAATTCCCCACCCACCCCAATGGTCTTTTATTGTGAGCAGAAGTGAGAGTCAAACATGAGTCTTTGTGGCTCATCACAGTTCTCACACTGAACCTTGGTCTTCTGAACATCTGCAACTACCCTAGCTTTCCCTGAGCCTCTTTCTTCTTTCATTTGTTCCCCATCCCAGTAATAATTGCCTTTTCCCATGCAGCCACCATGTCCTTTTGTGATATCACAGGTAGTCAAAAGCAACAGCTGGGGATGCATCAGCACAACCTCCCCAGTTTTGAGTGAATCGGACAGCATCAGGTTTTTTGGTGATCCTGTGACCCTGCGGGTTAGGGTGCTGAGTACTCCATTTTGGGGTCCAATGCAGAACGTGTTGTTTTGGTCACGAAAGGCTACTGCAGGACTTTTGCCAATGTTTTGGCGCCAGTTTGGAAAATCGGACATTGGGTTTTGGTGACCCCCCTGGGTTTGAATGTCAATTACTCTGTTTGTGTGTGGGGTGCTGCAAAACGTGGGCCTTTCACTGTGAAACACCACAAAACGATTGCAAAACTTTGGCACCAGTTTCAAGGGGATCCCAGGTTTTGTGGTTTGTAGTTAATGAAGCCAAAATACATTAACAACATTTCTTGGCACCTACTTTCTTCTTTAAATCTATGCCACGTATCTCTTAGGAAATTTCACTTGTATGGAATAAAGTATGATAAGAGAAACAAACATACTGTTAACTATAAGCATCTCACGGCCAATGCTCATTAATAACAGAATTTTCCTTTGCACTGTGTCTTGAAAGGCTTTATAGATAAAACACCTAGTGCCAGAGCAGTTTTGAAACCTATAAACATGTTACCTATAAACTCCAGCTCAATAAAAAATGAGTCCATGTCTGTAACCGAAGCTTTGAAAGATGTTAAAAAGTATTTGATCTTCTTTTTTTGCAATTTGGAAACATGAAGCCATTTTTCATGTGCTCACATGCTGTGTTCATTGTATCATCGCTTTTCACAAGAGCACAATCCTATGTCTACTCTGAAGTAAGCTGTTGAATTCAATGGGGCTTATACACCGGAAAAAGAGATTTTTTAGGATTCATCCTTAACTTTCTGTATGCTTTTGGATGCCACGCTATAAAGTATTTTTACTTTTTATAATAAAATACTGAAACTAGGGGTCCAAGTTTAAAGCATATGTTATAAATCGCCTATTAAGCCCTTTTCTTGGTGTCACTACTGAGGACCAATTTTGTCTGCAGGCAACTCAGGAATACCCTTTGTAAATCTTGTTTTCCTCAGGTAAATATTACTTACACATAGGAAATATTGTACAACCATATGTAGATCATTGCCTGTCACAACTGCACACAGGCTGGGAAGTAGCTACTAGTCACGACTTCACAAAAACACATCACAGTAAAATGCACACAAAGGTAGTTGTCACATGTGAATCTACATGAAGGCTGCACTTCCTTTTTTTGCCTCCACAGCAGACCTCTTTGCCCATGGATGAACCTCCCTCACGACCCACAGTGAGAGGTTTAACCCTGTCTAATTTGTAATTTTTTCACTTATCTCATCCATCCCCAAATCTGTTTTCTTCCCACAGGAGAAAACACAGGAACAGCTTTCTTTTCTCCCAGGTGAAAAAGCAGCTGGGCTATTGGAGGGGAAATGGCAGGTTTGAAAAGCAGCCTCTTCCCCCACTGTTCCTCTCCTTAAACTGAAAACCCTATAAGACTCCTTGTGAGCATCTTGTTTATACTTCTCCTTTATGCCTACAAAGCAATAGTGCTTAGGACAGTGTGACAGCCAGTACTTTAAGGAACTGGTTTCACCACTTTTACTTCCCGTTCCATTTTTATAACATCCTGATTTTTACTGTGCAGACAAATTATGACAATATAAATGTTGGGATGAAGCAGGTTTCAAAACACTTAGTAGAGACAAAAGTTGCTTACTTTTATCCAGCACACAAATCTAATAGAAACTTACAGGAGTCTCCCATAACTGGTTCTAGTTCCATCAGATCCATCATTGCAAGCGACATGGATATGAACATCCTTTGAGAATCTGCTTGTAGTTTAATGTCTGAAATGCTGTGGATACAAGACTTGAATACTGCCATTGATCAGACCAAGTGGAGTGCTGATTGGGACAAGATGCCATGTTCCTCAAACTAAGCCTGATTGAAAGAGAAGGCTTATGATAATACAAAGGTGGTAACTATCTCTCTACACTCTAATAAAATAACTAAACACCATTGGTCCAAAATGTAGGAGAGATGTAGGGACATATTTCCATATGTGGTGGCCTAGTCCCATCATTTGGGCTTTCTGAGACTGTGCCTTCCAAAAAGTTAGCCTCATTATTTCTCAATTTCTTTGCATGCTGTGGGGGAGGATGTCATACACAAGGAACTTCTCATATTCCTATTTGCAGCAGCATGTTTAACCATTGTGAGATGTAGGAAGGTGATGGACAATGTTAACATTATGGGATATTGGTACCAACAAATGTGGAATATTGCCTTAACTAAGAAATTTCCAAAGCAAATACAAGAAGAACTAAAGGCAATTTCCATATGATGTGTCTTATACCACTTTGGGATTTTCCCAAAGCATCCTGCGACCTATTGTTTGTTAAGGGTTTGTAAGTTCCCAAAATTTAGGGGAAGCCAAGGCTGTTAAAGTGATACAAGAATGCTTTAAATCAGAGGTTTTCAATCTTTTCCAGTCCACAGCTTCCTTGGCCAACTACATTCTTTCTAAGGCACTCCCCACCCCCACCCTGCTGTCCAAAAGAGAAGTGTCTCTTCACACTGACCCACAAGGAAGAGGATGCCCCCAGCCTTAGTGGCCTAAAGGAGACTGGCCAGAGGTGAACGTGAGGCAAGCTAGCACCTTACCCTAGGAGGCAGTAGAGGGCGCTGCCAGCAGTGGCGTAGCATGGGGGTGCAGGGGGGCCGGCCGCACCAGGCGCAACATCTGGGGGTTAGGGGGCGCAAATCCACGGGTTAGGGGGCACAAATCCACGGGTTAGAGGGTGCAAATTACTTGCCTTGCCCCGGGTGCTGACAACCCACGCTACGCCACTGGCTGCCAGCCCTGCATGGTGGAAAGGCTCCCTTTCAGCACTGGGCACTCAACTCCCAGGAAAGCCTTGCACACAGCAAACACAAGGAAGACCAGCACAGAGCCTGCCTGCCTGCCCAAGTCTCCCACTTGTCTGTGCATTCCCAACAGTAAGGGCTGACGGACTGGCTGGCTGGGCTCCCTTGCCTACTTGCTTGCTTACTGCAAGGCCACCTCAGCTCCTGGCAACCAGCACCCCCTGGCCAGCCCCAGAGGCACCATTCACTTTGGAAGCACATTGTAGCCAGGGCTGTTACAACAAACAGCTGTGCAAGCCTTTGGGAGGCAGAGATGTGAGAGGGCATCAGAGGAGGGAGGGAAGGAAAGAGGGACAGAGGCCAGTGTTGCCTGTGGCACCCTGACCATCTTTCATGGCACCCTAGGGTGCCACGGCACACTGGCTGAATGGCACACTGCTTTAAATATATGGTGTGGGTGTGATTACTGTCAGGAAGCAGGTGCTCTGAAAATATATTGCAATCAGAAGATTACTGGAGGCCCTTTCTGGATGTAATGAAAGAACACGCGCAGGAGAAGAGATCTGATTTTGATCCTATAGCTCAGTTGGTAGAGCATGAGACTCTTAATCTCAGGGTTCTGGTTTTGAGCGCCACGTTGGGCAAAAGATTCTTGCATTTCAGGGAGTTGGACTAGAGACCCTTTCGGTCTCTTCTAACTCTATAGTTCTGTGTTTCTATGCAGTGAAGCACAGCAGCCAAGGATTGAAAAAATATAATGATGCCATGTCAGTAGTAGCGAAACTGTTTCAGTGCCAGGATAACCTGTTTGCTGTTACACACAGTCTAATTATTATCTCTAAAACTGCTTGGGAAATAGCCTATAGCTTAATGAAAGGTGTTTCAGGTGACTGGATTGCTACCCAGTGGAGATGTGACTGTTGGATGCAGTGCAGGCCATGGTTGTGATTGGGGACCTCTTTGCTGCTGCCATCACTGTCACTGTCACTAGTACAGACAGAGGTCCCTGGTGTCCGTTGTGGTTCTGGCTTTGTTACCACATGAGGGGAGGTCCCACATCAGTGTGTGTGTGATGGGTAGTGGAGCAGGCTGCTGCTGTCGCTGCACGCTTCTGTTATTGGGTGGCCTGGGTGTGTGCCCACCTCTCTGCTGCCAATAAAGCTTTCTTTCCCATGGACCCATGTCTGGTGACATGGTTTCTTGGTGTGTAGATGCTGTCTGTGAGCTCAAGGTATGTAGGAGGTGGTATATCCATGTGTGTTTGTTTGTAGGAACACAAAAGTTTCATTCACAGTCTCGGCTTTAGTCCAAAGTGCAGGACACAAGATTTAGAAGTCTGTAAGCAAAGTTATAAGATGCATAGCTAGGTAAAGGTAAAGGGTCCCCTGACCAATAGGTCCAGTCATGACTGACTCTGGGGTTGCGGTGCTCATCTCGCTTTATTGGCCGAGGGAGCCGGCGTACAGCTTCTGGGTCATGTGGCCAGCATGACTAAGCTGCTTCTGGCAAACCAGAGCAGCACACAGAAATGCCATTTACCTTCCCGCCGGAGGGGTACCTATTTATCTACTTGCACTTTGACGTGCTTTCGAACTGCTAGGTTGGCAGGAGCAGGGACAGAGCAACGGGAGCTCACCCCGTCGCGGGGATTTGAACCGCCGATCTTCTGATCGGCAAATCATAGTGTTATGTACTGAGTCAAATAGGATCCAAACTGCAGCAGTCTGATTGGTCCTAGAACAATAGGCTCCAAAAGGCAGCAGTCTGATTGGTCCTAGAACAATAGGCTCCAAAAGGCAGCAGTCTGATTGGTCCTAGAACAATGCAGCAGTATGATTGGTTAGCAGGAACCACCCAATCATGCTCCAGATAGAAGTGAATCCACAACCTGATTGGCTTACAGTAGAATTCCGGAATTAGCCAATCATGTGCAGCCCATTGTGTAAATAATGTATATAAAGCAGATACTCTGAGGGGACATTCATTCATTCCTCCTCACCACTATGAGCTGAATAAAGAGCAGGAAATCACTTTGCGACTCTGAGTATATTTCACTGGCGATGAAGGTGGGATCCCGCTGAGCTGACTGCCACACACAGCACCGCAGCACCGCCACCTGCCGCACCGCTGCCTCGCACCGTGTATCCAGGCTTCAGCTCCGGGACCCAAGGAACTCAGAATGGCAACCGACAGCAGCTTCTCGCCGTTCAACCCAGCATCTGGAGACTGGGAAGCATATGCCTCCCGTTTCACCTTCCTCCTAGAAGCCAAAGGGATCACCGATGAAGAAGACGCCAAGAAGAGGGCAATATTCTTCAGCGTCTGCGGAGAGGAGACGTTTGAAATCGCCCGGGCTCTCCTTGCACCTGAAGACGTCACCACTGTTCCATACAAAACCATAATGGAACAGCTGAAGGGGCACTTTTCGCCACAGCCCTCAGTGGTGGCTCGTCGAAATGCCTTCTACGCAAAGCGGCAAGCCCCTGGGGAAACCATAACTGGGTTTGTGACCTCTCTCCGCCAAGCTGTCCGGTTCTGCAACTTCTCAGAGCTGGAGAACATGCTTCGTGACCGCCTCGTCGGTGGCCTGAAGGATGAGAAGCTGCAACGACGCCTCTACGCTAAGAAGAACCTAACTTTCCAGGTCGCTCTGGAGGAGGCCCTGGCAACGGAAGCTGCCGAGAGGTCGACGCAAGAGGCACGGCCGAGCCAGCCGTCTCAACCGAGGGTCCACCACGAAGACCTCACCAACAACTCAGGATCTGACAGGGAGGAGGTGCACCGAGTACAGCAGCGCACTCAAGCAGCCCACATACCACAGCTGCCTCGACGAGAAGGAGGGAACTGTGCAAGCTGTGGAGAAAGTCACGAGAGGAGGACCTGTCGTTTCCGCAACGCAGAGTGCAGGCAGTGCAGAAAATTGGGACACATCGCCCGGGTGTGTCGGGCTCGGCCCACCCGACACCAGGCATCAGATGACCAATCCAGGAGCCCCAGGTCCCGGGGCCCAACGCACCAAGGCAACTCAACGGAGCTCACGGACTTCCAGGTATACCAGTTGCCCCACCCCAATGTAGAGAAAATTTATGTAGAGGTACGGATAGAGGGGGCCCCATGCCGCATGGAGCTTGACACGGGTTCAACTCTATCCATAATCTCGGCAAGGACCTTAAGGAAACTGTGCCCTACTGGGGGTCCCAAACTCAGACCGGCCCCATTCACCCTCCGGGACTTCCAGAAACGTAAGGTCCCCACAATGGGGGTGGGGACCTTCAGGGTGCAATACCAAGGGCGGACGCGGTGCAATACCAAGGGCCCCTACATTAGCTTACTGGGATTGGCATGGTTTGGACCACTGGGGCTAGCCATCACCGGGGTGAACCACATGAGCTTACAAGTGGATGTGGACGCCATATGCAAGGAATTTCCGGGGGTTTTTGATGGGAAATTGGGACAGTATACAGGCCCCCCCCATTGCTCTACAGCTTGACCCTGCAGTACGACCGGTCAGCCTCAAGGCCCGCCGGGTCCCATTCGCCCTGAAACCCCGTATAGATGAGGAATTGGACCGACTCGTGGAGCAAGGAGTGCTGGAGCCGGTGCCTAATGCCCCCTGGGAAACCACAATCGTCACACCCGTCAAGCCTAATGGTTCGGTCCGCATCTGCGCAGACCACAAATGTACCATAAACAAGGCCCTCACGGCCCATGCATACCCAGTGCCAGTGGTCAGCCATGTCCTTGCCACCCTGGCTGGGTCGAAAATGTTTGGCAAGCTGGACTTGGCCCAAGCATATCAACAGCTGCCAGTAGATGAGGCTACAGCAGAGGCACAGACGATTGTGACACACAGAGGAGCGTTCAGGGTAAAGCGGCTGCAATTCGGGGTCAGTGTGGCACCAGGCATATTCCAGAATCTAATGGACTCTCTCCTTAAAGGGATTCCTGGTGTCACCCCCTTCTTCAATGATGTGTTGATTGCCGGGCCCACACCCGAGGAGTTTGAGGACCGCCTCCGCACCGTTCTGCACCGTTTCCAGACGGCGGGTCTCAAGGTGAAGCGGGAAAAATGTCTACTAGGAGTGCCTCAGGTGGACTTTCTGGGATTTATGGTGGATGCAGAAGGGGTCCACCCAACTGGGGACAAGGTACGGGCCATTTGTGATGCTCCAGCGCCCAAGAACAAGACTGAACTTCAGGCCTTCTTGGGACTATTGAACTTTTACCATTCCTTCCTTCCCCACAAGGCGGCGGTAGCGGAGCCCCTACACAGACTCCTGGACAAGCGGGCTCCTTGGGTGTGGGGCCAGCGCCAGGAGGCCGCATTCCAGGCAGTCAAGGACTTGCTTGTCTCAAACTCGGTCTTGGCACACTTCGACGAGAGGCTGCCAGTTGTGCTAGCATGCGACGCCTCACCCTATGGCATTGGCGCTGTCCTGGGACACCAACTCCCGGATGGAAGAGAGGTACCGGTAGCATACTTTTCCCAGACACTCAACGAAACCGAGCGGAACTACTCGCAAATCGACAAGGAGGGTCTGGCAATCGTGAAGGGAGTAAAAAAATTCCATGATTTCTTGTACGGGCGGCCCTTCACCGTGGTGACTGACCACAAGCCGTTGCTTGGCTTGTTTGCCCCCGAAAAGCAGACCCCCCAAGTGCTGTCTCCTCGCGTCCTCAGGTGGTCAATTTTCCTTGCCAGCTACCAGTATGCACTGATTCTCCGCCCTGGACAGGCGATGGGCCATGCAGACGCCCTCAGCAGGCTACCACTACCGGAAACAGGCCCCGACCCAGCACCCGCACAAGAGGTTATGAGCCTGGAGCTGCTTCCCGACCACCCCATTCAGGCACAAGAAGTTGCACACCATTCGAAGAAAGATAGGGTCATCTCCCGGGTCCTGGACTGGGTGTGGAGGGGATGGCCCAGCAGCAGCCCCGGGCCAGAATTCGCCAGCTACACAACCCGCAAACATGAACTGTCAGCCCACAAGGGGTGCCTGTTATGGGGAAGCAGGGTCGTTGTTCCCCAGCCCCTCCGCAAAAGGGTCCTCACAGCCCTACACGAGACACACCCAGGGGTAGTAAGAATGAAGGCCCTTGCCAGGAGTTACGTGTGGTGGCCGGGGATCGACGGAGAGATAGAGGCCTGGGTCAAACACTGCCAGGCCTGCCAAGAATCCCGCCCAGATCCCCCAAGGGCCCCAGTCCAGTCATGGGAGTCCGCCCGAGCACCATGGTCACGCCTGCATAGGCTCTATGGTTTAACCCACAGCGCCACCTGTGTCCCACCAGGGTGGATATTGCGTAGCCCTAAAAATCATTTTACGCATTCAACTGCCCACACATAACCTGTCAAATAAATGGTACAGAAGAAAGCAAAAGTGTCACATGCTAAACAAATTGTAAAAATGCTAAACAAATTGTAAAAATTAGCAGTAGCTAATACGTTATTCCAAGACTTGATACACCACCTCTAAATTGACTTTTTAAAAGCTGGATGTGACCAGTCTGGTACTCGCCCCAAACAAGAAAACTGTGCTTACAAGCAGGGCCGTCTTACCCATAGGCACTAGGGGTGCAGGGCACCCGGGCGCTGGGCTCTCAGGGGCGCCAGGCTGAGAGTCCAGGGCCTGAGAATTGAGTCCCGGGATGAGCCTGCCCGTCGGTTAGAGCGCCACGGCGGGGTCTTCTGCTGCGGGTGGCTCTGCGCTGCGAGTGTGGGGGTGACCAAGCCACCGAGACACTGAGGCAGCTGACCGGCTCTGCCCTCCTGCACGCCTGGGACTGGGCAACCGGGGGGGGGCTGGGTGGATCTTTGCACCCCAGCGCTGCATATGCTTGACAGCCCTGCTTACAAGTGTGCGTTCCTGCAGGTGGTTTGGATCTGAGTCAGTCCCTCTGACTCTCCTGCCCCCTCTGCCCCCTACAGCCCCACCCATTCTCTCAAGGGGCAAAGAAGAGGCTGACTCAGATGGCTGCCTCTCTCTTTCTGTGACATCTAGCAATGAAGGGGCAGAAAGCCCTCCCAACTGAGTGTTTGCCTCTTCCCACCTCTGACCCCTGGATTATCCTCCTCCAGATGTCACCAGCCCTTCCCTTCTTCCGCTTCCATGGTTCATTTTACATATCATACATTCCTGCATATTTTACTGTAACCATTCAAATCAGTTTTCCACTTTTATATCAAATATTATTTACACTATTGAATTTATCTTAATGCTGCCAGCATTTTCAGCTGTGTACACTTATTCTCCATATATTCAATAAATGTTTTCCACTCTTCTTTAAATATACGTAATTCTTGCCCTCTTATTCTATGTGTTAAATCTGCAAATTCTGTCAACTTAATTTGCCAATCCTCTTTAGTTGGGACCTTGCTCACTTTCCATTTGGGGGCTAACAAAACATGGGTCGCAGTTTTAGCATACAAAAATAACTTTTTCTTTTTTATAAATTTTTTATTAAAGTTTCAAAAATTACAGTATATAAAAACAAAACAGAACAATAATACAAACAAACAAAAAATAAAAACAAGTATAATTTCAATCCCTTATTTTCTTATAACTTACTTCCCCGACTTCCTCATACCTCCCCTCTCTGTATTCCAATTTCTATTTTATTACTTCAGCAAATCCTTTCCCTTAATTTTCATTTAATTTTTGGCCTTTCTTTTCTTTTTACTTATCCATTACAGCTGGAAACCACATAATTTCTAAACCAACGTCATTCTAACATTCATTAATTTTGCAATGTTTCTTAAGATAGTCCTTAAATTTCTTCCAACCTTCTTCCGCTGTCTCTCTCCCCTGGTCTCGGATTCTGCCAGTCATTTCTGCCAGTCCCATGTAGTCTATCACCTTCATCTGCCATTCTTCCAAGGTGGGTAGATCTTGTGTCTTCCAATACTTTGCGATGAGTATTCTTGCTGCTGTTGTAGCATACATAAAGAATGTTCTATCCTTCTTTGGCACCAATTGGCCGACAATACCCAAGAGAAAGGCCTCTGGTTTATTCAGAAAGGTATATTTAAATACCTTTTTCAGTTCATTATATATCATTTCCCAGAACGCCTTAATCTTTGGGCAGGTCCACCAAAGGTGGAAGAAAGTACCTTCATTTTCTTTACATTTCCAACATTTATTATCAGGCAAGTGGTAAATTTTTGCAAGCTTGACTGGGGTCATGTACCACCTATAAATCATTTTCATAATATTTTCTCTTAGGGCATTACATGCCGTAAATTTCATTCCGGTGGTCCACAACTTTTCCCAGTCAGCAAACATAATGTTATGACCAATGTCTTGTGCCCACTTAATCATGACTGATTTCACCGTTTCATCCTGCGTATTCCATTTCAGCAGCAAGTTATACATTTTTGACAATTTTGTTGTATTGGATTCTAACAATTCTGTTTCCAATTTTGATTTTTCCACCTGGAAGCCAATTTTCCTGTCCATCTTATAAACCTCCATTATTTGATAATAATGAAGCCAGTCTCGCACCAAAAATAACTTTTTCTGACACCTAGGAATTTCTGTCTGGGTTATTCCCAATAAAAAGGACTCTGGTTTTTTTGGGAAAGTAATTTTAAACATTTTGTTCAACTCATTATAAATCATTTCCCAATATACTTGTACATTTTTACATGTCCACCACATAGTGGGCAAAAGGTTCCCTCCGCTTCTTTACATTTCCAACACGTATCTGATTCTGATTTGTAGATCTTAGCCAATTTACTAGGAGTTAATTACCATCTGTGGATCATTTTTAAATAGTTTGATGCATTTATTTGTGTGGTAACTGCCACATAATAAGGTGGATCCCATAAACTCAATTGCTCTTTTACCTAATTTTATAGCAGATTGTAGAATTCTAGTTCATGGCAAATTCTGGGGTATAATTGAAAATATGGTGCTATCAAAGAGAAACCAAAGATGTTAGCAAGTCACTTGTTTTTCATTTCCAAAGCATTGGAGTATGTCGAAAGTTTTGGGCCTTTTGTCTCTTACAGGTACAACAAAATTGGCTGAGGGGAGGCTCTTGCTAGTTCCTCTGCCCTCAGAGACTTGGGTTGGTGATGGCTCAGGAGAGGACATTATTTTTTATGATTAGACGTGTTTTACTGTTGTAATCTGCCCTAGGAGCTTAAGGTGAAGGACAGGAAATAAATAATTTGCCTGACCTGAGGAAAATAAAACGTACCAGGTTCTAGCTGGCTGGAGATGAGAGACTGGACACCACTTCAGAATACAAAAGATATTTATGGGGCTTTGGCTGATTTACACTGAGTGAGATTAGACCTGTGAAATATCAATGTGACTATTTTGGGTCAGTTTAGCACATTTCGCTGTTTAGCACATTTCGCTAAACAGAACTGAATCAGGCAAAGTGACTTGGCAGAAGAAGCAAATAAGAGATCTGAGGAAACTTTTGTACTTGAGGAAAATGTTTATTAATGTAAACAAAACCCAGGCCCAGTGCCAGGTTGCTGGAGGCCCCAAGTGAGGGGACTCTGCTTTTGATGCTATGCGTCTTTGCTGCTGCTTCTGCATTCTTCCACTGGGCTGTAACACAGCGTCAGCAGGGAGAGAGCAGTGACCCAGGCTGTGCTCCCTTGACAACAGTCAGTCCCAGTCAGATGTCCAGCTTGCCAGCTGCCAATTCCTAATTAAAATCACCTGGTAGCCAAACAAGAATCATATAAAATGTTGTCATATCTATTTGACATTTTAGAGAAATATTCTCCATCCAATATATGACCTGAATGAGAAATGCAAAGTTTGCTACAAAAACATGTCCTGCAATACCTTACAGACTAACATTTTTAATGACAAAAGCATTCATGGATTACAGTACAGATGTATGACGTGTTCTCCTAAGACAGGGGTCAGCAAGGTTTATCTTGCCTGGGCTGGATCGGCCCCACGGAGATCCCTCCATGGGCTGGATTGCACCAACCATTTCCGGCGTCTGTGCATGCACAGATGCGATTTCCGGCACCATGGAAGTGAGTCCCTGCACCACACTGTGCTGGTTTAGCGCAGCGCGCGAGCGGGCAACTTGGTTCGGGGACGGATTGTGGGCCAGTCAAACGATCTCCATGGGCTGCTTCTGGCCCATGGGCCTTAGGTTGGTGACCCCTGTCCTAAGATGTAGGTATACAGCTATACCTTGGAGATATTGCAAGTTTGGTTCCACACAACCGCAATAAAGCAAGTACAGTGGACGCTTGGGTTGAGAACATGATCCGTGCGGAATGCATGTTCGCAACCCACGTCTGCACACGCGCAGGTTGCAATTTGGTGCTTCTGAACATGCGCAAAGCGCAATTTAGCACTTCTGCACATGCGCGACTGCTGAAACCTGGAAGTAACCCATTTCAGTACTTCTGGGTTTCAGCGGTCCGCAACCTGAAAAACCGCAACCTGAAGCATCTGTAACCAGTGGCGTAGTGTGGGGGTGCAGGGGGGGCGGGCGCAACATCTGGGGGTTAGGGTTAGGGGCGCAAATCCACGGGTTAGGGGGCACAAATGCCTTGCCCTGGGTGCTGACAACCCACGCTACGCCACTGTCTGTAACCCGAGGTATGACTGTAATCACACATTTTTTCATTTATTTCCCAGTGCATGTAAAAGTTATGTTTACACTATACCATAGTCTAATAAGCCATGTCCCTGGCTGCAGGGGTAGGAGGGGGAAAACCTAGCTCCAGCCCTAGACAGTTCCACTCCCATGGCTGGAAGAGGAGCGGTGGCTGGGGGGGAGGGGGCTAGGGGGTGAAACTAGGTTTTATTTCACCCAGGTCAAAGATCCAGTTTGGCACACACACCCCATGCATATTTGCATACCCCAGGGTGCCACATCACACTGGTTGAAAACCACTGCCCTAGCGAATCTTACCTGGCAAGGGGTACCTTGCACATGAAGGAAGGAGCCTGGGGGGGTAATGTGGGAAGGGGTGAGTTATTCTTTTGCTGTTTTGTTTTTACTTATTTACTTGTTTTTATCCTGTATTTTATTCTATGAACCGCCCTGAGATTTTATGATGAAGGGCGGTACTGTATTATAAATCAAATAAATAAATGCGGGGAAGGTAAAGAATGACTTCTATTTTTCATGCCACTTTGGTTGTGGTTCACTTTGAGAGTTTGTGCTTCGAATGAATGAATGCTGCGTTGACCTCAGAGGAAGGCTAGGATTTTGAGGGGGGGGGGAAACCCAAGAGAACTTGCTCAAAGCCAAATCTGGGAAACTCGTCGGGGCTGAGTCGCGAGTTGCGGTTTTCCCCCCTTCTATGCCACTAGCTGGTCAGCAGCCCAAGCGGTGCTCTGCAAAACGCCGGAGAAGAAGCTCCGGCCCTTTTCCTCCCGCGTCTCCCTCGAGGGGCGCGCGACCCCTTCGCCAGCAGAAGGTGGCTGAGGCGGGCGGGCGGGCGGGCGGGCGGCTGCTGCTCCTCCTTGCAAAGGCGCGCCGGTTCCCCAGGATGCCGCTGATTGGCGCGCGAGGCGGCGCGCGCTGAATTCGTGCGCGAGGCGAGGAGAAGCGCTTGCCTGGGATTCCCCACCCCCTTGTTTGCATTGTGTGGCCCTCGCGCCGCTTTGTACGGCTGCAGGGCCGGGACGGGTTTGCGCGCGCGCGCGCACACGGGCTTGTGGCTGAGGGAAGCACAGACGGAGAATTCCCAGGGACCGCGACTTGTGCGGACGTTGCCTCCGCCTCCTCCTCCTGCTCCCCTGGAGAAGAGCGCATGATGGCGGCAGCGGCCGCCCCGGCCGTGGTGGGCGAGGTGAGCCTGAGCAGCACCGCCAGTAGCAGCAGCGACACTTCCAGCACGGGCGAGGAGGAGAGGATGAGGCGCCTCTTCCAGACCTGCGACGGCGACGGCGACGGCTTTATCAGCAGGTAAGCGCAGCCGCTGGGGCAGCCGGTTGCTCTCTCTGCGCGCGCGCTCTCTCGCGCACACCCGCCGAAAAAGTGGCAGCTCAACTTCTGAGCAAGTTTCTCAGATGCGAGTTGCGCTTCATGCACGGCGGAGGTGCAGGGGAGGTGCCCCCGGACAGACAGACCGACAGACAGATGGACGCTTCTTGGGCAGGGGGGTCAGCAGGGTGGATCAGCATCACACCCAGGGTAGCGTGCTGGCCAACCACACAAATATTTTATTGGTTTTTAAACAGATACAAATACAATAGGCATCACACACTTAGCCAGCAGTACATCTAATGGTGTTTGTTTTATCCATTGTCTCTAGACCCGTGGTTCCCAATGTGAGCACCCCCCCCCACACACACACAGGGGCACAGTTTTATTTTTAAGGGAGACAATTTGGAAACTTGTTTAGACCAAGTTAATGGCCTTTTAGGCTTCCTCCACATGAATAGTACAGTGGTACCTCGGGTTACATGCACTTCAGGTTACATACGCTTCAGGTTACAGACTCCGCTAACCCAGAAATAGTACCTCAGGCTAAGAACTTTGCTTCAGGATGAGAACAGAAATTGTGCTCCGGCGGCGCAGCGGTAGCAGGAGGTAGCAGGAGGCCCCATTAGCTAAAGTGGTGCTTCAGGTTAAGAACAGTTTCAGCTTAAGAACGGACCTCTGGAACGAATTAAGTACTTAACCCGAGGTACTACTGTAGTTCACTTTTTGAATAATAAGAATTATATGGCAATGGGGGGGGGAGCGGATCAGGATTTTAGAGATGCTTAGGTGGGGCATGGCATACACTTTACACATTCAGTATTCAAACATATTACTTGGCGTAAGCCTTCCACTGAAAATATTGAGCAGTTGGTACAGTATAAGAAGGTCTTGTTTTTGGTCATTAACATAGTTCAAGAGAGGGGTCCACGTTTCTTGGAAGGTGTCTCTATTCATTATGCCCTTAATTTCCCCCCTTTATCTGATGAGATGCTCAGACATTGCTGTATCCCAGATATTATTTTCCCATATGTTGACGGGTATTTCAGTTCTTCCGTTGCTGAGCTATCGCTAATCCTGCTGTGGTCAGGAAGAAGCCTACTAGTTTGCCTGTGGCGTGCCGGCCTTTCTGGCAAGGTGGTCGCTGTGACTCTGGAAGCCTTCCTATAGAAATCGGTGGTTAAATCTTTCGGAAGAAACTTCTACCCAGCAAGTTATTCCTCTCCTCTTTTTTTTTGTTATTGTGGTGTCAGGCAGTTATGTTCTTTGCCCTGGAAACTCCTGAATGCATAAGTGCTGATTATAGCTGCATAGTGGTGGGGACTCCAGGCGTTCTGTTTGCGCCCCGAGGCACTTTCTCCTTCATTACGACTGTGCATGCTGAGCTGTAGTTCAAATTAAGCTGAGCTGGTAGTATTAGGTTCATTTACACCAATGTTGAGGGAGCAGGTTGAAAGGAGAAGGCAGCTTTTCAATTTCAATGTTACTCACAAATGTGAAGGCCCTTGTGCTCAGCTCGGGAACTTGCTTTAGCTTGGCATTGTGGCAGCAGTAGCGGTTCACACCCTGCTGCCAGCCAGGGAGAAGGCGGGGTCTACATTTCCTGTTCCCAGTTGTCCAATAACTGACCCCCCTTGCTAAAGGGCTTGAGACTGCATGATCAGGGATGGGGGTGAAGTACCTGGGAACCTCTGAATTTCCTTAGACTCCAGCTCCCATTAGCATCAGCAATCATAGCCAGTGACCAAGGGTGATGAGAATGGTAGTGCAATAACATCTGGAAGTCAGTGGGTTTCTGGTAGCTGGTCCAGAACATCTCAGGATGCTTTGGTGGAGCTAAAAGGAGTGAAAGACTTGATAATGGTTGTGTTGACCCCTGATGTGGTTGTGTTGATGATCTTATCTAAATGGATGACACTTTGGAAGAAATAGAAACAGAAGGGGTTTTTTTTAGAGGGTACAGTACCTGTATATAACACTTGTGAATAATGACTTTCATACAGAGTGTGCACAGCTGCAGGTAGCACTTCCAGCCAAGGTAGCATGGGCATAGCCGGGGGGGGGGCAGCTGCTACCCCTGAGATCAAGTAAAATATTAGAAATACTCAACTGACCAATCACATCGGTTCTGCCCTCTAACAAAAGTCCTCCCCCGCAACAAAAGTCCTTGCTACACCCATGCAAGGTGGATAGTATACAGTACATGTTATTTCATTTGTTCACATGCATTGTTTTCCCTGTAGTGGGAAGAAGCAAAACAAAATTCCTATAAACAGGAAGTCTCTCCAATTCTACTACAGTATGTGTATTTCTGTGACATGTTTATGGTGGGGTGCGGGGGAGGGAAATGTCATGTTTTACAGGCCCCAATGAATAAAAGCCACAGTTCTACTTACAGCTTGTCTGATTTTCATAGACCATAGAATCAAAGAGTTGGAAGAGGGACCCTGATAGTCATCTAGTCCAACCCCCAACAATGCAGGAATCTGGCCCACAGACGTCTCTGGGTGGGCTTGAACCTCCAACCTTCTGGTTAACAGCCAGATGCACTGAACAATTGTGCTACCTGAGGTGCTATGTAGGGCTAGTTTTAAGATACATGTTTTTAAAATGTTTGGAAATTGATAGATGGTATTATGTAAGGGAAATTTTATTTGTGTGTATGTGGTTAAGCTGTCAACACATAGTTGTTGGGTTTTGTGGATTACCGTATTGGCCTGAATATGAGCCACACTTTAACTTTTCATAGTCAGAATGTGGGGGGCCACATTCCGACTGTGAAAAGTTGAAGTGTGGTTTATATTCACAACTTTATGGTATGCAGCCAGGGGGGCAAACAGTGCCAGGAGCGCAGCAAAGTGGAGCCCGCCCCTTGCGTAGTCCCTCACCCTCTCCCCCAAGGTGGGGAAGGGAGAGGGTGAGGAAGTGGAAAGGCAGAAACACAGCCCCCCCCCCCCGGCCGCATATGTAGCCAGGAGCAGCGAGGAATGGAGCAGCTTATATTTAGGTATTTTTTATTTCCCCCACTCCAATTTTAAAGGCGTAGCTTATATTTGAGTTCGGCTTATATTTGGGCCAATACAGTAGTTATTGGGCCAGGAGGTGTAGTGTCCATCTCTTGCCACTAGTACACCACATACATCTTTGTAACTCGCCCTTAGTATTGTAATAGTGTTTCCACATATGCTGACGGTTTTAAATGGACATTTTGCTTATCTGAAACACCTCCATTGTCAAACATATGAGTACAATATTTGCTTTTGCAAGTTTGGAAGGCATAATCCTCTTAACATGCATTCCATATCTTCTTGGGTATTGAAATGGTTCCCTGGTTATAATCTGGAGGTTAACCCAGATGTTCAGATTTGTCCAAGGCAAGAACCCTAAAAGCAGTAAAGACAAGGTCAACATTTTGCATGCCATTCACTTATGATTGGATTAGGTGCTGGGATAAACCAAGGTATTACCCTGGCTCCATAAATATAGAGAGAATGGACAGTCAATGTCCATCCTTCACGCAGTGCTCTAATGCACAGTTGTTCTTGATGTTAACACACTTAATCTCTTCTTGTAGTATCGCAGGGATGACCAACTCCCAAGAGACTGCGATCTACTTAAAGAATAAAAAACTGGCAACGATCTACCCCTTTTTGGGGGGTTCAAGTCAAAGTTATTGAGCTTTTTTAGGGAGGAAAGTACAGTGGTACCTCTAGTTGCGGACATGATCCATTCTGGGGTGCTGTTTGCACCCCGAAAAGTTCACAACTAGAGCGGCGCTTCTGCGCAAGCACGGAGTGAAATAGAGCACTTCTGCGCATGTGCTAAGCACACAGAATGCTTCTGCTCATGCGCAAAGCATGCAGAACGCTTCTACGCACACACATGCGGCGAAACCCTGGTCATGGCCCCAGCAGAAGCTGCATGCTAGTTTAACTCCTTGTTTCCAGATGCAAGCCTTTAGGCTTGGCTTTGCTCTGCAGTAAATAGTTCAGACATCTGTATGTTTAATTGGGAGAAGAGAAACATAAAACCTATAAATGCCCAACTTCTGGAGCACCACTGAACCAGTAAATCCCAGATAGACCACCAACAGTCACAGTGAACAGTTCAAGAGTGACTGGAATGCCTTTTCTTTTAAATGTGCAATTTACTCTGTGGGTTATGAATATTTACAATTTTTAAAAAATCAGTTCTATCATTGATGCAGCTCTGAAATTAATTTAGCCTTCTTTTGTAATTTCCCTACCCTTTGTGAAGCTGCTTCTCAGCCACCAGAGCCAGTTGAGGGAAGAACTGCATTTTATTCTTTTGGTAAAGGCAAGCACTTTTCCATTGCACATGTCTTCCATTTAGCGTATGGCGACAAGTTAGTGCAGAATGCAGTTGTTAGGCTCGTAACTGGGGCAGAGCAGTGGAACCATGTGCCGCCAGTCTTGAAAATGCTTCAAGAGAGCTACCAGGCCAAATTGAATGTGTTAGTACTAGCATATCAAGTCCTAAATCAGGCATAGGCAAACTTGGCTCTCCAGATGTTTTGGGACTACAACTCCCATCATCCCTATCTAGCAGGACCAATGGTCAGGGATGATGGGAATTGTAGTCCCAAAACATCTGGAGGGCTGAGTTTGCCTAAGTAAAGGTAAAGGGACCCCTGACCATTAGGTCCAATTGTGACCGACTCTAGGGTTGCGGCGCTCATCTCGCTTTATTGGCCGAGGGAGCCGGCGTACAGCTTCTGGGTCATGTGGCCAGCATGACTAAGCCGCTTCTGGCGAACCAATGCAGCACAGGGAAATGCTGTTTACCTTCCCGCAGGAGCGGTATGTATTTATCTACTTGCACTTTGACGTGCTTTCGAACTCCTGGTTGGCAGGAGCAGGGACCGAGCAACAGGAGCTCACCCCGTCACGGGGATTTGAACCAGCGACCTTCTGATCAGCAAGTCCTAGGCTCTGTGGTTTAACCCACAGCGCCACCCGCGTCTGAGTTTGCCTATGCCTGTTCTAAGTGGCTTGAAACCTGAGTACCTCAAAGAGTGCCTCCTGCAATATCAACCATCTATGACCCTATGATCAAGAGATGAAACTTTATTGGTGGTGGTGGTGGTGCCGCTGGTAGCTGCCCAGTTGGCAGTGACGTGTGGTAGTGCCTTTTCAGTGATGGCTCCCTGTTTGTGGAAGGCCTTCCCTAGTGAGGTGTCATTATTGACTTTATTTTGGGAGAAGGAATTAAAACAGCCCCAAGATCACTGGTTGCGAATGTTTTTTCATAGTTTTAAAGAGTGTTTTAAAACTGTTCTTGGTTGTAGCTCTTTCTAAACATTTTACCATTACTTGGGTTCTTTCAGGAGGAAGGGCAGGATATAAATCGAATAATATATATTTGCATACATAATGAAGTTATATGGAGTCTCAGCTGTGGGAACCCTTTGCTGCGCATTAAACTGAAAACTCTTTAAATACTTGCTGGGTAGCAGAGCCACACATGGAGAGGAAAAGAGCACCTCCTGAGAGAACAATTAATTGTCAGTCTATGAATAGTTAGGCTGACATTTTAAAATGGCAGATAAAAGGATAATTGCTGGCTGATATTGGATGGGAATTCAATTTGGCATTGGAATATAATTTGGAACTCATCTAGTCAAATGGCATACATTATACTTTCCTACCAGAATACAGACATTTTTGTAACTAAATTACCAAAATGCAATAATGTCTGTTTAAAATTCAAATACTGTAGTACACAGCAGTAATGTTTTTGGCAATTGTTGTTGTTTTTTTATTACATAAAAAGTGATGGCAGAAAAAAATGATAAACATTTGTTCTTTATTTATTTATATCCTGCCTTTTCCCTCATAGTTGGGAGTTGAAAAGCTTTGCTGGAAAAAATCAACCTGTGGAGAGATGGTTTAAAAGCCTCTTCCTCCCACTGAACGTTCAAGGAATGTTTCGTGGCAAGTGCATTTATGCACACACAAGAAAGGCCTTTAGGAGATTGGAACTTCACACAACTCGCTTTCATGTATGTAAGAGACATTCTAGCTGTGATTGCAAATAATAATAATAATAATAATAATAATAATAATAAGCTAGTATCCTGATTGTAAAATGACAAGACTACTGCAGAAACTGAGAAGTTTCTTGGGAAACGATTCAGCATTGAATAGAATTACTGGAACTCTTAGGGAAAACGCCTCTCCGCTTCTGAACTGTGGTTTAGTTTAAAGATGGTTTTGGTCACATGGGTTGTATGTATTGCTTGCTTAAAACGGACGTGCTAGGCATTGCTCTGAAGAGTTGACTTTTCTCTCAATGGTCTTGCCACCCTGTGATTTAGACCAGTGTTTCCCAAACTTGGGACTCCAGCTGTTTTGGGACTACAGTTCCCATCATCCCTGACCACTGGTCCTGCTAGCTAGGTATGATGGGAGTTGTGGTCCAAAATCAGACCGAGATCCAAGTTTGGGAAACCCTGCTCTAGGCACTGGAGGGGTTGGTGAGTCTCACATTCTGGCAATTAGGAGATAGGCTCTTCCTCCCTAAGGCAAGCTTTCTCTCGTATTTACAATGAACAGATAAAGGTTCCAGGGCAGTTCCAGTGAATGAATTCTTCTGTGTCCTGGAATCAGATGCTTGGGTTTTCCTTTCCTCCTTCTCTGTTCCCTGCTTTCCTTTGGCTTTCCTTTGTGACTTCCTATCCACCTTGTTTCACGGATTAGTGGTTTGCTTCTTGCAAGCTCACACATGTAATTTTAATAGGCAACTTGAATGCTGAAGCATGTGCTCCAATCCAAGATATAAGCTAGTGTCAGAAACGTTGAAAACATGACATTATTGCACAGGACAGTTCTGTTTTGTGTCATAATTATTTTTACAGATTTGCAAAATTGTTTCCCCAGATTTTTCTGTAAACCTTGTAAGCCTTAAATTTGTGTTCAGTCATGTATGCATGTGTAAGATAAGGTCTCTAATTAGAAAGTCAGGCCACCTTAATTACCAATGGTATAGGAGAGTACAGTAATGATCCCAGTTCACAAATGTGTTTTATAATTTGCCTTGTGTACTCTACATATGCTGTGTTTTTTGAAATTGCTAAGAGATGTGCTTTATTCCTACTTCAGGCAGAGAGCATTTATTTGCAACTGCACAGCAGCAAAATGTTAGAACAAGCAATGGTAACATGTTAACTTTAATTTCACTATATTATAAGGTTATGCTGTTGACCATTTCCTTAATTTGGAGTCCCCTCAAAATAGGGGTCATCTTATACACAGGGGCGTGTTATACACGAAAAAATACGGTAACTATGTAGAGGGCCGCGGGATAATGTATTGGCAACTGTGACTACTTAGGGGTCTGAAACGGATCCTTTTTTTTTTTTTTTTTGCTTTCCTTTCACATATTGTTACAACTGTTATTTTATAGTCCAGACCAACAGGGGCAGCAGGAATCATGAGAGAAGTGATGACTGGCTTCACAGACACACATTGTGATATATCTCCATGTGAAATATTATGAAAACATTATTGCTTTGTTGATTTCAAACTGATTTTGGACTATGTATTGATACATCGCCTAGCCCTAGTGGGGATGATTGGTTTTTTTTAGCTGGGTCATGCCAGTGCAAGTAGATAAATAGGTACTACTGCAGCAGGAAGGTAAACGGCGTTTTCATGCACTCTGGTTTCCGTCACGGTGTTCCATTGCACCAGATGCAGTTTAGTCATGCTGACCACATGATCTGCAAAAAGCTGTCTGTGGACAAATGCCAGCTCCCTCAGCCTGAAAGCGAGATGAGCGCCACAACCCCATAGTCGCCTTTGACTGGACTTAACCACCCAGGGGTCCTTTACCTTTTCCTTTATTGGTTTTTTTTTAGCTGGGTCATTGTGTATGATGTTTCTAGATGACCTTAGAGCAGCCATCCTTACTTGTTGCCCTCCGTACATTGTTTGGAACGACAGCTTCCACAAGACATAGACTACTATTTATTTATTTAACAAAACTGGTGTGCCACTTTATAATAGCATCAACCATTGTCTAAGCAGTTTACGAAAAACAGTATAGAATAATCATAAGAGCTGTGCTCTGATGGTGTTTCCTGCTTGGAAGGGGGTTGGACTCGATGGCCCTTGTGGTCTCTTCCAACTCTATGATTCTATGATTCTAAGTACTGATAAAATCAACAGACTTAAAAAACAAATGTGTACAATAAAGTTCCATATCTGAGTTGGACGGCTTAATTTATTATTATTTTTTTAAAGCAGGCATTGGAAATGGCAAAGGGACCTGTCTAATACTAAATAGGAAGGGAGTTCCAGAGAAATTGTGCTGGCACACTAAAAGATGGATTTCTTACAAGTGATTTCTTAGATGAACATGATATAGCGCTTGTCAAAGTGTCAGTTCCGCAGATGGAAGCAGGAGAGTGGCCGCGTGTGGCTTTAGGCAGTCTTTCAAATCAGCTGCTGAGGGTTTTGTATGCTAATAGAAACACCTTGAGTTTGACCTAGTAACCAGTCGGCAGCCAGTGCAGCGGGAGTGTAATATTCAAAAGCTTGCCCACTATTTTGTGGTATTGGTTGGCCTAATGTATTGGGATAGGGAAGCTGGGGCATCTGGCAATCAATGTGTCCCTTTAGTTCCAGATAGTACATGGGTAGATGAGTCTTTAAAAGCCCGGGACACAAATTTT
This sequence comes from Podarcis melisellensis, assembly GCF_964234715.1. Classification (NCBI taxonomy): domain Eukaryota; kingdom Metazoa; phylum Chordata; class Lepidosauria; order Squamata; family Lacertidae; genus Podarcis; species Podarcis melisellensis. The sequence continues at coordinate 20,848,827 of NC_138543.1, forward strand.
AACAGCCCTCTAGCAGCTATGGTGGCTCATTCACCAGAAGCAACATATTGAGCGTTAACTCTGGATTCTGGAACTAAGCTTCCTGATGTATGTTGTGCTCTAGGAGGCTTAGCTTGGTCATAATCGTGTATACAGAGTCACTTAAGAGCCAAACAGAATTAGGTAATGAATATTAGTAAATGGAATTCAGGTTGGAAGCTTTGCACATCTGGTAGGAAAAATTGATGTGCTGCAATAAAATTGCTCAGGCGTTCTTAATTGTCTGCTTCACAGTTCCTGGTGATATTGGTAGGACTTTAGAAATATAGTTAGGTTAAATTAATGGTTCACCGAACAGAATTTTGAGCAGGGGAGAGCACAAAAAACAGAGAGGCTAGGACTATGAGTAAGACTTGGTGACTTGATGTTTCTGTGAATGCTTTTCTGCACCTAGAATCCATGCTTTTGTTAATTCAGATTAAGGAAACAGAGCTACCACAGAGTATACATTGCACAGTGTTGCTAGGCAGACCTAGACTGCAGGGTAGGTAATTAAGTGGTAAATTGTGATCATTCGACTGTCGTCCATAAGGAGCATCTTGAGGGGAAGCAAACTGGGCAAACCAGCTTGCTGCAGGAGGAACCCCTTTGAGGTCTGTGGTTGTAACAAACCTAGATTCTAGTCACAGTGGTGAGCTTCATTTTTCCACAAAAGGCTTCTAACAAGGATGTAGGAAAGCTAACAGTGAGAGGATGCTGCATGGAATAAAAGGGCTTCCTGAGTAATCTTTCTAATGTAAAGTGTCACATTTTTTGTGATTCTTTTAAAGATCAGTGATATAAGGAGTGAATGGTGGGGAGAAAGAGAGTGATTAGGTATTAGGTGTGTTCAGTTACTACAGTGTTAACAAGGGACGTGGGTGGCATTGAGGTCTAAACGACTGAGCCTCTTGGGCTTGCCGATCAGAAGGTTGGCGGTTCAAATCCCCGTAATGGGGTGAGCTCCCATTGCTCAGTCCCAGCTCCTGCCAACATAGCAGTTCGAAAGCATGCCAGTGCAAGTTGATAAATAGGTACCGCTGCGGCAGGAAGGTAAATGGCGTTTCCGTATGCTCTGGCTTACGTCACGGTGTTCTGTTGTGCAGAAAATGGGTTAGTCATGCTGGCCACACAACCCGAAAAGCTGTCTGTGGACAAACGCCGGCTCCCTCAGCCTGAAAGCGATGTAAGTGCCACAACCCCATAGTCACCTTTGACTGGACTTAACCGTCCAGGGGTCCTTTACCTTACTTTACCTTACAGTATTTAATAACTTAACTAAAAGTTGCAACCCTATAAACACTTTGCTGGGTGGAAGTAAGTGCCTTTGAATTCAACAGGTCTGTCTTTTGAGGAGAAATGTATAGGATTGCACTTTGAAGCTTCAATTAATTTAAAAGTTGCACCTGTTTGATTAGGCAACAGATTAAAAAGAAAGCACATTGCTGTATTTTTTTTAAATGCAAGTGCTTAAAAAAGCTGCTGGTGACAAGCTCTATCTATTCTTAAGAAGTATTCCCTCCACCTTTTGTCCTACAGGACTGCTGTGTCAAGAGAAGTGTTTGAAACTCCCATTGTTCTAAGCGCATTTTGCGACAGGGAGTTTCATTAGTGTGAGCAGTTTCTGAGCTCTGGGTGCAGTACTGCACCTAAGATTTCAGATTAAAACTGCAGAGTGGAAGGAAAGGAGGACCTTTTTCTGCCTCCCCACTTCCAGCTACTCTCTGAAGACCGGAGAAGAGACCCTCTTAAGAATATTAGAGGGGAGGGCAGGGGAAGGACTAGACCATGTGAAAACTGCAGTTCATTCATTTTCAGCTTTGTATTATTGTTATATTGGGACGGGGGTAGCGCTGTGGGTTAAACCACAGAGCCTAGGACTTGCCGATCAGAAGGTCGTGGTTCGAATCCCTGCGACGGGGTGAGCTCCCGTTGCTCGGTCCCCGTTCCTGCCAACATAGCAGTTGGAAAGCACCTCAAAGTGCAAGTAGATAAATAGGTACCGCTCCGGCGGGAAGGTAAACGGCGTTTCCGTGCGCTGCTCTGGTTCGCCACATGACCCGGAAGCTGTATGCCGGCTCCCTCGGCCAGTAAAGCGAGATGAGCGCCGCAACCCCAGAATCGGTCACGACTGGACCTAATGGTCAGGGGTCCCTTTACCTTTATCTATTCTGGTTATAAAAAAAAGCACGCCTAGACATTCCGTTGTTGCGCCAACAACCTAGGTTTAAGGTACCATTTAGCTCCTAGCTTTCATCTCAGTTTCTAACACTGGTCAAGAGATTGTTGGTATCTGTTAACTGATACTATGCAGTGGGTTGATGACATCAAAAGGTAATTGTGATGGTACGCCAACAAACAACCTACTACACAGTTTTAACTGTCTCTGTGATGACCACCTTCCAACAACCCTGGGCTCTGGGTGTGTGTGAGAAGCAGGATCTTGGTGCCAAGGCCTGGACACTTGACCTATGCCTTTTCACTTGACCACCTTTATGGTCCCTATGTGCACAAAAACTGTTTGAAACCTGAGAATAGTAGGGTTTCCATGCTGTAGTTTGTATGTGCATAAGGACCACACAGGTAGTCTAGTAAATGTGTTTAGTTTGTGATGGGTTTAGACTTGCCTCCCCAGGTTTACTGTACAGGAAAAGGCATTGTGAACTTGTGAAGAAACCTGTTTGAATTGATGTGTGTAGCACAGAGAGCTAACATTTATGAGCTTTTAGTGATTTCACGGTCTGTGCGTCAGATTTTAGCATACAGGTTTAGAGATGGTGTTTTAACCGATTTTTTTTTTTTAAAAAGAGTCTCTTGCAATTTAAATAGGTGATCTTATTCCTGTATGATGCCACTGAAAGGAGTAATTTCACATTTTTATGATAATTGTTACATGGCTTGCTGGAGGAAGAAGGATTACTCTTGTGTGCTGATAACCTGAGAAGTGGTTTTACATTGCCTCCTTATGGTTTCTAATATATTTGTACAGATTCTTATTTCACATATTTCAGTTTGTCACTAGATAATTTGTTTAAACCTATTTTGGAAGAGATTAGGGTAGTCATGTGTATTTTATCCACGTGTACTTTCCTCTCCATTTTACAGCCCACATTGAGTTTGAACAGGACTTTCCTTACCAATGACCTCAGTTCAGGATCTGATAAGCCCAGAAATGATACAGATAAGGCGGGTTCAGCGCTCGCCCACCTGTCCATCCAACCTCTGCTGAAAAACCTCCAAGGAAGGAGAGTCCACAACCTCCCAAGGGAGACCATTCCACTGTCGAACAGCTCTTACTGTCAGAAAGTTCTTTCTGATGTTTAGTTGGAATCTCTTTTCTTGTAACTTGAAGCCATTGGTTCCAGTACTAACTACCCTCCAGAGCAGGAGAAAACAAGCATGCTCCCTCTTCCACAAGACAGCCCTTGAAGTATTTGATTGTCTGAACATGGCCAGTATCAGCATTTGCACTCTTTTGAGTTTTCCAGTTGATCAAGGCAGAAGCTTCTGAAATACAATGCAACCCTTGTTTTATTTTGGATTGCTTCCATTTTCTGAGTTCAAAGATTGCTTTCCCCTTCATGTGGGCCTCATGCCAAGCATTTTTGTCTGAGGAGCCTTCCTTAGCAAGTGTAAATTGGGACTAATAAGAAGGAGAAAAGCATTCCAAGATGTAGAGAATTGTAATGAAACCTTCCCCTCCCTCCTTCCATTTTTAAAAAAGTAAACAAGGGGTAAAGAACAAATTAAAGTCATAATGCACTTCACTGAACATTTAAAGCAGGATGGGTGGTGGCAGGGTTGTCCAGACAAGCCTGCGAAATTGGTTTGGAAAGAACTACTTGAATACCTGTAAGCTCTCTCTACTGTTGCTGAGAGTATTCATGTGCATCTGACAGAATTAGCAGTGAAAATAGGGACTATCTCCCTTGTTTAGTGGCTGTTCTCTAGGTGTTAATTAGCACGGTTCATTTTAATGAGAACATTTGCCACCTAATTCCTGCTGATACTTTTATTGGGAACTAAATTTTAAAATATGCAAAGCATATTTGCACAATCTTAGTAAAGGTGGCAAGAAATTTAGAACATTAAATTATATATTTAAAAAAATGTTAACCGTAATAATAAGAAAGTGCTACCCTCCGAAATTAAAACTTGGCTCATGAGAACATTAACTGTGAAGTGAAATCAGTATGGTTTTGCCAAATAAAATTCAATACAGCAATTGCTATAAGAAAGATTTACATTTTTTAAAAAGACATAAATCTGATGAGAGCAGATTAAGAGCATTTTGGTAACACTGTGCTTTTTTTCTTAATGAATTACTCACTCGCCCCAAACCGAACTATCACTATGGAACACCTAGAAGAAAGTTATTTTTTAAAATTTGATAATCAGATAAATATGTTAAAATATTAATTACTATATTGCTTTGCCTTTGTTTTATGATACAATTCCCATCATCCATGACCATTGGTTCTGTTAGCTAGGGATGATGGGAGTTGTAGTCCAAAACAATTAGAGACCCGAGTTTGGGAAGCCCTGATTTAAATTGACCACAATATTATGTTCTGTATATTTTGTGAAGGCGTAAAATTGTTTTGTTAAAGCATATAGCTGGTGTAGTTTGATCATAGGGGATTGTGAGCAACCTAAAGAACCCTATACCCTTGCCTTGGGCCTTTTAGTCAATCTACAGTAGAGTGCTGCTGCTCTATATTCAGTAGGTGCTGGCAGGTGTCAGTGACCGTGCTGAGGAGGGCTGCGCTGAGGAGGAATGGTGGGAGCCTTCCCCTCCCCCTCCTCCTGCTTCTGATCAGGATCCTGAATCTTCCCAGGAGCAGGAGGATAGTATAGATTTGGAACAGTGGTTTGCAGAGGGACATAGTTCAGAAGGCAGAAGCTAGGAAATACTGTATGGGGAACAGCTAGGAGAAGCAGCACTGTGGGGGGAGAGTGCCAACAGATTCACTATCTCCGGAAAGCATTCCTCCACTCAGCCCATGGAGAAGAAGAGCTGATAAGGTGGAAGAACAGACAGTACAGAGATTATGAGCTTTTTTTCAAACTATAGTCAGTTGTGTCTGAGGGACAGTGAACTGGCCACCTGTTTAAAAAGTTTGAGGACCCCTGTTCTAGAGGATGTCACAGGGCTGTTTCACATGCTAAGGAGGTTCTTACACGGAAGTCGAGGTCTCCCTGAATGCAGTCGGATTGTTCTTTTATAAACAGGACCTAAATAATAAATCCTTAAGCCAGTTTGACAATGTTGTTTTCGTGGATAGGATTCCCACTGTGTTTATGCTGCAAAATTTTGATCTTCTACTGTGCTGCAGACTTCCTAGGAGCCTTCTAAATGTCTGCATCACAGAGAATTGAAGCTATTTTAACTTGCCAGTATCTCTTTGATCAATTAATAGTGTTAGAAATGAATCTGTCTCATCGTACTCCTATTAGCATTGGGACTTTTCCCAGAGTAGCAGCTGGTGGTTGAAATACGTTGCAGCAGGAACCTTGCCATATTTCACATTCTTTGACTTCTCTTTGAGGGAGTCCTGTCTTAGTAGTGGGGAAAGCCACTGAGGTTTCAGCTTTCATGTTTGTCTTTCGGTTTTCATTTCTTATCGCTTAGCAAGAAGGTTATGTTGGCTTAACCATCTTGTAGTTCTGGGATCTTTAATTGGATACTGCTATGCAAGTTCTTTTAAAATAAGAGCTAATTTCCTGAAAGAGGCAAATTAGCTTTGATTTCCTCCCCCCAGCCCCACATGCTCAAATGGGTATTTATGAGTCGAAAACACTTTCTGTGTCACTAAATCAGCAAGGTTAATGGACACTGAGTGAACCAGATATGCAGTAAATCTATGAGTACATTCCACTACATTAATACTGGAGTTTTAAAAAATATATGAATGATATACAGTGACTGACAATCTTGGCAGTGTGGAAGATTATAAAGCCAGTGCAATATTACATTTTGTGGCATGTAGCAGTAATATGTTGGAGGCCAGGAAATTGTTCCCCATGCTTGTAGCTCTAGGCAGCTTAGGTTAATTGTTCCGAGCTAAGCTTTTCCGCATTGATATACTTTTCAGATGGGTTCTAATGTTGGGATGGATTTTAAGGGCTCCGTAAACTTGTGTTAGAATTTAACTGAAAGGCAAGACTTTGAAACCCACACACAGTACAGTGGTACCTCTGGTTGCATACGCTTCAGGTTACAGACTCCGCTAACCCAGAAATAGTGCTTCAGGTTAAGAACTTTGCTTCAGGATGAGAACAGAAATCGTGGCTCCAGTGGTGCGGCAGCAGCAGGAGGCCCCATTAGCTAAAGTGGTGCTTCAGGTTAAGAACAATTTCAGGTTAAGAACAGACCTCCGGAACGAATTAAGTACTTAACCCGAGGTACCACTGTACTAGCATAAGACCTAAAAGGTGATACTAAAAAGCACGGGCAAATAAAAAGTTATTCCCATAGTATCAAAAGGACCCCAAAGTTATTCGGCAGTTGAACAGACTCCCACAAGAGGTGCTGGACCAGGGGTCAGCAAACTTTTCCAGCAGGGGGCCGGTCCGCTGTCCCTCAGACCTTGTGGGGGGCCAGACTATATTTTTGGGGGGGAAATGAATGCCCCACAAATAACCCAGAGATGCATTTTAAATAAAAGGACACATTCTACTCATGTAAAAACACGCTGATTCCCGGACCATCCGTGGGCCCGATTGAGAAGGCAATTGGGCCAGATCTGGTCCCTGGGCTTTAGTTTGCCTGCCCATGTGGTGGACTCTCCTTTTCTGGAGGGTTTTCAGGAGAGGTTGAATGGCCATCTGTGCTGGATGCTTTCGTTGAGATAACTGCTGCTGAAAGTTGGACTAGATGGCCCTTCCCTTCTATCTCAGCAATGCTATGATTCCGTGAAGTTTTCAAGGCTTCTTGATGAAAAACCTGGAAATAATAGTGTTACGCTACCATTGGAAACCCCCCTCCCCCCCACATCTAAAGTTGGTTTTGGCATGCATAGAGGAAATTCCTTCATTTTATTTGTAAGATTTTTTTTAGCTGCCATAGGGTCACAGGGTGAGTTACAACAATATAATCATACAATTCCATACAAAGCTAGCATAGTATAGGTTAAACAAAGCAGAAGAGCGAGGTCTCAGAAAAACACCTTAGCTGTCAAAGCCAAGGTAAAGTGTGCAGCAGAAGATATAAAGGGGGGGCATGGTCCAGAAGTTCCCAGGAGCACCAGGTAGGACTGGAAGAGAGACCTCTCTGAAATCTTGGAGAGCCACTGAAAGTCAGTGCAGGCAATACTGAGATGGATCAGTAGTCTGACTGTATATAAAGCACCTTTCTGTAAAGGTGTTAGATACACCTCTGTGGAAAGGGAGCTGCACAACTTAAAGGCTACCACAGAGAGAGTGTCCCTCTCCCAAGCTACCATTCCCTGAATTTTTTTTTTTTGGGGGGGTGGAACTTCCACATCTGACTTGGTTTTATCTGCATGTCTTGGTGTGGGTTGTTTTCAGCTTTCAATCTTATGTTGTTGTTGTTGTTGTTGTTGTTGTTGTTGTTGTTGTTGTTGTTGTTGTTTGCAGATTTGGTAATAGAAATGGCCAAAGGTTGTACCCATGTGTACTGTGTGGTTCACAGAACTTGTAATATGTCACCTCATGTTTGGGAGTGATTGTGTGGAGAGGAAAATGCCCAATTCACCTGTGTAAACATTGAATTGGTTGCAGTAGATAATAGCTTTACTCTTAAAAAAGTCAGAACAGGGATTTGTTTGGATTTATTGTATGATCACATTCCAGCCAAACAAATATTTAAGACATCCTTTTGTAGAACAGATCGGCATTAGAGTTTTGAAGTGTGTCAATAGAACATTATTTTTATTTTATTTTATTTATTAAATTTTTATGCCACCGTTAACCCCGAAGGAGTCCAGGGCAACAAACAACAAAACTGCAAAAGAATACTGTCACGGCCACCCAGGACGGGTCCCAGCTCACCAGAGACCTCACTCCGTTGCAGTTTATTTACAGGAAAAGTTTACTGAAGATTTCTGCTTCTCGTACAGTTCAGCATCGTGGCCGTACGTCTGTCACGTTAGACCGCTGAAGTCCCCTCTGACTCCTCCCCTCTTCCACACCAACTTAATAGCCTGGCTCTAGACCACCTCTTCCTCTCCTTTCTTTTCCGCAGGGTCTTCCTGCCCCCCTGGGTTCCCTCTCTCCGTGACTCGCCTGAGGCTGAATCCTCTGCCGCCTCTTCCCCCCTCCTTCTGGCTTTAGGGCCGGGCTCCTCCCCTGAGCTCTCTCCACTTCCGCGCGCCTCTACGTTTGAACTTGGCGCGCGTACGTTGCTGCTGACCTTTCTTTCGACCGCTACACCACCCCTTGTTCTGCTCTCCACCCTTTCCGGCTGAACACCTTGCTCCAACCCCCTTTCTCTGTTCTCTCCTAATCCTGCTCCCTCCGAGAGGCTGACGACTCCACCCCCTTTTCTCCGTTCCGGCTGAGACGCCTCTTGCTGCGTCTGTCTTCCACTGGGCTCCTCTCCGCTTCTCCCTTCTCCTCCCTTTTGCTTGATTAAGGTAACCCCCTTTTGAGAATCCTCTGACTCGCTGCTCAGACTCGTGGATTCCCTCAGAATTCCGTCATCTTCTTCCTCATCCTTCTGCCCCTCCTCCCACTCGCTCTCCGTCTCCTCTGTCATCTCCTCCTCTCTCCCAGAAACCCTGACATCCATCCCCCCCTCGAAGCCCCCCCTTCCCCCCTCCCGCTCGCCGGGTGCAGGTTGAGGAAAACGTGGTTCTTCCGGGGTCGGTTCAGGATACAAGTTGTCCACTTCAACGTTCTCCTCTGTCATCTCCGTATATGTGTGTTCGAACTCGGGTTCCCCACCCACAGACCTCACAGTCTCTTCCTCCATCACTGCTTCTCCTGGCGCTGCCTGCCAAGGACCTACCATCCATCTCTGACTCCATGCCTCCCTTGGCTGATCCACCCACCAACAAGGGCCTGTCTCCTCCCCCCCCAGTCTCGGATCCCTGGCCGGGCTTGTTTCGGGCGTATGGCCCTCGGGTGAGGAGAAACCCTCGAACGTGCTGTCTGACAAAGTGGGCGTGAAAAGCCAATCATCAAAATACTCCTCGGGCATGGGCTTGTGCGGAAAAAGTGCATGGAACTCCTCCTTCAACAGGGGTTCGTCCAACGCGTAACCCGGCACCCAGCTATTGGCAGAGGCCGGAGTGCCTTCCCTGGCTAGAAAATATTCAACTCCCTCCTCCCCCCATCTCGAGTCCAGTATCTCTGTGACCTCGTTAAGAGGTTCTGGTCTTGGCGATTCCCCCCCCTCAGGCGCCCTCCTACGTGGCTCTGGGAGTGCTCCTGACTCTTGAAACCTGTGTGGGGTTTTGTAGGGAGTGAGCACCGACCTATGAAAGACCGGGTGCACCCTGGAACCCTCCGGAAGGGCTAGACGAAAAGCCACCGGATTGATCTTAGCCTCAACTTGATATGGCCCTAGCTGCCTGTGTCCTAACTTCTTCTTGGCCAATGACCTGGCCGGCATCGCGTGGGCTGCTAACCACACCCAGTCCCCAATCTGGATGTCCTCTCCCGCCCTCCTGTGCTTATCGGCCTGCACCTTATACGCCTGTTTTGCCAGCTCCAGATGTCTCCGCAGCTCCTCGTGCACCTCTTGCAACTCCGCTGCAAACTGGTCGGCATCTTGAGGCCCCCCCCCTCCTGGTGCCGCAAATCTCGGGAAGGTTCTGGGATGACGGCCATTGTTCGCGAAGAAAGGCGTCACCCCGGTGGATGCGTGTTTCGTGTTGTTGTAGGCGAATTCAGCCATCGGCAGATAGTCCACCCACGCCGCAGGTCGCTGGTTGGCGTAGCACCGCAGGTACTGCTGCATGATCGCGTTGACCCTCTCCGCTTGACCGTTGGTTTGTGGATGTCTCGCCGATGTCAGGTTGATTTTGACGTGCAAGATGCCCAGAAGCTTTCGCCAGAAAGTGGAAACAAACTGGCGCCCCCTGTCGGACAAGACGGACTGCGGAAGTCCATGCACTCTGAAGACGTGATCGATGAAGAGCTTTGCGGTCTGTTCTGCCGTCGCCACCTTGGCACAAGGGATGAAATGCGCCATCTTGGTGAACAAGTCCACCACCACTAACACCGCCGTCTTACCTCTGGAGCTGGGCAGGTCCGTAACAAAGTCCAACGCTACCCTCTCCCACGGTTGCTGCGGTGTCTCCAGCGGTTCTAGCAATCCCGCCTGCTTCTGGTGCACTGGTTTGGACCTCTGGCAGATATCACACCTGGCGACGTAGTCCGCCACCTCTCCTCTCATCTGGGGCCACCAAAAGTCTCTAGCCACCAACTCCATCGTCTTCTCTTTGCCGAAATGGCCTGCACTAGGGGCGTCATGCAATTGTTGCAGAACCTTGGCTCGAAGATCGTCGGTGGGCACGTAAAGGGCACCCTTACGAGTCAAAAGTCCATCTTGCAAGTGGAACTCATCGTTGTCTCGCGACCCTCCGCGTAGCTCCTCCATCTTGGACTGTGCAAACTGATCCCTTTGCAACGCGCGTCGCACCGCGTCCAGGTCGACTGCGATGGTAGCGCACGTCCACGCCTGCGGTGCGAAAATGTGCTTTGCTGCGATTGGAGCTGCTTCCTCCAAGTATTGCGGCTTTCGGGACAGCGCGTCTGCAATAACATTGGAGTCTCCTGGGATGTATTCTATTTTGAAGTCGAAATCCGCAAAGAACTCCGCCCAGCGCATGTGTCGCTGGGTCTGTAACTTAGCCGTCCGCCAATACTCTAAGTTCTTGTGATCCGTGCGGACTTGCACCGTGTGCTTGGCTCCTATTAAGAAGTGTCGCCACGCTTTGAAAGCTGCATGAATGGCCAACAACTCCCTGTCCCATATGGTATAATTGCGCTCCGTCTTGCTGAGCTTCCGGGAGTAGAACGCACCCGGTCTCCAGTTGCCTTGCGAATCCTCTTGCAAAAGAACGGCCCCAACCGCTCTGTCTGACGCATCGGTCTCTACCCGCATGGGTCTGCCGGGATTCACGTGGAGCAGCTGCTCTTCGGAGGCGAAAAGACCTTTAAGCGTCCGGAAGGACCGCTCCGCTTGTTCGGTCCAGACGAACTTCTTCTTCTTGGAACTGAGGGTGTCAGTGATAGCCGCCGTCGCGTTCGCAAAACCTTTAATAAACTTGCGGTAAAAATTGGCAAAGCCGATGAACCTCTGGACCTCTTTCCGATTTCGAGGGCTTTTCCAGTCCAACAGCGCTTGAACCTTAGCCCTGTCCATGGCCAGTCCCTCGTCGGACAACTTGTAGCCAAGGAAATCAACCTCTCTGACATCAAACTGGCATTTTTCCAACTTGGCGTACAGCCTGTGGTCCTTCAGCCTCTGCAGGACCTCCCTCACGTCCTTATCGTGATCCTCCGACGATTCCGAGAAAATCAGGATATCGTCGAGAAAGCAGACACACTTCTTGTAGAGGAGACCTGCTAGCACGTGGTGCATAAATGCTTGAAAAACGTGGCTGCCATTTTGGAGACCGAAAGGCATGACTCTGTATTCGTATGTGCCCAGAGGGGTGAACATGGCGGTCTTCCACTCATCTCCTTTCCGGATGCGGATGAGATTGTAAGCTCCACGCAGGTCCAGCTTGGTGAAAATCTTGCCCCTCCTGACGGTCGCTAAAAGGTCGTCAATCTTGGGCATGGGGAAAGCTTTGGGCTTAGTCAAGCTGTTTATGAACCTGTAATCCACTATAAGCCTTTTTTGGGGCGTGTTTTTCTTCTTCACAAAGAACACAGGGCTGCCACCCGCTGCCTTAGATTCCTGGATGAAACCTCGCTTGAGGTTATGGTCTATGAACTCCCGAAGCTCTTGCATCTCGTCTTCCGACATGGAGTACAGCTTGGCAGCAGGCAGTTGCGCCCCTGGCACTAAATCAATCGCGCAGTCGTAAGGTCTGTGAGGCGGCAACTTGTCAGCTTCCTTCTCACAGAAAACCTCCAAGAAGCCCTGGTACTTGTGAGGCACTGTTTGCACCATACCCAGATGCAACTGCTGCTCGGCTTCTCCTCCCTGATCGGTCTGAAAGCAATGCTGAGCACAATACGATGAACAAAAGGTGATCTGCCGCTGGTACCACGCAACCGCGGGACTGTGCCTCTCCAGCCAACTCATGCCTAACACGATGGGTGTGTCCGATAAGTGGGTGACATTGAAACTAATAAGTTCTCGATGGTTGCCAATCTGCATCATCATGGGAGGGGTTTGCTGCACCACTTGCCCCCCCAGCAACTTCCTGCCGTCTACCGTGACCACGTTTAGAGGCGTCGTTGCAGGCAGGAGCGCCATGTTGTGCTGCTTAACGAACTGCAGTCCCACGAAGTCGGCGTTGCTTCCCGAATCGATCGTTATTGGAACCTCGAGGAGTTTCCCATCAGGCAACTGGAGTGTTGCTGTGAGCAGAACTGCCGGTCTGGGAGGCAAAGGGTCCACGCTCTGCAGTGATGCTGGGGGCTTGTCTACAGATCCGCCTGGCTGAGCCCCAGTAGCTCTGCTTCCAGCCAGGCACTGTCGTTTCCCTGAAGCTGCTCCCCTGGTTGCACCTCTGCTGTTACAGTTGCCAGTGCTGCAGTGTGCTTCTGGAGCCTCTGGGGGCACTCTTTCGCCATATGGTGCGCACTGTCACAGATGTAACACTTCCTGGTTCCTCTAGGAGGCTTCGCTTTGGCTGCACCAGGGACAGGGCTCTGGGATGGCTTTTGAGCCCTAGCACCACCAATCTCCATTGGCTCCTCGCTGCCCTTCCCCATTGGCGAGGGGTGCGCACGGCTGAAATCCCTGTGCACAAAAGGGAGAGTCCTCGCTTGCGCACGCGCTTGGGACCCGTCCTCCTCGTGCCACGGACGTCCCTCATGTCGAATTCCAATAGCTAAAGCCCGTTGCACCACGTCTTCTAGGGTCTGGGGTCTGTCCCCCCTAGCGATCTCATCCTTGATGGGGGGGCTCAATCCCTCCCAAAAAAGATCTCTGACCGGCTTACTGTCCTTTGGCCAATCTAAGGCGGTGAGCAATGCAAAAAATTTAGAGTGGTATTGGCGCACAGTCGCTTTCCCCTGCCTCAGCCCGTGCATTTGACGGCGCGCAATGTCCACATCCACAGAGGATTGAAAACAAGAATCCATCGCTTTGATGAACGCAGTTGAATTGCGACGGGCCGGTCCATCTTCGCGCCACAGATTGCGTAGCCAAGCCCTGGCCTCCCCATGCAGGTGCGAAACAATGAACCCCACTTTCTCCTCCTCATCTTTAAAATCGTGACGGAGTAAATGCAGTGCATATACGACGTCCGCTCTGAAATTGGGATAGTCTTGCAAGTTGCCATTAAAATGCGGAACCAGGGCACCCCCCCTCCGTCCAAGCGCAATGCCCTCCGCTCTGGAACCTGGGGCCCCCGCCCTGTCCGCGTGTTCCCACCTTGCCTGCAAATCCTGGCACGTCTTCTCCAAGTCGTCATTCTTCTTCTGCGAAGCAATGACTGCCGATGTGAGAGCGGTAACCTGATCCCGCAGTGCAACCAGCTGCTCCTCAGCGCTCATGGCTGCTCCCGTTCGTGAGCTTCGCAAAAAAAAATTTTTTGCTTTCTGAGAGGGGACTTACTGTCACGGCCACCCAGGACGGGTCCCAGCTCACCAGAGACCTCACTCCGTTGCAGTTTATTTACAGGAAAAGTTTACTGAAGATTTCTGCTTCTCGTACAGTTCAGCATCGTGGCCGTACGTCTGTCACGTTAGACCGCTGAAGTCCCCTCTGACTCCTCCCCTCTTCCACACCAACTTAATAGCCTGGCTCTAGACCACCTCTTCCTCTCCTTTCTTTTCCGCAGGGTCTTCCTGCCCCCCTGGGTTCCCTCTCTCCGTGACTCGCCTGAGGCTGAATCCTCTGCCGCCTCTTCCCCCCTCCTTCTGGCTTTAGGGCCGGGCTCCTCCCCTGAGCTCTCTCCACTTCCGCGCGCCTCTACGTTTGAACTTGGCGCGCGTACGTTGCTGCTGACCTTTCTTTCGACCGCTACACCACCCCTTGTTCTGCTCTCCACCCTTTCCGGCTGAACACCTTGCTCCAACCCCCTTTCTCTGTTCTCTCCTAATCCTGCTCCCTCCGAGAGGCTGACGACTCCACCCCCTTTTCTCCGTTCCGGCTGAGACGCCTCTTGCTGCGTCTGTCTTCCACTGGGCTCCTCTCCGCTTCCCCCTTCTCCTCCCTTTTGCTTGATTAAGGTAACCCCCTTTTGAGAATCCTCTGACTCGCTGCTCAGACTCGTGGATTCCCTCAGAATTCCGTCATCTTCTTCCTCATCCTTCTGCCCCTCCTCCCACTCGCTCTCCGTCTCCTCTGTCATCTCCTCCTCTCTCCCAGAAACCCTGACAAATACAATTAAAAGAAAAGGGGGAAAAACATTTAGAAACAGTCACATATTCTCTCAGCTAATAATTTCAAGGTTTTAAAAGTAGGGCGGAAAGTAATGCCAATATATTTCACATCTGCCAAACCCATGCACCTCTTTGGTTTCAGATAGCAGCACATGGGTAGATGAGTAAAAAAACCCAGGACACAAATTTTCACAGCCTTCTAGCGGTTATGATAGCTCATTTACCAGAAGTAATGTCTTTAGTGTTAACTCTGGAAGTGTATACTCGATTCTGACCAAACCAAGCCTCCTAGAGCACAATATACATCAGTTTGTTTTACTTCTACTTCTTTGTTTATGTGTTTCATAACCTTTGTATAGTCTTGGTCATTCTCAGTTGCAATGATCAAGGCACTACAAATGCTAGAACATAAAGTACGGGTATGTAGTTTCTCAAGGGTTTGCTTTATGTGGCTCTGCCAAGAAAGCACTTGGAGTTTACCATATGTTCGAACCAGGACCGTCTTTAGCATATGCGCCACCGGGGTGCAAAGATCCGCCCAGCACCTCATTTTTAAGGGAGGTTAACTCAAAGTTGTTGACTTTTTGGGGGAGGGTGATCACTCACCTGTAACAATGACAGAGTGGAAAAAAACTGCTTTTGTTTGATGCTACGGAGCAAGAGAATGATGGAGGAGGGGAGATGAGGACTTCCGCTTCATTGCTTTCTACTGCCGCTGATTGAAAGTCATTTGGCGCCCCTCAGAGTTTGGTGCCCGGGTGCACCGCAGCCCTTGCACTCCTGGGTAGAGATGGCCCTGGTTCAAACATCACTTCTGTAGCTGAAATCTTATCTCAAAGTTCCTTTTAAGAAATGGGGGGGGGGGGAAATGAAGTTACTTTATCAGACTTGAAAACTTCTTTTGAATTACTGGCTACTAATCATCCAGTACAGAGGTGCTTGTCTTTGTACTAAACTACAATTGTTTGGGTCTTCTCTTTCTCCCTTTCTACTTTCTCTCATGTTTCTAGGAATGACTTGCTGATGGTTTGCCGCCAACTGAACATGGAGGATTCTGTGGCTGAGATCATGCATCAACTTGGCGCAGATGAAAGTGGGAAGATTTCCTTTCAGGAATTCACACGATGCCGCATGCAGCTTGTGCGAGAAATCAGGAAGGAAGAAGTGGAACTCTCTGTGAAATCAGATGACTCTTGCAAAAAGAAAACATTAAGGGATAGAATAGCTTCCTGGCCAACAAGCAGCAATAACAGTTTGGGTAAGTGTTGTTTCGTTATGCCTCCATTGTCTAAAAGTAAAGATTACACAGATACGGCCACCATTGTGGTATCATCTAGTTCAGGCTTGTTTTGAGACTATAATTCCCATCATCCCTGACCACTCGTCCTGCTAGCTAGGGATCATGGGAGTTGTAGGCCAAAAACATCTGGAGGGGTGAGGTTGAGGAAGCCTGATCTAGTTTACTGGAGTAAATCATTTTCTTTCCGGCATGCTTGTTTTAGCATCATTTGCGGAATTTGTGCATGTATTTTAAACTATACATATTGGGAACACACTACAAACTGCTATGTGTGAAACATTTTGCTAAACATGGCTGTGTATTTATTTCCTACGTCTATGCACAGGTGTGCTTTGGAAAATGTATGAAGTGGTCGTCGAGATCTCCCCATTGATACTTGCTTAGTTCTCAAGCTTATGGTTCTGGCAAGTAGCAACAGCTTGTTTCTCTGCATGAAAATAGAGAGCTGGGAAAGAGGATTTTAGGCTGCATCTGTTTCGGGCAGCTCTGCCCCTAATAGTTGTTTATTGGGCTTTAAAAAAACAAAACACCTGAAGTTTTAGGACCAGAGTTAACACGATCTTATTTTGACTGAAGTCCCACAAAACCAGGAAATTGATGCCTTTATAGATGCACCAGGTGATCAGCAGTGATGCTGTACGTTGTCACAGACTGAAGTGGTGTTTTTTCCCTGTGAAGTTAGGCAATGATGTGTCCTTGCTTCTATCTTATTAAACTTCTTCTTGACTGATCTTCCCACAAATGTGGGTGCAATAACTTCTCATCCTCTTGCAAACCTTTTTAAAACTTAGATGATTGCTCACTTGATTTGCAGATTACTGTAGGAAAGAATATCTAACTATACAAAATAAAAAGTTATAGAAAAATATATAGAAGGCCAAGTGTTCCAAGACCATGGATAGCCACAAGGTAGAACAAGTTGATTCCTGCAAGTATCTCAGGAACGGCTTTCATTACCAACTGGACTGTGCAATGCGAATTAGCACAGTCCAAACAAAAATATACACTAATTGCATTGCCTTGATATTTCTTCACAAACGGCAGTAAATTTGTTGCAGCACCCTATGGGTGAATACAGCAAAAGTTGCGAACCAGAATTTGTATGGAGCCTCAATCTGTTTTTCTGGGCTTAAGTTTTCAATAGGAACAGCTTGGTGTTTCTTTCTTGGACCTATACTGGGTATCTGCTGTCTTTGTACCTAGTGCAAATCTATGGTTTAGAGAATAAAAGATACAGATTTGAAAAAAGCTACATGCGTCAGCTAATGGACCACGTGCAGGACAGGCTGGGCCTGTCTTAGTCTGCCTCTAACAAATTCATATCACATCTACATTTTTCTGTAGTTACCTAAGTACAGAATAACAGTTTTGTTGGCACATTTTAACGTTTTGCCCTCTAAGATCCTACATAGCAAATTAGCCAAGCTTCTCTTTAAGGATAGGTGCCATCTTTGCAACTTTAATTAGAGCTTGAAAAACTTTCTCCTGGCCACTGAATGTTGCACCAGATTAAGTTTCCAAAGCGAAATGAAGTTTATTCGGAGGCATCCTCACTTTTAATGGGTTGCAGTAATCTTACCTAGAGGTTTCCAGAGCATAGACGACAGAAGTTAGGCTATCTCTGTCCAGATATGGTGGCCCTACCAAAGCTGATGGGTCAGCAATGGATAGGGAAGTATGTTCAAGCTATATACCCTCTCATTCAAAGGGAGCGAAGATTGCAGCCTTGCTGGTAGCATCAACGTCTGTACTTTAGTTTTAGTATAGAACATGCATTCAACCTGTATAGGATGTCAAAGTAGGGCACATAACATTAAGCATTCCATAAACTGCTTTTTGGTGGAAAGGCCTTCTGAATTCACATTTTTTTCTGGATGCCTTTTAAAAGGCCATTATGTATGAAAATATACTTCGTGCTGTTTAGGTAATTTAGACTGTTAAGGGCTATTTTATAATAGCAAGATGCGATATTTTGCAATCTCTTAAAAATTCCTTCATTAATAGAAAACATATGTTCTTAAAAAAACCTGGTTTCTCATGAAGTCTTAGCTTTTTAATTATGTATATTATGGGAAACTGTTAGTATTTTGCTATCCTACTTGGAGCGGTGTGAGTTCACAGCCCCGATACTCGATTATTGACACAGAAGAATATAAGCATTTCTTCATTTTGTATTAGGTTATATATAAATAAGTAAATGCAACTTTGTTAAGTGGGTATTAGCTTCCTAGAACTGGTAAGTTTACTTAGGATTGCAGGTTTAGATGCCACCAGGGTGGACTTGATTTAAATCACTAGTCATTAAGACTTGATTTAAATCATTTTTTTGACAGAAAGACTCATTCTTGCTGGTATATTCTTAATATTTACAACCAGACGAAGATTTCATTTTTGGAATAATAAATTTTCAGAGTAGTTTTTATAGTTATATCAAAAATTACTGATTTGGTTATACCGTTAGAAATACATAGACCGATAATTATGAAATTATTGTGAGGTTTAGTAAGTTAACTATGGACAACTTTTCTTCTGTACTTTATTGGAAGGCAAAAAACAATAATTTCCTTAAGAACAATTTAAACAATTAATTTAGCTAAAACAATAACATTATAGCATATGTATCCGTGTTTGTTAACTGATGTGGTTAAACTTTTTTAAAAAAACAAAAACCTTAGACTGAGTTTTAGCACACATGAAAAACTTAAAACAAATCCTTATTTCTTGATGAATAGCCTTTGGACTATAATGGAACTTAAATAGAAAACTATCTTTAGAAAGATTTTTCCTCCAAAAACATTTTATTTTTAAAATCCAATTTAAATAAAAAAAACTGATTGAAATTTTAAAAAATCCCTTTAAAAAAAAATCATTGATTTTTATCCACCCTGGTTGCCAGCACTTGACATGATAGTTTTATTAGATTTGTAATATGAGAGTGAATAATGAATTGATCAAGGCCAGAATCTTAAGCGTTAGGCCATGAATGGGGAACCTGTGACCCTTCCAATGTTGCGGGACTACATATCCCATCATCCCTTATCATTGGCCATGCTTGCTGAGATGGATGGATGTTGGACTCCAACAGTGTCTGGAGGGGCACAGGTTCCCTTCCTCTACTTTAGGAGATCATTTAAACCATTGTTTTCCAAACTTGGGCCTCCATCTGTTTTTGAACTACAATTCCCACCATTCCTAGCTATTAGGACCAGTAGTCAGGGATGATGGGAATTGTAGTCCAAAACAGCTAAACACCCAAATCTGGGAAACACTGATTTAAACCTAGAATGAAAGAAACAGACCTATGTCTTAGGCAAAGATCCCAAGACAACCTGGCTGGTAGCCAGATTCTGCACCCAGATTTGTAGGCACAGATCATCATCTAGAATAAAATAGCTTTCTAGGGAAAAGCTGAAGTCACCCTTTGGGGCGCCTCAGGGTCAATTTTTATGGTAGCCCGAATCTCAGTTGTACGGGTGTATGTATATATCTCAATTTTAACTCATGAGCTATTGCTGCAATCTGCTCTAATTGTATATTTTATCTTTAGGAACGCTGCCATCATTGTGTTATGCGAACTGGGCTTTGACCGTAATAAATTATCTATCTAACACACCTATGCCTTGTTTTTTATCTTGTTCTAAATAATTGCCTGCTAAAAGTATGGTCTTTGTTTTGTAATTCAATTCCAAACTAACTTTATAAATAATTTTATAAACTATACACTTCGTTTGCCAATTGTTTAAAAGCATTGGTGATAATTTTGTATCAAGCAAAAGTTACTTTGAAATAAAATTATGCTTTTGTGCAAGTCTTTGTTTAATGTTTATGCTGAGGGATACAATTGCAGTGATAGCTGTTTACAGCTTGAACAGTGTCTAGCTACTGCCCTTTTTCTGAGGTGTGTGCCTAATCCTGGCTACTTAAGTTGAAAAATTCCAAAGAAACTGTGACTTAGTTCTCTAGTTCTCTAGAATTATGTTTCATCATGTATGAGATTGACACTGACTTTGCTGCTGTTTGTTGGTGAACTACACAGCTCTTTTCACCAGAGGGTTAATTGACAAGATAGCATTAGGGTGCCACCTACTGAAAAAAAGAAGACAAAACAGTCGGGAAAATCTTTTGCACAGGTTGGAGGGCTGGGAGAGTGTGATTGTGGAAATGAGGTCGTTTTTGAGCTTTAAGAATAGGGCAGGTATAGAACGCAGGCCATTGAAAGTATCCTATGTGTTGATATTCCATGACAGTCTGAAACTGTTCTGCTTGTAGAGAGTTAGCATATTGCTAATGTTTGTCCAATAGAATTGAGCCAAATGCTAAAAGTACCTAATTTTAACTAGATTGGAAATGTGATTTGCCAGAGTATATACTGATCCCTCAATGCAAAAAGTGAAGTTACAGGGAACCAGGCAGAGGGCCTTCTCGGTAGTGGCACCCTCCCTATGGAATGCCCTCCCAGCAGATGTTTAAGGAAATAAACAACTATCTCACTTTTAGAAGGCAGCCTGTATAGGGAAGTTTTTAATGTTTGATGTTTTATTGTGTTTTTAATATTCTGTTGGGAGCCACCCAGAGTGGCTGGGGCAAACCAGTCAGATGGGTAGCTAACAACAACAACAACGATGATGTTTTAGCTCAGAACTCTACGCCCTCTTCTGCTTTAGAGTTTGGCTGTAAAATTTCATGGGCATTTAGTTTTCATGTTGGTCTTCTGATGTTATAAGATTACGGCTCTTATTACTATGCACAGCACTCTCCAGAATAAGCGTTTGTAGGTAAGTAATACCTCTTTTTAGTGGAGCCAAGGGATAAAAAGAATATTGGGAGTTCTCATACAGAACAAACATGCAAATTGATTTTAAGGCTTGTGGTCATAACAGCAGATTGACTTTTTATGTGTATTGGCACTGAGTTTGTATTTCTGTTATCTATGCTTTAAATGCCATCACTGGTGTTGTTGCACACCATGCTGGGAGTAAATTAATGTTAGCAGGTAGATGTACTATCCTCAGATGGCTACCATCGCCAACTAAGCTTTCTTCTGAGTAGACCCACTGAAATTGAAGGTCCAAAGTTAGCCATTTCAGTGGATCTGCTCTGTGCAGGACTAACAACCCAGGTTGGGAATAAGCTTCCTTGAAGTGAGCAGTGTTTGCTTAAGAGTAAACATGCATAGAATCGGGCACTCCTGTCTGTAAATAGATTAAGACAACATGACTTTCCAAGGAACTATTTATCTTAGTTGCAGAAGAGCATTGGTCGGGGAAAGTGGCAGTCATGTAATACACAGAACAATCTAACTTGAAGAACTTTGTGGTAAACATGTTAACTGTGTTTTGCTCCAAAGTTTTACTGCAATTAGCATAATGTCAAGATAAATGACCTATTGTAAGAACTGTGCATCCCATTTTCTGTGTTCTCTGCAACTGATATGTGCAGTTTTCATTAAATTGTCTTGTGTGTGAGTAATGGTGTAGGTCAGTCTTAATTAAATAGAAAGCAAATGATTTGTTGTGAGTCCCCTCCGAAACAGATATGCCATGCTGTAGCTTTGCTGGCAGTCACTTTATTTTTGTTTTCTGAACTTCAGGGGGAAGAGCTCACTATTATGTAGCTAGAAACGTAGCAGCCATGAAGAAGAGGGAGATATCAGTAGACTAAGGGGGACACTGAGGTATGCACAAACACATAAAATCTGTCGCGGGGGGATCCTAAGGGGAGAAATCTCAAAATTAGCTACTTTGGAACTAAATGACATGGATTTTTGAGTGGGGGGCAGGCAATGATGAAATAAATTTGGCTTCTTTATAATAGAATGTTTTCCCTTAAGCAGAATCTGATAAAATTGGGACATTTATATTGTTGCTCTGATCTTTCAAGGCTTGCATAATAAATTCTTATGCATTTTTATTGTCTTATGCATCCTATAATTACATAAAAGGAAGAATCGTAGCATTTGTTCTCTATAAAAGCTGTGAACTGGTCATTAATAATGGGTTGGGTGGAGGAAAAAAGGGGGCATCTTAATTTGTAGGCTTCAGGTTTGTAAATCTGTCACGTTTATCGCCCTGGAAAATAACTTTTCTGTATGCAAAAGTTACCTATAGAATTGCCAGTGTTCTTGCTTTGAAAGACTTGATTTCACCTGAAGTATTTTTTAAATTGGAGCTGGAAATGGGATACTGCCCTGATAATTCCTCATACAGAAGCAGAAGTAAGTGGGGGAGAGGCAGCTGGCTGGAAAAGCAGGAGAGGTACAGTGGTACCTCAGGTTACATACGCTTCAGGTTACATACGCTTCAGGTTACAGACTCCACTAACCCAGAAATAGTGCTTCAGGTTAAGAACTTTGCTTCAGGATGAGAACAGAAATCATGCTCTGGCGGCTCAGCAGCAGTGGGAGGCCCCGTTAGCTAAAGTGGTGCTTCAGGTTAAGAACAGTTTTAGGTTAAGAACGGACCTCTGGAACGAATTAAGTACTTAACCCGAGGTACCACTGTACTGGTATTGGTTAACACCAAGCCTAGTGTTTCCCAAACTTGGATCTCCAACTGTTTTTGTACTACAGTTCCCATCATCCCTAGCAGCTGGTGACCCATGTTTCGGAAGCACTGACCAAGCCCCTTACCCATCTTGCAAAAGCAGCTGCTCTTGTTTCTGGGAGGTATTTTCATCAGCACTGGGCCCCACTGAGTCTATAGACCAGTGTTTCCCAACCTTGGGCCTCCAGCTGTTTTTGGACTACAACTCCCATCACCCCTAGCTAGCAAGACCAGTGGTCAGGGATGATGGAAATTGTAGTTCAAAAACAGCTGGAGGCCCAAGGTTGGGAAACACTGCTGTAGACCATCAGCCTGAGTGGCTGCAGCTGTTCAGGGTTCTCTCCCCAAACCAGCTCACCTGCACTGGTGTCTTTGGGTTAAGGCAAGGGCTCAGCCCCTTTTATTGTTTTGTAGGCTTCGTGAGCGATGTTTATCTCCTTCTCTGGAGGTGAGAGCCTGGATGTGGTCTAGATGTGGGTGCGAGGCAGGAGGGAGCGTGGAACTTTTGTGAGTCACACCTGGCTTTTGTTTTTGTAAATGTCTCCTTGTGGATGTTCCCCCAGACATCGTCCTCTGCTGCATTTCTATGTCTTTGAGGTGGGTCAAAGATGTTATGTGTTGGGGCCAGGGTCAAGGGCGGGATGGGAGTGGGACTGGTATCCATTGGTGAGGAGGAGCCCATCAGAAGCTTTGCTCTTTCTGCTTCACCCACTGTATTTCAGAATTGGGGGATACTGGGCAGCCAGCCCTCTGGCCTGGTGGTGCTGTTGCTAAATCCCTTGTCTGCCCAGAATAAAACACCACTCGTCCATTGTCAGGGTTGGAGCCAGGGCTTAGGTCAGCAAAATAAAACAATTAGTCACCTAAGGCCAATGAAGTTAACTGCTTATTCAAGGAAACAAACCACAGCTCTGGCCTAGTGTTACACTCGGCAAGCTTTTCCAGGTCTTGCCCCGATGAAGCTGTTGCGAGTACTGAAGGTCCTGGCCTTTCCAATGTCCACTAGGACTCTTGTCCAGGGCCTTTCCCACACTGTGATTATTATTTCCATTGTACTGTCTCCATGTCCCTGCCCCATGTACGTTGAGGCCAATGGTAGGACCATGGAGGTTCACGCTTGCCACTGGGTCATTGGGGCAAAGCTCTACCCTCCATTTATTTCAAAAAGTGCACAGTTTAATGTTCAAGTTCCACTGGTTTTGGTGGAACTGGAATTCTCCGAATTCTCCTGATTTGTGATTCATGGTTTTCTCTAGCGATTCAATCATGTGTTAAGCCTATTCTTTACATGAGTATCTCAAAGTCTAGCAGCACAGTGCATACTTTGCTTTTTTAGCAGTGGATTTTACTGGTGTATAGTTGAGAACTATAAGCATTATATGAGGAGAAGTCACCATTATGCATGGAGTTAATACAAATTCTGGCATTTAACTCCTGCCTTGGCTCAGTGCACTGCAGCTGTTCTCTGATTGTTCAGATATTGTTGTGATTAAGTGGGGATTTTGTGTATCATTTTTCTCATAGAAGATGCAGCTGTAAATCTTACAAAACAAAGGTATAGAATGAGGATTCCTTTATATTTATCTTATGGTAAAACATAAAACAATTACTGGTTTCTGGAAAATAGTTTTCTTATGTCTGCGTCCTAACTTCCCTTATCAGGTGCTTTAAGGAGCATGTATGCTCACTTAAGGTTCATAGGTCAAAACAATAAGGTCACAGTGAAATTTGCTTAATAATGATTTCACTGTGACCTTGTTTTGACAAATCATAGCAAGGTAGCTCAAAATAAAATACCAGCCTAAAAGCAGAGTTACCTTCTTAAATACTGAAAAGAAGAAATAAACCGACATAAAAGCTGTTCACCAGGCACTGATTACAAAATAATGGGAGTGCCAGATTCCCTTTAGAGGAGATGCAGATATGATAATGGAGGGCATCATTGAAAAAGTCCTGTTTTATCGGTGCAGGAATAACTGCAGCTATACCAGGGGTCAGCAAACTTCTTCAGGAGGGGGTTGGTCCACTGTCCCTCAGACCTTGTGTGTGTGGGGGGTGGACTATATATATATTTTTGGGGGGGAGAACGAATTCCTATACCCCACAAATAACTCAGAGATGCATTTTAAATAAAAGGACACATTCTACTCGTGTAAAACACGCTGATTCCCGGACCATCCGCGGGCTGGATTTAAAAGGTGATTGGGCCAGATCTGGCCCCCAGGCCTTAGTTTGCCTACCCATGGTCTAGACCAGGGGTCAGCAACCTTTTTCAGCCATGGGCTGGTCCACCATCCCTCAGACCATGTGGTGGGCCATACTATTTTTTTTGGGGGGGGGGATGAATGAATTCCTGTGCCCCACAAATAACCCAGAGATGCATTTTAAATAAAAACACACATTCTACTCATGTAAAAGCACCAGGCAGGCCCCACAAATAACCCAGAGATGCATTTTAAATAAAAGTCACATTCTACTCATGTAAAAACACACTGATTCCCAGACCGTCAGCGGGCTGCATTGAGAAGGCGATTGGGTCGCATCTGGCCCCAGGGCTTTAGGTTGCCTACGCCTGGTCTAGACTGTCTTTATCAGAAGAGGCTGTAGCTGGTGCATTAGCCTAAGCTTTTGAAAGGTGCTTTGTGCCAGTGCGATTGAGACTGCTTGGATAAAGCTGGCAGCACCCCTAAACTACCAGCCTGATAGTTTAGGGGAAGTTGAGCATGGAGGAGGTAGGTTTTATCCCTCCATATGCCTTTACAATAACCTTGGGCATCAACAACTGAAACTCATTCAGCCACCTAAATAAGACGGCGCTTTCAACAAGATTTGCAAAAAATAGTGTCCAAATCAAAGCAGCTATAAATACAGGATATATTATCCTTAAAATATTTTACAAACAGGACCCTACAGGCCTCCGAGGGCTCATGTCATTCTGAAGTTAACACATTTTTGCCTTTGAAGCAAGCTTTTCAGTGGGATTGGGAAATAGCAATTTGCCCAAGGCTATGGAATGAACTTAATGAGTATTAAAGATTGAGCAGCTAAATAAGATTATTCCGTGAGCCCCCAGGATAGATAAAATGGTTACTAAATATTTAGTAAATATTTTAGCGTGCACATAGTAACCAAAACGCAGTTATTTCCCAAGTGTACTTGTGGTTATACACAGTGCTATTTTTCTAGAAGAATAGGTGCTGGAATCCCATGAATGCGTTCCTTGTTCTTTTATAATGCCAGTGGTGACCACCTGAAAGGTGCTGGAACAGAGTTCTGGTGAGTTCCAGCTGAAAAACAACAACCCTGTTTATGCTTAAGCCAGGTTATGTCACAACTCTTTTGTGTAGAGAGCTGGCTCTGGTAATCCATGTGTGTAGAGCAAGGACTACTCGCTGTGAGATGCTGCCATTTTTACAGTAGGACATTCTTGACTTTGTGGAACATAGAACAATATTGAACCTTCTTGTTTTTGTGTTCTCTTACCCTGAAGCTAGTAAGTTTCGATAGGGTGCTTCGAAAGGAGGACATCATAATCAACGAGAAAAGAGTCGCCAAACTTGTAAAGAAATAACAATCTTTGTGCTATGGCCTGTTCGTAGATCACAAAATGTTATGAATTTATGCTAAGAAGAATGATTGGGCTTGGCATGAAATAGGATTTGGTTTTGTGTGCTTGGAACTACCCTTTGTGGTTTTCTGCTATTGATTTCTCTCTTCCTCTTTCTTTGTAGTTTACCAAGAAGTATGTTCTTCATTTCTGTAGCTGCACCATTAGTCTAAATAAATGAATTAGCTTTTCCCTTGCTCTTGTTCATCTTGACATCATACAAATCTATAACTGATCTGTTTTATCCAGTTAACCTATTTGGTTTAATTTATATATTATTTTTAAAAATTGGTTTGACCAATTGAAAATATGAACCTGATTAGTCAGGGCACCAGGTATTTTAATTTTTTGCCTCAATTCAAAAGCTAAAATACTGGCAGCTGAAAACATCTTAAAGGCACTCTTGTCTCACAAAGGTGTTAAAGTACTTGAAAAATCAATTACGTCTAGTGTGTAGCTATGCAAAATCACCTAACAGGCATCAGAAGTCCAAGTTGCTGTTTCCTACACTCAGTATAATGTTAGAATATGATAAACACACTCATCTCCTTGGGATCAATTGTCCATTACAACTGAAGATCACCTGCTATTGATTTCAGTTAAAAAGAAAAACCATAAGGAGAAAATGTGTTTGATGCCAGAGGATCGAAGTAGTGGAGAAAACAGATGTTTATAAATAGTGTTTCCTCAAGCTGATGTATGCATTTTTATTGCAGGAAAAGGCATTTTATATAGATTTGTGTCTAGATTGTTTTGAAAATAACTTTATCCTGCACTATGTCCAGCATCTTAAAATAGTCTTTGTTTTTTTTAAATGAGTCTTAGGAAGACTGAAAATAGACTTCATTGATATGGTGTGAACCAAAATGCTCATTTTAAATTTTATTTTTTTTAAAGGTGCACAATTGCTACTAATCGTTCGGCACTTCACTGTTTGGTTTCCTTTCACACTTAATCATTTTGAGCAAATTTGATCAATTTAACTGAAAATGTGATGCAGACATGACTGTGTAAACAAACATAAAACTGTTCAGCTAGATCAGTCAAACACACTCCTATAAATATCCCAGCAAAATTTATCACCATGGGTATGCTTAAGGTTACTAAGAGATGGTATGGCTATGTTAGGTTTTTAAGATGTTCAAGTTTGTATTTCAACCTACCCTGTAAAATGGAAGGTAAAGTTATACAGTATTTTGTTTTTTGAAGCTCCACCCCTCAAGGGTTATAAGCTCATTTTTTTCTTAGTGGTTTATTGTAAAGGAAGTTTCTTAACTTGCATGTTGTGTTAAATACATACTTTGGTGTTATGTGTTTTTTTTAAAATAAAAGAAAATAAAATCACATTTCTGGGTAGAAACAAAAAAATTTCCTTCCAGTAGCACCTTAAAGACCAACTAAGTTAGTTCTTGGTATGAGGTTTCGTGTGCATGCACACTTCTTCAGATACACTGAAACAGAAGTTACCAGACCCTTCTATATAGTGAGAAGGTGGGGAGGGGTATTACTCAGAAGGGTGGTAGGAATGGGTACACCATTTCTGGGTAGAGTTAGGACTTGGGAACTCAGGCTTTCACAGTTTTGTCTCCCCTTCTCAATCCAGCTGTTACTTGTGTCAGGAAGGAAGCTGCTGTGAGGGAGGCTGACATTTAGGGTAGGTGGAAGTTGTGGCGTTGGAGTGAAGGGTGCTGGCAGATAACCAGGAAATAAAATTAAGATAATAGAATTGTAGAGTTGGAAGGGACCTTGAGGATCATCTTCTAGCCCAACCTCCTGCAATGCAGGAACATGCAGCTGTCCCATGTGGGGATTGATCCTGCACTCTTGGCGTTATCAGCACTATGTTCTCTAACCAACCGAGCTATCCACTGGGGAACACCATGAAAAAGTTAAAAAATGAGGATGGGCAATATTCTCTTGAGGGTGTGGAGAAACGGGTTACTTTACCCTACATGGGATTGTTAAGAATTCCCTTCTTCCCTAAGGAACACACTAAGAGGTATTTCACTAGTTTGATATGAATTGCGACCAACACTTCAATATACTGTCGTAATTTCTGTGGTTAGCTTTAGCATTTCTGGGGCGTTTCATACTTTTCTGAGCTGATTATGCTGTTACAGTATAGTAGTGATGGTGGCGATTGTTTCTGCTTGGGAGCTCAGTATGTTGAATGTGTACTCAGTAAAGCTTTATTAATATGTGCACATAATTGTTCAATAAAACAGTTTCTCTGCTGCTGCTTCAAGAGCTTATGGCCTACTTATCCTTACATTTTAATCTAATAAGCTCACTGTCTCAGCAGAACATTTTTATCCAGTCTGTTTTCAACAGAATATGTTCTGTTCTATTAGCTGTAGAAGTATTAAGGTAACAGGGTAGTTGTTTTGAGGCCCAGTAATCAAATCTCTGAATATGAGGAAGTGTTGAATGGTGACAAGAGGTATTCTTGTTAAATATATTATTCTTATTCTTATTTATTATTTTAAATTTGTATACCGACCTATACCCGTTGATCTCAGGGAGCTTCTCAACATAAAATCACAATATGAAAAACATAAAATACATAATAAAAACTCGATAATCTCCCCTTTCACAACACATTTGAAAAGGGCAGCAGAAGTCAATCAGTCCATGGCCTGGTTTTCACCTGGTGCCTAAAGGTATATAATGAAGGTATATAGCTGAACCTCCCTGGGGAGAGAAGAAAAGGCCTGTTCTTATGTTGCCACCCTCTAGACCTCTCATGGAGGAGGCATCTGAAGAAGGGCCTCAGAAGATGATCTCAGGGTCCTTGTAGAGTCACATGGAGAGAGGTGATCCTTCAGGTATATACTTCTACTGCGGCTTGAGATCACTTATCTGGAAGTACATTCAATCAAAATTTGTGGAATTTGGATGTCATTTATTTGGGGTGTGATTTGCTTCCCTGTTGACCCTCTGCTGGACCTGAGTTAACAAAGGGGGATGCTGGTTTAGAAGTTTGTTTCCATGCACACCACCAGCATGGAATGAACTGGGTCATTATAAGGCTCCTCAAGTCCATCTGGGGTCTGTAGTCAGACCACACAAAGGAGAGAAGGCTGAAGTGAGCAGGCAGGTAAAAAAACAAAACAAAACAAAAACCCTGCTCTGGTGATTGGTGCAGGTCGTTAAAAACATGCAAAGGGGTCTGTTCTGAAGTGTAATGGTATCTGTTGCACAAAGGCTGAAGAAGAATAGAAGATTCATATGGTGTAGCGTTGGTCTTCTTAGAAGAGTCATTGGTGCTGGAATGCCTTTGTGACCAAAGGGTGGAATTATTATTAATAGACTATCAGTCATGAGCACGGGGCATTACAAATTAACAGCAAGAAGACAGGCCCCTGGGAAAAAAAGAGCAAAGGAAACTTAAAATATAATATTCAGCCCATAAGTTTATGGTGGAAGTGAAATTAAGCAGGGGAAAACCATGTATTCAGATTACTTATATGTATTTAATTTCAGTAGGGGCCGAGGACCAGGGCCTTGTCTCAATAACTCCATGAAAAATATGAGGCTTGGGAAGAGATTGGAAGGAAGGAAGGTGTTATCATGAAGGTTGCCTCAAGATCTCAACTTCTGTGATCACCAAAGTGGAGAAGATGTGGAATTGGACTGTTCACTTCCTTCTAATAAACTAGCCTTCCTCTCCCCTTTTTCCTAGGTACCCTCTCGGGAGCTAGAGAAAGTTGGGAATATGATTCTGGAGCTAGAGACCTTCAGAGCCCTGACTTGCACAGTCGTTCAGCTCTGCAGAAGTTCTTGGACTATGGAGGCAATGCCATGAATCAACAAGTTGCAATGCAGAGACTTCTTACACAAGCTTCCAATTTTAGTAATTCAGTTGGAGGAAGTTACCTGGAACTTGCCAACACTGTGAGTACACTTTTAGTTCACTGAAAAGTCTTGATTTTTGTGTTTTCCCCTCCCCCCAACTCAGATAGTAATTAATACTTTAAATCATAGTCCATAGGAAAACACCAGGTGGCTGTTTTCATCTGAGAGAACATCATTAAATTTTTATTTTTGTAAATAATCAGTCCCCAGCACTTGCTTTGTTGTTGAGAATTGGTATTCAAAAACATCTTGTTTCCATAACTAACTTGGTTGTGCTTCTATGATTTATTCAAATTTGACTACTAAAAAAACTAGCATGTAAAATCCGTTTAGAAATTTAAATTAGCCGGGTGCAAGTTAAGTCTTTGTGCCAGAATAGCACAGAAGGAAAAATCAGTCTATTATTTATTGGTTTTGTTCTTGTTTTCTTGAAACTGCATTCTGAAAATTCCTTGGGGTACAAACATGATACACTCTCACTACAGAGAAGACTCATATGCATTCTCAATTCTGTTTAAGGAAAGCCTAAGAGGAGGAGTTGTTGTTACCAACTGAGCAGGTTGAGCTTTTGGAATCTTGCTCCTCAGTTTGTACAGACTGTAAAAATGAAAGAATGAATGTGCATTCCTTGCCAGGCAATGGATTGGAAAGTAATGGTATATGGAAAAGAGTGAGTTAAGCAACACTATGAAAGCATTGCCAAAAGGGGAGCTGCTGCTTTTTTGATGAAGGTTTGTTGTGAAGCCAAACTTCCACAGCTGGTTTTAGATGACCAGGGCTTGGCGAGGGAGTTGCTATTGCCACAACTCTAGGTGTGCTACGTCCTTCCATGGGCTGAGAGGAAGCCAACCCTACATGCCCATTGTGCTCCTACCTGGTGTTTAGCTACTATGGACTGGGGGAAGCTGCCATATCCCTTGGTGCGGTGTGCTTTATTGTGGAAATTTGGAAGTAGTGTGCTTTAGGCTACAGACTTGGTTTTTGAGATAGATTAATCTAGTAGTACCTAGAGGGATGATTTCATGTACACCAGGGATGGCTAATCTATCGTCTTTAAGACATTGCTGAGCTACACCACCCAACATTCCTGACCACTTGATATGCTAGCTGAGGCTGGGAATCCTACAACATGTTAGCCACTCCTGATTTACACCAACTCCTCTCCACCTCCTCTGTGCTAGTCTGATATATATTATGATCCCTCTAACGTTTGGATTTGTGTTTGGTTTATTTACAGCACATGTTTTTTCACAATTTTGTAGGATGCACCCATCTTTTCCCTGTCTTCCTCAAGTCCCAATACCTTAAAAATTCTCATTTGCTTGGTTGCTATTGATTCATCCATATTCAATCTTTTGTTAGTTGCATTACTTGGGAGTGGCTGTGGCAACCCAGTCACATGGGTGGCATATTGAGGATGATGATGATATTTTACTGTTTTGTTTGTTTTTTACTTAAGGAGCTTTTAGTACAGGAGTATACATTTGTCATGACCAGGTCCCATTCCATTGTCTAAACGAGGCTTAGCTAGATTGTGCCCATTGGTAACTTTCTCAAAAGGAATTTGCAATGTGATAGAGCAGGAGGATCTGTAAGAGTTTTTATGTGTGCTGGACAGAGGGCAAGCATATGAGGGAAGGAGAAGCGGTGGTCAAATGTGTATGAATTCAGGAGTGTGTGCATGTAGGGAAGGGGGTGCATGCAAGAGTCCAGATGTGCACACAGACAACAAAAGAGAGGAGGAGCACACAAGAGTCCTGCATGAGTAAAAATCTGCAGAGAAAGCGTGTCTAATTCCATATGTATACAACGTTGAGAATACAGTGGTGCCTCGCAAGACGAAATTAATTCGTTCCGCAAGTCTCTTCGTCTTGCGAGTTTTTCGTCTTGCGATGCACGGTTTTCCATAGGAATGCATTGAAAATCAATTAATGCGTTCCTATGGAAACCGCCTTCCCCCGACCTCTTCTGGCGGGCGGCATTTTAAAATCGCCCGGGACAGCGGAGGACTTCTCCGCTGTCCGGGGCGATTTAAAAGCCCCTGGGAAGGCAGGCAGGGGGGACAAAGACTTTTGCCCCCCCTGCCTTCAGAAAAGGTCCAGGACAGGCGCGGACCTCTCCGCAAGCAGCGGGAGCGCTCCTTGCGGAGAGTTGCAAGCGCGCCCAGGCTTTCCCGCCCCGCTGCCGGGCTTCGGGACATGGTTCCGATGCCAGGCGGCGGGGGGAGGCTTTCTCGCCCCGTCGCCCGGCATCGGGACGATGCCCCGATGCCGGGCGGCGGGGGGAGGCTTTCCCGCCACGCCGCCCGGCTTCGGGACATGGTTCCGATGCCAGGCGGCGGGGGGAGGCTTTCTCGCCCCGTCGCCCGGCATCGGGACGATGCCCCGAAGCCGGGCGGCGGGGGGAGGCGTTCCTGCCCGGCCGCCCGGCATCGGGACGATGCCCCGAAGCCGGGCGGCGGGGGGAGGCTTTCCCGCCCCGCCGCCCGGCTTCGGGACATGGTTCCGATGCCAGGCGGCGGGGGGAGGCTTTCCCGCCCCGCCGCCCGGCTTCGGGACATGGTTCCGATGCCGGGCGGCGGGGGAGGCTTTCTCGCCCCGTCGCCCGGCATCGGGACGATGCCCCGAAGCCGGGCGGCGGGGGAGGCTTTCCCGCCCCGCTGCCCGGCATCGGAACGATGCCCCGATGCCGGGCGGCGGGGGGAGGCTTTCCCGCCCCGCCGCCCGGCTTCAGGACATGGTTCCGATGCCGGGCGGCGGGGGGAGGCTTTCTCGCCCCGTCGCCCGGCATCGGGACGATGCCCCGATGCCGGGCGGCAGGGGGAGGCTTTCTCGCCCCGTCGCCCGGCGTTGGGACGATGCCCCGAAGCCGGGCGGCGGGGGGAGGCTTTCCCGCCCCGCCGCCCGGCATCGGGACATGGTTCCGATGCCGGGCGGCGGAGGGAGGCTTTCTCGCCCCGTCGCCCGGCATCGGGACGATGCCCCGAAGCCGGGCGGCGGGGGGAGGCGTTCCTGCCCCGCCGCCCGGCATCGGGACGATGCCCCGATGCCGGGCGGCGGGGGGAGGCTTCAAAAGCCGTCCGGGGGCTTTTAAATCGCCCCGGACAGTCCCGGGGCGATTTAAAAGCCTCCGGTTAGGCAGGCAGGGGGGGCAAAGACTTTTGCCCCCCCGCCCGCCTTGGGAAGAGGTCCCTCTTCCCAAGGCGGGCGGGGGGGCAAAAGTCTTTGCCCCCCCTGCCTGCCTTCAAAAGCCGTCCGGGATAGCGGGAAGCGCTTCCCTGCTATCCCGGACCGCTTTTAAAATGCTGGCGGTGGGGAGCAAAGCCTTTCGCCCCCGCCGGCCTTCCTGGACCTCTTCTGAAGTCCGGAGGGGGGAAAAAGGCTTTGCTCCCCACCGCCAGCATTTAAAAAAAGGTCCCCGAGATTTCCCTATGGGCTTTCGTCTTGCGATGCAAGCCCATAGGGAAAATCGTCTAGCGAAGCGTCGCAAAACCCGAAAAACCCTTTCGTCTTGCGGGTTTTTCGTCTTGCGAGGCATTCGTCTTGCGGGGCACCACTGTATGTGACTGAGCAAGAGAGTTTGTGCAGATGTAAGAGGGAGAGAATGCACATGAAATTATGCACCTGAAGGTATGAGAGAAAAGAAAGTTAGCAGGGGTATGTGCATATGTGAGTGAGAAAGTGTCTGAGGGTGTGTTTGTGAGTGCATGCACACATGCTTGTATCTGAGTGAGTGTGTGACGGCAAGAGAGTGTTGGCATACATCTGCTGGATGAAGAGAGGCCAGGTGAAGAAGAATGTGTATATGTAGACATAACAGGTGGGCGAAGCCGCAAAGAGTCCCACAAGAAAGTGTGCTGCATTCAATTGTATGAATGAGAAACAAGAGTGCCTGTGTGCAAATTTGTCCCGACTTTTGATGGACTGTATCGCTATTGCTGGTGTTTATTTTAGTTGGCTGCTTGTAAGTATCTGCCTTGTTCATGGTCCTTGTAGGATGTATCTCAATTTGTTTTAAAGGGTAAGAGCCCATGGAATTGCATATGCAGCGAAGAGTGGATAGGAAATGTTTCAAATAAATAAATGTGCTTGCCATTGAGACATTTTTCTGTAGGACTTCTTACGGATGCTAAAGTGTGTGCTTTACGTGCATGAAAAGGCAGCTGCTCACTCGTGAATTTTTGTAAGGGAGGAGGGATGTGTGTGTACACACACACACACACGTGTGTGAGAGAGATGTGCATGTGTGAGAGGAAGCGTATGTGGACCTGCCTTTGAAATGAAGTTTCCCTTTATGTAAACAAACAAAACTAGATGCTGCAGGGAGTTAGAGAGGCAAAAGGTCTGAAGTGGGGAGCCTTTTCTACTTGTGCAGTTCGGACCCTGACTATGCCATTCTTTCCCAGAACCACGTATCCACTGGCCACACGACATCTTCTAATGCAGAATGAGCTCGGAGAGCGGGGCACATGTATCTCTCTCTTTCCTTCCAGTTTGATTTCTGCATCAGCAGGCAGAATTCACACCTCATGGGCCCCCAAGACTTTAGTTTCCAATCCTTCTTCACATGCTAGCATAGCTACCGAGGTTCAGTGATCTGACCAGATCTCCATAAATTTTATAATCCAAGCCACAAGTGTCTTATTTAATGTGAGCTGTAGTCAAACATTTGGAGACTCACATTTTTGTTTGTTTTTTCGGTGTTTACACATTTCTTCTCTTTTGAAACTAAAGGTTCTTGATGTAAAACAAGCTTTAAAATACAGCAACTAAATAATTATGAAATATGATGCCACGGCGTAGTATGGAACTCAGAATTAAAAGAGGGCTAAAATGGATTAACAGGATCAAAACAGAATTAAAACTCCAGAAACGAGGTTCTCACATAATGATAAAAAAAAGACTTAGTAGCCATGCACCAGAACCAGTGGGGTTGAGGGTAGGGGTCACCCAGAGGTGGTGTCTGGGGGAAGGTGACACTAAAGCTGTGAAGGACCTTAAAGATCTAAATGAGCAAAATTAGGCTTGGGAACCGCCTACAACAGCCATATTTTCTCTTCCTACGCTATCATTTGGGAACATGTTTTTGCAGATGGTAGTTAACCCCTGAGCAAAGCTAGCTTTTCCAGGAGTGCCCTTCCCATCTTTATTCTCAGACTGCTGCCATCCCAGCACTATTGAGAAATGGAAATTCATATTGCCTGCAAATTCCTAATACAGTGGTACCTCGGGTTACATACGCTTCAGGTTGCAGACTCCGCTAACCCAGAAATAGTACCTCGGGTTAAGAACTTTGCTTCAGGATGAGAACAGAAATCGGGCTCTGGCGGCGCAACAGCAGCAGGAGGCCCCATTAGGTAAAGTGGTGCTTCAGGTTAAGAACGGACCTCCGGAACGAATTAAATACTTAACCCAAGGTACCACTGTTTTCAGTGGTGCCAAGGTGGGGCCTCTTTTCCAGTTAACTGTGTTTTCTCTTTGTCACATTGAAACTCCAATGTCTACTATTTATAACCAGTCTAACTTGGATTGTGATTGATTACTTCAGCTTATACAAGTAGCTTTTATCCGCACTAAAAACAGAAATCAAGACTTATCACTGGGGGTTAAATTTATTTCAAGCTGCAATGCAAATTGATTTTGGATGGCTGCCCAAAAGAACATTAATGGTCTCCTCACACTGAAATAATGGGTTACCATTTGTCTATTTAAGGCATACGCAGTGCCCTGAACTGAAAACCAAACACTGTAGATGTGGATCAGATATTGCTTATATGTAACTAGCAACAAGAAAAACCTTACCAGGCCCCACAATGTTTTACTAGCCTGCCTGCCTGCCTTCACATAGTGTGTTCCTGTATGTGATAAGACAGCTTTGTATGTGCGTTTGTGTGTGAGTGAAATCTGGCAAGCTTGAATCAGTGAGACCTGAGTTTGAATCCCTGATTAGTCGTAAATGCTGACTTTGTACCAGTCACATCTCATACCGTTGCCTACCTTTCAAGATTTTTGCAAGACTACATGAAATAATTTAATGTGTGCTTCTCTGATCTCCTTGAATAGGACGGAAATCGGATAGATCAAAAGCTTCTTGTCCAGTGTGTATTATTACAATATTGCAATAAAAATTGTTTCGTGATTGCAGTCAAAATATTTTTACAGGTATAAGTCATCCTGCTCTTTTGAATTACTTTCAGACCTTCCAAGGGTCCCTATTTTCCTGATTTCAAGAAGCTATCCTAGTTTCTGATTTGATCCCAAAATGTCCTGCTTTTCCTTAGGATGTGCCTATTTCCTTAGGATATGGAGGGTATGGAGTTATCTGACCCCCGAGCCGTCTGAAGGCAATCCTGAAAAGGGAGGTTTTTAAAATGTATGATGTTTTATTACATGTTTATATGTGTTGGAAGCTGCTCAGAGTGGCTGGGGCAACCCAGCAAGATTGGGGGGGGTATCAAGGCAAATCTTTAAAAATGTAGTATAAACACGGAGAACTGGGAACCACTGGCCTGTGAGCACTCCAGTTGGAGAACAGCCTTTACCAAAGGTGTCATGGGCTTTGAAGACACTCGAACTCAGGATGCAAGGGAGAAACATGCTAAGAAGAAGGCATGCTTGGCAAATCCACACCGTGATCAACTCCCGCCCGGAAACCAATGTCCCCACTGTGGAAGGATGTGTGGATCCAGAATTGGCCTCCCTAGTCACTTACGAACTCATTGTTAACACCGTGTTTATGGAAGACAATCTTACTCGGCTACGAGTGATCGTCAAAGAAGAAGAAGAAGAAATAGTAAAATTATCAATATGAAATGGGACATCCCTCTTTTCATTGTTTAATGTTGGAGGGTATGTACTTTTAATCCAGTGCTTTTATTTCTTGGTTTGATTATAGTTCATTTTCATTTCCCATTCTGTTTAGGTAAACATTCACTCAGTGTATTTCTCTGAGTGGCTGGCAGGGGGCATTCTTAGACAGTTAAGCCTCTTCCTATGTTACCTCATTAATTCCTTCTATTGTAAAGAATCAAGAAACATAGTTTGTACCTGAAGTAAGTGATTGAAATCACCACAAAGTAACAGCTGGTATTTTCAACGCCCAGCAAATGCAGGTATTTCTGGGTTTTAATAATCTTTTAAAACATACAAATATGGAATTTTATTTCATGTCCAACATGTGGCCTAATATTTCTCTAGTCATCAATTATTTCACTTTCCTATTTCCAAAAGGTGTTATTTGTTTAAATTCCCAAACTAAAAACTGGCACCAGCAGATGTCAGCCTTTAGTTGAGGGGCAAACAAATGGATCTAAGGAACATGCTCCATTATGGATGTTCTTCAGAAAGCAGCCATAACTTAATAAGTTGTAGTACACTTGCTCTGTTGGGAGGAAATGGGATCTAGAATATCATCAGTACCGCAGTGCCAGTATTTTGGAACATATAAGGTAAAGGTAAAGGGACCCCTGACCATTAGGTCCAGTTGTGGCCGACTCTGGGGTTGTGGCGCTCATCTCGCTTTATTGGCCGAGGGAGCCAGCGTAGTGGCCAGCATGATTAAGCCGCTTCTGGCGAACCAGAGCAGCGTACGGAAACACCATTTAACTTCCCACCAGAGCGGTACCTATTTATCTACTTGCACTTTGACGTGCTTTCGAACTGCTAGGTTGGCAGGAGCAGGGACTGAGCAACGGGAGCTCACCCCGTCACGGGGATTCGAACAGCCAACCTTCTGATCGGCAAGTCCTAGGCTCTGTGGTTTAACCCACAGCGCCACCCGCGTCCCTCTTTGGAACATATAGTTCAACTTTATTTGCACCATTAACTTTTTAAAATGCTTCAGGGCTCTTCCTCTGAAGGTATTTGCCTTGCTCTGTTGCATTGCTCTAGACCTCGTGTGTGCAGGAACTTCTATACATTGAATGGAAGGAGAACTTTTGCTTGTGCATTTTGCTTCACTCATACACAGAGCTGTGGCCTTAGCTGAGATAAGTGGCAGCTCGCTTGTCAGGAAGCTTTAAGCTCTGTGGTGGCTGCTGACCACTGGACTGGGATTTCTCGTCCTGTTGCTGCTAATAAGGCTGTGACTTTCTGATCTCAGTGCAACTTTATCCCGAACAAACATGCATAGGATTATATATTTATGTAATTTAATACATTTCTTATCCTATCCTTTAATACTGGTCAGCTCACAAAATAATGAAAATAGAATCCCCCCCTCTCACAGTTTTAAAACAAAATTTAAAACCAATTTGCACAGTGTCTTTTGGCGTAGCTATTCCTGTCTACTGGAAATTGAAGGTCACCTATTACACAAGGTGGGATTTGATAAGAAATAGGTAAGAAATGTGCAGAAGTCTGTTGCCTTTTGCTTTGGAGGAGTGAATTATGAGCATATCTGAGTCGTTGTCTTCCCTGCTCTCATCTTACTCTTGTTCAGCTTATATATTTGTAAATAAAATAATATTATAAATCTCTAGTTACAGTTCCCTTCTTAAAAAAATGTGCCTTCAAAACTTCATATGACTTAGAGTTGTGAGAAGCATGAATATCTTGGTGATACAAATATTTCTCTTTCTGACTCATCTATATGTACAAAAAGCATTTGCTTTTGTTTTCCATA
Organism: Podarcis melisellensis; assembly: GCF_964234715.1. Classification (NCBI taxonomy): domain Eukaryota; kingdom Metazoa; phylum Chordata; class Lepidosauria; order Squamata; family Lacertidae; genus Podarcis; species Podarcis melisellensis. Next base: position 20,887,249 of record NC_138543.1, read on the forward strand.
CAAACATATTTCACGTATACAAAAATATACAGCCTGTTCAGTCCATCGGTCTCTTCTTGTGTATGATTTAATAGAGTGTTTCCTTTAAAATGGCATGTGATTTATTTCTGGAATCTTGCTTAATGGACTTTTTCATCACTGGTGGAGCGGGGAGGATTGCTTGACATCTGATTTGAATTTGCTTCCCTTGAATTTCCTGTGAAAGACCAATTGGGATTCTTTTACTCTGGGAGAAAAAATAAAAATTGAACAGTCCACAGACAGTGCTTTTATAAAGGAATAATTAGTAAGCAGGCTGTGTGTTCTTGTGCCAGGATCTAATTTTGTCTGGGCTTTGCATTGTCCATCGTACTGGAGTTTGCATGGATAATTTACATAAAAATCGAATGCTAAGCCTGAAATGCATTTGAAGACTTGGTTCTCAATTGTTTGTGCCTCTGCATTCAAAATGCCTTTAACGGTTTAAATTTTCAAAAAGAGTGTTTAGTGAAAAATACCCCACTAGTTCTGTAGAGACTGAAATGTAATAGTAGGTCAGAAGCTGGTTGTCTTAAAAAAAAGAAAGAAAGGGGGTGTCTGCTTATTAAGGGAAAATTGGGCGTGGTAGTGGTGGGGCATATTTATACAAAACCAATAAGTTTAAATCCTGCAAAAAATGACACAAGTTTGTCCAACGCAGAATTGTTTAATATACAGTGGTACCTCTGGTTACATACACTTCAGGTTACAGACGCTTCAGGTTACAGACTCTGCTAACCCAGAAATAGTACCTCAGGTTAAGAACTTTGCTTCAGGATGAGAACAGAAATCGTGCTCTGGCGGTGTAGTGGCAGCAGGAGGCTACATTAGCTAAAATGGTGCTTCAAGTTAAGAACAGTTTCAGGTTAAGAACAGACCCCCGGAACGAATTAAGTACTTAACCCGAGGTACCACTATACATATTTTACACACAAAGCAAGAAATTTGCCTGAAAATTTCTGTCTTAAGTGTTTTATTTCAAAATATTTATACAGTGGTACCTTGGTTTATGAACTTATTCTGTTCCTGAAGTCTGTTCTTAAACCAAATCTTTTCTTAAACCGAGGGGCGCTTTCCTTAATGAGGCTTCTTGCCGCCGGTGCCCTTCCATCATTTGGCTTCCATTCGTAGACTGAGGTAAAGTTTGCAAACTGGAACACTACTTCTGGTTTTGCAGAGTTCGTAAACTGAATAGTTCATAAACAGGATTGTTCGTAAACCGAGGTACCACTGTATACGGCTTAATTGTAAAAACCTCAAAGTGGAATGACTCATTTACGTGTCTCTTTTTTTTTAAGTGTCCATCACTAGAAAGAATGACAGACACTGGTTGTTGATGTATGCTAGCGTTCAGTGTACATGAACTCACTTTTGCTGTGTGTTTCATAATACCTAGTTTATCTCAGGGCTTCCCCCAGAAACCAGCCTCTAGTAAAGCGGCCTTTGCATGCTTTGTGTGTTTTAGTGTTCTAATGTTTCATAAATGTTTTATTCAATATATTCATATAGCTTTCCTATTCTGTGAACATTCACTACGAGGCTGCTCTCCCTTCTCCATCATGCCCAGAAGATAAAGGTAAAGGGACCCCTGACCATTAGATCCAGTCGTGACCGACTCTGGGGTTGCGGTGTTCATCTCACTTTATTGGCTGAGGGAGCCAGCGTACAGCTTCCGGGTCATGTGGCCAGCATGACGAAGCCGCTTCTGGTGAACCAGAGCAGTGCATGGAAATGCCATTTACTTTCCCGCCGGAGTGGTACCTATTTATCTACTTGCACTTTGACGTGCTTTCGAACTGCTAGGTTGGCAGGAGCAGGGACCGAGCAACGGGAGCTCACCCCGTCGCGGGGATTCGAACCGCCAACCTTCTGATCGGCAAGTCCTAGGCTCTGTGGTTTAAGCCCTTGCTCAGAAGGTAGGCAATCCTTTTCTCTCTCTTCAAGACGACCCACAGTATCACTCCCATGCTCTGAGCCAGGAACCATCTCCTTCAGAACAGCCAAATGTTGTATTTCAATGTGTGCTCTGTTCCTAAAAGGATATGCAAAATGAGCGAGAACTTCCGAAGTGTATCTTCTCAGAGACTGGTGCTTAATAACCTAGCATGCAACTGTATGTGCGGGTATGAATGGGCACCATAGATTCAAGAGTTGTGTTTTCCGTGAGGGAGAACTGTGCAGCAATCATATTGTCTTGGCAAGCAAGAATATGTCTTAGTACATGGGTATTCCATGCTGCCATTTATTTTGTGTTTGGAAATCTGGCTACAGAAGAGGGAGAGTTGAGAAGGAATGATTCCCTGCAATTGTCTTGGCTAGGACAAGCAGCCGTTTGGTTCTTCCACTCTCAGAAGGTCCATTTCAACGGCCATTTCACCTGGTCAAACATTTATGTAACCGTATTAAGCATTCGTGGCTGAATTTGCCAGCCATCCTATTCCCACCTCCTCCCTTCTATTCTTAAGTCTGCCTATAAGATTCTGAGCCTGCAGGTAGAGACTGTATTGCTTTTTAAAGGTTATGCAATGCCTAGAGAATGTTCAAGCACTAGAAAAATAAGTGTGTAGTTTTTACTCTGTTGTGGAGATGATTGCTGAAAAACGTTACTCCAGCCTTGGTGTATGTTTATGGCAACAATGTGATGTTTGGATGGTGATTACTTTGCAGTGCCATTTTTAGCAACTTAAAAACAACAACACATTATCTTTTTCTCTGTAGTCTGAGTGCTTTCATTCTGTACCACAGTTGTCGTCGGTGTGTGTATGTGTGTGTTTTAAAAAAAGGCAAACTGAATTTAATTTTTCATTCTTTGAAAATGCAGCTGTTTAGAGACTGCCTTCCTGCTGGCCTTGACATCTTGGGAGCACACCATGTTTTAAAAAGTGGAATTAAGTAGGAATTGAATACTGTATTGCATGATTGGCGTTGAGCTGAGACCAGTGTTAAATATTTTTTCCCCTCCCCAGCATCTGGAATAAACATTGGGGCATTGAAACTCTGTTTCTCACTGCTTTAAACAATAAATAACGTTTTAAACAGCTGTGTGACGATGAACAATGAATCTTTAGCATAGATGCAATCTCCCCTAATCTCCCATAGAAAACATCCTGGTGAGTTGAACCTCAAACTGCTAAACCTGTTGGTGGGAGGTAAAAAACAAAACCAAAAGGCTGTGCAAAGTCCTGTTTGGGCATCTGGTGCCACTGGTGCATCGGATAAGCACCTGGATTTTAAAACATGTTTCACATGTCCTTATTAAGACTGCAGTACAAGCATCCTCCATATCTGGTATCTCCTTGGCAGTTTGTGGTTGTTGTTTTTTTACTTTTTTATTGCTCTACATAGTTATGTAATAGGGTGCATACTAACTGCAGCTGATATTTTTGGCAAATGCCACACTTCGTCACTGATAGATTATAGAAACAGGCACTTTCCATGAAATCAAACATACATTTTCTGGTTGGCCTCTAGGTTCTTTTGATTTGCAGCCACTTTGGTTCTTCTGTGGGCTGCTGCGAATGGAGCTATGGTTTGCCTTAGCTTACTGTTGGAATGAGGGCTGATGGTTTGTCGTCTTTCTCACAAGCTGTTTGTTCTTGGTCTACAGCAGCAGCAGGACTGAAGGAGGAAAGTGGGCTGTGATCTCCTTTCTAGGACCCACACGTTTGCACTAAGCCATGGTTTGGCTTAGTATTATGTTACGAACTGAGCCCTTGTTATATACAGTAGTTTAAAAGTGAAGCATTGTGTTCGCTTGCCTGGGATCTGCTTGCCTTTCTTAAGCTTGTATTTGCTTTTCCTACAAATGCTTTGTGAGTATGTATGCAAAAGCTGTATTTACTTTTCTCATCTAGCAGCCTGCTAAAATCACTTGAGCATGCTGCCATGCTTTTGGAGTAGCAAAACCTTTCATCTGAGTTAGCTTCCTTGCTATTTACATATACCGTTGATTCTTTCATCTGGCTTCTTGTTTTTTTTCTAATCTTGGTTTTATTTGTGTTCATTAATCATTCTTAATCCAAACTCTGTTGTTTTTTCCAATCTAATCGTACATTAAAGCACTTTGTGTGACTTCAGCAATATCAAAATTGTGTTTGTTTCATTGTATGCCATTTATATTTGACCTGGCTTCGCAAGCCAGTAAACTGCAAGCAGAAATGGCATAACACTCAACCTTGCTTCTTTCTGTTGGAAGCCATTCTTTAGGATATAAGATGTGAACTTCCTTGTTTGTGTAAGTATTTTATTGCAAAGACATATTCTGATGGACTGTAACAGAATAATGCTATTCTCTCCCATTGCAAGCTCATAATCTGTGCTCTGACTTTCTGGAATATAGCCATGAATAATGTTTTCATTTTATGTGAAAGACTATTGTTACACACACACACCCCAATCTCTGAGCGGTGTGAGATTCCAGGGAGTTCCAGGCACGCTTTACCTAGGGTCTGTGTTTCCTTTCACAAAATGAGGTACAGCAGAGACTGTGGTGTCTTTAGGATATATGGTTTACTTGTTGTTGTTGTTTAGTCGTTTAGTCGTGTCCAACTCTTCGTGACCCCATGAACCAGAGCATGCCAGGCACTCCTGTCTTCCACTGCCTCCCGCAGTTTGGTCAAACTCATGTTGGTAGCTTCGAGAACACTGTCCAACCATCTTGTCCTCTGTCGTTCCCTTCTCCTTGTGCCCTCAATCTTTCCCAACATCAGGGTCTTTTCCTGGGTGTCTTCTCTTCTCATGAGGTGGCCAAAGTATTGGAGCCTCAGCTTCATGATCTGTCCTTCCAGTGAGCACTCAGGGCTGATTTCCTTAAGAATGGAGAGGTTTGATCTTCTTGCAGTCCATGGGACTCTCAAGAGTCTCCTCCAACACCATTATTCAAAAGCATCAATTCTTCGGCGATCAGCCTTCTTTATGGTCCAGCTCTCACTTCCATACATCACTACTGGGAAAACTATGGCTTTAACTATACGGACCTTTGTTGGCAAGGTGATGTCTCTGCTTTATGGTTTAGTTACACACATATATAACCTGAGCCTACAATAGAGAGATTCCCAGCATTACATTCCAGGAGGGTCTTGCTTCCTCCATAGGCGCAATTTAGGATTTAGAAAGACACCAGCCATGGCTCTGACTTTCTCTCTGACTTGCTGTATTTAACAGATGACAACTATTTTCCTCCAGCCCACATCATCCCCAACTGCAATCCTAAACTCTCCACTCTGCTTTGTCTCTGCTAACTATCTCAGAGCTCAGGGATGAGCTCCACCCATTTGCTGGCTGGCACAGAGTCTTTGCTTTACTGATAGCCCATCTCCCTATCTTGTCTGCCTGTCTCATAAACAAGAACTGGGGAACCTGTGTTCCCCTGCACCAGCTAGTAGAGGCCAAGGATGATGGGAATTGTAGTCTAGCATCATTTGGAAGGCCACAGGTTCCCTTTCCTTGTCTTTGGCAGCCAGGGAGTCTTGAATGGATTTGCCACCTTTGCTATCTAACTCGGTCTTCAAATACCCTGCCCAGTATAACACCTGTCTGGTATGGCGTTGGCATGCTTAGCTCTACAACTTTTAATATTTCTCCAGCTAGAAGTATATGCATGCTCTGTGGCCTATTTGAAATAAATATTCATATTAAATAAGCATTGATATCGGCTAAGTAAAACTTCACAACACCCATGCCATACAGAGGTTTTCCTCTCTCGTTGCTAGTAATGTTTATTGTTTGCCTCAAGGGTGTAAGCCAGTCGTGTTTGGAAAACTGGCAGCTGTAAGCGCAGCATCCCTATCACTCATCACATAACCATTGTAGGATTTACGGCCTTGTGAAATAACATGGGTGGTTTAGGGGGAAAAAGGTAAAGGACCCCTGACAGTTAAGTCCAGTTACAAACGTCTCTGGCGTTGCGGCACTCATCTTGCTTTACTGGCTGAGAGAGCAGAAGTTTGTCCGCAGACAGTTTTTCCGGGCCATGTGGTCAGCGAAGCCAGAGCAGTGCACGGAAACGGCGCTTACCTTCCCGCAAGAGCAGTACCTATGAGCTTTCGAACTGCTAGGTTGGCAGGAACAGGGACCAAACAACAGGAGCTCAACCCGTCACGGGGATTCAAACCGCCGACCTTCCGATCGGCAAGCCCAAAGCTCAGTGGTTTACACCACAGCAGCACCCGTGTCCCTCGAAACATGTGGGTAGCCTGTGCTTATTTTATAGTAGATCTGGCCAGAGCAGGAGAATCAAATAAAATCCTGTTCCAATAGCAGTTGCCCAAGAGAGGAATATTAAGGTTTTGTCACAATAATGATAGATACGAATTCTGTCTCCAGCAGGGAGTGAGAGGTTGCAAATGAATCTGTAGGCCTTGCGTGTGGAAGCATCCATACAATTAGCATATATTCTTGGGTGTTTATCCTCCGTAACTGAATTTTGTGACAGAGTTGAAGTGAAACTCTTGTAATTCACATCAGCCTTTGGTTTTATCTTCTGTGAATCATTACCCATACACAATGCTAGGATGCTAGGATCTGATTTTCGTTGTCATTTGTTCCAGTGGGAAAATACACCTGCCTTTCAAGGTAGCCCACATTTCCAGTTGTGTTCTATAATGTCCAAGAAAGACCAAGGCAATGCTGGATTTAGGGTGGTGCAGGCGGTTCTTCCGCACAGGTCACCGATCCAAGGGGGCGCAGAAGGAAAGAAAGGAATGAAAATAAATATTTGGAGGGCGGCCTTTTCTTGGCCTCACTTAGGGTGCCATATTGTCATAGTCTGCCCTGACCAAGGGCAACTTAAATGTGTATGTACCTACACTCCCAGCTCTCATTCAGTTAGTGTCATATATGCCTTGGCATATACTATCTTACTCTTGTGCCATCTGCCCATAACTCTTTCCCATCACCACAGATATAACTGCACTAATAACAAAATAAAAAGGGCAACTAGAAACTGCAGAGGAATACGGAATACCGGTTTAATATAATGCCTCTTTCAGAGATTGCTCTCTTATATGCACTTGTAGTTCCACTTCATCAGATTTGAATTAGCAAGTAAATGCTTCGGCTAAACGAAAATTGATTATAGGAATATGGATTTAGCAAATAGGCTTAAGATACAAAACTGTCCCTGCCTCTTTGAGAAGTATTTACAGTCTTAAGCTACAATGTCCAGCCAAGTACATGGACAGCTGTTTGTGGCTCTGGGAAGATAATTTGATCTTTCCAGACTCGGATAAAACTTGGATAAAAGTTATTATTTGCATTGAAAGTTTTCTTGTTTGTTTGGTGCTGGGAATCAAGTAAAATAGGTTCATGCATTGTGTTTATGTGACTCTTGCTCACCCCCGTTGTTTTATTCAGGGTTTTTTTCTAGGAAAGATTCAGAGTGGACATGGTTTGCCCAGGACTCATCTGCGTGGTTTTAAGATGTCGTATTTCTATCTCTTCAACTTAACTAGATCATGAAAGAAATACAGATGAGTATGAGAAAATATTAAACTACTTCGAGGACTCGCTACTTTAGCAGATGGTTGCCAATTCTACATCAGTGGTAGATTACCACATCAAAGTGTATTTCAAAAATGTTTGATAGTATATTTGTGTGCTATGCTTGAAAGGTCAACCTGTCATTCTCTGCCTTTGTGGTTGATCAGAGCTCAGAATGGCGGGTTCAGAGCGCTGTAAAAGGCGCATTTGTTCCGACAGCCTTTTTAAAATTTATATAACAGATGCTCTTAACTGAGGCTTTTAATTGAATCTCTGCTATGGTATTGAGGTTTTTCCATTATAGGGAAGTAATGCAACTTTCATCAAAGAAAACAGTGGTGCTTGACCAGCATTTGCGGATGGATTGATGTTGTAATTTGTGTTGTTAAAGAACATACATGGTACCAAGCTGAGCGTGTCTATAATGTACACATGTGGATGGAGATAAGCAAGTAGTGATTTTTGTGCACGCTTTCAGTTACGGCTGTAAACCTCAGGTTTTATGTGCATTATGTTTCAGATTGCAGGTGGGATTTTCATGTTTCCTGCCCAGTAGCATATAAGCTCTTTAGAATGCACAAAGTAGAAGGGGTTTGAATAATCACAGCCTCCCAAAACAACTGCTTTAGCTAAACATCCAGTTATCTGCAAGATATTGACTAAGAATTGATCTGATTTAAGCAAGTGCTCCTATTACTGGGGGAAAGTGCAGGTGCACTTTTAAAAATTCTATCTGGTTTAGGAATAGTGCTGTTTTGTATCCTGCAGTTCATCTAAGCACAGAAAAAGGACATGGGTGGCACTGTGGGTTAAACCACAGAGCCTAGGACTTGCCGATCAGAAAGTCGGCGTTTCGAATCCCCGTGGCGGGGTGAGCTCCCGTTGTTCAGTCTCTGCTCCTGCCAACCTAGCAGTTCGAAAGCGCGTCAAAGTGCAAGTAGATAAATAGGTACCACTCCAGCGGGAAAGTAAATGGTGTTTCCGTGCGCTGCTCTGGTTTGCCAGAAGTGGCTTAGTCATGCTGTCCACATGACCTGGAAGCTGTATGCTGGCTCCCTCGGCCAATAAAGCGAGATGAGCGCCGCAACCCCAGATTCGTCCGTGACTGGACCTAATGGTCAGGGGTCCCTTTACCCTTTACCTTTATAACTTTAAAAAAAAAGTTTTTAAGCATGTGGGCCATTTTTAAAATTTGATTGTAGATCATCTGGAGACGATAATGTTGGTTTTCTGGGGGGGGGGACGACTGAATTGGGGATTTTAATCTGCCCCCCCCCCTGCAAATTAGGATAGTTTGCATCAGATAAATTTCTGATACCATAGAGCAGTGCTTCCCAAACTTGGGTCTCTAGCTGTTTTTGGACTACAGTTCCCATTATCGCATGACCACTGGTCCTGCTAGCTAGAGATGAAGGGAGTTGTAGTCCCTAGAACAAAGGCAATCAATGTGGTGGCCTCTTTTGCCATGAGACAAAAGGGGAAGTGTCGTCCTACCTGAGGCAGCTGTTTCCCTTTGCCTCACAGGTGGACCAGCCTGGTGGTGCCCTCCAGATGTTTTGGACTAGCAACTACTATAATCCTCTACCATTATCCTTGATGGTTGAGGCTGATGGGAGGTTGTGACTGATACGGAGAGCGTCACGTTGGCTACCCCTGACCTAGAGAATGTTCTAATTTCACCTGTTTATTTAGTAAACAACGATAAACGAAACTGCCAAGCTTTCCTCATGCTGTATTTGCAATGGACATCCATTCATAGAATCCTAGAATTCATTCTTACTAATGAACTTGTGAAACAGGAAAATTACCATGCCCCCCCCCAAAAAAGCACAAGAATATTTTTCACAGCATTTGCAGTCCCACATCACTGACTAGAGAAGTGTATTTTTGGATAGCCTGCATAAAAGAAATAGAGACTCACAGGAAGAATTCCAGGGAAGAGACAGGACGCTGCTCCTTGTCCTGCCAATGACAATAAGAAGCAGAACTAGTTTGGCAAAATAAGTACTGTATAGGGAAACTATACTTAATTTATGTACCTCACAGAATTTTTATCCCCCAGGCACACAAAGCCTTATTTTCACCTCTCCTGATATATGTCTAAGAAAGACAGAGCATAATGTTTATGTGTGGTGCTTAACTGTAGTGGATCAGTTGTAAAGAAATTTTACAGGCTCTCAAAAGAGGCTGGATAGTTGATGCTATTATAAAGAGAAAGCAGGGAAGGAATTGGTGTACATACTTCAGGAATTGGACACAGGGTTGACTTCCAGGAAAAGTGAGTCACCTTCTCTGACTGAAAATGTGAACTGGGTGGAACCGTGCAGATTCAGGTCCTACAGTCATTGTTCTCTTTTGTACTGTGTATTGGCAAAGGCAAATTTTAAGAAAACATTTATTTTTTTAGGTCACTTTACACATTTTATTGCGTTCAAATTTTCCATGCTGTGAGTAGAGTTCACTTACAGTATGTAGTCTGAGGAAGTGGGGGAGTGTAAGGACTGAACACTTGAGAGAGGTGCTTAGAATAGCCCTACAATATAGTCTAAAAATGAAGCTGTGAGGCAGGTTTGAATTTACAGCCCCCCACACCTAACAAGAGCATTCCTCAGGTTGTAGCGAAGCTCAGTCTACTTAAATTGTCCACTTAAGCTTCCTCCCAGCCTAAATCTGGTGCTCAGTTGCATGCAGAAGTGTTGCACTCTGTTGACTTCTGTAGAGGTATGTTGAGTATTTCAAAAATCCAATTAAGTACTGTTTTCATATGAAATAAGAATGCCTTGGCTGCTGCTATATTTTCTTTTGTGCGTGGGTGTGAAAAGGTTTGGGTTGGTGCACAATCACAGCTACCATTGCTTTAAAGAATGCACATGTTAGCTGTTTTTGAGAGGTGCTGACTTACCTTAGAGTAAGCCCCATAGAATCCAATGGAACTTCTGTTGGCAGACATGCATAGGATTGCTCTAACTCTTGAGGCTCTCTCTCATATACACACACACACACACACTAAAAAAAACCCTCAGTGCTGTTTCTTTTCAGGACATGAGGATCTAAAGAACAAGATGGAAATTGTAAAAATCTTTGTCAAGCCAACAATCTCGAAAGCTTTTTGCTATACTGATTTATTCATATTGATCTCTTTGATCATCATTTCAAGCTCTCTTAACCTAGCATCTTTTCTCTTTAGAATGTCTAGCGGATAACTCCATTGGAGCACATGAATATATATTTTTTTCCTCCTAAAAAGTAAGGAGAAATGTGTGTGCGTCTAATGGAGCGCATGCAGGCTGCGCAGCTATCCCAGAAGCCAGCAGAGCAAGAGAGAGAGCTGCGCAGCGCCTCTTGTTCTGCTGGCTTCCCAGCGAAGCGGGAGGAGGAATGGAAGGGAGCCCTTATGGAGCCCCTTCGGTTCCTCCTCCCACTTCACTGAAGAGGCGACGCGCAGCTATTGCTGAACCCAGCAGAGCAAGAGTGAGAGCTGTGTAGCGCCTCTTGGTCTGCTGGCTTCCCAGCGAAGCAGGATGAGGGACGGAAGGGGCTCCGTAAGGGCTTCCCGCTTCACTGGGAAGCCATCAGAACAAGAGGTGCTGCGCAGCTCTTTCTCTTTCTCTGCTGGCTGCAGCGATAACTGCGCAGCTTGCTCTGGCTTTTCAGGGAGGTGGGAGAAGGGACAGAGGGCAGCCCTTCAGTCCCTTCTCTCACCTCCTGGAAAAGCCAGCAAGAGCCGCTCTATCTTTGAAGAGCCGCGCCGAGCGAGCGTGTCCGCGGCTCTTGCTGGCTTTTCTTGTTCTCCTCCTCTAAAAACTAGGTGCATCTTATGGCCGGGTGCGTCTTATAGAGCGAAAAATACAGCACTTTAGCAAACTTAACCAGTGGTATAGCTCAGAAAATTGAAAACTTTGCCTCTGTAAATTTTACATGTAGGATAATGGCTTTCGGTTGGGGCAAAATGCTTCCCGTAGTTGTTCATACAGATCTCAGTTGTTTTTGGTTCTTAACTAAAAAGCTAGCTAGCGATCCAGCTGTTGTTAATAATTTTAGTTTTGAAGTAGGAAAATATCCTTTGAGAGGAGTGGTTCTTTTCTTCATTTTTATGGAAAAACCCTTTCACTGCGATTGCTTCATTTTAAAGGACAAAAGCCCATTGCTATTTCCACAGCAGGGAGACAGATTATGATTACGGCCATAGTGCTGCGTATGGGTAAGATACTGCTTTCATCTTTGTGGGAAGCAATCAAAATAAGCAATTCCAATTTCAGGAAGGGCAATTGCTGTTCTGTGGATAGTTTGTTATGTAATCTGGTTGATATGCCCAAGTGAATTCCTTTAAGTTAAAACAAAAGGTTCTAATTTTAGGTGCTAGGTATTCATATTTCTATACTTAAAGCGGCGTATACAATCAGGCAAGAGAAGGTGAACTTCATGGCTTATTGGCATTGCAAACAAGATGCTGTGGTGTGTGTGTGTGTGTGTGTGTGTGTTTGTGCGCAAGAGAGAGAAGGTGGAGGGGTGCATTTTTGTGCTAAAAAGAAGGGAGGTGGTTATTTTGTTGTGCTCGCATCCTTAAGCCCAGTGTACTTCCTGGAGCAGACACCATAACTTGAGGACCTATCGATTCAAGCGGTAAAAGAGAGAAAACATAAGGGGAGGAGTTGAGACATCATCTGTGAAATCATGTAAAGGAAGGTCCCTGTAGATGTTCTTCTGTCAGCATGAGAACCACGTACCCACATGGGTGCAGGGGTGCTTAAATGACCAACTGTTTGGGCAGAGCTTGACTGCATGTGTCTAATGGGTAGCAACCCCACATCTATCATTGTATCCAGAGATGTAGATGTGTGTGTCTTTTGCATTGTTAATATTACTTACCTTTAAATGAATTCAATGGATTTTATTGATAATGTTAATCTTTCTGGTAAACCACTTAGAAACTACAATCATATTTTTTGAATGAATAAAATCTAAAGGGTACTGGATAGTACCCAGCTGGTACCACTCCACTGACTAAATGTATCTGCCAATATGATGGATTTCGTGTTATTAAAAAGGGGAAAAGAGAAGGCTAAAATACATAAAAGTTGGCATACCAAGAATCTGAGAAACTTAACAGATGTCAATAATAATTGCACTACACAAAATGATACATTTTAAGGAATGAAAAGGATAAAAAGAATAATTTAAGGGAAACATAGTTTTACATTCTTAACAAGGAAGGATGCAGAAAGCCTGCTCTGCTTCTCCGGGAAGCGTTTTGCCATTCTACGTTATTTTCTGTTAACAGGTGGTGGTCCAACAGATACCAGATAATTTGAGAATGAAATGGACGGACTGATTTTGGCAGATTAATAAATGGTTTGGTGGCATGAAATATTGGAAAAGGGAAACTAATACCAACTGTGAAGCAGATTAACTTGGGCAGAGACATGACATTTTAAGTAGATTTAGTATTCCAAGTGTGCCAGAGTGGCCAGGAAACTGATTGAAGTGCAGTTAGTGTAATGGGATTTCCCACCCTTATATTTTACTTTTCCATTTTATTTTCCAAGGCACTGATGTCTGAGGCTTACTTTCTGTTGAGAGTTACTGTACTCTGGACAGAGCACGGCCTTTATGAGAGACCTGTAGTTTGCAGCTTTTCCTTTCAAAATACTTGCAAGTGGTGATGTGATGGGATGATGAGCTGCTTGTGCGTAAAAGCTTAGTCCCTCAGAGTTTGGCCAGGTTAGCAAACCTCTGTCTATAACGGAGCCCCTTAAGCATGGCTCCGTCAATCGCTGGCAGAATCCGACAGTGGGCGTTTACGGAATCTCTTCCAACATAAAAGCTCCTTAACGGAAACGCGTCTTCTGGACTCTCGGCGCGACAGTTTCCGGCGAAGAGTGGGTGTCCCTATAGGAGGTCCTGAAACCTCCCCACTGTTTTCGCTGGAAGTGTCTCTGAGCCATCCCTCCGACTCACTTTCCCTTGGAGCTCCTTCTCTCCCCCTGCTGGTTCCCTCTTCTGCTGCTAAGTCTCTCCTAACCTCCGTGAGCCCTTCCACCTCCTGTCCTTCCGATGGCAGTTCCCTGACAGGTGATAAGGAAAGGATTAGATCAGTACTAATGGAAAAACTCAATGAAACCCACATAACTGATGTCCATGTTGTAAGGATTTAAAACCCTTTTCTCCATGGGTAGTAGTGTCTTTAATTGGCAGAGATCTTCTCTTACTGTGACCACTTCTCCATTCATACCTTGTGGACATCCCATTTCAGGAAGAACGAGGATAATACATGGTCACTGAACTGAATATATGGAGGTCCTCTGAGTTTCATTAGAATCAAAACTAATTCTTACTAACAAGAGAAAAACATTGTTTTGGTAAATACATGTGATTGCTATCTGTGGGTCCCACCCCCCATCAGAAACCTAACGTTCTGTTCCTAGAAGTGTAAGCCATTGACACTGGCACATATGGTGTTGATACATGTGTTGGAATATTGCTCAAATTACATTGTTGAGTGCTTAGACAGAACTCAATAAAATTTACAACAAATTGAATACCTACTCTTGTACATGACTATGAAGAGTGCAGTCTTAAATTACATTGGCAATACAGTATGAGCAATTTCAAATATGGATACTTCATAATTAGCATTGATTTGTGTTTAACTCTATTTCTAATGAACTGTTAATGATAAATATTAATTAAATTGAATCAAAACTGGTTGTATCTTACGCATCTTGGACCTTGTTATTTGTTAAACTTTCATAATGCATATAGTACATAATGATGAAAACTGAATTCCTTAATTGACTTATCTTTATATTTATGTAGCATACTTTAAGGAAAAGCTATTTTCCACTTCAGCAGATGGCTCTCTCAGGACCTGGCTCTTCATGATGATTAATGGTTGCTTTTCAGATACTAAGGTGCTTTCTTCAGTCAAACATCTATTTCCCTTTGTCTACACCACTCCTATGTTTTTACTTTCTGCGTTCAAATAAGATTTCGGTGTTATCTGGTTAGGTCCAGTGACATGATATCAGGTGAAGGTCACCACTTCAGTCATTAGGCTCGGGAAAAGGTTTGGAACCTGACGAATGAATAGGAAAACAACCTGAATGTAGACCCAAATACTATGATTATATGGTCAGATAAGAGGGATAAGATGTCTTCTTTCTGCTGATGCAGACTTACAGTAAGGCTGAGCTTAAAACCAGGAAGTGAGATTTGTCAGGATCTGGAAGACCTGGGGAGTCTTTAGGACACCAGCAGGAAAATAGTTGTGGTTTCCTCCGGAGGAAAGCTGTTTTTCCTCTAGCAAGTCCATAACAAACCAGATGAAAAGTACTGGGACATCCTATAAGCAATGGCACAGCTAGTTAATTTTAGACCTTGGACTTAATGGTCTTATGGCACATACACTGCTTTAGATGTACTACTCCTTCAGTCCTGGAATGCAAAATTAACAATTCTCTTGTCTGCCCTTTCCCTGCCACACGAAATAGTTCAGGGTGGTTTACTTTAGACAAAAAGGGATTGTGAAGAGCTCCAAAAGGTTTTATCCAAATTGGGTCAATGGGCAGTAAAGTGGTGAATGTGATTTAATGTAAAGGTAAAGGGACCCCTGACCATTAGGTCCAGTCGTGGCTGACTCTGGGGTTGCGGCGCTCATCTCACTTTACTGGCCGAGGGAGTCAGCGTACAGCATCCAGGTCATGTGGCCAGCATGACTAAGCCACTTCTGGCGAACCAGAGAAGCACACAGAAACGCCGTTTACCTTCCCGCCAGAGCGGTACCTATTTATCTACTTGCACTGTGTGCTTTCGAACTGCTAGGTTAGCAGGAGCAGGGACCGAGCAATGGGAGCTCACCCTGTCGCGGGGATTCGAACCGCTGACCTTCTGATCGGCAAGCCCTAGGCTCTGTGGTTTAACCCACAGTGCCACCCGCGTCCCTGTGATTTAATGTATTTAAGCATAAATACAAGGGGCAAAAAACCCCAACAAATTTTACATGTATCCTAACAAGGTCTGGACAGATAAGGACTGATCAAGAATGAGACTTTGGGATTGTTGTGGATAGATCTACGAAGTGTAGATGTTGTGAAAGAGGTGAATTTCATGGTTTCTTTCTGTAGATACATTGAACTATTGCTACATGCAACTTATGCAAATAGCTTAGGTTTGTCAGCATTTCCATAGAAGTAGGGCATGCCTACATACAAGTATCTCTGTTTAGGGTGGTTGATGGTCAGTATCTGTTTTTTGTCAAAGTTCTGCTGAAATAGTAATGTAAAAGCAAATTCTAGCAGATGTTAATATACTATATGTTTTTTTCATTTAATCAAATTAGAGTTATGGCGATTTAATTTTCCATCCAGCGTGTGCCTTTTTCATAGGAGACGGGTGATAGTCTACAGGAAATTAAAGCGTGCAATTCCTTTGCGTAAGATAAGTCCTTGTACAGATACTCTCACCCTATCATTTGACTCTAGCAAAAGGAGGGACGCACCCATGTTTATGACTTTTTATAAAGCATTATGATGCTACTTGCTGTTGGGTGTGTGTGACAGCCTCTTTTTAAAAGAAGTAATATATGATGCTGAACTTATTGCTTTTTGTGTATTTTGCAACCTGCTCCAATTGTCTAGTAGCTAGGCAGCACACATAGGACAGTGTATAATATACCAAATAAAATATCTTACTTTGCTTTCCATATATTTTGTATTTTTCTCTCCCTGTGAATTTCCAAGATGAATAGTGCAATCAGGTTGGAAGAGGGAGAGTTAGATGCTACAATTTTATGCATTTGGTGTTGTATTTTGATGATTGTGTTATTTTGGTTTCCATACACTTAAAGGCTCATGACCAAGTAAGAACTTGGTTTGTTTGATTTTGAGAAGTATGTTTTTCATTTGCACTGAAATCAAAGCACAAAAGGGGTGGCTTCAACACCACCATGTATTTTAAAAACCATTTGCTTTTGCCTTTTTTGGTGCACAGAAAAGTACTTACCGTAGCTCACGTGAAACATGTTTGGGGAAACTTCTTGTAAAGAAAGGTGAAGAAACCTTTATAAACCAGTAAATCAAATCAACTGGATCTCTGAACACCACACACACACACACACAAAAACACAACAACAGCAGTCTATCAAAATAATGTTTAGGTTTTCAGAGCTGCTTTCTGTAGGAATTGGGGTTTTGAACGGAAGGCAGATTTCACACTGTTTCCTGCTTTCGAGTGCTTGCTTACCTCGCAAGTCATTAAAAAAATAATAATTGTGTTTTAAGTCTTTGGCTTCATGTGAAGAAAGCAGCACCGAAGCGCTTGGAAATTCCAGTAAGGTCTGCCCTAAATACTTGTTAAGTTTTTATTTGGAAGCTTCCTCCTGAATCACAAAAGGGGAAGTTCATTTAATGGGGAAATAAAAAGAACTTGCAGCAAGGTCACCTAGGTGGCTTCTCCTCTTGCTTTATTTGGTTTGCTTTGCACTTTGGAACACAGCAACTTGCAATTAGCACGCAGAATTCTGGAAAGGACGCCTGCAATTCCAAAGTGAGCTTTCTGTAGCATGTGTGCCTCCTTCCTTCCTTCCTCCCCCCCTCCCCATTCTCTCAGTCCCTCCTCCCTTTCGTACCGCCTCTTCCATGCACCCTGTAGCCAGCAGCAAGACAGCTGTGTTTGATCATAAACCACTTACAACTCCAGGCTCCCTTTGGAAAGGGGAAACTTTGGAGCGAGCAGCTCGTTGCGTCTTGTGTCCTGTTCTGTCCTCCACCTCCCGATCGGATCTAACCAGCGCTCTTTGAGTGGGTTTGGATGCTGTGAGTGCCTATGGGGCTCCCAAATTTTTTTCAGATGCGCTGAACTCATTTGGGAGATGCTTCCTCTCCCCCCCCCCCCGCTACGATCTAGCTGCGAGGGGAGAATGAAGACCTAAGACGGAAGCCCAGCTCTCCTAGGCAGTTTTTAGTAGCCAGGAGAGAGATCGTTACGGCTCGTCTGCACTCCTGTCTGGCTGTGCACTCTGCAGTGTTTAAATGAGTATCTTGCAGCAATGGATTGTTTGTGAAACGGCAACCAGCTCTCCCCCCCTTTTTTTTGCCTCTTTAGGAGAACCCTGTGCATTGTTAATTTTTTTTTAAGGCTAAATGTTGAGTGAAAATGGCTGTCTAGAGCAAAATGTGCAAGACAGGAAAAGCTCAGAGACGGAGGGGGTGTTGAATCTTCTGGAGCAGAGCTTGGAAACCTTAAAATCCATAGAAAGCAGCCAAGCCCTGGAAAGTCTAATCATGAATTCTGGAGTTGCCATGAAATATGGAAATGACTCCTCCGCAGAACTGAACGAGGTAAGCTGCTTTATTAAACGTCCTTGTGTGTTTTTTTCCACGCTTCTTGGGTTTTGTTTTCCGAATAGAGTGTCTCCCTTTTGCGGGGGGGGGGGGTTGGTGGGTTATCCACTCTGGAAGGCAATGCAATTAAACATTAACGGGTGAATGTGCCCTTGTTCAAACTTGCAGTGCTGCCCAGGAAATGATGTGAGATTTGAATTGTAAGGATTACGTGGTAAAGGGCAAACGATTGCAACTGTACAGAGGTCCGCCTCTCCTCCCCCCCCCCAACTTGGCATCCTACTGCAAGGAATCCTTTCCCCCCACCTCCGGAGTGCAGCATTTTCAACACAGCATTCCTTTCTGCAGTAGGTAAACCAAGCAGAGTGAGATCCCCGTTGAAATCAAGCAGATGGCAGCTAATTTAGAATGGGAAATAAAATAAAATATTAAGACAGCAGCTTCAGCAAGAAATCATGTTACACAGTTGATTTGTATTAAGGCACACTTGGTTTAAATGCATACAATTTTACCTGGTTGGTGGAAGAAATAAGTCCTGATAAGTGTTTCTTGTTTTTTTTCTTGCTGGGCCAGTATTACACTGTTCATCTTAAGTTGTTCCAAATTTTTATTCTCTTTTCTGAGTGCATGCCAGTATTTTATGACTAAGACTAAAATCTTGTGCATGCTTACTCAGGAGGAAGTACCATTGAAGTATCCGAGACTTATTTCCAAGTCAACCTTCACACTATGCTGCACGTCATTGTAACTCTCCAGATCTGATGGCTACTAAAATGCCACGGGGCATATCACTGTCTCTCAGAAATGCTTTAAAATCCGTCACAGAGTACAGATTTTTAATGCCATATCAAAAATCATTTAAATGGTCAGTTTTGGATATGCAGTCTTGATTTGTTTTATTGCTTGTTTGCTTTATAGCTTCTTCATATAGCATATTCTGCAGGAAGATGAAAGCTACATGGATTATGTTTATTTATAGAGTTAGTATTTCTGGCTTTTTGTGCAGTTGGAAAAGGCATCAGACATAAACCTGAAATGCAAGGGACAAATTGGCATCCTGGCAAGGCTGGACAAAGGGATAAGAATTTGGTCTGGGAGGTGGAGGAGAGGGTGGCCAAGATTCAGCCAGTGGTGCTTCCATATTTTATTTGTAAGCCTATATTTTGTAAGAGAAATGAATAATTGCCTTGGATGATAACTGAGAGTTCAGTGTAAAGACACCAGACACCTTTTTTTCCTAAGTGATGGGAGTCTGCTTCAGAATTCTTTGCCAAAACTCTTAATTCTGCCCAGCACTGCTATTATATGGAATACAGCATTCTGGTTGGTTGAGTGCTTAGTTCTGTCTTGGTGTGACCTGAAGGCACATCCTGTTTAGACTGAATGGCTTGACACCTATTGCAAGTTAAAAAAAAAAACAGAATAAAAACTGCATCTTGGCATCAGTATAGTAGGAGTTGTGGACAACACTCAAGCCTGACCTTCATCATGAGTAAATGACTCAATGAATGAACTCCTCAAAACTTGCCATAATTAGGATGGGTCTCTTGCACTGTAATCCTAAACACATTTGTATATTGTATCAAACTAATTTCTAAGGATCCATTTCTACATTACCTGAGCGCTGTGGTTTCTTTCTGTTAATCCATTACATATTACTTTGGTCCACCCGTGTATAGAAGTAGACCAACGGCATGGTTACTTTTCATTCTGTTATTCTCATTGGCATTCTTGGGATGATGGTTGTGCAGCCTGGTCTTCATAAATTGTGTCAGCCATGGTGACACTGACAGTGGCTTGTGCTGTTGCAGATGGGAACAGAATGTTATGCTTGGCAAGCAAGACCGCTATCTAACTTTGCCTAGCCTAACAGGTAGTATCCCTTAAAATACAAAATGTGTGCGTGGCTACACTGATCCATTGGCTCCTGCACATTCCAGTGCCTTGGAGTGCCCTGTGGGTTTTGGGCACAGGCTGTGACCCTGCTACTGCCCCTGGCACAGTTACTGCCAGCTAAGGCAGCTTTAGAAATGAATGCTGAGAACACTAGTACCAGAGTTGGGACTTAAAGCCAAGGTTGAGCTCTCCAGCAATACATTTCTGGGGCAGTAGACCAGGTGGTTGTTTGGATTTTGGCTGGTTTTGAATGTGTGTGCGAGTTTTTTTACAGCAACAATCTTGTATCTATATTCTGTGTTTATTGGTACTTGCTTGGCAAGTGAATGCTTTTGAGTTTCATTATTGATAGGAAGACAATGCCTTTGAATCCATTGGAGAAAATACTTAACATTTTCATGTTCTTATGTTGCTGTATGTTAAATAATACTCTAACCAGAAAGCTGCAGTAGCATAAGTGTAATACTTTCATTAGGATTAACATGTACAGTATGTGTTTAAAATCATGAGCAAGCTTTCTGATTTTTATTTAGCCACCCCAATATATTTGTTCATAGCGTTGAGTATCTGTGCAGGGATGATGGTTTCTCCCAGGAATTCAATACTGGAGACGAATGTCTAGGATTATATATGGAAGTCATGATCTGTGCTGCTTCCCACATTTTTTAGTAATTGAATATGTTGCAAATAATTCATGAACACAAAGCTGGCTCCCTTGGCTCTAAACTTCACTGATTTATGAATGCCGTACTAATGTTAAGCTTGTGTGTGTCTGTTTTTGTTTGGCTCGATGTCTTTTGTGTGGTTTATTGAAATATGTGAGGTGCTTTATCATAATGGCTGTTGTATCTCCTTTCCTCCTGCTTCTCCTTAACCCTTCTGCTCTCTGTCATTTTCTCTCAGTCTCCTCCTGCTTCCACTCTACTTGCCCAATGTGCTTGCTTTCTCGTGACATTTGATTACATCTACTTGGCCACCGGGAGACAGTAGTGTCACGGTCATTAAAGGAACTGGCTGTTGGCTGGACTTTTACTAGGATTATACAGTCCTACTGAGAGCGAGTTTCTTTTACAGTAATCCCACTATGTATACAAGTAGCCTGATTCACACATGAGATACACACAGGAGTTATTTGCTGGTTCAGCCTTTGGGGGCATACAGTTGTACCTTGGATCCCGAACGCCTTGTAAGTCGAACATTTTGGCTCCTGGACACCACAAACCTGGAAGTGAGTGTTCTGGTTTGCGAACATTCTTTGGAAAGTGAACATCCCACGGGGCTTCCGTGACTTCTGATTGGCTGCAGGAGCTTCCTGCAGCCAATTAGGAGCCGGACTTTTGTTTCCAAACGTTTCGGAAGGCAAATGGACTTCTGGAACAGATTCCATTCGACTTCCAAGGTACCACTGTACTCCTGTCTCCTAGTATGGATGACTAGGAATGTCAGTAGGCTCAACTAGGTTATAATCAACAAGTAGCTATATGTCAGTATCCCTTTAATACGGCAAAAAGATATTTGCACAGCAATAAGTGTCATCAAGCAGACACAGAAAATGTGCATGGAGAAATCACAATGACAATTAGAAACTGAGTCAAACCATTGGTTTTTCTAGCTCAGCTAACTGGCAGCAGATTTACAGGATTTCAGATAGAGCTCTCTCCAATTTCTACCTGTGGGTGGTGGAACATGGGACCTTCTGTATTCAAAGCAGATGTTCTGTCCTGAGTCGTGAGAAGACCTCTTGGACTGTCTGGTTGGAGGAGCTTGAGTTGGAGGCTGATGATCCTTGGGAGGGACCCAGTGAGCTGGGATGAGGATAGCCCTGGCACTGGCATGAACAGACAGCTCAAACCCAACCTACCAGAAGCAATTCCCATTTGCTTGCGCAGTCCAAAGAAACATTCTGCTTGCTGCGTTAAAGCCATGTCTGCCCCAGGGGACATGTCAACCGTTGGATCAACGTCTTAGCTCACTTAGCTCTGCTATGCACTTTTTGTGCCTTTAACACTTGGCTTGATTATTTGCCGTACTGTTTTAAGCATTAAAGATTTTGGCAAAAACCATAATCTGATTTCGATTTCTTCATCCAGCATTCTACCACTCAACTATGGCCCTTTTCCAAAAAGGCTGGGCTGGGTAAATTAAAATATCAGTTTTGAAATTGATTTGAACAGCCCTACTATCTTGACTGAAACATATTAATACAGAACATTTTCTGGGCATCGGTTTTAGAGTTCGGGTGAAGATCCAGTTGTATTCTTTTAATTGTAATTTTCCCCAAGAGGGAACTATGTTGAGAATAAAGGATGTTGTCTTTCTTTAAACAGCTTTCGCCTGTAATTGCTCCCTGCAATTCCCAAAGCTTTAAATAAACCCTATTTTGCTCTAAGGAATGAATATGGCTTGTTAGAACAGCCAAAAGGTAAAACAAATCTTGTATCAGAACAGATAACATAAGGATGTTTTCAGTTCCAAAATATAATTTATTATCCCAACCTGAAGTTTCTGAACACTTTCCAGGACATGATGTTACTTGTTACAAGCGGTTTGGTGTATAGGCGAAGATCTGTAATGCATTAACTGGGAACAGGTTTTGTGTGAATTTCAGGTTGGAAATAGTGTGTCACAGGTGTATTGTTCCGTCCTTCATTTTGTACTGTTGAGCTTGTCTATCCTGTTTTTGGTAGACAACAATATACTGTGTCAGGGCATTGTGTAAGTTTATAATTAGCCAAAGTTACACCAAAAGCTAAAGCAGTTTTGTGGTAGCCCCTATTATGAACTTATAGTGCAAGAGAGTATATGCCATTGGCCAAGATTAAAAAAAATGGAGGACACAAAAATGTTGTCAGATGAGAATCCAATTTTCCTAAAGTATGATGCCTGTGAGCTTATAGGTATCCATATATAATTTGTATTGCAGGTTGCTAAATCAGCACTACCTAGTGACCTTCCGCTTACGCTGTCAAGTACTTAAAAATATTATTTTGACATTGTGAAACATAACTTTAAAAAGGAACGTCCCATGCGACTTAAAAATCTTAGGAGTTCTGAAGGAATATTTTATTTTATTAATAAATTTATATCCTGTCCTTCCTCTGAGAGGAGCTCAAGCAATAATTTATTTCATTTTATTTAATATAACTTTTGTACATCTCGATTGTGAGAAAAGGCCTTGGAGCAATTTAAATTTGAATCATCTTTAAAAATTCTAGCACAGACTGCGAAAGATCTCTACTTAAATGGCTTTAAGATGGAGGTCTTCAATAGGTGCCCAAAGGACAATAGAGGTGGCATCTGTCTTAATGTTCAACAGGAGGGAATTCCAAAGGGTAGGTGCCATGACATGAAAGGCCAAATTCCAATATTGTGCAGAACAGACTTCCTGATAAGTCCTGTTATCTAAAGAAGGCCCTCTCCTGTAGAGTGCAGTGATTGATTGGGTGTATAAGAGGTGAGATGGTCTTGTAGATATCCTGGTCCCCAAGCTACATTAGGGTTTTATATACCAGAACCAGCAATTTGAACTTAGCTCGGTAGATAATTGGCAGCCAGTGTGATTCTTTCAACAGTGGAGTAACCTGGTAGCAAAATTCTGCACCAATGAGCAGTTGAGCTGTTGCATTTTGCATTAACTGCAGCTTCTGGACCAATGTCAAGGGCAGCATCATGTAGAACACATAGCAGTAATCCAACCTGGATTCCAGCACCAATCAGATATTCCCAAACCACTAAGTCAAGGTGTTCGATGTTAAAACAGGGGAGTATGATTCCATTGAGTGCATAGCTGGGATTTCATTTCAATCTGGCAATGAGGAAACACTTTGTCATTCCTTTCTGCACTGCTGGTGTAATTTCCCCTAGACCAGGCATCCCTAACCTGCAGCCCTCCAGATGTTTTGGCCTACAACTCCCATGATCCCTAGCTAACAGGACCAGTGGTCAGGGATGATGGGAACTGGAGGGCTGAAGGTTGGGGATGCCTGCCTTAGACCAAGTAGGGGAAGCCCATTCCGCAGTTCCTTCCCAAAGTTGCTCCATTCCTCAGGAAAACTCTTTATCGTTGCTGCTATAGGGAGGTGGTGTAGCATTTTCTTTGGCTCCACATGCTGTTGGTGATGCAAGTAGAATGATGTTATATTAGTCATGGAAACAACTGGGATTCTTGCCAAGTTTCTTATCTCTCTGCCTTTATGCCTTATCCGTATAAGAAAAGTTACTTTAATGAACAAAAAAAAAAAAAGATTGTACATTACTATCTCAAAACATATGTAAGGGATCACGCTAATGCTTTTCCACCTGTGGGTGTAGTAGATTTCAGAATATTAGGTATGTTATGTTTAAAAAATAGTATCTAGTAGATTCTGGAAAATAAAATCTTTGCGAATTATAAAGTATAATTATCTTTTGGTAGGTTTGTTAAATTGAACTAGTTACTTTTACATTTTGGTTTTTAGGAACTTTCTTTTGACCGCTCTGGTGGAAATATCCGTTACTATCAATCTAAACATATGCTACCTAGTACCGTATTTACATGAATCTAATAAGCACTTCAGTTTTCAAAACCTTGGAATCAAAAAAGTATTTGCTGGCACAATCAAATCTAATGCGCAACCTAATTTTCACAATGTAATTTGGCCAAAAAAGGTGCACATTACATTTGAGTAAATACAGTATTATCATCTCCTAGTCAGTAAAGTGAATTATTGGTATCCATTAACAATGTGGCAGCCATCGGTGTTTCCTTGGTTGATTAAATATTTGACTCTAATAGATTTATCGAGAGGATGGAATCTTTTTGGGTAACTTCGGAATTCTGATTGGAACATTCTACTGGCATTTTTCAGAATCTGCCATTATTTTCATTAATTTGCTTACAACATCTTGCATGAACCCTCTCTATTACAGCAATAGTTAACCAATTCATACCAGTCATATGCAGGCACAGGGCATTTTGTTGAGGCAAAGGACAATATATATCTCTCTCTTTCCCCTCTCCCTTCCATGTGCTAAA
This sequence comes from Podarcis melisellensis, assembly GCF_964234715.1. NCBI lineage: Eukaryota > Metazoa > Chordata > Lepidosauria > Squamata > Lacertidae > Podarcis > Podarcis melisellensis. The sequence continues at coordinate 20,911,996 of NC_138543.1, forward strand.
GCCACATGAGTTGACACCTGGTGCTGCCTCAATACAGCTGTGTACTTCTGTCACTAGGGTTTGTTGAAAACGGTTTCTCTGTGCGAACCGGGAAGGGACCTCTCCAGACAAAGGAACAACTCTTCTTTTCTCATCTCTGTGGCTGCAATCTTCTGGGCGACGCAGACTCCATTAGTTGAATGCGCATGCGTACTGCATCAGTTTCACTCCCTCCCACCCCTCTGCGCAGCCCTGCGTACTGACAGCCTACGCTACGCAACTGCCCTTGGGTGCCATGTCCGTTACCCCTGTGCTGTGTAGAACTATGGTCCAGTGTGAAATTTGTATGTGTGCAGACACATGGATTTTAACTGAACTGAGCAAATGACAGCGTTGAAGGAAATGGTAGTGGACTTAGAGCTAGCTGAAATTCAAATTGAGTTGACTTGGGCTGGGAAAAGAGAAGTGAAAATGGAACTCTGTTTGTGGCTTTCACACAATTCTGTAATACATGCAGAGAATGTCAGCAAAGATTGCTGTCTGCCTTTGCTTCATGTTGTTGCAGATGCTTTGTTTGGTAGTTTGCTGAATGAATGAGGTATAGCTTGTATTCATCTATCCCTGTTTAGCTGAGCTCAGATAGCATTGCTCTGCTTTCAATGAAATGTAATATTAGCACTGTTTATCCATTTTTAAATTGGCATCTTCAAGATGGCCCAGTTAATGAATGATGGAAAAGTAGCAACCAGAGGGTTATCTAATTTTCAAAAAATGAATAGATGTAAGGGATGGTTTTTTATGGTGGAACTCATGGACGGTAGCCAGGAAGTCTAGATATCAAAGTTAAGAGGAGACAGTTTTTTAAAAATTACTTTAAATCAAACCATAATTATTCACAACTAAACAAATAATCTAATCTCCTTGTTTAAAAATGTGAACATTTTAGATGAATTGTGAATATAGACAATCTTTTTAAAATGGGTAGATGAGACATTTCTGGCACTCCAGTGTACTCTCCAGGTTGTAATTCAGTATGGTAAGTAAATGATGCGTGGCAGATGTGTGTAACATCTTCTTGGTGGCTTTTTTTTTAAAAAAAATGAAAAGCAGCTGTGGGAAGCTGCCAGTTTGACCAGAGGATTGGTAGTTGAGAAGGGAGCACTAATCCCTTGCCCTTTTGTGTTCAGAGTCACAAATCTGCAGCTATTTTTTCACTTGCAGAACAAAACATAAGGATATATTTGTTTTCCTTCCTAGTACAGGGGTTAGAAACATGGGATCCAGGGGTTGAATACTGCCCTCCAAGTCATCCTGTATGGCTCTAAAAACTTCTCCTTCATACCTTAAATGCTCCCCCCCCCAAGTGTGTGTGTGTGTGTGTGTGTCCAGGAATTCTGACAATGCTTGTTGCTTGTCTGGATAGAAGATTGAGAAGGGTATGAGGATTTGTAGAAACTAGTTCAGGAGTCGCCAACCTTTTTGCACTAGTGGGCATATTTAGTGGGCCCTGTATACCTGAAGGAGTGTCTTCACCCCCATCGTTCAGCCTAGACACTGCAGTCCACCTCTGAGGGCCTTCTGGCAGTTCCCTCACTGCGAGAAGTGAAGTTACAGGGAACCAGGCAGAGGGCCTTCTCGGTAGTGGCACCCGCCCTGTAGAACACCCTCCCATTCAGATGTCAAACAGATAAACAACTATTTGACTTTTAGGAGACATCTGACAGCAGCCCTGTATCAACAAGTTTTTAATGTTTGACACTTTATTATGTTTTTATATGTGATGGAAGCTGCCAAGAGTGGGTAGGGCAACCCAGCTAGATAGGTGGGGTATTAATTATTATTATTATTATTATTATTATTATTATTATTATTATTATTATTATTATTTCAGATTTTGAGTGAATGGTGTGGGTGCAAATCACAAAAACGCTGCCTTAGAGAGGATGTGAAATAACACAAAACATTTCAATTTCAGGGGCTACTTTTTCCACTTAAAAAAAGAAGAGATTTGGAAGATTGTTACAGGTGTCTGCCATGTACTTTGATCCTTCAAACAGCCCCCATGGATTGTTATATTGTGTGTGCTGCAATGTGAAAATCTAGATTATAGCATCAGTTTGGGGCCTTGGTATATATCTACCTTTTTCCTCTAGGCTTGGGCACACAAATGGGAAATAAGCCAAAATCACATCCATGAATTTGCCTGTAGTCTGGTTCATTGATAACATTTCTAGTATGCTATTCCTAGCGTGACAGACATACGGCATTTCTGGTGTATAAAACACATCACTTCAAAGAATGTTTACTTTCTGGATTTGTGTGAGCTGCTTATCAGTTGCACACAATGTTTGAGGCTTGCATGTCATTAAACTGAAGCACTATAAAAAGATTTCTCAAACACAGGGGCATTGTCAGTACAGATAATGCTGTTCTCAAGACCTCCTAATGAAAAAATGGCAGAGATTATGTAATTCATCTGTATGCTATTAAAATACTTGCAGCTAATAGCCAGGCACTAAGAAATGCACTATGGACTGCATGGTTAATAAGGCTGAACATGCGTTGCCTGAAAGTAACATGCCAGGCATGGTAGATTACCACAGCAAATCTATCCCTATACCTGTACAGCCAGAAATTCATTTCTTTAAGATTATTTACAGTGCAACATAATAAAAGATCCCATAACCTTAGTTAGAAATCCAAGGGCACAGATCCCCTAACCTTACTTGGAAATCCAAGGGCACAATTTTTAACTTAATTTTACTCAAAACTGTGCCACAGTTTTTGAAATCCTTTAAATGTTCATATATTTCTATGAGCTTCTGTGGGCTCAGTGCCAGCTTGCACGATGAGCTGGTGACTTTGCCGTGACACTGGAGAGATTAAGAAAAACCACTTGCTTGCTTGATGTTCGTACATTGATATTATTAACTAGATTTTTGCTTATACAGTTTATACAGTTTGGAAGTAATTCACTCTGTTCACTTTTTCAAAGTACATTTAAATAATGGAGCATTAATTCTAGTTTTCATTGGCTTGAAAGAGAAGAATTAAACCAGCTCAAATAAGGAGGGCAGAGATTAACATAGGTTTTTGACATTATATATAATTGGAATAAAATACAATAAAAAACCCCAACCTTTTATTATTCTTAGCATTACTAAGTAGTATTATTCACTTAAAAATATTCAGTAGGTAAGCTTCTAGTGTGAACATAACAGAAGTGGAGGTGTTTACTTGGAATTATGCCTGGGGATTTTGAAAATCACTATTTTGAGGAGACGGATGTTATTAATAAGAAAAATGTAAATGTCACTGTGTTAAATGACCATCTTCTATGCTTGTTGTGTGTCTGAGGTTACCACTTAAAACACAGGCAATACTTGTCTTTTAATTACCTGTACTTCAGTTGTACATTTTAGGCTAATGTGCACATGGTAGGTACATGAAAACATTGTCCTGAGTGGTAGTCAGGATGCTCAACTATGCAGTGGACTGTTCTTCCTTATTTCCCCCCCAAGGGTGTACCGAAAGAGTCAACATATTGTGGGTGAAATGTCTCTGGTAGCCAAGGCGAGCTGCATTTGAGTAGTTTTACCTGCAAAATCATTTCTACCACAGCTTGCTTACAAGTAGCAGCTGCTATTACACCCCTCCCTCCCCAAACCACCCCCTGCTGAACATTGGAGTTCACCAGTTTACTCCATATTTTGATGATATTTTATTGATGTTTGCTAATTTTAATTCTTTATTGTTAGCTGCTCAGAGCTCAGCATGGTTGTTGGAAAAGTGGAGTGCAACCACAAAATCAAATATGTCCCAGAGCCTCCCGAAGGGATTCTGGTTTTGAGGGGCTCCGGTGGGCAATGGCACCCAGGCCTGGTGATCATCCTCTGAGGCCCTTCTTTGTGCGCCTCTTCAATGAGAGGTCCAGAGGGTGGCAACATGAGAACAGGACTGCAGTGGTTCACTGGTTCCTGTTTCTGGAATGCTCTCCCCAGGGAGGGCTTCCTTGGCCCTTTCAATGTACAGGCATCCCTCTCACTTACGTAGGAGTTACATTATGGGACTCCGTGTGTATAACTGAAATCACATGAAGTGGGGAGCACTCTACTTAACAGGGAGGGCGTGTGGGGAAAAGATAGCAAGAGACTCATGTGCACCACCAGGGCTGCTGCATGGAAGTTGCTTGGGGGGTCACTGCCCAGCCTGCCCCAAGCCTTCCCTCGCTTGGGGTCGCTGTCCCAAGCCTTCCCTCCAATCCCACCGATTGCAGTAAGCGAGCAGCTGAGAGCAACTTCTAAGCAGCAGCCCCAAGCAAGGCCTGGCAGTGGCCCCGAGGGAAAGAAGGCTCAGGACAGGACAGGCAGCGGCCTTTGAAATGTCTTTGTGGTAGGGAGGTTATGGGCTTGTTTTGTTTTTGCTCTTGTATTATGTATTTTGTGTTTACATTTAGTATTTTTACGCTGTGAACCGTGCTGTGATCTTCGGATGAAGGGCAGTATGGAAATTAATTAAATAAGTTATAATAGCCATTCCCTGAGCCTGGTTTTTGTGTGCAGTGTGCCTTAAGCGACATAACATAACAGTGTCTCCAGGGGTGCCTGGAGTGCAACAAAGCTGAACAAAACCAGTGAAAGCTGAAGGATTGGAGAGGTAAGGAAGAAAAAGAGCTTAGTGGTTGTCACAGTTTCCCACCAGGTGCACTCTTGGCTGTTTTAATAATAATAAAAAAATGTCTTTAGTACATCCCTATAGATTCATTACTGTTTTGTCCTCTTACCTTTCATATTTGAGTACTCTGCTGCATTCCAATTCCTCCATATTTAGGCTCCTGATTGGGTATGTTTGTTTAAGAACTATGAAAGCTCATGCCATTGAGTTTCAATACCTATTCCTTTTGGAAGTCAAAGAAATACACTAATCGCCTTTCACGGATGAGCTGTTCTCTTAATCCCAGGAAATTGCTCTGAATTCCTGTTTTTTTCTGTGTTATTGGTGGGTTTCATGGTAAATCCATTTTTCTGCGTAGAATAGATTGCATGAAAGCTAATAACTGATTCTAATCATGTATGGATAAGTTGCTCCATTCAGAGTGTCATACAGCAATATTCTTAGATTAATAAGTCTTCAGTTTGCATCAGAGTGATTGGCTTCAGACCTTTCTAGCCTCCTACACTATTAGCATCCATACACAGATGGCATATGCAGCATTAATCATTGTGAACAAAAGGGTGATATAATTCCTAAATATGTTGTAGATGACTAATTGAAGATGCTTAGGAGTATCACAGAGTGTTGCGTTGATACCAATATCTAATGACATGAAAACTTATTATTCATTTGAATCCTAGAATGAATTATCACAGCAAACCTTTTGCGAATGAGAACTGATAATCATGAATGCAAAATTAGTACTGTTTATCTCTGATTGTTAATGAATTTAATACGTTGTTTAGTATAGCAATATACCAGTGCAAGATTCGTCAGATTAATTTGAAGCAATTCCTTCTTCCTGCAACCTCATATGTCGTACTCCATGACATTTGGAAGTCCCTCCTGACCCTCTTGAGAGAATGGGGTACATGGGCTGTAGGAAGGACGAGGGGAAAGGAAAAGATACGCGCGCCATTTTTACTTCTGTAAAATTTCTGTGTCATTTGCCTTCAGACAATTCCTTGAGACCTGGAAATTGGAACTATTCTAGTACACACATAAGATTTCTTGTTTGGGTTCCAGTTTGCAGTTGGGCATAGAAGCTGGCTTGCCTTATGGTGAGAGGCCCAGCAAGAGCAAGACTAGCAAATGGGAGCAGATATCTGATGAGAGGACTGACACCTCTCGTCTTACCCTCCCTCTCTTCTGCTGCCTCCATGCCACAAACAACTGTTTTTTGGTGCCTGGGCCCATTTTGTATTGGCTCCTTCTCTCATTTGTGAGTCACCCCTTCTCCCATCTGCTGTTGTTCTAGGGCACAACCCATTCTTCTGACCCACATTCCAGTCACACAGGTTTCACTACAGAACACTCTCGAGGTCCCTGCTTCTCCTTCCATTTTAAGACTAAAGCTCTGTGACTGACACCATGGGAAATAAATTATTGTACTAGGGACTGTCATCTGAAATGCTTTCTGTACTGTTCCGGCACTGAAATATAACAATTTTGTTTAAAGAGCATGAAGGTCCATAAAATCCAAGCCATTAATTACACTGCAGTACAGTGATTGTCAAGACATCCTTTGAGATAATCTCAAAACTCAGTTTTTCTTAGCTAGGCTGTGTGTATTCATTTATAGTACTGCTCTTAGGCTCTCAAATCAGAAAGAAATTGGGATGAATACACTTTAGGAAAGTCTACAGACCTCTTTATTACATTGGAGGGTTTGATTTAAGAGCTTGTTTACATTTCAGAATGAAACATGTAAGTGCTAAGCAAATTTTGCAACACCACGAGAGGCTGAAAAGCTATTATGAATCTCTTTTTTTGTAAAATAGCTCTAATTTGCTTTAGATACACAGTACATGATGTAAAATTAGCTAGAACCTTTCTAAACAGGGTGAAAATCTGCTATGGAAACAAATTATTACTTTCTCTTTTGTACAAGAGACAACAGACTAACCACCACTGCAGCAACATGGACATTTCTTTCTTTTTAAGAAAATCTAATCCTGCTTTAATATTAATTAATTCCCAAGGCACTCTGTTCAGTTTGTTCTCATTCTCTACTGTAACCTTTGAGTGTGTTGATCATCAGAATCGACCTGGGGACCAAACTAGCTTATAAAAGTAGGCAATTCCTCTTGATAAGACATTCAAGTGGGAGATCATTAACTCTCTCCAGGACCCCTGAATGCAAGTTATAATTTGATTTTGCTAATTATTTTATCTTCCATGTTTGCGTCGCCTATTTATCTGCAGTGGGTCTCACCTCCTTGTTTCCTCCCCTCCCTTTTCCCCATGGCATTTTGTGCCCTTGCTTGCTGTAATTACTTGGGTTGTGACAATTTTCATGTTGGGCATTCAGAAATGCATGCTCTCATTTTCCTCCACGTTTACTTGGTGACTGGCAATTGTCTCTTCAGCCAGGGACCCTGGATGTGTTTTTAAGGTGGTGTGGAGGTGGGGATGTCATGACAGTCAGGATATAATGACAACTATTTGCCCATCTACTGTACTTATTTAATGATCAAAGAATAAAGTTGGAAAGAACATTCAGTATTATTCAGATGAGTTTCCCACAACCATTTCAATAGATTAACAGAAAAATCAAAGTAGTACTAATTGAGTGAATTAATGTCAAGAGCATCAGTCAGCTTTGCCTCTAGCAATGGTCTTTTATGCCTAATGGCTTGAGGGACTGAGTGTCCCTTCCCCGATCATTCTTACAGTGGGGAATCTAGTCCCCTATGTATCTCATCCCTCTTCTCCGCTTCCAAGATGGTGTCAATTTGTTATTGTTTTATCCTATGCCTTTAGGTTTCCCATTTTACTTAAAGCCTTTCAGCAGAAGGTTGAATCATAGAATAGAATCATAGAGTTGGAAGAGACCATAAGGGCCATCGAGTCCAACCCCCTGCCAAGCAGGAAACACCATCAGAGCACTCCTGACATATGGTTGTCAAGCCTCTGCTTAAAGACCTCCAAAGAAGGAGACTCCACCATACTCCTTGGCAGCAAATTCCACTGTCGAACAGCTCTTACTGTCAGGAAGTTCTTCCTAATGTTTAGGTGGAATCTTCTTTCTTGTAGTTTGGATCCATTGCTCCGTGTCCACTTCTCTGGAGCAGCAGAAAACAACCTTTCTCCCTCCTCTATGTGACATCCTTTTATATATTTGAACATGGCTATCATATCACCCCTTAACCTCCTCTTCTCCAGGCTAAACATGCCCAGTTCCCTTAGCCGTTCCTCATAAGGCATCGTTTCCAGGCCTTTGACCATTTTGGTTGCCCTCCTCTGGACACGTTCCAGTTTGTCAGTGTCCTTCTTGAACTGTGGTGCCCAGAACTGGACACAGTACTCCAGGTGAGGTCTGACCAGAGCAGAATACAGTGGCACTATTACTTCCCTTGCATTTAGAAATAAATCCGTTATCTCCAAATAGCTCAGATAGTACAAATGTTTGATGAACAACAGCTTTGTGTTTTTGTAAGCTACATAGAGCACTGCATGTTTGTAAAACGTTAGTGTAAATGTTTAGGAAAGCTAGATAGAATCAGGTATTGTATAATGTATGCATGATGTTTATATTTGGTACATTGGGGAAATGGTTTAATTAGCCATTCTTAACTCTTTAAGCTATTAATTTCAATAAATAGCAGATACTGTTGCATTTTTAAAATGGCTTCTTGTTGACAGGTTGTACTACCACCTAGAAACAAAGTTGATTACCAAATCTTTCTACCAGTTTGTAATTTCCTCATTTTCCCCCCTTTCCTTACCTTTAAACCATACTGTGCAGCTCCATCAGTGGAAAGCAAATGTGACTTTTTCAACAGTTTTCAGGTGTCCCAAGGACTAAGGTGGTATCTCGGTTCTCAAACAGCTTAGTTGACGAACAAATTGGCTTCAGAACTTCGAAAGCCCAGAAGTCAGTGTTGCGGTGTTTGAACGTTTTTCGGAAGCCGAACGTTCGACACGGCTTTCCCTTGAGTGCAGGAAGCTCCTGCAGCCAATCGGAAGCTGCGCCTAGTTTTTTGAATGATTTGAGGAATTCGAACGGACTTCCGGAATGGATTAAGTTCGAGAACCAAGGTTCTACTGTACATGGTTTTTAAATATACTCATGAGCACTATACTATGGCCACTGTTAAAATGATCTCTTCCTTACTTTCTTCAACCTTTGCTGTAGATTTATGCTAGCATCCGTTCTTGCCAAATTCCCAAAGTTACTACTTCTCCTGCTTTAGATGTTTCAGGAGAGGTGTTCTTGTCTTACCTGTTTTTTAGATTTACAGTAATGATTCTGCATTGCAGTATAGAAACTGTAGAGGTACTGCAAAGGGTTTTTATAAGAATGAAATTACTGTTTATGCTTGTGAATGAGTCTGATAATTCTGTACCATAATTGTAAAACTTATCTCTAGTTATAGGATAAATATCTTGCTCTTTTACAGATGTACATATGCCTCACTATGGCATTTTTGTGCCATAAAAATATTTAAATATTGCTTCTTAAGAAATTACAGCTGTAAAATTGTAACCACTGTCTGTTAAATTCCTGCAAATGATGTATTTTTCATTCTACTCTCTTTCTTCAACCATACCATTTTCCCTTAAATGAATTACAAAATGAGACGGGTAGACTAGACAAAGTTGGGTAGGAAGGAACTTGGAATATGTATTGTGAAAAGTCAGACCATTAAAAAACATTGGACGATATTTTAAATTAGGGTATGATCATCTATAGGTCGATCCAATTTCTTGCCTGTTGCTTATTTTCCTGTTATTATCGCTCTGACATTTTAGACTGTACTAGAGAAAACAATTGACCTGAATAAGTGGAAAGGGTTTTGGCCAGAGATCAACTACTGACATTCCACTAGTACTAACTTCTTGGTGATATTTTGCTTTCATTAGTGCTACATTTCATAGACATGGTGCTTTGCAGGTAGATAATTGGCAAATGTAATAAATAATACATGATTTATAGGTGTATACCAGAGTGATAATTTTAGCTATGTTATTTTAAGTGAATATCTGTAAGTCTGCACTACCAACAAGTAGAAGGAAATAGTAATTGTTTGAAGACTGGGTCCTGGCAACACGTTAAATAAATGAAAAACATAGGGGGAAATATGAAATAAAGCTATTTTATATCTGTCCTGGTTTTTTTTTTAAAAAAAGTTTACTTGTAATTACAATAGAGAGTCACTGTGATATTTTTGCATTATATCAGGTTGCAAATGGGAAACAAAGGGAAAGAATTATATAATACAACTTTCTATCCTCCTATGTAAGTCATTACTACTTCCAAATAGTCTGTATAAATTTGGGGTGTTAAATTATCTATTTTAAGTCCATCCTATGCTGTGGGCAGAAGAAAACTAATTATATAGGAAGGCCCCTGCTTGATAGGATGAAAGCCCTATTGAGTCAAGCATGATGTTGTTTGGGTGGCAACCAGATGCCTATGGGAAGACCACATGCAAAACATGAGTTCAGTAGCACAAATCCCACTTGTTATCCCAAATAACTGGTACTTAGAGACATACAATTGGCAATATTGTCATCTTGATTTCATGAATTTGTCTAATTCTTTCATAAAATGGGATTATGTGAAATGTATAATTGCTTATATTAGGAAGAAGCCGTGTGTTCCAAGCTGTCTAAAATAAAACAGTCACTGACCCTTATTTTGCCTTATTTACCATATTTAAAGAGTATAGCAGATTGCAAAAATAATTTGTTGTTTTTGCAGAAGTTGTTGCATAGTATGCAAAATCTTGGAACCTACCTCTGTATAATGAATCTTTATGTGAGTCCATTGTACAAGACTTGACACATTTCCTCCTTCTGTAAAATGTGTAGCTTAGTTCAGCTAGTACAGTGGTACCTCGGGTTACATATGCTTCAGGTTACATACACTTAAGGTTACAGACTCCGCTAACCCAGAAATAGTGCTTCAGGTTAAGAACTTTGCTTCAGGATGAGAACAGGAATTGTGGTCCTGTGGCGTGGCAGCAGCAGGAGGCCCCGTTAGCTAAAGTGGCGCTTCAGGTTAAGAACAGTTTCAGGTTAAGAACAGACCTCCGGAACAAATTAAGTACTTAACCCGAGGTACCACTGTATATCTTTCATGGTGGAGAGACGTGATTTTAACAATCTAACCACCTTGATTCTTCACCAGAAGCTTCCTTAGCAGCTGTGAGCTAGCACAATTAGACTTTCTCTTATTCAAGGATTTAGAGGTCTATGAATGTACTTCATACTTTTTAAATAAGTAGTGTAAAAAAACAAAAACAAGGAAGAGGCCATGGAATTCCCTAAATTCTTGAGCTGCTTCCATATTGCTCCAGACATTGCTGCTGTGAGCTGACAGTTATAAATATGCTTTGGCTTCAACAATAGTATTAGCATTGCTAAAATTATGCCCTATATTTAGAAGTTGTAACAGAGTTTGGCTTACTTCCTTCTGAGATTTTTTTATGATTACAATAAAAATACCTTTCCTCTTAGGATTTCACCAATCTTTCTGGATCAGGGATAGCAAACACAGTGACCTCTAGATCAGGGGTCAGCAAACTTTTTCAGCAGGGGGCTGGTCCACTGTCCCCCAGATCTTGTGGGGGTCCAGACTATAGGGGGGGGAATGAACCAATTCCTATGCCTCACAAATAACTGAGAGATGCATTTTAAATAAAAGGACACATTCTACTCATGTAAAAACACTGATTCCTGGACCGTCTGGATTTAGAAGGCGATTGGGCCAGATCTGGCCCCTGAGCCTTAGTTTGCTGATCTAGAAGCATTTACATGTTTTTGTTGATGTTAATCTTCTTCGATAGAGATGTCTTGATGACGTCTTTTAAAATCAAATTTCAGTTACGCCTTCCTAGTATGAGACACTTCAGTTGCTTTTCTCAGCTGTATGAGTTCAGCCACTTTACAAGATTTCGTAGCTGAAGCAGTGTAGGATGCTCTAATGTCATGTTGTCATATGGGAAAAGCTTTTCACAAATTATGATAACTCTTTTTCACACCTCCAGGTACATCAACCTCTAGTTACTGTATTTTTTGCTCCATAAGACTCATCTGACCATAAGACGCACCTAGTTTTTAGAGGAGGAAAACAAGAAAAAAAATATTTCGAATGGATGTATGATTTTTGTGGTTCATGCTGTGACCACATACATGTGACCTGATGGTGAATTTGGGGTGACCCAATGCAAAAATCCTGAGGATCCATGGGCTTTTACCTCCCCCCTCCCAGGCAGCCTCCACTAGCTTCCCTTATCTCTCTTCTGATCCCACTGATCAGCTGTTTCCTTTCAACACACCCTTCCCTCTTGTTTGCCTTAGTGTAGTATCTTTTCCTTAGATGGAGCAGTTTTTTGCTCCTCATTTTCTTGTAATTTCTCTCCTTATTGCTTTAGTCTTCCTGTCCCCCCCCCTTTTGCAAGTTTGCTGTCTTTACCTCCCCCCTCCCAGGCAGCCTCCTTTATCTCTAGCGTCCCTTATCTCACTCTCCGGTCGCAAACGATCAGCGGCTTTGTTTCAACACCCACTTCCCTCTTTCAAAAGAAAAAAAAGCATGATCTGCTTTTTGCCCCTGGGCAATTCGGCTCCAGGGACCACGCATTCACTCCATAAGACACACAAACATTTCCCCTTACTTTTTATGAAGAAAAAAGTGTGTCTTATGGAGCGAAAAATACGGTAGTTGCAGTTTGTTTGTAAAGTGGAGGTTCTTAAAGTGTCGTGATACTAGCGGAGGGAGAGTGACTGGCCTATCTCAAGATTCTTGTGAGAATCAAAATAGAGATATATGGAAAGAACCACATTTACAACCCTGAGCTCTTTTGAGGAGAGGCAGAGTAAAGGTTGCTTGCTTTTGTTTACTAGATTTGTCCTAGCATTAATATAAAAAGTATAGGTTGTTGTTTTTCTAATCAATGCTCTAACCTCAGACTTTGGATAATGCAAGTTAAAAAAATCCAAGGTATTGGAATTTACAAAACTTTGAAAGACACAGCATTGGTGCAAGGAAATGATAAATAAGTCTGTGTGGTGGTAAATCAGCTGCCATGTGCAACCGGTTGTTTTTAATTTCTACAGGACTACATACCCACTCAAGGACACGGAGTCTTGACCTGGTCACCTAGAGAAGGAAAACAGATCCCTGCCCTAAAAAGCTTAGTATCTCTTAATTTTTAGCAGTGCAGGAGAATGACAAAGAAAGTGAGGACCAAGGTGAGAAAACAAAGGTTACATGCATGCACATTTAATTGCATGTGCATATTCTGTATTTATTGTTGGGGATAAGGATGAAGGGTTTAAGCCAAGGATTTTTGACCTTGGTTTTCTGAAATTCAGGTACTAGCTTTACAATTTGTTTATATAGGCAATTTGAAAAATGTGTGCAAACAATTTGTAGTACCACAGAAATAAGAAACATCATGGTACACCTACGTCAGCACAACTTGACTCCATCTATACAGCTGCACAGACTATGTCTCTCCTGTATTGGCTTCTACAGCCACAGCAGTTGCTGTAACTCTCCAATGGTTTGTCCTTGCCCCCAAAGGAGCAGGCTCACTCTTCCGTCCTCTCCCAAGACAGACAGATGCCAACAACTAATGATATAGTAATGAGGAAAGCTTGTTTGTTCCCCTTTCTCCTTTTATTTCTGGCCACTTTATTTCTGGTCTTGCATATGAACGTACCTCAGTAGAAACTTACAAAATTTATAGTTCTAAAAAACCTGCATAGAGTTGTTTCTTCCCCCTTCTAACGTGTCCTAGCCTCAAAGTTGAGACAAAAATGAACAGAAGTCCAAGGGCCTTTTTTATGCTGAGAAAGCCCCCCTCGGCTTATACTCGAGTGAGGGTCCTTTCAGGCTGCTCCTTCCTCCTCCGCCACCTTTGCCGCCACCACCAAGTTTGTGGTGTGGTGAACCGGGTTATTCTCAAGTCAATAAGTTTTCCCAGTTTTTTGTGGTAAAATTAGGTGCCTCGGCTTATATTCAGGTCGGCTTATACTCGAGTATATAGGGTATTTATATTGTTGAAGACATTAAGGCAGATTAGAATATCATAGCAAGCAAGACCTGTAGTTTCTGTGATTTTCACTTTGGAAGGTAAATCCAAAAGCGTTAATATTTTCTGAAATTTTAAAGGGACTAGTTTTGAATATAGAAGGCTTTTGCAAACACACTTATCTGTGAGCAGGATCAACAGGGTGACATTTCTGCTGGGCCTCAAGCCCAAAGGAGGTCCCAGATTTTATAGACTAGCTTTGGGGGGACTTGATATATTTTGCAGCCTGCTCTTATATGCATTGAACCAAGATGAGATACACCTTCCTAGTTTAGAGCTGCAGGTTTAAGCAATTACGGGGTGATTTGATAAAATACTTTTGTGTGTCAACAGTTGTTTTACTTTTTATTATGGCCAGAGGCCTCAAAATCTGAAAATTGGTCCCGCCATTCCTCTAAGTATGCTTGAGCAGGAGCACCAACTCCCCCCTCCATTCAGGGGCTGATGCCTGACATCATATGCCACATTGTGCGATGTGCTGATGATGCATATGCCACATCGCACAATGTTCTGATGTGGTATGTCACTTCACTGCTCAATATTGGGGGGGCTGACCCCCTCCTTAAGAACTATTGGGGGGGGCAAATTGCACCCCCCAAGCTGGCGCCTGTCTGTGAATAGGTACTGTTTACCTCAATGGAAATTGCTTCTTGCATGCATAGAAGTGTGCTGTAAAGATTTTTAAAAAGGTAAAGAATATTTCATTTGCTAAATTGAAATGGTGGGAATCCTTTACTCTGTTAGGCCATTTGCTTGCCTTGTAGGAATCTTAATTTTGCCTGTGCTGCTACATAACTTTTTGTAATGCTGTAGGATAGGGAAAAAGAAAATGACAGATTCATATGGATGAATTATTTCATAATGATCTGTTCATCAGGTGTTTACTGTTTTTATTTCAAGCTTTCAAATTAGCACAGCTACTTTGGGTGCGAGTAATGTGCTGTATTTCCCTTTCTGTTATGCATATGTTGTTCTAGTATTAAGAAAAAGCATACCTTGAATGGTGTGTTGCATAAATAAGCAAATAGCATCATTTTTCTTCGGAATGAATAGTGTATTTGTTGTTGTATATCTGTTGTTATTTAAAAGAACTGCAGCCCACACTGTGTCAACATCAATGTCAAAACCCCCATTGCTTTTAATAATGCTAGATCATACCGTAGGCAGTTTGCGATAGTTGAAGGTATATTGCAATTACCACCAACACAGTTTTGTGGTATTTAAGCAAAGGTGACTGCAGCTATCCATAGTATTTTACACTGCAGTTCTCACCCTGAAACCCTCCCTCCCCAACTGTACTTAATGCAGATGTTTTCTTCAAAGGAATGAAGGCACTGTGTAGCTATAATTACAGCCATACTTTGTAAATTTCTGCTAACCTGGGTAAAACTACTCTGATCTGTTCGAAATCTATCTGAAATCTGAAACAGTCCAGAAACTGTTTAATCCACTGAGCCAGTTCATGTCTGGTGTAAATGAGGTTTCAAAACTAATGGAACAAATAACTATCTTTTTTCTGTGCAACATGTGATACATTAACATTCTGTCTGAGGAGACAATAGGGAGATTTAAGCCCCATTAGTCACAATAACATTCATATGAGAAATCTTGGGACTATTTAATTCTAAAATACTGTTATAGATCTGCGAGCGCAAAATCCTTCCCCTATCAACAAACGTTAATTGAAAAGACTAATTTCCTGTTGGCAGACCAACTCTTGCCTTGCAAAGATATCTGCAAACATGACACAAAAGCTGGCAACCTTAACCCCAACATATGGGAATCCCTTGCAGACTAGGTGCCTGGAGATAGACAGTCAGGTCATGAATCCACAGCAGTGATCAGAGGAGGAATGACTGCTGGGAGGAGCACAGAGAGATGGTGCACCTGTAGCAGTAAAACCGTATGCCTTCATTGCCCCACCTGCAATAAAACATGTCTCTCCCGTATCTTGTCTCTACAGCCACAGCAGGTGCTGTAATTCTGCAACAGTTTGACTTTACTAAACCCCCCCCAGCGCACTCTTCCATTGTCCCTGAACTTGTTTTCAGTTCTTTTCCTTAAAAGTCTCTTGTATGTTGTTCACTTCTTGTCAATAGCACCACGCAGAGTTAACACTTTCATCCTACCACCATAACTCAAATACATATTTCCTGGTTGTTCACCTTTTTGACCCCACTTAATATATGACGTTCAGAGTGTTTGTGCCTTGGTGTGCTGCCACTTCACACTCTTTCACTTCTACATACACCTTTCCCTTTTTAATTCTGAGAATATATTAATAGTGTTATTCATCTTAATATGAGTAAAGCTAGGAGCCATCTGTTCCTCTGGAGGCAGTTGATGTATTAACCTTGTGAATTAAATTGCCTTCTTTTCATTACTGCGTTTAGGCTAGAAGACTTAATAAGATCCTCAGTGCTTAGCAAACTATAGGAAGAGAATTGTATCATGAGGATATATTTAATGACACTTCTTTTTAGCATTTGAATAGCAATGCTTTAAGAATTTGGATGTTAGAGGATAGTTGTTGTCCATAGTTCTGCATAGCCTTTTATAATAGTTCTGCATAGATGATGATGATGATGATAATAATAATAATAATAATAATAATAATAATAATAATAATAATAATAAATAAAATAAAAATAAATTTATTATTTCTACCCCGCCCATCTGGCTGGGTTTCCCCAGCCACTCTGGGCAACTTCCAACAAACGATTAAAAATACATTAAAACATCAGTCATTAAAAACTTCCCTAAACATTCCCTAAAATCTTGGAAAATTGAAAAGTCGCACTCAGGCTACTGGGAGCTATTTCCATGCTTTACCATAGCATAAGGATAACACTTGCATATTTTTGTCCTGTCCCTGTTCTATTGAAGCTCCTCTTGGTGTGAATGTGTGTTTTGATTCCATTCCTTAGCCTTTGCCATCACCCTAACTATATTTATTCAGATACCATTTATTCCAACAGAATATACTTCCAGGTAAACATGCAGAGAGAAGGTGGGATTGCTTTCTAGGAGTGCATTCCAAATAAGTCACTTATGCACAAGTAAGGAAGCAGCAACATAGATAAAGAATACAACCAAGTTGACTGTTAAACATAATGCCATGTACAAAAAAATTTCACCTCCTCTTCAATACTTCTTTGGGGAAGTTCATGTGTTCTGCATAATGACAAGTCCGTGCAAGGCTTTCATTTCTGCTTTAGTAGCCAAGAATACTTGAGCTGTGATTTCACTGGAAAAGGAAATACTACGCAGTGTGTTTTATATTCCCAGTCTGTTTTAATTTTATTACAGGAGTTGCCGAAGAACGTAATTCAAATAATGGCTCTGCAGAGCTGCTGCAATAGTATTTCCACCTCACTTATCTTCGTAACATTTTCGAGAGCTTTTTCTTTACCCTTTACTTCACTCTGGCACGCACACAAGATTTTGTTCCGTTCTGTCCACTCAAATCATTGTACAGTGCCACAGGCGTTTATGAATATGTCAACTTCATTGAGGGGAGGGGAAATACTGTAACAGTATGTCAGGGAACTGCCATCGGAGCCAGAGACGGAGGGAAGGCTCCGGAGGGATGCCGGAGAGGGTCCCAGTAGGGAGAGAGGCAGCCCATCTGCTGGGGAAGGAAATCAGCGTAACACCAGTGGAGAAGGGGGGCAGATGGGGGAATCAGAGAGGAGGCTCCAGGACTCTTCACCGGAGACCAGCGGGGAGAGCACGGGTACTCCGCTGCCCACACCCTCCCTGTGCAGAAGACTTCCGCGCAGGGAGAGTAGGAGGAGACTTGGTGTCAAAGAACTTCTTTGCTGGAAGAAGTTCAAGAAACGCCCACTGACGGATTCTGCCAGCGATTGAGACAGCCACGGGTGAAAGGCTGTCCAGACAGAAAGGGTTCAACCAGGCAACCTAGCCAGGAGTGGCGGCAACGTACGCACGAGCAACCCCTAGAACCATTACACAGTATGAGGATGGGGAGAATTCTCTTCCAAACTATATCACGCTTACATCAGAAATACTGTGGGATATATGTTAATGATTTTCCATGAGGGGGTGGGCATACAGTGGTACCTTGGGTTACATACGCTTCAGGTTACAGACTCTGCTAACCTAGAAATAGTGCTTAAGGTTAAGAACTTTGCTTCAGGATAAGAACAGAAATTGTGCTCCAGCGGCGCGGCAGCAGCAGGAGGCCCCATTAGCTAAAATGGTGCTTCAGGTTAAGAACGGACCTCTGGAACGAATTAAGTACTTAACCCGAGGTACCACTGTATCTTCCATGGAAGACCTGGCCTGTTTCTTACACTAATGGACGACACTGTTCAGCTCTTCTACATGTCAGCTGCATTCAGGGTTACCATAAATGGAAAAGAGGCACTTTTGGAGATAACTCAAGATTTTCTTTTCCATTGGAGTTCTGGGCTGGGAGGAGAATTTCCTCAGTGCTACATTTGGAAGTAGAGCAAACACTGTCTCTTGTTCTTCTGGGAATGTTCACTGAAGATCAAGAAACAGCATTTACTCGCCTTCCTTTCCCCACTAACACTGCGGTGAGGAGTGGAAACAAACCTTGGTTTACCATTGTGTTTTGTTAGGAGAGAAATAAACCACAAATGCTGGTTCTCACATAACACCAAGCCAACCTCTGGTTTGTTTCTTCCCCAGTGTGCTGAGGTGGGGAGCTCCGTGGAGCCTTTTCATCCGTGCACACTAGCATATTGCTTGTTCTCTTTAAATCATATTTTAATTTCATTTAAACTATGTTTCATTTCAAGTATGGTGGGACTTTATGAAGTGGTATGCACATCAGGCCTGTAGGTGATTAATGCAAAAAACAATAATCCTGATATTATTATTATTTACTACTACTACTACTACTACTATTACAATTTATGTTACATAGAAACTAATATGAGGTGACTAGGAAATAGTAATGAAGCATAAAGCAAATGTGTCTGCCTTTGAATCAATTGGGTTTAGGTCTCTCTCCATATGTGTGTGTCTTTGCATGCATGGGGAATAGTAATTCACAGATGGAGATGCAAATTGGTGATAGTCTCACAGCTCACCTCCCCTATCTTCGTGCATCGTTTCCTCTTCTGTAAGCACACAACTTTAACTAAAACAATATTCACATTACAGTGAGATGCTTAAGGGAACAATTAACTAAAACTTAGAACGAAAGACAGATTTGCATAAAATGGGCACGTCGCCCATTTTAGGGTTGTCATACGTCATACGTCCTGGAATTCCTGGACATGTCCGGTTCAGGCTCTGGCATGGGCAAGTCGGGCTCTGGTGTGGACTTCTTGTAATACGGCAACCCTAGTATAGGGACAAATATAAAAGTATTTTATTTTAAACAGAAATGAAGGACATCTCACTGCCATGGGGTAGATGTGATCTGTGTGCCTGCCAAGCCTGCTATGCAAGAAGTAAACTGTTGGTGGGTGTCTTCACAGTCCCTGCTCTCCCTTCTTAAGGTTTTGTCTCTGCAAAAGGCACAGCCCTTTAAATGGAAGAGGAGGACACATGGCCATCCCTCGATCAAAGGAGGTCTCTCTAAGCTTGCAGAAGGATGTGTATGTACATAAAGAGCCATAATAATTCAAGACTTCCAAACACTCAATTTGCCTTGGCCTCCTCAAGAAGGGAGCAAGTTCTTTCTCCCCAGGGGCCAACACAGTTGGCAGTGATCTAGCAGACTTAACCAGGTGCTCCTTGCAGTGAGGGCTTCCTAGACACAACTCACTCAAACTGAAACATCTGTTGCCTTCTCATTTACACTCCTGGTGGCTGCTTTCTCCTAGGCAGAAGGGCAGACTCTGCTTGATGATTAATATTCACATAATCTTCCCCTCTCACATATGCGACATCTGTGTGCTGGCCTCCGCCAGTTCCTGTTTTGTTTTGTTGTCTGTCTCGTATATGTGAAGTATGCTGCTATGCTGGAAGCTGGGTGGGGTAGTGTTGAATTTCCTTAAGGAAGTGGGCAGATAAGTCCAGGGTTTTTAACTCGATGTTTTCTATATGTGTGTGCAGCTATAAAAGCCAAACATTGTTTGGTTTCCCCTTTCCTGGTATGTCGTTACGAAAACAAGAAATCTGGCAAAGATCTAGGAGGGAAGTTTCACTTTGTATGTAGCATAGCACAAAGAGGTTGGTAAATGCTTTTAAACTGGGAGGAGAGCACGCTTTCATGGTCATCTTTTAGAAAGGAAAATGCTGCCCAAACATGTGGATAATTGCTTCTTAAACACGGAAAGAGGCACCGCAATCACTGGCTGAAGCAAGGTAAAAGCAACATCAACAGTTCTAAGGTTTGAGTCAAAGCTTTCTTGTCTGCAGATCGCTTACAGCAAGACTGGTATGTGTGATACTGAATGGCTTTCTGTCTTGTTTGCTTGAAGAACTTGTTTTCCAGTGTCCTTAGACTTGTGGATCATCTGTAGGTAATCCTTTTTGGTACAGTTTGTGGACGTTGTGCCATTTTGTGGGCATTTGTAATGCGGTTATCCTAGGATAGAATATCTAAAAACATGACCACTTTAACTCCTTCTCACTCAAGTTTCTTTGTGGTCTTACACCTTCCTATGCTCCCCCCCTTCACTTCCTCTTTACTTCTTTGTTCCAGTCATTCTAGTCTTCCTTTAAGCCCAGGATCTTTTCCTGTTTTCACATTTTCTTACTTGCTGAGCCCTACTCGTTAGATTTCGCCTTCCATAGTCCATCTACTCTTCACTTTAATTCTACCTTTATCTAGCTCTAGTACTTTGTTCACCTTGACAGTTCCCTTGTTGCTCCTCCCTTTTCCTCATGTTGCATTGGAATTTAAGAGCTAGAGACCTCTTTATTGTATTAATGCAGCTAATGACTTTGGGTTGCATCCAACAAAGTCACACAGTGCAAGGACTTTCTGCCTGTGGAGTGGGACTTCCTCTGCCCTCGCCTTCCCAAATCTGTTTTGGGGTTCCCTTAACCACCAATAACAGATTTTGGGAGGAAGGAAGTCCCATTTCTGGCTTAATAACCTTGTGCTGACAGAATGACTTTGTTGGATACAACCCCTTAGAATTATATGCTTTTAAACACACAGACACATATTCACTCTCTCTCTCTCCCTCTCCCCCCCCCCCTTCTGTCTCTTTCTCTGATTGTGTCTTATCTCTATCGATCAATCAATTGCTATACACCCTCCAGACTTAGAAATGGTGATGGAGCAGGCTGCCACTGAGTTCTTTGCAACCAAGAAAATGAGCTGTAAAACCTTCCCCCTGCTTCTGGAAACACCAGAGTTAGACAGGTCTTGCCACCATTCTCAAACTGAGTAGTCTATGAAGCTACCTTTTTATTTTTTACTGCTCATACCAGCCACTGTGGTTTTTTTGCGTTCAGGCTATGACATTTATTATTTGTAGGCAGATTAGCAATACTAAAAGCAGGATGAAGAACTGTTTTCTCACAGTAATTGTTGCTAAAGATTTTAGCGCAAATGCTTGTTCAGAAATATTAAAAATAAAACCACAATAGAGCAACTTGTTTTCTTAGCATCATCTTTGGAGAAGCTGTGAAAATACAACTGGTGATTGGAAATTCTGCTTTTCTTTTTGGCTCTTCTAATTACAGGTGTTGTATACTGCATGTGCCTTTATTTGAATACAGTGGAACCTCGTGTTATGTACCATTCTCCTTGCGAACACTGCGGGTTATGAGCTCCGCTAACCCGGAAGTAGATGCCCCTTGTTGTGAACTTTGCCCCGGGATGCGAGCGGAAGTCATGCGCCGGCAGCGCAGCAGCAGCAGCGGGAGGCGCCATTAGCGAAAGCACTCCTCATGTTATGAGAGGTTTTGGGTTACAAATGGACCTCCAGAACGAATTAAGTTCGTAAACTGTAGTTTCATGCAGGCACATCTGATCTGCATAGCCTCCACACAGAAGTGAATTAAGTCCCTTAGAATTGTTGCTCAGTTTGGCTGTGATCCCAAGTACACTTACTTGAAAGAAATTCTCTGTCAGGCTTGAATAAAACTCTCTGATGAGTTGGGCTTCCGTTGAGAATCCCTCGGGATGCTCTGTTTTTGTTTTAATGGCATTTGGGAAGGAATGTGTGTTAGCGAGCTGGCAAAAACGTTTGCAAAGGGATGTAGTCTTACGGCAAATACAGTTAGGTTATATAAAATAATGGATAGGTTTCTCTGCATGGTTCTATGTAGTTATGGTTAGGATTGCTTTGTTTTACTGAATAGTAAGTATAATTGTTCAGATGAAAACTCATGAAGCTACTTTGCATCAGATTACTGTGTTTCAGTACAGCCTTCCTGGCAGGAGGAGCCTGCTAAGAGCAGTGGTGGGCTACTAGATACACCTAGCCAGAGTGGAGAGGTATGGTTTTTGTGCCCCCCCCCCCCCGGCCTGCGCCCTTGGTGGGAGCAAACCGAGCCAGCCCCTAGGGAACACCCCTTGTTGACACCAGTGAATTCTTTAAGTAAGGCAGAGAGATAGATACCAAGCATTCCAAATTTTTACATAATAGGAAGGAGGTTTTTGCAGATTGGCTTCCTTATACTGTTCATTTCCTTGTATTACTATAACAGTGGTACCTCGGGTTACAGACGCTTCAGGTTACAGACTCTGCTAACCCAGAAATAGTACCTCAGGTTAAGAACTTTGCTTCAGGATGAGAATAGAAATTGTGCGGCGGCAGCTGGAGGCCCCATTAGCTAAAGTGGTACCTCAGGTTAAGAACAGTTTCAGGTTAAGAACGGACCTCTGGAACGAATTAAGTACCACTGTAATCCTAGATACAGCATCTGTGGTATCTCAGAGCTGTGTTATTTTTGTTGAATGAAAAAAGATTGGAAGTAATACTTTGGGCATCTAAAGCTGCCAGCATTTACATTTGTAGAGTGGAAGCATACCTTGATGATTGAACCTCCCCCCCCACCACCACACTAAAATAAAATTGTACAGCTCTTTAAACCTTTCTACATAATATGCTTTCTTCTTTCCTGACCCTAGAGTTGTGATAAGATAAAGGGCACATGATCATGTCGGAAGGCTTGAATAGTTATAAAGATTTTTCTTGTTATAAATTCTAAAGGTCTCCTTTGCCATGAGTGCACATTGTTCCATCTTTCAAGAGGGTAAATCCTCTTTTCTAGGAGTCCAATCTCTCTTTGCCTTTTTTTAAAAAAAAATTATCTTAGGTGTGCTGGAATCTAGCATGGACACATTTTGAAAAGAAGAAGCAGCTGTGAGTGTAGTGTGGAATAGTAGAAGGTGTTAAATCTATTTAGATAGCCCAAAGAGGCTTCGTGGTCAGGTGTTAGTAGCAACCAGTTTAAGAGTTTAGCTGACAGTTAAAAAAATATATTCAATTGCAAAAGTTTGTTTCAAATGGAATGCATCCACATGTTCGGCCTGGTGCTTGTCTGTTCTGCAGTTCCACTTCCATGGAAAACTGCAGGGTTAGAATCAGAGGGGGTGAGCAGGAGTTAGGCCATTTTTGAAGGAGCAATGTCATTTTTAATTTAATGGTGTGGGGTGTGTGTGTATAGATAGATAGATAGATAGATAGATAGATAGATAGATAGATAGATGATTGATTGATTGATGGGGGGGGGGGAGAGAGAGATTACTTTTTCAACAGTGCTTGTGCATACAGTGGTACCTCGGGTTAAGTACTTAATTCTTTCCGGAGGTCTGTTCTTAACCTGAAACTGTTCTTAACCTGAAGCACCACTTTAGCTAATGGGGCCTCCCGCTGCCCCCGCGCCGCTGCAGCACGATTTCTGTTCTCATCCTGAAGCAAAGTTCTTAACCCGAGGTAATATTTCTGGGTTAACAGAGTCTGTAACCTGAAGCGTATGTATCCCCAGGTACCACTGTATATGACTTTTTAGTCTTTTCCTGTTAACTTTCTAAATGAGGCTCTTGGAAGATCATAGAATTTTAGAGTTGGAAAAGGGCCCACAACGGTCATCTAGTCCAGCCCCTTGTAATGTAGGAAGCTTTTTGACCAGTTTGGGTCTCAAACACACAACCCTAAGAGTAAGAGTCTACCTGCTGAGCTGTCCCACAGGCTTGATGCATTTGCTATAGTATTTGTACTCCTTCTGCATCTCAACCCCATGTTTCGGTCCACTGATTTGAGGGCACATAAATGAATAAACGGCATCTAATACTGTTTGTATACCCTATGAAATTATATAATTCCATTGATTAAATTGGGCAGTTGGATATGTTGGGCATAAAGTAAAGCAGTACCTCCATCATCTCCAGTGCTCCTTCTTTAAAATGTTCAGCAAACTCATTGGGATGGATCCTGTTTCTAGGGCACAGTGTTCCCAAATTCCTGATTCTGGATTATGTTGACACCCTGCTTATTTAAAAATACTTCTACAATCCTACTCCTAGGGGGAGGTAGGCAAAAGTATACAAACACAGAGCTATGCAAAGCTATTCTATACTGAGTTTAGTAAGAAACTGCCTTCTACAAGAAGAGCGACTTTTCCAGAAATTGTTTTTCATTCTCCTTATAAAAAAGTTCATTATAACCCAAGTTTTTTGAATATATTTAAGCTTATTTTGGTACATAAGGAGCTAACTTATACTGAATCATACCATTGGTCCATCTTGCTTAGTAATGTCTACACTGATTGGTAGCAGGTCTCTAGGTTTCAGCCTTACCTGAAGATACTAGGCATTGATCCTGAGATCTTCTGCATGCATATAAAATCTCTGCCACAGAGCTGCAGCTTTTACTCTAAAAATAAAGCAAGATTCCAGTCCTCATCGTTCTGAATTAAGGACTGATTCAATTCCAAACATAGAAAGCTGCAATTATATTGAGACATAGACCATTGGTTCACCCAGCTATCTGGCAGGGGCTCTCTTAAGATTCAGACAGGGTTCTCTCACAGTCCTACCTTAATCCAGGGGTTAAATATGGGACCTTTCATATTCAAGACATATGGTCCATCACACACCTTGATCTCCCCAGATAGATAAGGAAGGATTGTAAAGAGAGGACACTGTACATCTTTGTGCTCCCTTTGAGAAGTTTTTTTCTTGGGAAGGAGTGCGCTCTGCACATGCATGGGGGAGCTTCGTGTGTAGGTCCTTCTTTGTTTTCCCTTGTGCATTCTGCACAAGTTCAGGAACATTTCCCCCTTTGGTCCCCTGTTAGAATTCTTCAGAATATATTTCACAATTACGAAAGACTTTGCTGTAGCATTTTTTGATGGCTGAACATTGGTGATAGGGTGAAGCAGAGAGATGTTTTTAACAAGCTGTTTAAATACGTTCATTCAGTATCAGAGAGAAAAGCATTTTTGTGTTGTGTAATGGGCATGAAGAGGTGGAGAAACTATGCAAATGCTTTGTGTATAACCCTCTGGCTGATGTGATCCGACCAGGATTTTGTGTCGGGCAGACAGGTGGCTTAGCTCGTCCAAGGAAAGTAAGTAGGTCAGTTGGCATTGTTAGCATGCTTTGATAAAATTGGCAGTCTCACTGAGATCACGGCCATTATTGCTTCTTCTGAGGTTGCAGACCCAAGTTCCTTAATGGACATTGGCTAACACCGTCACAAGAATATACTTTTAGGATATTATAGTTGTTAAAAGGAAATGCATCATTGGCATGGTTACCATTTCCCTATATAAGATGTAGGAATTGAAATGGAGAATGTATTTTGGAATAGGACACATTCTCTGATGTATTAACCACTCTTGCTGGTAGTCTCTCTCTCCCCCCCCCCCCGGCTTTAAGCCATATCTAAGCTGTTGATTGCTCAAGGGCATATCACAGGTTGCACCTGACAATAAGACACACTTAGTTTTTACAGGAGGAAAACAAAAACAAAAATTCTGAACAAAAAAGTGGATGTATGATTTTTGTGGTTCATGCTGTGATCCAATGCAAAAATCCTGAGGATCCATGTGGACCCATGCATTGTAACCACCATTTTGCACCATTGCAGCCCCAGGAAACAGTGGGTGCGTGATTTTTTTGGTGCAGGCTGTAGCCATGGACATGCTATGTGATCTGATAGTGAATTTGGGGTGACCAAATGTAAAAATCCTGAGGATCCATGTGCTTTTACCTCCCCCCTCCCAGGCAGCCTCCTTTATCTCTAGCCTCCCTTATCTCTCTCCCCAATGGCAAACAATCAGCGGCTTTGTTTCAACACAGACTTTCCTCTTTCAAAAAAAAGGGGAAAAAAGGATAATCTGCTTTTTGCCCCTGGGTAATTCAGCTCCAGCGACCACGCATTCGCTCCATAAGACGCACAGACATTTCCCCTTACTTTTTAAGAAGAAAAAAGTGTGTCTTATGGAACGAAAAATACGGTATATCATCACATGGAATGGCAGTGCACCAGGACAGAGTCACGTGGTTCGACATTACCTTGGCTGCATGCAAGCCAGAGGAGTGAGTGAATTGATGTAGATGAAAGTCTCTTTAACCTGCACATTAGAGGCCAAACCTGGTGTCAGCTGCATCTTGTACTTAGCTTGAGGCCATCCAGTATTTAAGCTAGGGAGGAAAGTTATACAGTTGTGATTTCAAAGCAAGGTCTTTCTGCCTCTTGGCTTCAGAAAGATTCACCTTTTTTCATTTGTGTGTGGCTGGGGAGAGAATCTGTCTCAGGTGGAATTAATCAAGCTAGCAGCAGCAGGAGCAACAGAAGCAAATATACCCAAATGTCAGTGCTGGTTATAGGTGACGTTTTTGAGGCTTTTGGCACAGCTATAATAGCCAGAAGCTTTAATTTTTATCTAAAATAAAAATCGAGATGGACTATGTTCCACAAAATTCAGCTGTCATGTGCAGGATGCTACTGTTTTCAGGTTTATTAAAACTATGGATCACATGATCTTTCCTGACAGCCCTGATAACAGAGAATTAATTGGCACCAGACACAGTTAACACTAGCTAGGTTTACATGTTAATAAGGAGCCCAGCTTAATACTGATGTTCAGGTAGCCCTTAGCAATGGCTAAGTCTAACAAGGTGAACTTGCACGGATGAGCTGTGGAAAGAAGTCAGGATTTCAGCATCTCACCCCCAAGAATGATGGGGCAATGAGCCCGCAGTATGCATTTTACAGCATGTCAGCAAATGTTAAGGCTGTAACGAAGTGGTTTCCTTTTAATAATGCTGTCGGGTTTGGTGTGTTGAAACTATTTTGATTCTACATGTTAACGGTCTAGGATTTCCATTTATTATAAAAATAAAAATCTCACCTTGCGTGGAAATTGATTGCCGCTTTTGTCTTGGGTGTAAATTATGCTGAAAGAAAGAACGAGCCTTTTTGGTGCCTGTTTGCAACAGCTGTTATATGGTGAGAGCTTCTGTTGCATGCAAAACAACCATGCTGCCAAGTTCTTCTTAAAATACCATCTTCTTAGGAGGACCATGCTTTTAAAATGCTTTCCACTCTCTTATGGAAATAAATCAGTGTACTTCGAATCCCTGCGACGGGGTGAGCTCCTGTTGCTCGGTCCCTGCTCCTGCCAACCTAGCAGTTCGAAAGCACGTCAAAGTGCAAATAGATAAATAGGTACCACTCCGGCGGGAAGGTAAACGGCGTTTTTGTGCGCTGCTCTGGTTCGCCAGAAGCGGCTTAGTCATGTTGGCCACATGACCCAGAATCTGTACGCCGGCTCCCTCGGCCAATAAAGCGAGATGAGCGCTGCAACCTCAGAGTCGGCCACGACTGGACCTAATGGTCAGGAGTCCCTTTACCTTTATATTTTATTTATGCAGTGTATATCCACCTTTTCACTGGGATGTTTAAGGTAGCCAACAAGCTGACTCTGCAGCCCTATGCATGTTTGCAAGCGCATCCTTTCAAACTGTGAGACTTGGTTGTGAGTAATCATGTATGGATCAGGCTGCCCTTATTAGATGAGAGTCAGAGTTGAAATCATCCATAACAATTCCATCTCCCTTACCAGGAGGCCATTTGTCTGGGTTTGAGGCGTTGTTTGTGGTGTTGGGTCAGAGACAGAATGGGGATGTTGCTAGTGTACTCTAGCCCCTGCTGCGTCACAACCTCCCTAACCAAGATGCCAGAGGTAATCTTGGTTATGGTGTGGCGAGGGCAAAGAAACCTTACTTCTGCACCACCGCTATATCTGCAAGCAGCTGTCCGGTGGAGCTTTTCTGAGCGGTGAATGGGCTTTTGTCATATGGCCAAGAAAGCACTGAAGTGAAGAGGAGGTAGTAAATTAATTTATCATTGTTACCCTCTGTCATTATGGAGCTCCCTGGCTACTTCAGGTGATATTTCCTGCCCTGCTTTTTCTGGAAATTTAGCATGCCAAGTAGATGTTCTACAGTCTTCTGTGAAGGTTATCTAAGGCAGCATTAAGATTCAGAATAATCTTTAGTTCTGGAGGCTGCTGAAAGCTCTTATTGATATGTGATTAATCTTGATGGTGAAGGTACAATCACATCAGCATCTCTCTGATTGAGAGTAGCAAGAGCCATTTATGATGAGCTGGAGGGTGAAAGGAAAGCTCAAACAGAGTTGCACTTAGTTGATTAAAAGGCATTGTAGAAGCGAAGTCCGTGAAGGAGAACCGAACACCTGGTGTTCTTTTGATGCTCGAACAAATGTAAGGTTTGTTGAGCATAGACGTCTTGTGTTCACCCCTGGGAGGAGTAAGCATTTAACTGAGGTAAGAGCATTTTCCTTACAAGCAGAGAGGTGTGTTTTGATTATTAGATTCATGTTTCAAAAGTACAGTGGTGCCTCCAGTTGCGAACTTAATTCGTTCTGGAGGTCCGTTCTTAAGCCGAAACTGTTCATAACCCGAGGCGTGCTTTCGCTAATGGCGTCTGTCGCGCTACTTCCGCTCGCATCCTGGGGCAAAGTTCGCAACTGGGAGTATCCACTTCCAGGTTAGCAGAGCTCGTAACCAGCAGCGTTCGCAAGGAGGACGGTATGTAACATGAGGTTCCACTGTAGTGGTGGCTGATCTGCTGTTGAAAAAAATGTCTGCTTTATTTTGGGGGGTGCTGTCAATAAAAGAGCTGGAATAGAACTACATCTCTAAGCATAGGCCTGGTTTGTTTTTCAGCCATCATGGCGTCTTTTGAAGAAAAAGAGCAGAGGAGGATCACTATAAGTGAAACAGCAAACAAAAATTCTTGGCAATAATCCGTAGTCTGCTCCATTTCCCAACATTAGGTAGAAATTGCAAATGAAGCACAATCAAATGTGAACAGCAGGTTAGAATGTCTGGCAGCATCACCATGGGGAATGCAAATGACCAGAATTCTGAATTATGAAAAATATTTTTCTTTTGTTGGCCTTAGCCAGAGTCACATATCTAGGAACAAAGCCATATATGGCCATATATGTACTGGCCATTATAAAATATGCAGCACAAAAAGAGCTACGTGACTGGACTGGTCACAAATAAATCTGGGAGAGAGAAAAGTTCCATAAATACCAAATTAGATCTTGTCATTCATTGAAAGTGC
The DNA here is from genome assembly GCF_964234715.1 of Podarcis melisellensis. Lineage (NCBI taxonomy): Eukaryota > Metazoa > Chordata > Lepidosauria > Squamata > Lacertidae > Podarcis > Podarcis melisellensis. The sequence continues at coordinate 20,941,243 of NC_138543.1, forward strand.
TATCCTTTAAACCACTTAGAGATTTTCTTTGAATATTATTTATTTTATTTGTATTAATAAAAATACTTCCATACTGCTATTCATTTAAAAAAAAACACAACCAGAGCAGTTTTCAAACCGTACAGTGAAAACTATATAAATTTTTTAAAACCAGAGATCAGCTAACTTTTAAGTGAATGAATAAAAATGGATTTACTCGTATTTGTGCATGCAGGACAGGAGTCAAGCTTTTGACATGATTAAGCAAGACTTGGGAGGAAAAAACCCATTTGTCTTATTCTTCCTAATCAAGAATTTTAACATAGTTTAGGCACTTCTGGATGATACTGATTTTATAGACCTATTCCAGTCTGCTTCTGGCCCTTGCTGTTTTGATTCTGTACAGCCTTCAGAATCAGGCCATTTTCAGCGTGTTCAGTTGATGTGTGACCGCAGATACACGTGTCATTTTGGACCCAGAAGAGGGCAGAATGGGGACAGGACAGAACGGGGCTGTAAGAGGGTGGGACAGGCTTATACACACTCTGCCAGCGTGCATGGGGGCCAGGCACTCAACCCCCACGCAAATCAGAGGTTGCCTGAATATCACATTTTTAGTTCAGGCATCAAACTGCACACTATTCACATATGGGAAGGGTTTATGCATGCTATGTGGCTGTTCCCTTTTGGATTCCCCAAAACCATGACTTAAAACAGATCATGAACTTTTTTTGTGAATGTTACATAGAAGAAGTAAGGGTGCACATTCTCCTCGTAATTCATCTGGTCCTTATAATTAATGTGGTTCATGTGCATTTTGTGTCAACTCAACTAGCAATATAATCTTTTGACTTGAGCTTTTCATCTGTCTCTCTCTCTCTGGCTAATTCCTGCTGTTTGTTAAATGGGACGGCGGCCAAGTTGAAAATTCATCACAACTGTTGGTTTTGTTTCTCAGTGTGTTGCGTATAAACGTTTGTGGATCTTCTTAGCAGAAAACTGAAGAAAAGTTCAGAGAGGTGAAGGGTGAAAGAAAAACTGGTTTGTTTCAATGAAAACTTGATTCTACTTGTTGTTTTTTCCAGTTGGAGGTTCTGAAAGAAACTGTGTGCTTTAGAGAAACACAGAAACTCTGGTCATGCCTGCTGGCTGGTACTCAGAATACACAGTATTTAGGATAGTGGGCAAAGAGAGAGCCTCATATTGTCCCATATGTTCTCCGACTTATATTTTGGCTAGCAATTCCTAACAGACTGTGTAGACAGGGAGACCTTTTCTCAAGTTCCAGGCAAATATGATTGTGCTGTGTTAATTCCAGCCTATGTAGAGGAGTATTATTTTGGGGTCATCAGGGAAATGTTTTCCTCTTGGATTTAAATTACGGGTTGTTCTATTCCTTTATGATGAATTAGCTTCTCGATTTCCTGTTTTTGAGTAAACTTTGGATAAATGGTCACTTACCTTGTACCTGAACCCTTGGACTATAAATCTGAATGAAACAATGCACCCCAAGAAATTTTAAGAGATGTGGTTTAATGAGTAGCTTACATGGTCAAAAAGAACTACAAAGTAGAATTCTTGAAATATTATTATTTTTTATTTATTAAATTTGTATACCATCCCATCTCAGGGCGGTTCACAACACAAAGTTACAATATATGAAGCACAAAATGCATAATAAAAATAATAAAAACTATTAACAAGACTAATGTATGCACACTAATAAGCAGTACAAATATGTCTAACTCAGCTGTTGATTATGAAATGCATCTAGGTCACATTGTTCCTTAAGTGCAATAGTGGATATGTTTTGTTCCAAAGCCCACCATCTATAGTAGCAGTTCTCAAAATATCATCCCTGTGAGGCATTGGAGAAGTGGGGTCTTGATAGACCACTTCATAAAACTTTTTAGTTCTACAAATCAAGGCATGTCTACAAGTCACATTTCAGTAACCACAACCATGCCTTTTTATGTGGTGAATATGGCTGTTTTTGCAAGCAAAGTATTCTGTAACAGTACCCAGGAACCAAGCATTCACTTAAGTTGCGGGCTTACTATACTGTACTGTGATTCACATTTCCAGGGATTTTCTTCTTCTTTCTAGAAGTGTTCCTGTTTAAAGTCTTACGGTCACTAAATTGCTCTTAGAACTGGACCAGACTTCTGGAATATATCATTCATAAAATTTATTCAATGCTTGATTGTTTTAAAAAAAAGAGCAAAACCTCTAAGTAGTTTTAAAAGAGAATTAAATTATCAGCAAATAAAACTATATATTTTAAGAAGCGATAAACATAAACAAATTGAATCATATATCAACATTCTACGTGTCATTGTGTTCTCTGATCTGGTAGTGCTGCTCTCTAATCCCACTTCATTTGTCATAGATAGCTGCAATTATTTGGTTTTGATAGTGATATCTTCTGCGTTGGATCCTTCGCTACTAAGCATGAGCAGAAAGGCACATTCACAAAGTGCTCCTTTTGTTTCCACTAATATCTCCTTCCTGTTGCAGCCTCTCTCAACCCTAAAGTGTTTATGTGGGTTAGACAGAGGACTTCACTGAGGAAGGGGGTACGGCAGGATCCAAGCCCCTTTTCTTCATTAATATTCTTGTTTAAATTCCCCCAAGCTTGAGCTTGCTAAGTTACGGTTCTGCTACTGACCTCAGACGTTTTACAGCTGAATCCCGACTCAAATAACGTCCTTCAGATTTCCACTTTTCATTTGCCCTATGAGGGGATAATTCATGTGTAAGAAAACAGATGCTTGCTTTATCACCTGCCTGATCTCTATATTTACAACAGGAAAACATCAATATGTTCCAACTGTTACGAAGAAGATGTATGCTTCTAAAAAAAGGCTGCCTATGTGTAGATAAGTGTGTAATGTATGCACCATTTCTCAAAAAAAGGAGACTGCATTTGTTGCAGTCTTAGAATAGGGGACTGAATTTGTTATGTGCTCTCTGGCTTTGTGTTCGTGCTTCTGTATCACCTATTTGTCTCAGTTTGAGGCAGAACAACAGACTTGATGGACCACCCTTTTGATTAGTTATGGCAACTCCTATGTTCCTAGTCAGAGTATGCAATTCATTCTGAGACCTTCATCCTAGTTTCACTGTCATTCTTTAATACTGTATGACAGTAGTATGAACTGACCCGCGTGGTCCAATTTGTTCAGCAGCATACTTATCTTTACCGTGTCAAAATAGCTTTTTTCACTGCAGACGTTGCATATTCCACCGTAGTAATTAGGGCATCTTGGTGACTGAGGAAGCAGAAGGGAACTCCTTTTTTGGAACCACCCTTTCTCTTTCTCTTTTCACACTACACTTTGTTTATACTTGGGACCAACAACCAAATGTTGTGGAATGCTTCGGTCCAACAGCCTTCCCCACAATACTTCATTCCATTCTCCCACGTCTAGTTTTCAGTTTCCCTTCTGCTGGGGACGTGGGTGGCACTGTAGTCTAAACCGCTGAGCCTCTTGGGCTTGCTGATCATAAGGTCGGCAGTTCCAATCCCTGCAATGGGGTGAGCTCCCGTTTCTCTGTCCCAGCTCCTGCCAACCTAGCAGTTCGAAAGCAGTTGTGAGTAGATAAATAGGTATTGCTGCAGCAGGAAGGAAAACAGCCTTTCTGTTCACTGTGGCTTCTGTCACAGTGAAGGGTAAGTGGTCACAGGTTCCCCCTTTCACACAATTGCCATACCTTGCTGCTGGTTTTCAAGAAACAAACTTCTCGAGCGTTGTGACAGGGAATGTCTAAGCAACCAAAAATCCATTCATTTTACCTCACTCTAATCTTTATTGAAGGGATGCGGGTGGCGCTGTGGGTTAAACCACAGAGCCTAGGGATTGCCGATCAGAAGGTCAGTGGTTCGAATCCCCACAACGGGGTGAGTTCCCGTTGCTCGGCCCCTGCTCCTGCCAACCTAGCAGTTCGAAAGCACCTCAAAGTGCAAGTAGATAAATAGGTACCGCTCTGGCGGGAAGGTAAATGTGGTTTCCGTGCGCTGCTCTGGTTCGCTGACCACATGACCCGGGAAAACTGTCTGCGGACAAACGCCGGCTCCCTCGGCCAGTAAAGGGAGATGAGCACCACAACCCCAGAGTCATCTGCGACTGGACCTAATAGTCAGGGGTCCCTTTACCTTTAATCTTTATTGAGGGATGTTGTCCTAAACATGGATGCTACTATGATCAGGAAGTCTGGACTACACTCCAAGGCTCTAGAAAATATTGTCAATTGTTAGAACTTTTTGTAAACAGTATTTCTCCAATACAATTTATTGAGCCTGTATATGGGTGCATGCACCTTAGAATCTGCATGCATTCTCACAGAGCTGCTATTTTACTTCTTAAAGATCGTGTCCTGTATAGTTTGGCTGAATGTCTCCCATTCCACTGCCCCAACCCTCCCCTTCATTGTCTCATATTTGTCTTGAGTCAGAGGCTTCATCTTAAGCTGAAATGAATTTTGGAGCTGTGGTCTTTCTGTCAGTTTCCAATCCGGTTGGAAAGGCCCTTTGGAAAAAAAGCAAAACTAATTCCAGATGAGTTCTAAAAGGCCACACAGCACATGTGGTCTCTTGTGCAATTACACTTAAGTCATTTGTACCTAGGCTGTAGGAGAATGGAGAATGGCTTAATTTGATGATTTTCCAAGCTGCTCCTTGAAGACCATTGAATTACACAGGCTAGCAGTGGAGATCTCGTTTGGAGAATGGCCAGCTGGCAGCCAGAAAATCCAAATTGCCTCTTAAAGGCAAGCACCTTCATTTTAATCTTCCTTTTAGCTAGCTTATTGTAGCTGCTGTTTGTTGAATTGCAGGCATCTTTACAAAACTTAATGAGACCATACTTAATATCACAGTTGCAGTCACCTAATTTGTTCAGCTTTTGGCAGTCAGGACAAGTCTTTTTTTTTAATCTTGTATGCCTCCTTTCTCTTCCTTTTGCTGAGTTCATTACTATATTTCTGGTGAAAATGTGGTAATAGCAGAACCATTCATGCCATGCGGCAGGGTGAATGACCTGATTCAGGTGGTACCATGGTAGGTGGTATAGATGGGCAGAAACTAGTTTTAAAAAATGACTGTTAGCCTTCACAGGTGGAGCAGAGCATTTGGAGCATGCTTTAGACAGCAAAATATATTAGGCCAGCACTGTGTTAGTGTTGTGGTGTCAGGAAGAGAGTCCTGTCCATGCCCTGTCACCCTCATCACTGGAAGGGTGAAGGGGCATGGCTAGGATGGAATTAGCTCTACCTCACGAATCCCTTTAGGTATGTACAAACCGCATATTTTATGGTTGGTCCCTTTTCACTTCCAAACTAACAGGCATGCAACCATATTATGCATACAGGCAACTCCCCACTTGCATGAGATCTACTTGAACACGACTGCACACACATGCAGCACCGTGAGTCCAGAAGTGGTGGGAGAGAGCTGGAAAGTCCATGACTCATGAGGAGACCCTCCCCAGAGCCCGAAGAGGACATCCTCTAAGGACTGGGGAGAGGGTCTCTTCATGAGCTGCAGGCGCAGCAGGGCTTTGTTGAGGCTGCTCAGCCTTCCCACAGCTGACATACGGCTTAGCGCAGCAGCCGGTTTTACTTTGTTTGTGTTCGGCTTTTTGTAGTAACATTGATTTCAGAACAACATACAAGTAAATCATAAGAAGCCAACAACTAGAAAGAGACAATAATCAGTAACTAAAAGCAGCAGGACCAAAACTAAAAACAGCATGCTGCATTAAGTTGAACCCAGTGATGTGCTGCATTGAAAAACCATTACATGTTCTTGTTCATTTCCCTTTAACCGCAGGATTTGTTTCCTATTGCACGTAGCTGCTGCTTTGTTCAGCCATCAAGAAACCCTTACCCCTTGTGGAAAAGCCTTTTGCTATTTAATAAATCAGAAGCTTTCCTGTCATCTAGTCTAACATTTGCCTCTTAGTTTTGCCCATAACTTATATTTATGTCAGTGAACACCAAGCTAAATCATTTCTGTTGGGTTGTCCAACCTGCAAAATGCTGCTCTTTATTGCTCCTCCGGCTGAGCTCAAAGATCTGCCTTGTGTTCAGAGTTCCACATAAATGAAGCCTGTAGATAGGAGTGCCTTAAAGTAGAAGATCAGGGCTGTGCAAAAAATTGCCATATTGTTGAATTACCGGTATTGAAATAACATTGTGATAAGTGTTTCAACAAGGTAATATACCAGTACAAAAGTTGGAGACTTAACAGCTTCCCAGGGGGTAACTCACCTGAACGATAGGTGTCTCCAGCTTTGTTTGCTCTCTCTCCCTCCTCCCTCCTAACCAATAAGAAATGATGATAATGCCTTGCACAAACCAGCAAACTCTTTCAGCTTAGAGCTCAGCTAATTATGCATAGCCTGCTAACAATGCAGGAGAAACCCCCACGGCTAGACAATCAAAGATCCAGGGGTAAAGTGTCTCACTAGTAAAACATGTCACAGATCTTCACCATTTCTCCCTCAGCCTAGGAAAAGGTGGGCAGTTTTCGAACACACTGTATATTTAATACTGCTTTCCAACCCCCAGAATCTCTGCAGCGTTCTTAGCACAGCCCCCAAATTCTTTTCCTTACAGCAAGAGATTTATGGCTCAATTAAACTTTTTATTAGATTACATTCCATCAGTAGCACACACAAATCTTAGACTTTTTTTTCCTTGTCTGTTGTTTTCAAACGGAGGTGAGGGCAATTACATAGTCATAGTCATACATCGTCATACTTCAGTTTCCCCTCCCCCTCCTTTCTTCATTTCAGATCACATGCAGTTTTCCATTTTGGCTTGTTAATACCAATATTACCTCAACATCCCTTCCTCACTTGCAAATGCGGAATCATAAATATATAAAAGAAGCTTAGAATAAACAAATGGTGGGCTTCCCTTTCCCCAACCGACTTTCACGCTGAAGAAAATATTATCTCAATTCAAAACTTTGATCCATGTAGCTAGTATATTCAGCAGTATGTTGTTGCAACCCTTTTCCATCACATGCTGGTGCTTTAAAGCCAATTAAAGGTTGTTACGGCAAAATCTGGGTGCGAGGCTGCTCTGCCACCCAGCTCATCGGACTAAGTCCGTGGGTCCCTGCGGAGGAAAATGAGCTCAGCCGGAGACAGGAGCAAGCAGCAGAAGATCCAAGTTTATTGCGCAACAGGTTCAAGGCGAGATTGAACAGTGAGAAAGGGGTGACATGAGTTTTTGAAACTCCCTCCATGTCCCAGAATACAGTGCAAAACACGTCATGAATACATTAAAGAGAGGTTTGGTTACACAGATTACATCATGAATATATTAAAGGGAGGTTGGGTTACACAGATTAACATATGGAGGAGGGAGGGGGGAATATGCAGAGCTACACCGGATTAACATAAGGAGGAGGGAGGGGGGAATATGCAGAGCTGGAGATATGCACAGATAAACACTTCCTGGGGATGAGAAAACAATAGTCCCAAATATGCATAGTCTGCCACCTGACATTGTCTGGAGGAAAGGCTGATCAGAGCAATTTGAAAGGATTAGGGTCTTGACACCTTGCTTGAGGGATTTTGCTGGACAGGGGAAATGTGATGGAGTCCTAGGGTAATTGAGCAAACTGGCACGCTGATTTTCTATGAATTTTATAGATTTTAGTCCCTTTTGACATTGACAATTGGAAATAAATTGATATATTGTAGCGAAGAAGAAGGTGAAGAAGACATGCCCCCCCCTTCCGTAACAAAGATCCAATTAAATGGAGAACCTCTGCTTCTTAATGACCGTGTAGGAGGGTTTTTGCCAGGCAAAGTGCTTTTGCATTCAGCGCCTCCCTGCCTCCCACATTCCGTGCCAGAGCGAGAGCCAGGTACCGAGACGAACTGCGAGTGAAGCCCATTCTCCCTGTACCTGGGGGGAATTTGCAAGGATGATTTACCCTCCATCATCCTTGTTTTTCGTTCACCAACGATTCCCCACTGTCATGGGGGCTGCCTCCATTAAGTCAGGCAGGACCGGAAGCCTGTATAATATAGTTTTCACAACTGAATTTATCCTATCATGGGCACTTGAACCTTGGTTTCTATACATCCTAAATCCCAATTTTACTAGCTGAAATATCATACCTGGTCACTTGTACTGCGCTGAATGTAGTATTTCTAGTCTTAAGATCAATTGATGAAAGACATACAGGTGCATAATTAGTTTACAGCTTATGAAACTTGCGTTTTTTTGCAGGGTTTATGGTGGGGGAGAACAGCAGCTGTTAGACAGGCAGAAATCCAACAGGTTAAGCATTTTCTAGAAATAAAATTGAGAGAAACTTCTTCCGGTGACATTGTCTGTCTGCCACCAAATTATTTTTGGATCCTCTGCCCCTTCTGCAAAGAAAGAAAGCATATATGCATAAAGTTGCATATGGTTTGAAGCATATGCAGATTTTATGCAACTTCATGCCTTTTTTTGCAGGTGGTGCTGAGACCCCAATTCACTGGGCCCAGAACACCTGTTTGGCACCTCTGCAGATTGAATCAACTCATGAGCAAGGCAAGAGAGACATACATGTGTCTATAAAGGCAGAAAAATTGTGGTACTCTGTCATCAGGTAAAGAAGCAAGACATAGAAAAGAGAAGGAACCAGGTGTAAATAACCCTTTTCTTTTTGGCAGAGGTTAAAGGGGGCTGACAGCTTTTCCTTTGCACCCGCCTCAAACAGATTCACTCTGAAGCCTTTTCCTAACTCTGAAGCATTTCAGATTTAAGGCTCGGTGGCAATTAAGGGATCCTGACAATTAAAACAACAGCTTTCCCTATTAATTCACAAATGTTTGTTTTTAATAGAGCAACTCCAGACTTATGTGTACTTTGTTGTTCCTCTGAGAGTGTGTCTCTTCGCATGTTGCATGCTTAGGCTGAAAGGTAAAAAGGAGGGGGGACGATTGTCCTTAACACCAGAGCGGAGGAGGGAAGCCCTGAAAATCTATTTCCCTTTGGCACGGCTCAGTGAGTGTGTCCAAAGCTGTTCGCGAGGAAAGAAATTACTAAGACTAATATCTGCCCCAAACAAAAATTGTATGCAGGGCCTAAATGAATTCCATAGAATCCTGAGGATATACAGTGGTACCTCGGGTTACATACGCTTCAGGTTACATACGCTTCAGGTTACAGACTCCGCTAACCCAGAAATATTGCTTCAGGTTAAGAACTTTACTTCAGGATGAGAACAGAAATTGTTCTTCGGTGGTGCAGCAGCAGCAGGAGGCCCCCATTAGCGAAAGTGGTGCTTCAGGTTAAGAACAGTTTCAGGTTAAGTACGGACCTCTGGAACGAATTAAGTACTTAACCCGAGGTACAACTGTACATATATGGGGGAATGATGGTGATGAATTTCCCACCTTCACCCTAAGGTCCAAGGGTGGGTTACAACATTAAAACACAATATTAAAAACAGTTTAAAACAACTTACAACCACAAAAATAAGGAGAGTCTGAAAAATATGCACCTTAAATGTTAAAAGCTTGGGTAAAGAAATGTCTCTTCAGCATTCTCCAGAAGCTATATTATAAAGGTCCCACACATACCTCTGTGGGGAAGGAATTTCACAGTTTTGGGGCTCCCACAGAGAATGTCCTCTTCTGAACCACCACCCTGAGTCTCTTGGAGGAACAACCAAGAGGTCCCCTCTGCTGATCTCGGCATCCATGAGGGTGTGTAGGGAAGAAGGCTGTCTTTCAGATATTTGGGGCTTGAGTTGCAGGACAGCGTTTACAAAAGTACCACCGCCATGTGGTAGGGACATTGGTGCAGCCTCAGCCATGTTTGGTCAGGTTCAGACAGTTTTACGCCACCTGTGCTCCAGCTTAACCAACCCTCCTGTTACACCATGCACAGGTCACTGGAATAACAAAGCGACCTTGTGTGCTTCTACATCACCTTAAATGAATGGTTTTGTCCTTTCCGCATCTCTGAAGTTCATATGGTTCCCCCTCCCCCAAGTTATATATATACCTGTTGGCACTTTTCCAAACTTCATCTAATTTCTGAGCAAAGAACCGTTTATTTGCCAGGGCCCTCATGGGGGTTTTGCAACCTTATCTCATTTAGCCTTTTGTCTCTGCTAGATAATTGAAGAGCATCTTTATAAAACATTGTATCCTTTGTTCTCCACCGTTTCGTTTATAGTTTTGCCCTACAAGAGTTAATACGTAGACGCAAATGAATTGCTTTTTATGGGGATAATAATGGTAACGTAAACACATCAGTTTCTAAAATGAATGGCCATCTCCACTTTTCTGCTATTGTGTGGTAATGATTTTTAACAGCGTAGGGCTGAAAGCATAAGGTTTTATTTCTTGTCCTAAATGTATACTGCATGAGAAACAACCTAAACAATGTTCTTAATTTAGACAGTGTGTCCGAGGGCCTTTTCACACACTGTGCTTTTGGATGTATAAAATATTTGAATGTACATCTAAAAACCTTCAAGGTGCCGTAGGTTTCAACCAGAATTGTGAAGGGGGGGGGTGTAAAACTCTTTCCCTGTCCATCATTTCTCCACTTAGGTGCTCTTTCCCGTGCAGGATTGAAACCACTGGTTGGTGTGCATTTTGAATAACATTTAACCAAGCAGCCCATGTTTGTGAGGTCCACAAGCTTGCACATCCAGTGATGTCCATAGGTTTGTGCAATCTGTTGTACAACAGGACTTCCATTTCTCTTCTTCTCTTTCCTCCAGTCCCACGTATGCCCAAAAATATTGCTGCAGAGGGTCTTCTACCCTTCTGGAGAGATTTGGGGAAGCATGCAGGGGAGGGAACTCCCCAGAACTCAGTTCCAGCTCATCTCAGGTGGCTACCATTCTAAGAGAATGAGGGAGACGTTCATGGTGAGTTCTGGCACCTCTTCTTCTAGAAAAATAGCACTGGAGGAAAGTAAGGTGAAACTCTGTTGCACAAACAGATGCTACTCGTGCCATGCTGAATCTCATTCCCTGCAATTCCTTTGAATGGTTTTCAACTAAGAGTGAACGCATTGAAATTAGCGGACCTAACATAGTGATGTATGGAAGTGAGAGTTGGACCATAAAGAAGGCTGATCATTGAAGAATTGATGCTTTTGAATTATGGTGCTGGAGAAGACTCTTGAGAGTCCCATGGACTGCAGGAAGATCAAACCTCTCCATTCTGAAGGAAATCAGCCCTGAGTACTCACTGGAAGGACAGATCTAGAACCTGAGGCTCCAATACTTTGGCCACCTCATTTGAAGAGAAGACTCCCTGGAAAAGACCCTGATGTTGGGAAAGATGGAGGGCACAAGGAAAAGGGGACGACAGAGGATGAGATGGTTGGACAGTGTTCCCGAAGCTACCAGCATGAGTCTGACCAAACTGCAGGAGGCAGTGGAAGACAGGAGTGCCTGGCGTGCTCTGGTTCATGGGGTCACGAGTAGTTGGACAGGACTAAATGACTAAACAACAACAACAACATAGTTACATTCATTAATTTAAATGAGCCTGTTCTGAATAAAACCTGGTTGGATAACACCCTTCATGCTTTTTGATAATGGTTTGACTCCCTGCTAAAAATTTATAAACAATAACAGATGAAAAGAACCTTTTACAACCTTTTTCAGTGTGCAGAAATACATTTCACAGCCGCTCTGAAATGTTTAAAACAAAACAAAAATTATACCTGATCTATTCCTAATGCCCAGAGGGGTAAATGTTTCCTTCTTATTTGGTAGCTGCTTTGTGGAGAAGAATATAAACTGATACGCTTTTGTTTTGAAATGATGGGAAGAATTTGGTTTGTCAGCCAGCCTGCATTTCCACGGTGCCTGACAACAGGCTACGCTGCTCCTATGATTAATTTATAATGGAAAACAGGGCATTCTGAAATGACCGCAGGGCCTGCGTGAAATGTGAACAAGCTCAAACTAAGATAAGCTGTATCTATATTTCAATTCCCATCTGACATCTCTACCTTCTTGATTATGAATAATATGCAACCTTTTGTGTGTCCTGAAGATTGGAACCTTTCCCAGTTGTGTTTATACCCCCTGTCTTACTCTGCGAGACTCAGACCCTTTTGTGTATCCCTTGATGATAGTATCTAGTTCAAACGTAGATGCAGGTCTTATTTAATTAATTCCCACCTTTTAAAAAATCTGCCAGGTTTATTGAAATAAGACACTTTGTTGAGAAGCTTGGCTTCATGTTTCACACTGTTTTTTAACCGTTTGGGGACTCCTTTTAAAAATATAACACATATGAATTAGAGCCCTTTAATCTCTTGAAACATATGTTTTCAATTCTAAGACTCCAAATTTTGTATATCTGTAGGCGGGAAATATATTTTACCTATAATAAAAGCTGTGTTTTGCCCGCTCTAGCTTCAACCTTTCAGCCATATATATATATAAATGAATGATATATAATATAATAATTTTGCCACTTTAAACATACTCCTTTATAAAAAATAGTGGCATAAACAATGAAAAAATAATGTTTGTTGCTGCTTTAGGAAAGTCATGTTAATGCTTCCCTCCACCCCACATGCAATGAGGTAATGTTTAGGGAATGTATTGGCAGAAGAATTGATGCCCTAAACATCTAATTGAAAATCACTGATGATCATCCATTCATTTAGCATTTTAAAAATTTGATTATACTGTTGTGCCATACTATGTCACTGTGGTAAACTCTGACAGCTCCGGTTTGGATTATACCAGTTCATTTGATCTTTCAAAAGCTACTCATTCATTTTTGCCAGATTGCTTTGCAAGTGCTGTATCCTGTCAGTTGTAGGAGAACCAAGTAAATGAGGGTGGGTGGGTGTTAAAAAAAAATCAACAGTAGAAAGTTTCTCTGATGTCTGACACCAGGCCATACTGCTGCTATGATCTTTCCTCCTTGGCTTTGTCTACTTTTCCCCTTTTGTCAAACTGGTGTTTTCAATTTATACTTTTGCTAGAATGAGGTCTGCTAACTACTTGGGACCTAAGGCAATTGCTCCTCTTCCCCCTTTTTGTCTCAAGTCTAAAAGCAGCTCTGATGCATGTTCAAGAGGTCAACTGGAATGGCGATTTTCAATCATTTGGTCAATGCATTTGAAGTCATTTATAGCTTTCAGAATTCCCAGCGGATTATTCCACCACACATTCGTTTTCTCCTACCCCCTTCCCAGTTTTTATCTATTTAGAAGTTCCAGTCTTGACCTACACTTCACAGGGCAGAGCAAGGAAATGTAGCTGAAGATGTTTACATATTTCGCTGCAAACAGTTTCCATATGAGAGGTTTTATACTTTCTGAGTAGTAATGGACTCTTTCATACTGGGGGAGAGACTTCTGGATCCCAAACAAACTGGCTTTTCTAAAAAGAATGTTTTCTCACATCATTAAAGTCTGTGCAAAAAGAAGAAGAAGAAATCCATTTTTAGAGTGGTAAGATTAATGCTCTCTCATGAATAGGAATTTTTATAAGAAACCATCAGCACAGGCATTTTTAGCATGGATCTCTAAACTAGGAGCTTCTGATAGAAACCTTATATAAAGCTCAGCTTGTTAAATATTCAAGTTGCCAAGTGTATGAATGGCTTGTGATTCAGAGATTCTTCAACTGACTTAAACTTTGAGTAGACCCTTAGCACTGTAAAAATAAGACCAAGGGTGTGGTCTAAAATGATAACAAGGTACTAAAATAAACTTATTTACTCTGCATAAGTACAGTTTAACTTGTCTTCTTGCTAGTTTAACTAGATGTGACTAAGAAGTAACATGTATTCACTTCTTTATAATTATTTTAGTAATTTCAAGCATAATCCTTTCTTGCAGAAGATTGATTGGTTTTAATACTGAATCCCTCCTTGTATTCAATAGAGCAGGGATGGGGAATCGGGGCGACTCTAGAAGTTGCTGTACTTCAGCTCCCTTTTACATGAAGTTGTTGTGAGATGTCATTAGGAGATTTGGGGCAAGATGTCATCAGAATACTGAGGACACAGCTTTACTTCTCCAAAACAACTGGGTGAGGAGAGGCCATGCAGGCCCTGAACTGGTGCCTGGATGAAATGGTGGTCTGGTTAAGGGAAAGTAAAATGATCCTGAATCCTAGCAAGGGAGAGGCTCTGTGGGCGAGTGCTTCCCATGCTTGAGAAATTAGCCAATTGTCTGCCCTAGGCAGGGTTGCGGGATGCAGGTGGCACTGTGGTCTAAACCACCAAGCCTAGGGCTTGCTGATTGGAACGTCGGTGGAATGAATCCCTGTGACGGAGTGAGCTCCCATTTCTTGGTCCCAGCTCCTGCCAACCTAGCAGTTCAAAAGCACGTTGAAGTGCAAGTAGATAAATAGGTACTGCTCCGGCGGGAAGATAAACGTCAGCTCCCTTGGCCTGTAAAGTGAGATGAGCGCCACAACCCCAGAGTCGTTTGCGACTGGACTTAACTGTCAGGGGTCCTTTACCTTTTTAGGCAGGATTGCGTCCCTCTGAAGAAGCAGGTACACAGTTTGAGGTGTGCCTGGATCCAGCTTTGTTACTGTTTGCCCAGGTACCTTTGGTGGCTTAGGACTGGAGAATGTTTTTGTCAGCTTTGGCTTGTGCAACAGCTGTGATCATTCCTGGACAGGGGGTCGTTAAGGCATTGGGAACTTTGAAGTTGGATTAATGCAATGAACTCTGTGTGGGGCTTTCCTTTTGGTTGGTCCAGAAACTGCAGTCGGTGCAGAATTCTGCACAACAGTGACTGACATCATCTCACCTTTGCTCAAACATCTGCATGGGCTGTTACCAAGTTCAAGTCTTTACTATTAGTATATAGAATTCTTAACAGTTTTAACTTAAGGATCGTGTCACCCCATATGTGCCTCCTCAACCCTTCAGTCTGCAGGACTTGCCCTTGTATGAGTGCCGTATAATGTTCATTCTGCATATGTGAGGAACCTGTCTTTTAATGTGGTAACATCTGTGCTTTGAAACTTCCTGCCTATTCATATTAGCCATACATCCTCACTATATTGTTTTAGAAGCAAGCTAAAAGCTTTTTGTTGGTTTGTTTTACTCTAGGAAGCTTATCCAGACATATCACATGTCTGTTTGGATGTTCTCCTCTATTGAATAATCCAAATTATGGAAGTTGGTTTTGTATGTATGTATTGTGCTGATGTTTCACTTTACTGGCCTTTGGTCTTCTGTATATACTCTTCAGTTGCAATTCCCATCAGTACCAGTCAGCGTGGCCAATTGTCAGCTATTGTGGAAACTGTATTCCAACAAGTTCTGGAGGGCTATGTGTTTTCCATTCCTGATTTAGGGAGCTTACAGCACTTTCCTCACCGGGGACCATCCATCTGGGTGTTCGGTGAGGATACTGAGGACCAGTGAAAGGGGAGCAGAAGCTTGTATTTTTAAAAAACTCTTAACCACAGTCAGCTTTCCAATGACATGGAGTAGGCTAAGTTTGCAATCCTAAACTCGCTCATTTGGGAGTAAGTTTCTTAAAAGACATTGTAATGGTTCTAGGGGTTGCTCGTGCGTAAGTTGCTGCCACTCCTGGCTAGGTTACCCCTTTCTGGCTGGACTTTCTGTCTCTCCGGCATCCCTCTGGAGCCTTCCCTCCGCCTCTGGCTCCGATAGCAGTTCCCTGACAGACATGAATAGGATTGTACAGTATGTGACTCAGGGATAGCCCAGCCACATGTAAAGCAATGAATCCGAATTTGTAAGACTCTTATTTCTAGAAGCCTTCATAACAGTGTCGTCAGCATGTCAGCCTACTTCCTATTGCTGTTCAGCCAGATTCTAGATATGTCAGATTTCGTAAGTTGAGGGCTGCAGTGATTCCAGAAGGCTAAATGAGATTTTATTGTGCTGACATAGAAACATATAAGGAACCAGTCGGTCAGTCGTCTGCAGTGCTGAGAACAGAATGCAGCATACCTTTAGGTTTCCAGCTTGACACACCTGTTAATAAATTGACATGGAGAAGAAAGGTTCATAGGGTAAGACAATAAATAATTTCCTCACAGTTGGGCAGTTTATGGTTGTTTTTCTTTCACAGCAGTTCATATGAACAAAATACTCAAGAGCAGATAAAGAGGTGTTGCAGTGTGCTTCTCTTGTTAAGATTTACGGCCCTATATGGGCAGCCTGCAGAACTCAAGATTTATGTGCCTGTAACATTACTTGGATTTACAGCCATGTCAATGACTGTGAGCACATAACCATGTTTCTTAAGGGCTCTTTCTAATGTAGTGAGAGGTCATAGCAAGGATGCAGACATTTTGCAGTGTTGAGAGGCATGTGCTAACATATATCACCCTGCCCATAATTTACAAGTGGTGACTTACATTGACTTTTTCATCTTTTTACTACTTTGGCCCATTAAACCCTTAAGTGGTCCATGACTATATTTGGCTTATTAAATGATTGTTGTGGGTGATGCAATGACTGAATATGGTGAGCAAAAGCAGAGAAGCCACTCATATTAAGAATTCTTCCCACTCCATTTGGTCTTCTTACTCAAATGTGAAAACTTGCTTCTGCCGATAAGAACATTAGTATAATTCATAGTTAGCTGGGGGGGGGATAAGGACCTGTGCTCTAGGCATGCATGGGATCAGTTGTTTCCCTTGTGTGACATGTAGAAGCTTGGGGAATGCAGAGCAATGATCTACAGGAAAATTGCTCTGGGAATAAGGTTTCCAACAGCAGGAACAACTTCAGAAAAAAACTATTTTGGAGGAGCAAACAAAAATTGTTGTTATGTGAATAAGGATTTCAACGATGCTTATGCAGGACTTTGATGTACTGTGGCAGAAAGTTGGAGAAGCAAATGGGGAAATATGTTGGGGTCGTTCATTTTACCTTTCTCCACTCCTTGGAGTCATCCCCCTACCCAGCACCTGCTGTGAAAAGCTTTTCTCATTTGGAGCTTAGTCCCAGGTTTCCAAGGAAAACTTCCGTTTCTTTGTGGTTTACATTCTGAATATGAATCTGTGCAAAACATTGGCTCAGTTCAGATATTCTGAACAATGCAATGCAAGAGCCTGCTGGATTAGGCCAAATCATCCAGTTTTTCATAGTGGCAAGACAGGTGTCTATGGGAAGCTTGCAAGCAGGACCTGAATGCCAGAGTGTGCTCCTCTCCTGCGGTTTGCAACAACTGGTATTCAGAAGCATACTGCTCCGGCCGTGGAGGAAGAACATAGCTACCAGGTAGCTATTGATGCCCTTATTCCATGAATTTGTCTAATCCTCTCTTAAAACTATCCAGGTTGGTGGCCAATTATTGTATTTTTCCGTCTATAAGATGTCCACATGTATAAGATGCCCCCTATTTTGGGGGGGCTCAGATTTTTAAAAATGGGGGGAGATGGCCCCATGTATAAGACGCCCCATAAAGAAGGCTGATCGCCGAAGAATTGATGCTTTTGAATTATGGTGCTGGAGAAGACTCTTGAGAGTCCCATGGACTGCAAGAAGATCAAACCTATCCATTCTTAAGGAAATCAACCCTGAGTGCTTACTGGAAGGACAGATCCTGAAGCTGAGGCTCCAATACTTTGGCCACCTCATGAGAAGAGAAGACTCTCTGGAAAAGACTGTGATGTTGGGAAACATGGAGGGCCCAAGGAGAAGGGGGCGACAGAGGACGAGATGGTTGGACAGTGTTCTAGAAGCTACCAGCATGAGTTTGACCAAACTGCGGGAGGCAGTGGAAGACAGGAGTGCCTGGCGTGCTCTGGTCCATGGGGTCACGAAGAGTTGGACATGACTAAACGACTAAACAACAACAACATAAGACGCCCCCTAATTTTTGACATTTTTTTTTAGGAAAAAAACCAAGTCTTATACATGGAATAATACAGTAACATAGGTCAGCTATGCACAGCATACTTTTTTTGTCTGTCTTCAGTCGTTCAACATTCAGCTTCATTGTTTGTTCCTGAGTTCTAGTTCTAGGGAGACAAGCTTACCTCTACCCCTCTCCTTCCATGCTGTGCATAATTTTAAACACTTCTGTCGTTTTGCCTCCTATTCACCTTTTCTCTCAACCAAAAAGCTTAACTATGAATTATTGCAATATCTCAACTTACAGTACTGCAGGAATCCAGCAAATCAAAAAACCTTGTTTTGAAGTTCGTTTGCAAGCCATGATGTCATATCTGAATTGATTTACCCTCATTAAAACTGTTGCCCGACCTCTGTAGCCACTGCTTCTAGAGACTGGAGTGTGAACCAGACAGAAAGCAAAAGCAGACAAACTTGGCATGGTGCCTGAATAGAGCCATTATAAAATTACTTTGATTTATGCCAACAGTTTTTAAAATACCGTATTTTTCGCCCCATAGGGTGCACCGCCCCATAGGATGCACCTAGTTTTTTGGGGGGTGAAATAAAGGGGGGGGAAATTATTCCCCCCCCCCAGGTGTGGGGCTGGTGCGGGGGAAGCCCGAGCTTCCCCCGACCCCAGCCCCAAGAACAACCTGCTATCCACAAGCCTAGGGAGCCCAGCGGGAAGTCGCGCCGGTCTTCCCAGGCTTGCGGAGAGCTGCGCGAAGCGCAGGCGCGCTCTAAAGCGCGCCCCGGGCTTCAGAATGCAGGCAGCTCTGCGCAACCTTCAGGAGACTGGCGCAACTTCCCGCTGGGCTCCCGAGGGTTGCGCAGTGCTTCCTGAAGCCTGGTGCGCACCGACCCCTCTCGCTCTCCAGGCTTCAGCGAAAGCCTGCATTCGCCCCATAGGACGCACACACATTTTCCCTTCATTTTTGGAGGGGGAAAAGTGCGTCCTATAGGGCGAAAAATACGATACTTTAATTTTAAAATGATCTATTGCAGGGGTTGGGCATCATATTAAAATAAAAAACTGATTTGCCTAAATTGGATGCAAACAGCAGACTATGGTTTTTTATAAACCAGAATGAGAGGGACAGAACTGCAAGGCAAACCATGGTTACGTTGTGATACTGGGCCTGGACCAGTGTGTGATATGGATGACCTAGAATTCCCAGTTTCCTTTACTGGTTCTTATGCTGACACAATGAAATCTAAGCAGGTTAGAATTTCCTTAGGATGATTATAGGCAAAGAAAAAAAACACAGTTTGAGTGTTGGTCCTGTTAAAGGCCGTGACGGGAGTAGAAGAAAATGTGATTTTGTGTTGTAGTGATAGACATGGCCTGGCTGTATTTTCTGCACTTTGTGGAATACTTCTTCTCCCCAACCCCAGTAGTACATCTGTCACAGACATTGCATGGATGGCTAGAATTTCCTGCTTGCATGGATAAGAACCTTATGGTGTGAGCCAGCCTTTACTTATAGTGACAATTGATATTGGCACCATAATAATGCAGAGTTTCTTAATTGTCTTGTTATAGTACAGCATAACAATAGTATGAAAGCCAATTAAAGTTGCATGTTGATTTCGCCTATCCTTGGGCAGGGAGGAGTTTTGTTCAGTAAGGAAGCAATGATACTTACTCAAATAAGGTTATGGAATGGGGGAAGAAGGCTTAATCTTTTGGAACAGGACTCAGGAGGTGTTTTCTGGATGCAAACGCAGCAGCAGCAACACAACTTCCATACTATTTTAAGCCTGTACACCAGAGCTTTCTAAACTTTTCATGTTAGTGGCACACTTCTTAGATGTGCATCCTAAAAATTCAGTTTTACTAGTAAACCAGAGGTTAAACTAACCCCTTATAAGAGCGTGGTGAGCGCTCATGCGGCACACCCACACACTGCAGCCGACACACTAACGTGTCACGACACAGTTTGGAAAGCTCTGCTGTACATTTTCAAGGTGATGCTTAGTAAGTTGTATTTCTCAATGCATGAAGAACAGAAGGTATAAATATTGTATGTGCTTCTGAATGATTTAACTTTATTTCGCTGACACACTGAAACCTGCTCTGGAGTGACTCGGAAGTTACTAGCTTGTGAACAGGCTTATTACACAATTCCATCTGCTCCTGCGTTGACTCTGCCCCTTTATGTGACCTACATCCTAAATTATGAATTGTCACGAGAAATGACTGTTCTGTGCAGTTCTCTTAGTTGCCCAGTTGCAGTGAATATTTGGCTCATATAGGTCAAATATTTGGCTCATATAGGTCAAATATATGAAGTGCTGAATAGCACTTCAGAAAAGAAATTTCCCATTTCAAAAGTTTATTTTATAAAAACAAATGAGCCAATCAGATGTGAATGACGTACCTCAGGCCCCTTCCTTCTCTGACCTCCACCCCACTTGCACCTAACTACTGGAAATGTATATATGTTTTGGACTTTGGTCCACAATTTCATTTCGCATTGCTAGTTACGAGCTGAAAAAACAAACAAGATTCTGTACCCTGCAATGCACATTCTGCTGTATTTTTTATTGTTGACATCATGTTAAAAATCACTGTAAAACCTGGTGTTTGGAAAACCTAGTTTCAAGTATAGGATGCCTGTTCTTTTGACTCTTTAAAAAAAGGGTTGTTTGGAAAATGTGCCTACCCCCCCATTTTATTGTATTTATTTAAAAGTGCCTCTAAACTGCTTAATATTTTGAAAATACCTAAGAGGTGTATGCTATGTACAATGTAAAAACAATATTCATTAAAATGTTTTTTAAAATCCTGACAACAAAACAGTATAAAAACATACAAAAGCAAATAAAAAGCATATTTGGGGATTCACACACACAAAAAAAGGGAATTGGGGAGCTCCTGGACAGAACGATGCCTCTTAGAATCATAGAATTGTACAGTTGGAAGGGTTCCCAAGGGTCATGTAGTCCAACCTCCTGCAATGCAGGAATCACAGCTAAACCATCCATGACAGATGGTCATCCAACCTCTGCTTAAAAACCTCCAAGGAAGGAGAATCCACAAGTCTCCCGAGGGAGATGGTTCCACTGTTGAACATCTCTTGCTGTCAGAAAGTTCTTCCAGATGTTTAGTCAGAGTCTCCTTTCTTATAACTTGAAGCCATTGGTTCGAGTCCCGCTGTCTAGAGCAGGAGAAAACAAGCTTGTTCCCTCTTCCATGTGACAGCCCTTTAGATATTTGAAGATGGCTATCATATCTCAGTCTCATCTTTCTCTAGGCTAAACATACCCATCTCCTTCAACTGTTCCTCATAAGGCTTAGAAGGTAAGATGTCTTAGAAGGCATCTGAGGCAGCTGGTGGTTGCTGCTTCATGTATGGCAGAGAGAAGGGCGTTCAGCAGAACGGGAGCTACAGTAGAAAATCTCCATTCTTGGGTCACTGTGCTGTGATATTCTGTACAATGCAGTGCCATGAGTAAAATTTCCCCAGATCCACAGGAGCCAAGTGGTCTTTCAAGTAACCTGGTTCTAAGTTGTTCAGGGCTTTAAATGTTAACAAGACCTTGAATGTGAGCAGATAGCTGATCAGTGGCCAGTTCTGTTCGCTCAGCAACTTGACTGCATTGTTTTGCACCAGCTGCAGCTTCCAGACCAGTCCTAAGGGTCTGCAGTTGCTCCACCTATCTATCCACCAGTCTTTTTCCCTCTAAAAAAATGTATTTGGACACGGTGGCTGCAGTAGTCTGAGAGAGAGTGTGTCGCTTGACTCCATTATATTTTTTACTACTTCTAAAACATTGGAGAAGCTTCTTGATCCAGCGGTTGTTGCAATCTTGAAAACCTGTTCTGTGGGGAAAACAAATTAGCGCAGGGTGTTTGTTGCATTTCTGTTTTGTCACGGTGCTGTTTAGACTGGGTGGAGTGCAGGGTTGAGCAGGGATGGAAGGAAAGAGCTGGCTGTTCAGCACAGCCCTTGACTGAGGCTGCCGTGCAATCCATTCCCGAAGCCAGAAGTTCTTTTGAGGTCAGTATGGGTTCTACTTGAATCAAATGCTTTTAGAACATTGGTATGAGTGTCTGGCTCTCATTTTCTCTGTTGGCTTTTGGTAAGAGTACTGTGATCAGATCAGAAAGACTCAGCAAGCCGTAAGGAGGAAATCAATTTTTAATTTTGATACCATTACAAGGGCAGACTATTGCCCAGAGGTTTGTGTTATTTGGTCTTCACCCATTTGTTTCTACTTAGGAGTAAAGAGGGTGTGAGAACATTGGACTCGGCTTGCTTTTGGGGAGAAGTATGTTCTGTGCATCCAGACAGATCAGTTCTTGCAACTTGTTTTTACTGAAAACGTATGAACTTTCTGCAACATACTGCAAAACATTTGTACTGGAGCAGCAAACCTAGTTTTTGCATCTCTGTTTTGTGTGTATTCTTTGTATGCTCCTACCAAAACTTTTCTATCGGTATTGTGTAGTCATAATGCATGATGCTTTATTCTAGTATAAGAGACGCTTACAAATTTTGATAATGGGAGAAAGAGTGGATTGGTGTGGAGGAGGAGAGGAATGAAAAAACAGCAAGGAGTTTATGTGAGCAAATGCAACTACATGCACTTTCAGATGCGGGGTTGAGTAATTTGGTAGTCTTGTCATGTATGCACACACAATTTCTGGATTGGAATTTGCCATTTTGAGATTAAGCCACAAGGCTATCCATCCTCCTGAAAAAATCACTGCAGCCTGAATTATGGAAGCAGAACATAACAATGCATGCAGACCTGCACAGGTTGTTGGGCATCTAGGTACATTTGTCCTGGGCCTCAGATGGCTAAGCTGGCCAGGGGGCCTTGCCAGGGTCTTGCTGGACTTAAGCTGTCATGCCAAGAACAAGACTCACTAGTGCATTTATAGTCATACTTCGGGAATCAAACGGAATCCACTCCGGAAGTCCGTTCAACTTCCAAAATGTTTGGAAACCAAGGCGCAGCTTCTGATTGGCTGCAGGAAACTGGAACAATCACTTCCAGGTTTGTGGAGTTCTGGAGCCAAAATGTTCTTCTCACGAGGCATTCGACTTCTGAGGTACGACTGTATTTATTTTATTGCATTTATATAACACTTTTTCTCCAAGAAGCTCAGGAACGTACATGTAGGTCTGCCTCTTTTATCCGTACAACAGTTCTGTGAGGTATGTTAGGATGAGAGGCAGTGTCTACAGGTACACATAAGTGAATCTACATAGATCATTTTTACTGTAGAACTTGAATTTTCTAGCTGTGATAGGCAGGAAGGAGGGCCTGCGCGTTTGCAGCGTTAGAGACTTTCTGCATTGATTGATCATTCCTGCACTTCAAGAATTTAGGTGCGTTTCAAAATGTCTTGTAAGATGCATGCTGATCAAGTATCTTAGACTTGGGTTCAAATGATTCCTTCTACATCTTCTATATAGCTATTCTAACGCATATACGTGGAACGAATCCGATGGTAGCTACTTTAGTTCGTTCAGCTACAGGGGGCGAGCTGTATCTTGAATCTGTTGGTGTTTCTACCTTTTTATCCTAGATTCTCACAAAGGTAACAGTTTAGTGAAGTCCTCTGCTCCCCCCCCCCTTCCCGGAAATCACCAGCAATGTAATGATGCCTTTTAAAAGCAATTCTTGCTTTTTCTCAGATGGATGCTTAAAAGGGCCAATTGGTTGCAGCATTCCAGGTTCATGCTTTTAGGAATCAAACAGCAAGACTGTCTTGGGGAATTCTGAGTTGTCAAGTCACTAATTCTAGAAGATGGCTTACCCTTTAGGTTTCCCATTCCCATCTTGTCGGTGTATTTGCTGAAATGGACTTTGATTACATTCATTTCATCACTTGTGTCATAAAAATGTGTCTTTGTGTAATATTAGCTTTAAAAAAAAGGTACAAAATTGAGAGAGAGAAAGTGTCTGAGCAAACTATTAATGTATAGATCAATCACTTTAAAGAAATGTGTCTCTTTGCAATAGAGCCATCATTTGGGGTGGGGGGAAGGTCGACTGCTGAAATTGAAACTGAGCACAGACACCAGAAACATCATGACGCCTTTGTGGAACAGTAGTAGAAGCACAGGTTTTCCTCTACATTTTCAGAGCTGATACCTGTCTTACTGTCACTAAAGAACAAAGTCCTGATAGATCGAATCTCAAAAGGAATGGTATTATCCGAACAAGGATCTGGTGCTTTCTGTTATTCTCTCTCCCCCCCCCCAAAAGAAAAGACCAATTTGCAAAAGTAGTCATGGAGTGATACTATTCATTATGCACTTAGCAGCAGCTGTGAAAAAGGCAAATTCCTTGTTAGGAATCACCATGATAGGGATTAAGCTGACAATATCATAATGACTCTCTGGCTCATCCGTATTTGAAATGCTGTGTACAATTCTAGCCATACCTGGCTAAGAATATCATAGAGGTAGGAGGAGCAACTTCTCTACAAAGAAAGGTTACAAAATTTGGAGCTTTTTAGTTTAGAAGAAAGAGGAACATGACAGAGTTGTAATAAAATTATGCACTGTGTGCCAAAAGAGGAGATAGCGAACCCTTTTATAATACTGGAACTCATGAGTTATCCAATGAAGTTGAATGGTGCTGTTTGCAGGATAGGGGAAGAAGCAGCATTTCTTCACACAGCACTTAGTTACCGGTAAATTAAGGAATTCACTACCAGAAGATTCCACCAATTTTGACCGCTTGTGGGCATTGATATATCTTGTTAACTGTATATATTAGTAGTCAACATAGACTAGACCAGTTCCTGTTTAAAAATGCAAAGAAGTCTGGCAATAAAAAACACCCAGGAATATTACTTCCAAAGTTAGCTCAGGTCAGGGGTAGGCAGCCTAAGGCCCATGGGCCGGATGCGGCCCAATCACCTTCTCAATCCAGCCCACGGACGGTCCGGGAATCAGTGTGTTTTTTACATGAGTAGAATGTGTCCTTTTATTTAAAATGCATCTCTGGGTTATTTGTGGGGTATAGGAATTTGTTCATATTTTTTTAAAAAATATATAGTCCGGCCCACCACATGCATGGTCTGAGGGACGGTGGATCCAGCCCACAGCTGAAAAAGGTTGCTCACCCCTGGTTCAGGTAGATGGATGGTGAGCTGACAGGATAGCAAATGATAACAAAATTTAATTGCCTGTTATTTGCTTTCTCATGGTAAAACCTGATTGAAGAAATGAAATTCTGCTTTAGGATAAAGATTCCACAGAGTATTTTTCTTTTAAACTGAAATAATAATATATTAAATGCTGGTTTTGAAATCTGTTGCAGCATTTGATGAAATGGAATGTAGACTATGGAAACTCAGGCTCTTCAAATAAGCTAGTCTTTAAGGTGTGCAACAAAAAAACTTTAAAATGAATAGCCATGGACTAACATTGAAGGTTATTCTGTCATTAACAATTACCACCACTGCTAAAAGACCCTCTGGCTAATAAAGACATGCTGCTGTAGAAATCTGTGGCGCTTACAGTATTTTTGCTCTTTCTGCTTGACTGCCTTGCATTTAGTCTTGTGAAATACTAACGCATTGAAACTTTACAGGGGTTCTGAGATCAGTTGAGCAATTCTGTGAGGCTGACATACAAGCTAAGCAACTTGTGTGTATAGAGGATTGTGTGTGTCCTTTGCGAGTCTAAGTCAAATGCACACTTTTGCCATTTGTAATTACTATGCTTTTGATCTCTATATATAGGTACTATGCTAACCGACTTTGTGGTCCTGTTTTTACTGTGGTTGCCCTATATTTCTTAGACTTTATTTTAAAGTTGAGGGAAGACGTCATCTCAACAAAATATTTCAGATGCCATTATTTCCCAGGCTGACTGACTGCTTCAGTCCTACCTTGCTTCTGCGATATTTGAAGTTACCCAACAAATTCTATCATGAAATCCAATTTTGAACAATGCAGCAATACGGGTCTTTTAGGACATCCACTTTGCCTGCAGAAAATGTAACTCAGATTTGTGAATCCCCCCCCTCCCCGTCTTGAAATCAAAACTGACCTTTTCACAATGCTGGTTAAGCCCACAGAAATGTTGCCAAATGTGCTACTACTTCTGCTAACTTTCTATGCAACACAGTAATTTCAGTGTTTTTGCTACCACATACATTGAAATTGGTATTCAGGTCGCTGGTTGGTTTTGTCATTAAATTCAATTCAAACAGATAATGGTTTTTAAAAAATGCAAGTATCATCATTCACCATGACTTAGAAGCTGTGTGGCATGGGAGATTTGCAAGATATATTTATCTTAGAAACCAGTAGCTTGACAGCTAAACAAAACATGCCCTTGTTATACTATTCAGTAAATGTTGTTTCCTGAGAGAAAATGGTTTTAGATTTAGTTCATGAATACAAAGAGAAGAATTGGATTATTTTATATTTTCCTCTTTGTATTTCCTTTGTCATTCTTGTAGAAACATAGCTATAAGTAATATATGGTGGTGTTGGTTGTGATGCCAGATCTGAGTTGTACATATTCCAGGGCATAGGAGCACAGGTTATTCTTATTCTTCTGCCCCACAGTTAAAAAGTTCATGTTTCTTCCGGGAGACACAGTACTTTGTGTTATATTTTGTTAGAACCTCTGCCAATGGACAGGTAAGACTGACACATCGGTCAAATCTGGGCCATTTATATAGTTAGAGTCAGATTCAGAAGCAGCATGCAGTGAGTAAATGGGAACTGAGTGCCTACAGAGACTATGCAGACTATGTGAACAGGCAGAATGGATAAATAATATCAGATGAGACAGGTAGATCTGATGGGGGAAAAAATCTTACGAGTAGCAGAGCCTTTATGTGGTAATAAACTGGATTAGAGGTATACAAGACTACTAGCTAGTCCAAACCAATCCAAATAACTTTATTGTACTAGCCATTGGCTGTGACAAATCTGAATAAAAAAATGAATACAAGCAAAAGAGGTGTCACACCACAAATAATCGTCTTTATTTAGATCTCTGTGTCTCCCTTACACTGATATGTTGTTCAAGGTCTCCTTTCTAATCGTTTTGGCTGCCAGAGCAAAAAGGGAGACTTTATTAGTGTTTACATCTGCCAGGGAGAGACATTTTTCCTGTATGGACAGTAAGGTGAGACACCACCTCCTAAGTCCAATGCATAGTGGGCAATATAGTAAATAGCGCAAGATGGCTTTCACCTGCGGTTGCCCACATATGCAGAGCCTGTCTTCATATGGTACCCTGTTAAATCGTCCATCTAGGATGGCGGAGGGCATAGCTTGAAAACGCAGCTCATTAAAAGCTAATTGTAGCAGCTTCATGCAAGTCATGCAACCTGTAGTTAAGTTTTATTACTAGCTAGCCAGAGAGAGCTCTTCTGTGTCTGACGGGACACAATTCCCCTCAGATAAAACATGTATGTCCTCTGTTTGGGAGCTTTTGGATTGAGGTATCTATTTTTACATGTGGACAGTATCAGTAGAGTCCGTACTTGTTGGCATCCATCTGTTTCGGAAGAGACGGTAGAGGAGTGCTCCTTGGGGGTCAAGCCAAACCGTTGGAAAATCGTAGAGACCGATATGGGAGAGACATGTTTTGGTGCAGCTGGGGCAGTTTAAGGCATCCAGTTGTGCTCCTCCCAGCCATCATTTCTCCTCTGGTCACGGCTGTGGATTCACAACCTGACTGTCTCCAGGGGCTACTGTCATCTGCAAGGGATTCCCACGCCGTGGGGTTTATCTTTGTAATGCAGAGTTGGTATGCCAATGGGCCTGGTAGCTGAAGCCAGCTCCCCATAGAACACATCCTTCAGAATCCAGCCATCTTCCGTTCTGTGGATAGGTCCAAGCCAGTGTAAACGTCTCTGAGACAGAACTAAACATGCTGGGAATGTGGGCTCTAGTATAAGAGTCTGTACTAGAGATATAAAATTCCTGGCAATTTTGAAGCTGTGGAGGGAAATGTGTGTTTCCCTCGAGTTTTTATATCTGTAAACTGACCAAAGTTGCAAGTTTATAGCTAAAACTCTGTGCTATGACTAATATTATTTTTCTCTATGATAGTATTTTGGTTCATTCATATAATCCTCACGTGCACCCAAATACCAAATATTTTAAGGATGGAAAGAATATGTTAAGTCTTATAAATGGTAATTGTGGTTGACCAAGCCAAAGCTGATGGCCATGTCTGGTTGATGGTCCGGTCAAGCTGGTGTGACGTGAGCAAGGCTTTTGCTCTTGAGTCTGCATGGAGTGTTGTGCAAATGCTTGCAGCTAGCAAAATAATATACTGAAGGATAGAATAGGCATTTCATATCCTAACAGAATGCTGAAAAGTCAGAATTAATTTGAAATAAACTCAGAAAAAGGCCAGAGTTTATATGCTTCGGACAGAACCTTTAAAAAATAGGAAGTGATGTGTATGTTAGGTTCAGATTAAGAGAGCATTGGGTATTCAAGCTAAATGGATAAGGGTTAAGATTATGGCTTTGTTCCATGTTTTGTGGAGAACTGCTTTATCCAGACATTTATATACCGTATTTTTTGCACCATAACACTCACTTTTTTCCTCCTAGAAAGTAAGGGGAAATGTCTGTGCGTGTTATGGAGCGAATGCCTGCGGGTGGCGGGGGGGATCTGCTGCAGTCTTCAGCAGAGGATCCATGGTTCGCCTTCCTTCCCTCCTCCGTGGTTACAAAGCATGGATCCACATGGATCCTCAGGATTTTTGCATTGGGCTACTCCAAACTCAATGTCAGATCACATGTCTGTGGCCACAGCATGAACCACAAAAATCATATATCCACTATTTCGTTTAGAATATTTTTTTTCTTGTTTTCCTCCTCTAAAAACTACGTGCGTGTTATGGTCTGGTGCGTGTTATAGAGCGAAAAATACGGTATATGTATTTTTCATACCATTTAAGTAGCACTCTTAGCATGCAACCAAAAATAATAATTCAAGGGTACTCTGAGGTGACTATTCAATTTTCACAAGCACAAGAGATTGAAAGATTCTTACATAAGAAGAGGGTTTAAAAGGGGGAGAGAGAAAGTGGAAGATAAGTGAGTTAGAACAGTCTGATATGGTTAGCTCTAGTTGTGTCAGCTGAAGATGAGGTTTTGAAGAAGAATTCTTCAGACAACAGACTGCTGGGAGACCTAAATGGCATAAAAGTGATCCAAAGTATATGAAGTCTTCGGTAACGTAGAATTCTGCATTTAAAGTCACACTAAAAGTGTAATGCACTGGAACTTCCAATTATATTAGACTCCATTGCATTTAAGTTTTTTATGGTGTATGTTCTGATAAGCAAATGTATTCAGCAGTAAAGCTGGAAATGTCCCAAATGAAAGCATATAATAGCTTGTCCTACTTTTTGATTTACAAATTCTGAAGTGTGAAACATCACACCCTGCTTCAGACACTTGTATCACCAATACTGCTCCAGAATACATATAAGGAAGTGGTGCATTTTGTAGATTACGTTTAATTTTAGCTGCACTTTGTTTTTGTGTTACAGCTCCACTTAGCAGCACTGGCATCTCTGAAAGGAGACATAGTGGAACTTAACAAACGCCTACAGCAAACCGAACGAGAAAGGGATTCGTTGGAAAAGAAATTGGCAAAGGCACAGGTAAGTGATTGTTCAGCCGCTGAAATGGTATTTGCTCTCAAGGCTTCAAACAATTTAATCGGTAAAAAGATAAAAGGCACTGTTGTAAGATAGCTGTCAAATAAGTGAGGCTTTAACAGTCAAACAGTGAAAATTGGTAGTTTGTTTGAGGCTGTTCAGTGGGTAAAAGGAACACCTCTCTGGATGTCCAGATAGAGGCTGTGGCCTGGAATAACTCTGCTCACCTTAGGCTCCTGTGCCACCAGCACCCATTCCTGAAAAGACCCAGAAACATGCGCCTTACTTACATTAGAGGAATGCACTCTGCATGGACTACTTTTGAAAAGTCTTCAGATATTTCAGTTGGCCCAGAATGCATAACAAGCTCATGGAATCATATTACCCCCCCTAATATGCAAGGGTTGCCAACTGGTTGCCAACCTGTTTCTGGGCACAATCTTAATGTTGATTATCATTAAAGCCCTAAATGGCTTGGTTGCAGGATACTCAAGGAGCTGGTCTCCTCCTGTATCTTCCTGCTGCTCCCAAAGATCTATTGGAGAGGGCCTTCTTCTGTGTCCATCATAGACTGAGTCACTGTTGGCTGGGACAAGAGATGGGCTTTCTCATTGACCATGACCAAGTTGAGAAGTACGTTACTCTATGAGATTCATTTGGTCCCATCTTACTGT
Source organism: Podarcis melisellensis (assembly GCF_964234715.1). Classification (NCBI taxonomy): domain Eukaryota; kingdom Metazoa; phylum Chordata; class Lepidosauria; order Squamata; family Lacertidae; genus Podarcis; species Podarcis melisellensis. Next base: position 20,971,354 of record NC_138543.1, read on the forward strand.
TTTCCAACAACTGGTTAAAGCTTTCCTGTTCTCCCCACCCTTTTTTTCTCTAGGCAGAATATCTTGTTGTGGTGCACACTCATTTCTGAATGTTTTTCAACTCTCTTATTTAATTCATTGTGTTTTTATTTGTTGTAAGCCATCCTAACTGATGCAAATGCATTTGAAGAACAGGGTATACGTTTTCTAAATAAATATGAATGGCATGAAGTTCCACTCAGGAGCAGTTAAACAAACATTTATTTTGCTGACATACAGTCTAGTTTGAGAGAAAAGAAAGACAGTGGATATGATTCCCACTAGCACAATGGGGCTTTTTCACCTCTCCCTTCACCTCCTCTCAATCTGCTTCAGAAGGTCAGGAGAACCCCCAGAAAAACATGTTGTGGAGGCGAGAGGGGAGTTTGCTCCCTCAGCACAAGTATTTCTGCTTGTCCATAGTCCTACAGTGAATACCACCCAATGTTTTTGTTCTGACTCAAGCATTGTATGTACGGTATACTTCCTGTAGATGTGGTCCACCACTTTTTACATCAGTGAAAAGAGCACAATTTAGTGCAAAGGGATGTGTGTCGTGAGCAAAAAAACAACCCAGTAAACAATTCAAGATATTTGTCTCACATTAGCAACACTGATTTTTATTTGTTGTGCATCGTTGGTTTGCAGACTTGAAGAGGAATGCAGGGTTAAATTATCTGTCATAGGATTTGCTAGCCCTTTTGTACTGCTTTTTAACCAGGCTTCATTTGCATCATAATAAAGCACTCATTCCAAGCCATTACTGGATTTTAATTTGCTGGCAAGGGCTGGTTTCTTAATTTCCATTGTTACATTTTTAGGTCCAGCTTGGGCACCCAAAAAATAAAATAAACATCAGCTATGGGGGAATAACTTCTTGAAGACTTGCTTGACCCACTCAAGATTCTCGCTTCTCATTTTACAAGAGAGTCTGCCTAGATAATTTGTTACACACTTTGCTGGAAAGGGTTTCACACATGAAAAGGGTTTCACATGAAGTGTGTAACAAATTATCTAGGTAATTTCTCTTGTAAAAGGTGGGGATGAGCTGATACCCTTTAAAAACAACACTCATATTAAAATAAAGTTAGAGTACTTCAGTAGTGTGCTGGCAGCAGGACCCGGGCAGAGGTCAGTCTTCTCATTCATGCTAAACCATGGTTTGTCCCAGGGTTATGTGCAACCTTTGTCAATTTCTGAAACAGCTTATAAAAAGCCAGCCAAGGAGGCATTTGCTAACAGAGCAGCCCATTCGCAGCAAGGAAAAAATAAAATTATCACTTCTGGATCAGGCTGAACAGGAATTACTACAACACCAGAGCTGAGTATGGAACAAATTTAACAGCAGTTCAGTTTTATGAATTTCAAGTAGTTTTGAGTTGTAATATGGTCAGAATTCACAAATTTGCTTCCTGTATGTGACAACACTTGTGCCCATTACACAATAGCACCAACCTCTTTACAAAATGGAATTTAGGAGCTTATAAGCAATGGAAGCTACAGTATCAAGTGAGCAAACATGTCAAGATCATCAAATTGCCAAATAATAGACATCTGGGAATCCCATGCTAATGGAGTGTTGCTTGTTCCTCACAGCTCTGCTGGAAAAGTTAGGCAATGCATAATCAAAAAGAGCATTCATTAACCTCCAAAGGACTGTTTTGCCAGGAAGCATTACACAACTGGAGATTTTTGGAGATACGCAATTCTCCCAGAAAAGAAACAGCAACTAGACATGTTGTGGCTATGCATACTGTGATGATATAGAAGGTGTATGATGTTGCACTTTTATCCTAAGGCAGGGTTTCCCAAACTTGTGTCTCTAGCTGTTTCTGGACTATAACTTCATCATCACTAGCTAGCAAGACCAGTGGTCAGGGATGATGAGATCAGCTGGTGACACAAGTTTCAGAAACAGTGTCCTAAGGTATTGTTGCAATAGCTAGTTTCGTGTATTGGAACAATAGGTCCAGGAATGTAATATTGGGAAATAACTGCCCAGGAACATCACTGCTGTGACACAAGAGTGAGGAAATAGCTTGGAGTGATTATACAGCTGACCTAGGTTCTTGACATATTGTTTTGGTTTGGTGCTAGTTTTGCTTTGAAATGCTCTCTTTGTCAGACCCAACATCTACATATCAGGTTTCTTAATCATTCTCATCTGCCCACTGATATATTTGAACAGTACGTCGTCTGTACTATCAAGAGAAAAACTGTGCCTCAGTGAGGCTTTGGGGGGTCCCTCGGTCAAAAATGACGAAAGTGCAAGCTTTAAGATAACAACAATGAATTAACTGTTAGCGTCCCAAATCTTCTTTCTTGGCTTAAAATGCAATGAAAGCTGTAGAAACTATTGGGTGGCTTTCTAGATACAGCTGAATCGTGTAATGACTTGCACCGTCCTGACCTGCCATGGATCTCTCATCGCTCAAAGATTTGATTTCGGCTTTATGCAGCTGTCTCAGTCTGTGGAGCAAATGCTACCACAGCTCTGGGGGTTAAGGTTAGGCCTTCTAGTTCAGTACAATAATACAGCTGCATTGTTGCATAGAATGCATTGCAACTTTAAGAGTATTAAAAGACAATACAGTCCTGCTGTTGTACCAATATCCCAGGCCTGGTGTCTTTTTCTTACCCTATATTTTGCTTTGTCTTTTTGTTAGCTCTTGAGATTTTCCAAGTACCTTTCCTTCATTGTGAGCACCTCTTATCCCTATCCCAGAAACTAAAGTTTATTCATGTCTTTCATGCCTGGAATTAATTTTTATTCTACCCTGTTCCAAGCAAGGGCTCTACATTTGCAAGAATTCATTGATTCTCATCAACATAGCCTTTCCTTCCTCATATTGTTAACTGCAACACATTGACCACTGAAACAAAGACCTGGGACTTTTGAAATGGTAAAATTGTAAATCACCTATAATTACTGTGTGAAAGTGTAATGGTAGAAGGATGATCAGATATTTAAAGAGAAATCCATGGAAGAGTGTAATTATAAACATGTAAGGTGGCCATAATTTTGGAAATGGCTCTAACATGAAGAGGAAGGTGCTAGGCTAAAATAACCAAACTTTCCATCTTTTCTGGAACTGCTGCTGCTTATGATAGTTAAATCTTCCATTTAAAAAGTTCATCTACAAAAAAAACACTACAGAAAAGCAGTTGACCATACAGTAGTTTCAATTGTGGCTTGGTGCCCCAAATGAATTCAGTATCTCTGTGGTAATCTTGTAAATCAGAGTTCTGTGTGCTTATATATGAAAGATTATTTGGAAAAAGGATGTTAGCGCATTGCAGACAGTGGTGGATAATATTGGAGATATACTCCAATATACTGGTGTATTGCTCAGGTTTATGTTTTTGGACTGGAACAATCTAGTTTTTCGTTTATTCAGTTGGGCAGTTCCACTTTAAACAAATTAGACAACCATGAAGAGTGGGAAAATGTGTTGTAGAATTTAGCATTAGTCTGCTTTGTACTGCAAGACTGAAAGTAGCAGCAAACTGCAAGAGCGGCAAAGCCTCATTCATTTATGATTGCCATATGAAACAAAAATATTGCTACTAATTATATTAGAGTGAGAGGAGGACATCAGTTTATAGACAAGCATATTGGAAAACAGGTCTTTGTTTGTTTATCATTGGATCCACATGTGTTTTTAAATACTTCAGTGATATTAAAATATTTTGTCATTTTTTTAAAAGAGCCTGCATGTGTGTGCGTGTAAATACCCATGATACCATGCATCATTTATAACAGTGAAAACGACAGAGAAGCCCGATAGAGATTTCTTGCATGCATGATAGGAATGCAGAAAGAAAGAAAGAAAGAAAGAAAGAAAGAAAGAAAGAAAGAAAGAAAGAAAGAAACGAAACCCAGGGAGATGTTTTTGTACAAATAAACAATTTGATTTGATATCATATTCCCATAGAACCATTGCTCAATTTGGTCAGGTTTACTAAGAATCATGTAAGGAGTTAACATATGGAGTTGGAAGGTATATGTTAGCAGTGGCAAACATTTTAATTGCCACTAAATAGAGAATGCCCAATATAAAACAAACAAGGTTAATAAATGCTGATATTTAGCTTCAGTGGTCAAACTTACAGAAATCGTACATTTGCAAGAAGACCGACAAAAAGGAGGAAAAGGTGAACAATTTGAGTGCTTCAAGTGACCAGCTTATTTACTCATTTCCAGAATTTGCTGACTCATCTGTTGCTAAGTAGAAATACAGTGGTACCCCCGGTTGCGGACGGGATCTGTTCCAGAGGTCTGGTAGGATCCCAAGGTTCCCGCAACTTGAGGTACGCTTCTTCGCATGCGTGAGGGGGCAAAACCCGGTCAAATACTTCTGGGTTTGCTGCACGTGCATCCTGTAGTTTACGTAACCAGAGGGTGATATAAACAGAGATTCGACTGTACCTTGAAAACGATTGAAAATACTATGAAAAAC